>NW_022631029.1:17321789-18521789 GCF_010015895.1 Lontra canadensis
ACTTGATACCAGCAGACTGGAAGTATTAGCAGAGAAGGTCTAATTTCAAATTCCTCTATTGGGTTAATTCTGGAGTCTCTCCCACTTGATTGTGTTTACAAGTTAGGTCACCTAGACGGTAACCATAATTTGTTAGTTTTACCATCAGTTTTCTCAATTTAGAGAGTGGAACCATATGATAAAAATCATGGTATTAGTGGATAACTACATTTTCACAATTTATTTTTCTCACCTTTGTTGCTAATTTACATTCATTGTTTTGGAATAATCTCAAGAAAAAATTAAGAGATTTATATGCTTTTTTAATATCTTAATGTTTCTAAGATACTAACCCATGAACTTTTTAAAGAATTTTGTTGTGACAGCTATTATGACACGAAAATGAATATGGCACTTGTGAAAAAATTATCATAAAATCGGAAACAAGGGGAGGATAGTGGTGGCAATACACAGTAGGTCTTTTCAATATAGTACCAGCATATTGTTTTAGAAGTCCACCTATGGATTTAATTATCTAAGAGAATATACCTGTTGATAAATTTGCTTTTTGATTATCGGACACCTACTATAAAGTTACAGGTTATCTTGCAAATTTTTGTCTAATACAAAATATAATCACGAAGATTATGATTTTATTGTTCTGTAGGATATTAACCAGTCTTGTATTTAACCTAGCAACCTACATATTCTCTCCCTCCTCGTTTTTAACAAAATGCTATAAATACCCAAGTACCCAGTTTCTCAGACCAATGCACTACATTGGTTTCCTCATTAAAGACTTCACTAAAACTTGGTAAATATGTATTCTACATCTGTAATAAAGTCATATTTTTTAACTCTTTAAAAATAATAACTCTCTCATGAATCTGTACAAGCCAAGCCATGAATTGCCTTGTGTCAGTCAAGCTAATACAGACAAAGCAAAAGCCTTTTAACTTTAAGGACTTCCATTGAAAATATAATTTTAAGCATGGAGAATATCAAATGTAACGACATGAACAAACTCTACTTTGTTTTTTGCCAACATTGTGAGAGAGAAATTAACAAAAGGAAGGTATCATTAACAAGGTTAAAAAACTTTTATAACCTGTGATTTCATTACAGAGGTCTCCCACCCCTCCCTTGCTAGAATTATACCTTGGAGTTTTATCACAGAATGAGAGAAGTATATACCTAATGCAAGAAGTGTGTGTGTGTGTGTGTGTGTGTGTGTGTGTGTGTGTGTGTATTTATAAATATATATAACATATATTTATATGGGATATGTTTATATATACAAACACATCTATATTTATATACATTTATAAGTTAGTACATCTTCATGAAGCCTGTGATGGTTTTTTAACATGTTAACTTGGCTAGGGTGAACTATGTAGTCCCAAGTCATTCAATCCAACACTAATCAAGGTGTTGTGATGAACAGATATTGTAGATATAATCAAAGTCTCTAATGAGTTGAGTTTCATTTTAGGAGATTATTGTGGGTAGGCCTGATTTAACCAGCCTTTAAGACAGGTCTTAGGACATCTCATGTATGATCCTGGTTCTGAGCTGAAACCCTGGTTGGATTGTCAGCTACAACACTTACATCATGTGACCACCCTCTTCATATGGTTACGTTTCCCTTATCACATGGAGATGGGATTCCAGGGGCTGTATCCCAAGATGTGGAGGGGACAAGGCAGAGGAAGAGATAGAGAGTATGTGCCCACACTAGATGCATTCTTTTCATAGAGGCAGTCACAAAGTCCTACCTAGGTCCAAGAGAAAGGCAAACACACTCCACATCTTAACAGAGCCTAACAAAATTCCGGTAGAGCATAGTTGTTCTACCAGATTCTACCAGGTTCTGGAAATACAGTTGTGGCCACTTCCAGAAAACATAACATGCCACAATGTTCTGTGGCCATTTTTCTGTGAGAATGCTGATCATCTTCTTAATGACTTCCAGAAGCTTTGGGAAAAAAACTAGGTAAATTAACATATACGAAGACGATATGAGTTGTGAATAGTTTTTCTCTCAAATGCATTTTTGTTATTACTTTTATGTATCTGTCTCTTTTCTAAGTCCCTTGATGGTATGCACATTTTATTGAGTGGAAATAAATTTTTAAATGAAGTATCTATTTTCGGTATTAGTGTATATCAGCTAAGTAATTTACTATAATTCTCACAGCACCCAGTCTTCCTCCCAAATAAAAAGATATTTACAAGTTTAAATGTATTTTGCTTTGAGTTTTCCTTCTAACCAGCAGGCTAATCTACTACAGAAACAATAATGAAAATGTCATTTAAAAATCAGACAGAAGAGCAACAGGGAAAGTTGGTGTTTGGTATTTAAATTACATTTTTATATCAATAGACTTAGAATGTTGTGGAGATATATCATTTCATTTAGTTTTCTTTCATTTTAATGTCACCAAAAGGTCAAGGGATAATCCAGAGATCAATGTACGATCAAATACACATTGCTCCCCAACCCCAAATTGGGAATATAAATTCAAATGTTAAGATGGTCTTTACCCAAGTTTTCCAAAGAAATGTAAAGGCTTCAGATATCTTCCTATCTACACAAGCAGAGAAGGCATTACTTCAAATAAATGCTGTACAAATTAGCCTGGTGACTCTTCTTTTATCTTTTAATACTTCCATATCAGCAGGATAGGAGATTAACTCCAATCAGGGGAAGCAGGTTCTACTTTTGGTTCTAACACAGAAAAACCATGTTGCTTTAGCAAGTCCTTTTAACACTAAACTCAGCCAAGTCATCTATAAAATGGGGACATGTCACCTGCCTAACCCCCTGACAAGGTTATTGTGAAGATCAAGGGAAATTTCATTTACTTCCTGTCACATTAGGGTGATAAGAGTGTAACATACGTGACTCTTACTGGGATTGATTTCAACACTTAGAAACCTCTTTAGAACATATTAATTGCTTAATAAATTTTATCAGGTGTTTTTGTTACACTGCCTAATTTCCTTTAAGAAATAAGGGGATGAAGTAGGAAATAGATGACCCACTACTTTATCAACTGTCAGGTACTATGTGTCTATGGTGTGTGAGAGGAAGAGAGAAAACACATAATGAAGGAAAAGAAGGAGAACGTATACAGGGTTATGTCTCAGAGTACTGCTGTCTTGCTAAGTGGAGGAAAATAGCACTCTTTATCACCACAGCTGGATCCCCACTCTACCTCTGTCATTTACTAGTCCTCCAACTCGGGGAAAGTTACATAAGCCTTGGGTATCAGGTATCTACTGCTATTTAACAAACCCAGGGGTTTGAAACAATCATAAACAATTATCTCACACAGATTCTGTGGGTCAGGAATTTTGGAAGTAGCTTAGATCAGTGGTTCTGGCTCAGGGTCTCTCTGGAGGTGGGAGTCAAAATGTCCACCATGTCTGGAACAACCTGTAGGCCTGACTGGGGCTGGAATATCACTTTAAAGATGACTCGCTTACAAGGCTGTGAAGGTGGTACCAGCTGTTGGAAGGAAACCTCATTCTTTGCCATGTGGACCTTTCTTTAGGGCTGCTTAAATGTTTTCACAGTATGGTAACTAGCTTCCCCCCAAGTGAGGAATCTTTTTTACGATCTAGTATCAGAAGTTACACAGTGTTGCTCTCACTGTAGTGTAGTGGTCAAAAAGGTCAACCTCACACACTGTGGGCAGGGACTCTACCAAAGAGGGTAAATGTAAAAAGGCAAGGCTCATGGGAGGGCATCTTGGAGGCTGGTTATTGCTCTAAGCCCTTTTTCCAGCCTCAATAAAATGCCAATGATAATAACCTCTCTTCACAAAGTTGGTGGAAAGACAAAAGGAGACCATCTATTCAAAGTGCCTATTATCTAACATTTGATCAATGAATGCCAGGTCTCCCCATTCCTTCTACAGGCCTTCTACAGGCTCCACATAATGTGAGCATGTGTGTATGTGTACATGTGTGTGTCCCTGCACCACTTTGGATACCTGATGAAGCCTATGTACCACCTCTAAGAATAATATCTTTTTAAATTAAAAAGTACATAGTAAGGGGTGCCTGGGTGGCTCAGTCAGTGAAGCATCTAACTCTTGATCTCAGCTCAGGTCTCAATTTCAGGATTGTGAGTTCAAGCCCCATATTGGGCTCCATGTTGGGTGTGGAGCCTACTTTATTAAAAAAAAAAAAAAAAAAAAACTATATCGTGTTACAGAGAATACAAATTAAGCTGAAGTATAGCTATCAGAATATTTTTAAACATGTTCATGATATAGTATCATGTACTTATTTATTAAGACATTAAATAATGAAACCCAATAGCAGGTCTAATAATTACTTTATTTTCAAAGGAGTAATGAGGCAAATGATATTTTGAGGTTTTTGCAATAACTCCAATATGATTAAGCAATATCCATGATTTCTTTTGGTGACAAACGTCACAAGTAGTGCCAATGTTACTCTGGTCTTATGCCTATATTCATATTTGAAAGAAATGCTAGATTCCAGTTGGATGTTAGTATAAATGAAGATGTAATTTTTTTTTTTTTCTACTTAAGTTCACAGATTTCATGAAAACTCTCCATGGACCTAGTGGTGGTCACTGGACCCTGGACTAAACTTCGAACTACCCTTATACTTTAAAACAAAGGGAAAAGAAAGGTAGTTCTAATATTTAATATTCTCTAAAAATAAAATAATTTTGTTCCTGTTAAATTTCCTTCTGTATGTAGGAATATCTAATGTCTTCTGCAGCATTCTCATTTCAAAACGAGCACCCCTTGAATTGGACACATACCTATATAATGCTTTCATTTAAATGGATTTTAATGAATCTTTAGACCTAGATAAATGGATTTACAGAAGTGGTACATTAAAAGGCCATTTTAAGTTTGGGATCCAAAGAACCTTTAATTTATAGCTCCAGAAAATATCCATTCTATGGCTCAAAGATCCTTGTGGATTATAAAAGAGGAAACGACTAACAGAAAAGGAATTATTCACCACATTATTAAACATGACAAAAAGCTTCTGAATTGGAGCTTAAAATGGGCTATTTAAGATTCCAGCAATCCCTGGGACTTTGGCAACAAAAATGTTCAAAAGCCTTTTATAGTTGCTGTCAGATTTCTGTAAAGCATTTGAGATTCCTGTGAACTTATTTATATAACAAGCTAAAACCTGAAGCCGACTTGAAAGTCTTTCTATTCTAATTACGTAGAATTGGAAATGCCTAGAAATGATGTTCAGTGTTCTCCCAAGAATATCCTCCTGAAATGGTGGTTTCGGAGCTGGGTGTTTAGAACAAGCAATGAGAGTGTAGCTGCTATGGCTTATTATAAGGAGCAGTTACAGCAGATATACAAACTATAGTTTGGGAAAGTGGTTTCAAAGAACTGCCATTTAGTGACTCTGCAGCGGCACATACTAAATGACTGCTCATATTGTTCCCTCCTGGCCTGCTATAGTGGTTTATTTCTGAAGCTCCATAGTTCATGTGTAATCATGTAGCAAAATAATTCAGGAGATAATGACCCACCAGGAAATCAGCTGATAGATACTGTTCCTGATGCTCTGTGTGGCTGTCCCGGCTAACTCTTTAACCTCTTATGTGTCAGTATACCAATTTATAGCTGCCTCTCTGTGCTCAGAAGATATGGCAGGAATAAAGCGGCAGCACATACCCCAAGCTAGAAATAGTTAGGAGATACTCCAAAACAAGATAATGTAGGTTGGGGGGTGGGGTGCTTACCATTGGCAGTTTCCAAAATGGCACCCCACGACTACACCTTCCGGAATTCATACCCTGTGCAACCTCCCTCAGCTTCTGAGTGTGAGCTTCCCAGGCAGAGGAGATGCAGGGGTGGGAAGAAGGGATGGGGCATCAAAAAAGTCTCCTGCTCTAAGAACGTCTAAGTCTCAGCAGTCTGTTCCAGGGCACCGCTGGACATTGGAGGGGTGCACACAGGTATAGACACCTGGAGAATCTGAGGAAATCGAGTGGCCTCATTCCATGCTTCCTGATGTAGAGTTAGCTCTGATCTGATCCTGGGGTCTTCATAGGTGTAATGATCTAAAACACCAAGACTGAAATCATCAAGGATTTAGGGTGAGCCTTGAATCTAATGACGGATGTTTTCAGAAGAGAAAAGGGGGTGGGGATATGGACACAGAAACAAGGAGGGGAAAACAGAGGCAATGACTGGAGTTAGGGTGCCACAAGCCAAGGAAGAGCAGGAGCCACCAGAACCTGGAAGAAGCAAAGAAGGACTCTTCCCTCAAGCCTTTAGAGGGCCTGTGGCCCAGCTCACACCTCAGTCTGGCCTCCAGAACTATGAGTCAAGTCAAGTCCTGTTGTTTTAAGCCACTAACTTCATGGTCATTTTGGCAGCCATAGGAAACTAGGACAAGTCCCACATGACATTAATGCCCAGCCAGACAGGACAGCCTCTATTTGAAGCTGTCATGCCTATCTCTCCATGTCAACCGCTCTCTTGGTCAAGTTAGGACCCAGGTGGTCATGAGTGGCAGTAAGAACATAGATACAACAATAATCAAAACACTAACTTAACCTCCAGAACAAAATACTTAAAAGTCAGTGCTAGCCAGGGACACTTGGGTGGATCCGTCGGTTGAGCATCCGACTCTTGGTTTCGGCTCGGGTCATGATCTCAGGGTCGTGGCATCGAGCCCCAAGTCGGCTCTGTGTTCAACAGAATCTGCTTCTTCCTCTCCCTCACTCTCCCCCTGCCACCTTGCATGCTCTCTAAAATAAAATAAATCTTAAATTTAAAAAAGTCAATGCTACCCAAATAAAACCAACAATGTTTTGTCTATAATGTTATTGTGAAAAGTTTAATTAGAAATAGTAAGTATAAACCCAGACATATATTATACCATAGCTGAATATCATCTCCAGATTAGTATGGTGCCAGGCATGAACCAGATCCTCAAAAAATGAGTGTTTCCCTTCCCCTTCAGACATAAAAGGTGGGAAGCCTGAGAAAAATCAGGGGGCTCATCCTAATTTAGATGTTAGCTGCTGTTCAAGCTTTCTTTCTTTCTTCTTCTTCTTCTTTTTTTTTTTTTTTTAACTTTTAAAATCAAATCTTTAAAGTAGGTTCTGCTCTAAGAAAGCCTTAGAAGACAGTGTAAGGGCACATACTTGGGACAAAATGGTGTGACTACAGCAAAGTCATCCTACCTATGACTTGATAATTAGATGTAATTAAGATGCGGGCCACGATACCTCACACCACAGCAATTATAAATACCAACTGATGAAGGCAGGATATCAAAGGATGAATACTAAATGATATCAGTAGACATATCAAAAAACCTCATGAAAAGCTTTCTCTGCAGAAAAAAAAAGTGTGCAATCTGTTAAATTGCTTTCTCTTAAGTAGTTGTAAAATAAAATTGGAAGTGTATTTTTTTTGTTTGCTTATTGACTTTTTTTCCCAAATGGCTATTATTATATCTTGATAGTCAATTAAAACACATTCACCAAACTAGAAGTCTGCTCAAGTATATATGTATAAGCAAGCATAAATATATTATAAACTATTGAATTGAAGCATTAAAATATTCTCCATAGCAACCCTAAATCAAACTGATACTTCATTTTGGTTCCCCTGATGCCAATACATATAGTATATTAAACCCAAAGCATTCAAAGCATAAAAATGTCTTTGAAAATGTAAGTAATCAAGAGATGATAGTCAAATATACTATAATATGCATCTTGTTTTACAGGTATTATTTCTTTCCAAGATTACATTTCTCTGAGAACATCACAGTCTAAATACTATATTAGATCATTAATTGTAATAGTGGAAAAATTTTGGCTTTGGAAATCCTGACCATTGGCGTTTCCATGCCCATAGTAATAGATAACTAGGTAACTTACATCTAGTTTGCACTTTTCCCAAAAAGCTCAAGTCAAACACCACAGAACATATAAACTGCAGAAGTTAAGGAGGAAGGACACTGGCGCTACCCGAGACCAAAAAAAAAAAAAAAAAGGATAAAGATCTTACTCTTTGACTTCAAGGCCACTGGTCTCCATAGAAATAAAGCAAGAACACACTCTATCCACTTTCTCTGACAGTAGACAGTGTTTAATCAATGTCTGTTAGTTCAGAAAGAAGTGAGGTATAGATCTCAAGGTCACCTAACGATATGTTTCCTTCCCAATAATATAGGGCATAAGGGAAAAACACTAAAATATGCCTGCTATTTGGTATTAGAAAGGAGGTATTCCTATGTTCAATGCCATGAAAACCAACCTTAGGAAGTGTACTTCTCAGCTCCCTTCCCAGGGTTTAGGGAAAAGCAACGGGGAACACTCAACTGAGTCAATTTAGATGAAGAGTGGTTGGTGGATTTAAGGGTTCACCAGATATACGAGAAAGTTCAGAAAATGGGTTTTCAGATCACAAAGTTTCACATGAATTAAGACCTAGTGCAGATTAAGTTTCATCAACATGTGATGAAAAAAAAAAATTAGTTCAGAATGTGAACTCTGCCTTAGATGATACCAAAGAATTCATGGAAGGTAAAATCATGGTAAATTACATTTTAAAAAGCAATCTCAGCAGTACGTTCTACCCGGAAATCTCCAATTCCCTTTCAACCAACATTCACTGTGAGTCATTTTCAACAGCTTTCCATGAGCAATGCAAAGCCGTGTCTTCAGAGGCACAAGAAGTAATCAAAAGTACTTAAAGAACTGCAAGGAGGAGAACTGGGGGTCTCCAACTGTCATTGTGGAAAGTAAATGCTGTTATGTTCCATGCATTAAAATAACCCATGCAAAACGTGCTTGATGAAATAGGACAAACAACCCAACAAGATGCACTCTTGCTTGTCTGAGTATACTTTTGAGATGCTGAAATGCATCTGATGCATTGAAACATGAAACTATCAGATTCTACAGCTGGAAGGAACCCCTGAGCTTCATTACCACAGAGCCCTCCAGAGGAGCCTAAGTTCCAGCAAACATGAAGCACACAATCAAGGTCACAAGTTAGTTGGCAAGAGAAGTCAGATCAGAATACATTATCTGTTATCATTATACCACACTTTCAGTTTCTATATACCAATGGGCATGAATACAGAAACAATGACTACAGTCACATGCTGTGCCTAAAATAACAATTATAAAAATAAACCTACTGCCCCAGTTAAAGTGTGCACCTTTGTGTGTTTTCTCCCCCAAGAACATTTTCATGACCACAGATTCTTCATGTTGTCCATTTGCAGCCACACCCCTTCCCCTCCTGTCCCATTTCCCTTTACCATCCTTAACCATCAGCAACCACCAATCTATTCTCCCTTTCTATACTCCTATCATTTTAAGAATGTTACATAAACAGAATTGCGCAACTTGTAACTTTATGAAATTGGCTTTTTTTTTTTTTTCCCACTCAGCATAAGTTCTCTGGAGATTTATGCAAGGCTTTTTTGTGTACCAATATATCTTTCGAATCTTAAATAATCTCCATGATGTAATGTACCACATTTTATATAACCATTCACCTGTTGAAGGACATCGAGGTTTTCAATTTTTCCTATTATTAATAAAGCTGCTAGGAATATTCATGTATAGGTTTCTGGATAGATCTAAGTTTACACTTTTCTGGCTTAAATGCCCCAGAATGCAAATGTACAGTGGTATGGTAGCTGTATATTTAGCTTTTAAAAAGCTACTAAACTGTTTTCCAGAGTGACTGTACCAGGTCACATTCTCCATAGCAAAGGTGCAAAAATTAATTCAGCTGAGGAGAGTAGATTTTTCAACAAATTATGATGAACAACCAGACATTCAAAGTCCCCTCCCGGAAAGAACCTTGACCTAAACCTCATAACTTGTGTAAAAATTAACTCAAAATGGATGATAGGATTCATTTTCCCCATATCTTCGCTAGCATTAAGTGTTGCCACTTTTTTACTTTAGTCGTTTTGATAGGTGTGTTGAAATATTTCCTTGTGGGTTTAATCTGCATTTTCCTTTCAGCAAATAACATAAAACATCTTTTCATGTGATTATTTGAAGAAATGTCTGTCTATACCTTTTGCGCATTTTCTGATTGAATTGTTAGCCATTTTTCCTATTAAATTTTGAGAGTCCATTATAAATTTCAAATAATAGTCCTCTACTGGATATATGGTTTGCAAATATTTTCTCCCAGTTTGTGGCTCATCTTTTCAGCCTCTTAACATAGTGTTTCACAGACCAAATGTTTTCAATTTTGATCAAGTAAAATTTAAGGATTTTTCCTTTATGGCTCATACTTTCCTTGTCAAGTCTAAGAACTCCTCATCTAGACACAGATCCCAAAGATTTTCTCTTTTTTCCTAAAAGTTTTAGAGTTTTATATTTAAGTCCTTGATACACTGGAATTAATTTTTGTTCAATATGTAAGATTTAGGTCAAGATTTTTAAATTTTGGCCTATAGATAGCCAATTACTCCAGCACCATCTGTTGAGGAGGCAGGCCATCTCTTCTCTACTGAATTACTTTTGCATCTTTGTTAAAAAAAAAAAAAAAATCAGTGGGATCCATTTGTATAGGTCTGTTTCTGAGTTCTCCATTCAGTTGTGTCTATACAACAGACCTATGTGTTTCAACCTCTGTCAATAACACATAGCCATAATTTTGGGGTCTACATAATAAGCCTTATAATTAGATAGGCTGATCCTTACCACTTTATTCTTCTTTGTAAAAATTGTTTTAGCTATCTTATTTCCTTTGCCTTTACATTACATTTTAAATAATCTTATCTGTATCTATAAAAAAAACTTGGGATTTTTATAGGAATTATATTAAATCTGTGTATCACTTTGGAAGAATTAATATCTTTACTATAATGAGTCTTCTAATATGTGAAAACAGTAGGTCTTTCCATTTATCTAGATCTTTGATTTCTTTCATCAGCATTTTATAGTCTCCAACATATAAGACCTATACATGTTTGATAGATTCACTTCTAAGCACTACATTTTTTTGAGTGCTTGTTAATAGTAGTGTATTTTTTATTTGGTGACCACAGGCCCATTGCTATTATTTAGAAATATAATTGATTTGCATATGATGACCTTGTATTTTACAGGATTGCTGAGCTCATCTATTATTTCTGGGAATTTTTAGGGGGTAATTAAGGTAGATTCTTTAGGGCTTTCTATGTGAACAATCAAGTCATCGGCAAATAAGGACCTTTCATTTCTTCCTTTTCAATTTGTATATCCCTTTTATTTCCTTTTCTTGACTTACTTTACCATTTAGATGCCTCAATACTATGTTGAAATAGTAGGGGACTGGCTATTGTCTTATTCCAGTCTTAAGGAGAAGGTATTCCGTTTTTCACCATTAAATATGATATCACCTGTAGTTTTTTAGTAGACGTTCTTTATAAAATTAAGGTAGTTCCCCTCTTTTCTAGTATTTCGAGGGTTTTTATCATGAACAGGTGAATTTTGCTGTATGCTTTTCTGTAAGAATGGACAGGAACATGTGATTTTTCTTCCTTGGCCTATTAACATAGTGGATTACAACATTTTGTTTTCAAATAAATGCCACTTGGTTACTGTTTATAATTATCTTTCTTTTTAAAACTGTTGAATTCTATCTGCTAACATTTCATTAAAAATCTCTACGGCATATTTATGAAGGATGTGGTCCACAGTTTTTTCTATTGTTTTGGTATTGAGCAATAGTAGCTTCCTAAGATGAAGAAATAAGTGAATAGCTTTCCTTCATCTGAGAATGTTTTCCTTGACCCCTATTCCTGCAGAATATTTTCACTAAACATAGAATTCTGGTTTGGTAATTCTTTCAGCAGTTGAAGTACATGGTGCCACTTGTGCATGACTGGGAGAATGTGGCCTTATTATAAGTGAGCAGGGGTGAGGGTCCTAACTCTCCATTAGGCTTCCTCTGATGCCCCTCCCTCAATGAACAGAGGAGCACTTCTTTAATGTTGGTTGGTAGAAATCCAGGCTCCCCACTTTGAGTTGTTACTACAAGTGGCTTTGAAAGTTCCAGCGCCATATTTGCCTTCTCTGACACTAACCTGTTAAGAAAGTTGGGGTGCTTCAGTAGAGCTCTCTCAGGGTAAAAGTCTAGGCTCCTCACCTGACCTTTGACCTTTACTGCTGGAAGTGGGGCAAGTCTACAGTGTAGGTTTGGTTTTTTTGTTTGTCTGGCGGAGTATGGCTAGAGTAGAGCAAATATTTTCTAGAAGTTTCTTCTATTGCTAGACTGCTCATTTCTTAATCCTTTGGCTAGGGAGAACAAGCTTTTGTTAGGACTTTTTTTTGTTGGGGGGGGGGGGGCTTTGGTTTTTAAGGGTTGCTGGCTGCTTTAGTTCCAGGGCTGCCATACCTAAGGCAGAAATAAAACCTAAGTAATTCACTACTCTATTGTTTCTTCTGTCTCCAGGTTCCCAACTGGTTGACTTCCTCTCTGCACCTTTCAGAATCTTATTATGTTCATTTTATATAATACCCAGGGTTTTCAGTTGGAGTTAATAAGAGGAAAAGAGACAACTATTCCATCTTCCCAGATGTGAAAGTTCCTTTGCCTTTGTTTTTTAATACCTGTTTTTTCTCCTCAGGTTAACTCACCAGATCCTATCATGTCAGAGGATTTAAGACAAAGGAGAGGAAGCAAGAGGCTCTCACAGCTTTACTGGAGAAAAGGCAAAGGAAGGGATAGAAAACAAAGAGAAATAAAATGAAAAGACTCAAGTTCTAATGGAAAGATTGTCACTTTATAGTCCTGTGACTCAACCTGTCACTGAAACATTCAGTCAATCCTGTTTTTTTTTTCTGTAAGGTGGAGAAGATACTTACCTAGAAGCTCCTCCACAGTTGCTGTCAGTACAAGCCCACAGAGGATATGAAAAGATATTTTGTCACATTTCAGTCAAGGTACAAACAAAAGGCACATTATTTCACTGTGATAATGAACTCTCTTCCTACTGCCCATCCTGCTTCAATAAAACCTGGTCTTTTCAAAATTTTCCCATTTTCATCATGGATGCAGCCACTATTGATATGCTAGTATCAATATGTGAAGCATTTTGGCTAACTCTCACTCCCCCATTCCCCACTGGTCTAATAAGAGTATCAAAGTCCTGCTGTGGTACTTCTGAATCTTTCTTAAATCTGTCCACCTCACTCTATCAGCTCTAGATCCAGTCCCATTCTCTCTAACCTCTATATTAATAGAGGTTATATTAATACCTTCTACATTAATAGTCACATACTCATTTGCCTCGTTTTAAGCTCTTCCCTGAACAGCAGCCAGAGTCCCCTTTCCAGTACCCAAATAAGATTTCCCAGACCCAAGCTAGATTTACCAGGGTTCCTGAGATCCCTGGATCCCATTCAGGCTTCCCCTCTCTCAAGAATATAATTTGTTCATTTATTCAAAACACTGAAATGGTTTTTCCTTAGATGATTTATTTTAAAATAAAAATGGAATCTAAAAGAATCATTCTAACTCTTTTTAATAGCTCTATGATCAATAAAATAAAACTAACATCAGTGTTTTAAAATAGGGAAGTTAACTCTGACACCTGGTATTAGCACTGTTTCATAAGAACAAGGAGAAACATTTGAAATATATGGATCTAGTATATTTCACCAGTTGTCTTAAATATATATTACTTGGGAATGGAAGTATCAACCATAACTTATAAACCTGCGCTATGACTCACAAAACCGGTAAGCTGTACCCAACCAAGCCATATTTACAGACGAAGCTTAAACTCTTACTAGTTCATTTGGAGTCATACGTTCTCCTTGTAGACTATTCAATCACGTTGCACAAACTGCTGAGTTGACCAATACCTAAACTATCCCATGACTAATTCCAGCCCTCAGTAACTTCTAGTTCCCCTTTCCACATCTGTCCTTTGAGACACCCACACTTCTCCTGGTATGTGCTCACCCTTGCCATACTACACTAGCAAACCTACCCTGGAATTCCACGGTGCTCCTGGTGATCGATAGTCACTAGGCTTTAGCAAATAAACACCTAGAAAAAGGTACCAAAGAATTCATACCTATCATTGAACAGTTAGAGGAGAAGGACTGAAGGGAAAGTGGACATGGGATGGGGTGCCGAGCACACCTTTTCTCCAGTATCTGGATTTTAAACAATGAAAATGCATTTGTACATTACCTTCTGTGGTTTGAAAACCATACATTAAATGCTAAATATAAGTCCCGTCAATTAGAAACTATGAGTAATCTTATAAAAGAAAACAAAACGCTTGCTCTCAGGGGACCATTAAATACATACATTAACTAAATGTATTTAAAGTGGCTGTGATTCAATGTCAGATTGATATGTTTTTGTATCTATTCTAATTGCTTTTTAAAAGAAGTATCAAGAGGCTGCAATAAGAAATTAACTGAAGGCCATTTCAAATCAATATGCTGTGGGAATTAAATGATATTTTGTGTTTTACTTTTTGAAGATACTGGTCATTTTTTTTTTCCTAATCACTAAGAGTTCAAGAAAAGCTTGTTATTTATTGAAAGAGACACAAAAAAGCTTCTGACTAAATGTCTATGACTTCAGTGTGGGGTTTTCTTCATCTTCTCTCCCCTCCTACCACATTTAATCAACAGGGAATTCACTGACCTTTTATCTCCTACAAACCTTCACTGTGACCTTGAGTTATTTCTCCTGCCTTAGCTCCTCTGACTTTTTAACCTTGAAAAGCATACCTAAGTATCTGATTATAGATCTTACTCTCCTTTCATGTCTCAGGTTTTATGTTTATAAAACACCATCGTTAAAATTTGATATTCATCAGAATGTCTACCATAGGGCCTTGAACTAAACAGCTATTTAAAAGAAAACAAATTTTGTTAATTAGGACTGGTATGAGCAACCAACCACATTCCAGGAGATTTGTGAAGTGTAATTCCCCATTTCAAAAGGTTTTCTTCACTATTCTCCAGTCTTCCAAGAGTCCTATTTCACTGCTGTCTAACTCCTATCTCTGATTTGAGAACATTCTGACGCTATGTCCCTCCACCAAAGTTAATTGGGAGAAAGTGTCACCCACCAGAAAATTCCATCTAAGTGAAAACGGAACTGAAATGGCCAGGCTCCATTGGGGTCTGATCTGAATTTTTCAACAAGTAGCATTTTAAGGTATCACCAACAAGATTGCCTTGGGCTAGAAAAAGCTTTGATGCCATCGGTTTTACTCCAGGATCAAAAAACAATTTTCAACTTTTATTGCAGTTAATAAGTTTCTCTCCCTCTTTGTTATAGCTATGAAAAACTTCTCATATTTTTGTTGCATGGGAATAAAGCTAGGGAGGAGTTCAATTTCAGGTAAATTGGAAAAACATTTTTAAAATATAATCATCAAGACTGATAAATTGACATACCTGAAAACTACCTTTGCCCACATCACACAGAGCCTGGAGCGATGGCAAATTCAAATCAGTGTATATGAGCCTGCGATAGAAACTATGATAACCACTAATTTCTAAAATGCTAGTCATTATACATGAATCCAAATTCCTATGGCAATAGGTGTTTTCACTGGCTTATGAGAGAGGTACAGTTGATGGCTGATGGGTTTCAGTTCTCTTGCCAGCTTTGTTTGCCAACTACTGCCTGCCCATACAGTGGAGAATATGATGACATTGCTTCTGGGCTCTGAGGGAAGAAATAGCACAATCAGTGATAGTTGCTAGTGTGGCAAACCAGTAAAAACCAATCTGGGTCCTCTCCTAAAAGGTATGTGTTGCTGGAAACATGGAAGGCCATGTTTCTGAGCCCCCTTTGCAGCTGCTGCACTAGGACACGTGACCAGTTCAGCGCTATAAATTGTGATCAGTGGTAACGTGTCCATGCTTCTCTTCTGTAATTGTGGTAAACATTGAAGTCTTCAGATAAAGTTGCCACAAAACTGCAGTGGACTAAAGGATGAGTCACCCTATGGAGTAAAGGAGTCCTGGGAGGTCTTCTGGGGGCCTCGCAAGGATGAGAAATAAATCATAGTTGGTAAAGCCAAATAGATTTTGGTATCGTTTTTTCCTGCATTATAACCTAGCCTACTCTGATGTCTACACAGACTTTCAGAGCAGGGGCATGAGGCAGGGGTGCCCAGTATTTGGTATTTCTTAGGGGATAACAATTTAATAATTAGGAACATTTGTTGATGTTACTTTTTTTTTTTTTTTAAGATGTTATTTATTTGACAGAGAGAGATAAAACGAGAGAGGGAACACAGGCAGGGGGAGTAGGAGAGGCAGAAGCAAGCTTCCTGCAGAGTAGGGAGCCTGATGCAGGGCTTGATCCCAGGACCCGGAGATCATGACCTGAACCTAAAGCAGAAACCTAGCGACTGAGCCACCCAGGCACCCCTGCTGATGTTACTTCTAAAATATCCACCACCACCGTGATGAATTTCCATCTGGTGTTAGGGAGACTCTTGTACTCTCACATTGCTTACCTCCATTCGGATCAACCGTGACTAGCAACTTGGCTCTTACCTGTCTCCTTTATCCTTTCTACACTTCTGTACTTAAGCACGTATATGTTCTAGAGCAGACTTGACATATCATAATAAATATTAAGAAAAGTCTCTATAAAATGCAAAGGCAAAAGTCACCATTGTGGCTCTTTTCAATGCTGTGAAGACTCTAGTACTTAAACTTTCAAGTGTCTCAGTCAAGGGTCACTTGGGCCAAACTGTATTTTGGTCAAGTTTCTATCAACTGCATCGGGAAGACTTCTTTACATCTTAACAGACTTGTACCAGTAGGATTCCAGCAGAAAAGGCGTCTAACGCTGGAACAAATGGCAACCACCTCAGGGACAAAAACCTATGCTTCTATAGTGCTTGCTAAGTGCCAGGAATGGTTCCAGAAGCTTTACTCATATCAGTGAGTTGAATCCTTCCAACAGCTTGGGAGATTACTAATTTTACCACCACTTTACAGCTGAGACAACTAGTGTATGAGTTTACATGCTCATAGAAAACACTGATCTTTCTTCATAAGCAAGAGTTCCCAGATAAAGCACAGGATGAGTTGCTGAGTTTCAGGTAATAAAAAACTTCTGGTATATTAGGTACCACATATCACCTGAGACATATTTATACTAAAACATTTTTCATGTTTACCTGAGAGACTCGGATTTAACTGGGCCTCTACGTTCTTATTTGCTAAATCTGGCAACTCTAAATTAGAAGCAATATTTGGAATTTTTCATTGGTACTCAATATTACAGACTTTATTGAGCAACCAAGCTAAGCTGATTGTACGTGTCTCTATCAAAGAAAGTTAAAGGAGATAGGGTACGGGGGATGGGAGGGGAATTTTGAATCTAGACTCCAATAAAAAAAAAATTCCAACATTCCAGCCATAAAATCGTGGAGATGAAAAGTACAGCACCAGGATATATAGTCGTAAATAAATAAATAAACAAATAAATAAATGTCACAAAACATTTCATTACAAAAAATTTACCTTTCCTTCCGTACTACATAACCTGTGGCATTTGACAACAATCCATATGTTGATATATCACCTCTGACTGGTGTCATATGTTATATCTAAATTGGCGAAAATCCTACCTGTGAGTCTCTACGGCATTTACTTTGTTTGGATTTGGGGGTGAGGAGTTGTTAGAAAAACACAGCATATACCTTTATTTTGTTACTTTTACAACATGAAGCCCGTTATAACAGCAGCATGAATATTCTAGCTCAGGCAGAGATGAAAGGACATAATAAATAGGAAATACTGCTCTACCAGTGTACTCCTGAAAAAGTCCCTGTCAATCATGTTGAGTAAAGGGAATCTAAAATAACGCTTACCATGACAGGAGCAGGCACTGAGTTTAGCATGCCTGGGACAAATAATGAAATAGATGTAGGGTGAGACTAATAAAATTTCCAAATCTGAGGGGCCTTGGAATAAAGTGCTTCCAGAGAATCCTAATAACGTTTAAACTCTTCGTCTCTCTTCTAGGATTTGTTGCATGAGCTCTTGCCAACGAGCTAATATCTACTCTCAGCCCAAGCACAGTATGTCCCCAATCGCCATTCATCAAGAGCTTCAAAACAATGTGTTTATCTTTCGACTTGTTGAGAATATTAATAAATTAAGATCTTTAAACTGTCTAGAAAGAAGTAGAAATAACTGCCATGAGCTTGGGTACAGATGATGTATTTACATACATTAGAGAAGTACCATTAACAGTAATTAATGGTGCTTTTACATCTCAAAATGCACTGCAATTGACTGTCAATTTGTTTTGGAGGTGTCTGCAATCATAAAATAAATCTCATTCTAAATGGATACTTAGTAATATTTAATAATTTCAAACTCCGATGTGCTACTTAATGCTTTGGCAATAACACACTGTTTTATGAAGACAGTATTTTAAATTTAGAATTTTTATCAAACATTATTAAAGTTAATGAGACTGCATTGCTTACATTCTACCTTAACTTAGACTGTTTATAAAGGTCATGAAGGCTAATTTAAAAATTTGTATTTTGGAAAAAGCAAATTTAGTCAGTTAATGACTGTGCAATTAAAACACAACTCCACTACTTTCTAAAGGAGCCCACATTTAGCGCTGTGGTATGTATTCATGAGAGGTTTTAAAAATTGAAAGTTTAGGATTTATCACTGTTATGAAGCTGAATAGACACAAACATACAGGGGAATTTCGTTAACTCCTGATTCTCTTCTTGACTTAGTCTGACTTCTGATTAGAACTAAAATACATAGCATCTGGCAAGCTCCAGTACAGAACACATCAACTGAACTTCCAAAGAAGTTGAAAGTAGAAAACGTATCTCCCCTAAGTCAATACATTCTGCAGTATTTCACTGGTGACTTAAGTCCCATTTTTCTTGAGAAAACTAAGAGTAAAATAGAAAATATACTTGCTTTCAGGGTGTCAAGGCTATGTGGTATGGAAATCTGGAGCTAACCTACTTAGGCTTACCTACAGCCTTTCTGTGAAGGAGACACACTATAAAAGCAGATTTGGGGGAATCCTGACAGGAGTTAACAAGGACTCATTTGCATGTCCCTTAAATGTCCCTAGACTGAGAGGTTCCGCAGCTCCCTTTTCCTCCAACCCACTTTATTGCCACTAGGAACAATCATTCACCCTTTGATAGTGGATCTTCATAACAATTCCTCACAACAATTTATGTGCAAAACTAAATTGAGTTTCTTTGTACTGTTCACAGTATGGTAAGAGAGTTTATAAGGCAATAATTCTAAATATAAAACAAAAAAACCCCAAATGTTACATTTTACAAATTTAAGGAAATATGTAGGAGGAGTACTAAACATATTTGGCATGTTTAAAAATATACTTGGTGCTTGTCAGCTCTCAGAGAGTACAGACATATTGTTTGTATTATCAATAATAACAAGCAAATCATGGAGAATTGATCACTAGAGTATCTGCCTTCCTCCTGACCACAACTGTAAATGCTTACATGCTGCGTATGAGGCAAAAATCTGACATGTGAATCCTGAGAAGGCAAAGTTAGTCATTTTTATGTGTTCTTAAAGAATTCCAAATCAAGAAACCATGCTGCCCTTTGGACATGAATACTTCCTTCTTTCACAGACATCAAAGAAAAGAGAATAAAGAGAAATTATTGGTGTACCTGAGTAATTAAATATAGACATGTTGACTTCAATAAGGCTCTCATCTCAGAGATAAGGAACCAGTGTAGAAGTGTCTCCAGTAGGGTATCTATTCAAAAATGTTCAACTTCCTTAACAGGAAGTCTTATTTTTAAAATCAGTAAATTCACCAGCCACACACCATTTTGTCATCTGACCTTCGATTTCTATTGTTCAGCAGTCCCTAATTCTAAAAGACAAATTCATAAGAACGCCTCTAACCCCTCATCTGATCAAAGCAAGTCTGTAAGATAAGACCCACACACAGGGGAGGTAGATGGGGGGAATGGGTGAAATAGGTGATGGGGATTGAAAAGCACACTTGTGATGAGCACCAGGTATGGTATGGAAGTGTTCAATCAATATTTTGGACACGTGAAACTAAAATTACACTGTTTGCAACTAAATGGAATTTAAATAAGAACTTCAAAAATCAGTCTTCAACATTTAAAATTCATGCTCAGTGATATAGAGGAACATGAGTTCCAGGAAGGACTGAATGCCATGCTTGGATTTTTGCCATCAAGGAAAATCTACTCTGGCATATGTTGTATGACCCTTATCTTTACTTTGAGGACATTTTAAAATTGACACTGGCAGGCAGCTAGGTGGCTCAGGCAGTTAAATGTCTGATTTTAGCTCTGGTTGTGATCCCAGGGTCCTGGGATGGAGCCCCACATCAGGCTCCCTGCTTGGTGGGGAGTCTACTACTATATCTGACCCTCCACCCTGCTCATGCTCACCATCTCCCTCTATCTCTCTGTCTCTCGCCCTCCCAAAAATAAATCTTAAAAAAATTACTAATAAAAAATAATTGACACTGGCTACAAGTATCATGAATCTATGCATCTATAAAATCTGGCAGTTTGTAAAACAGCAGGGGCAAATATATTATGAGACATATTATACTGTTATTTTGTTCCCAGGGGAAAGATCATTTTTCCAGGGACTCCACTAGCAACTATTCCTACTGTCAGCTGAAACTGGTCATGGTTCTGGACAAACATCATGACAGAGTTGGTTTCCTGCCACATTGATTCCTAGAGCTTATATTCTGGCTGTGCCCAAACTCTTAGGCAACAAAGGCCAACTCAAGTAGAGTAGATGGAGACCATCCTATTTTCAAGACACATGCAGTACAGCACATGGAGGTTGTACATGGTCATAGGATCATTACTAAAGATGATGAGAGCTGCCATTTACTAAGGGAGTGCTACGTGGTAAATACTATCTACAGTGCTTTAACATGTCACCTCACTGTATCCTTATAACATCATTCTGAGTTAAAAAGTATTATTAGCAGGGGGGTTTGGGGGGGGTTATGGACATTGGGTAGGGTATGTGCTATGGTGAGTGCTGTGAAGTGTGTAAACGTGGAGATTCACAGACCTGTACCCCTGGGGGAAAAATATATATATATATATATATATATATATATATATATATATATATATATTTATAAAAAATAAAATTATAAAAAAAAAGTATTATTAGCAACACTCCTTCACAGATGAAAAAATTTAAGGTACAATAATTACCTTAGCTGGGACACCTAGGCGGCTCAGTCAGTTGGGTGGCTGACTCTTGGTCTTGGGGGTCAGGATCAAGCCCCACTATGGCTTGGCACTCAGAAGAAGTCTGCTTAAGATTGTTTCCCCTCCCTCCCCTTCCCCCTTTGTTCCTCCCCCGTTCACACATGCACTCTCTCTCTCAAGTAAATAAATCTTTAAAATAATAATAATAATAATAATAATAATTACCTTGCCCAAGGTCATTGGGAGTAGAACCCAAATCCATGTTTACTACACTCATGTTGTTCATCACCACAGCACCAGCTGTGCAAGGAGTCAGATTTGAGTTAGTCTGAGCTCAATCTCTTACTGTTACCTTGGACAAGGTACTTAACTTCACAAAGCTTCAGTTTCTTCACTGGTAATTTGGGGTTTATAGCACTACCTATCCTTACAGGCCTCTGAAAAATCACCTTAAACTTGAAAATAGGCAAATGAGATTACTGGGTTCCTTCAGGGTATTGCTCCCACTGCCAGGGTTGGCTTTCTGTTTATTAGGGCTGTTTTATAGTCTGATGGGAGACAGTGACTTGTGTGAGCTATTATGGACCAACAGGACATCATCCTGCTCTGTATCTAACCCAACAACCTATCAAATTTCATATAAATATAAAATCTCAAATGATCTTTGGACTGACTTTAACATCTTACTAGGTCCCTCATCAATTAATGAGCTGTGTAAGATACTGAAGCATGTTTATATTTGTCCAAGAGCCATTAATTTACCTTTCACACATTGTTTGTTTGTTTGTTTTTCTTTTTAACACTGGATTATTTTGAGAATTCAGTGAGATAATGCATACTGAATGTTGAGTTTAGGGCCTGTCACATATAACTCAATAAATGTCACCCATTATATCATTGCTATGAACATCTCAATAGTTATCACCATTTTCATACCATTTAAAATTTTAAATGTTAGCAATTGTTTAATTACATTCAAATATTAACAAGGAAGAGTTAATCACTAGTTCTGAAAATAGTTCCAAATTCCACGCTGCTACCTACAGCTGACACCACTTTAACATCTGGCCTTGAGAATGGTTATCTTGCAAATCACACACTCAGTACAGAAAGGGAGTTTTTAAGGGATCCACTTTACAGGCACAGAAGCTTGTGCATCAGCTGGGCTGCCATCACGTCTGCTAAACAGGATTCATTAGAGTGATAATTGACAGTTGTTTCCTTTTCTAAGTGATTGCTCTGTAGTTCCATTATGTTCTGTCAAGGAAGTGCTAGTAATTAATTAACAATAAACACTAACTTTGCTTGCAGTGAAGGTTTGAAACCATTTATCTTGGGGGTGCGGAGACATGGCAGGGAGAGAGGAAATCCACCTCCCAGGTGCATGAAATCCACTGTAAGATGTTATTACAGGGATGGGTGGGGACGGGACGGACAGAGCTTCTGGCAGGATGAGAGACCACCACACCCACTTTTGAGTTCCTCGGTATATTAAAAAAACAAAAAGGAAGAAATCTCAAGTCCAAGGTATAGTCTATTTTTTTGAAAGACTAAAAACCAAAAAACAAAATCAGAATAATTAAGATATTCATAAGGCAATGGAAAGGAACTTTTTTTTCTTTTAAATTTCAAAATGACTGGCCAGTGAATGGTGAGGTAGGTTGACAGAGTCCACTTTGCATTCTTACCAGAACATTTCTAGAACTTTCCTCTTTTAGAAATAATATCTAAAGTCTAAATTGAGGCTTTTTGTGAAAATGCAGCCTGAGGCCAAGGATTGAGCTCTCTCCCCTCACCCCTGGTACTCTGAGATCTGATTTTACAGTAAATCATCTGATATTCTATGCCTCAGTTGCTGGTCTCCTTTCCTGCCTATTTATTTCTTTGATGATAAAGCCATTAGGGGCCTCTTTCTACAGATCCTGGGAGACACATCCCTACTGCTCTCCACCTTCTTCCATCAGCTCAAGCTGCCCTTAAAGCCACAATCGTCTCTTGGTCTCTCACATTCCTGCCACGCATTACTTACCGTAATTTTTTGAATGCACTTAATCACATAAGCTTTTAGTTGGCTTCACATTCAAGTGTCTCACCTCATCAATAAGACTGCAAGTCTTTGAGGACAAGGACATGTCTTCAAAAGATAATTAACAATTACAGAATGCCACTGCTTTGGAATCTGGTCATGTGGGCACTTGGCAGCGCAGACAAGCAAGCAACACCTTTGTTTACTCTCCCAGCATTCCCCTGCCATGGGAAAAGACCACAATTTTTAATTTTTTTAAAAATGTTTTGTGGGAGGAGCCCAAAACCTATACTTAAAGGCTCTAGACTCCCTGGAATGTCCAAGCATCTATTAGTATCTGAATCCCTATGCTATAGTGGTTTTTAAAAGAGGATCCTGAGGTATTCTGCAAAATCAAGAGAGTGATGCTCTCTCAAAGAGACTGGTGTTCAAAGATGAAAGGATTTAGTTAAGTAGGATAAGAACTAGGTAGAAGTCAGAATCAGCTAAAGGCCAAGTGAGAAAGACAAAGGGAATCAAAGGAACCAGCTAATAATAAATTTGGGCACTGGATCAGGAGTGTATGTTGATAGAAGGGGCAAAGACCAGAATGTCCTACAGACCTGTGCAGGGTCAGGGGGTACTTCTGGTCTTTCCTGTCAGCTCCTGAGAGAGCTAAGAGCTCTCTGAAAACTAGAGAATACTGGAGCCTCCAGTTCCATCTAACTTGGCTTTCAGGGGGCACACCCCCCCAAGGCAAAAGTATTCTAGGCATCCACGGAACACAGAAGGACACAATTAAATACAGAGGAAAAAAAATTGATTGGGCATTAATTTCTAACTTATCTACAAGTCCCAAGAACAAGAAGAGTACAGGGAACACCTGTGTACCCCCCAGATTTACTTGTATTTTCTCCACCTGCTTATCATTTGCACTCTCTCTCTCTCCTTATATACACTATTCATTCCCTGCCCTTATTTTGAAAATAAATTGCATTCAATGCTTATTTCTTAAGATATTCTGGAGATGATCCAAGATGGTAGCACAGGAAGACCGTGAACTCTTCTCTTCCCACAGACACAGTGAATCTCCAACTGTATATATAGCAATCTCCCCTGAAGAGGAACTGAGCGCTAAATGAACACCTTCCACAGGAGAGAAAGGACAATCAGAGATATGGTAATGAAAAGTACCCCTCCTGGACTTCATGACCTGCAGTAGAGATGTCTCTGAGGGGCCTACATGCAGATTCACCCACTCTGGGGCACAGAAAAAAAACAGCGGGTTAAAATGCAACTAGACCGGAGGTAAAGGAAACTCATTTACTAACCCTAGAGTGTCCTCCAAACATTGTAGAAGCTGCTGGAACTCTCTCCTAGGTTGAAGGCACTGGTGAGCACCACTACTTACATTCCTCTCCACTTTTGCAGTACAGAAGAGAGCAGGGTCTAGGCACTCTAGCTGGTCCTAGGAACACCCCAATAAATCCCAAGCCCCTAGCCCACTCCAGTTCCAACCATCCCTCCGAGGTGACATGGAGTGTCCTAACACCCCTGGCCCATGCCTTCTCCAGCTCCAGCTCTGGCCAACCCAGCAGACTTAATGATTTCACTAACACGTGGAATCTGAAAACAAAATCAAACTGAAACTGGAGATACAGACTTTTAGACACAGACTGGTAGATACAGAGTAAATGGATACTGGTTATCAGAGGGGAAGGGTTGGGGGGACAGGCAAAATACATGAAGGGGATTGAGAGGTACAAACTTCCAGTTATAAAATAAATAAGTTATAGAGATGTAATATGCAACATAGAAAATATAGTCAATAATATTTTAATAATTGTATAGGTAACTACACTTACCATGGGGATCATTTTATAATGTATGTAAGATATTCTATGTCAATTATACTTCACTTTAAAAAAAAAAAAAAGGATACTCTCATCACCCAGCATAGTAACTAACTTCAGTAAATGTAACTTTTGTCCAATATTTTATCTGATCCACCATTTTCTGTTCCCCAATTTTACCAATTAACCCAATAATGTCCCAGATAGTATTTCTGCCTCTAGCTTAAGATCCAGTATAAGAGGAAAAAATCAACAGAACTAAAAGGCAACCTATAGAATGGGAGAAGATACTTGTAAATGACATATCTGATAAAGGATAAGTATCTAAAATATATAAAGAACTTACAAAATGCAACACTTAAAAAGCAATACTCCAGTTAAAAAATGGGCAGAGGGCATGAACAGACAAATCATAAGGGACTCTTAATCATGGGAAACAAACTGAGGGATGACGGAGGGGTAGAGGTGAGAGGATGGGGTGCTGGACATTAAGGAAAGCATGTGATATAATGAGCAATGAATATCATATAAGACTGAAGAATCACTGACCTATATCTCTGAGACCAATAATACATTGTATGTTAATAGAATTTAAATTTTAAAAAATTTTGGAAAAAAAAAGAATGTACATACTTGTGTAAAAATGTATGATACATATTCACATGTGTTATGATACTAATATTCTGAAGGCCAACATAACAAGTGAATAGGGTCCATTAGAGGAAAAAAAAACATAGTCTTTGGGTGGTTATTAAAGCAACAAATAAATACTTTTTTCTCAAAAAAAAAAAAAAAAGAAGTGATAGAAACACTTAAGATGGATACTTGCAAAGGTATCCTCCATTTTCTTGGCTGCCTGTCATGGCGACTGTGGGATTGAGTTACTACATGCATTTTTCAGCATGAGTTCCTGACCAGAGTTTCCCTAACAAGCCACTTTAGATATGTAATGGGAGTGAGAAATGTTTTAAGCCACACACACATGAAAAGACATGAACAGACATTTCTCCATTTCTCCAAAGAAGACATAGAGATGGCCAAAAGACACAGGCAAAGATGTCCATCATCACTCAACATGAGGGAACTACAAATCAAAACCATGATGAAATACCATCTCACACCTGTCAGAATGGCTAAAATGAAAAACACAAGAAACAACAGGTGTTAGCAAGGATATGGAGAAAAGGAACCCTCATGCACTGTTGGTGGGAATGCTACGAAGGTGTATCCACTGTGGAAAACAGTATGGAGGTGCCTCAAAAAGTTAAAAATAGAACTACCCTATGATCCAGCGATTGCACTACTCGTATTTACCCAAAGAATACAAAAATACTAATTCAAAAAGGATACATTCACCCCTGTGTTTATAGCAGCATTATTTGCAGTCGCCAAGATATGCAAGCAGCCAGGTGCCTATTGATTAATGATTGGATGAAGAAGAGATATAGATATAGATATAGATATAGATATAATCTTTCATTCATATATCATTCATATATATATATGAATATTATTCAACCATAAAAAAGAATGAGGTTTTGCCATTTGCAACAACATGGATGGAGTTAGAGTATAATGCTAAGTGAAATAAGTCAGAAAATGGAAAATTTCATCCTTGTGTGGAATTTAAGGAACAAGATAAATAAGCAAAAGAAAACAAATCACAGAAAGAGACAAATCAAGAAACAGACTCTTAATTATAGAGAACAAACTGATGGTTACCAGAGGGGAGGTGGGGGGGATGAATTACACAGATGTTGGGGATTCAGGCCACTTATGATGAGCCCCAGGTGATATATGGGAGTGCTGAATCACTCTACGGTACACCCAAAACTAATAACTAATGTATGTTAACTAATTGTATGTTAACTTGAATCAAAATAAAAAATTTTTTAAAAAGAAAAAAGACCTAGTATAAGAGCTTACTTAGTGTCCATGTCTCCCCAGTACCCTTTAATCTCCAACATCTGTCTTTGAGTTTTTCTGTTTAACAATACATCTCCATCTCCACTCCCACCCACCACCCACAGGTTTGTTTTTAAATAGAACTATTCCTTATTTGGGGTTTCTCTGATGTGTCTCAGTGATTAGGTTCATGTTATGTATTTCTGCCCAAACACTTTATTGATCAAGTCCTGGCCTTCCACAGACATCGTTCCAGGAGGCACACAATATCCACTGCTCCTCACCGGTAAAGTTCGGCAATTATGATCCCTGGTCAAGGTCTTGGCAGATTTCTCCACTGTACAGTTACCACTTTTTCTAAAAAGACGACTGCTTGATATTCTGATGGCGTATTAGACAAAGAAAAAGAATTCATTATGTTTTCGCTACATACTGACAGAGTATGCACATTTTTAAAAGCTTACAGTGTGTTTCGTTTGCTTTAAATAATAACGTGTTTAGGACCTGCAATTTTAGGTTTAGTGTTTAGGACTATTTTTTACTTCCTGTTGTCTACCACTCTGAGCTGTGAGCTTTTATTATGCAAAAGCTGTGGTGCGGGAGCCATTGCTGGTATGTTTCTCAGGCCCTCTCAATGAGACAACACAACACATACAATAACCAATAAACATTCCTTTGCTTAAATGTGGTCAGAGTGGATTTTCACATTTCAAAGAGCATCTCAGGCTGTTCAAGCTGACAGACATTTAAAATCAATTGGCCCAACCCACTCGATTTTTACAGTGGAGAAAACCAAGGCCTAGGGAGGAAAAAATGACTTGCCCAAGGTCGCGTAAGCACAACAGTTCTTTATAAACAATTATAAAATCAATTCAGAGGGCCATGACTGCCGAGTTTTAAATTGAAATACAATTAAAAAAAGAAAAAAAAAACATCTCTGAGCATGTAGCCTATAGCAAGGATAAATATTGCTTGGTGAAACTTTCGTTTTAATTACAGGTGTTTATGAGTCTGTACACTCCCCTCTCTGGGTAATGACATAAAACATATTTCTTACTGAAGCTCATGGTTAAAAACCATCAGAACCTGAGTCTGCCAACTCAAAAACCAGTGGTCGATCTACTAGAAAGGTGCTGCTTACACTTTAGTGTGAAAACAAAGACTGAGGGGCCCCTGGGTGGTTCAGTTGGTTAAGCATTTGCCTTCAGTTCAGATCCTGATCCCAGGGTCCTAGGATCCAGCCCCACATCAGGTTCCCATCTCAGCAGGGAGTTTGCTTCTCCCTCCCCTGCTCCCTCTGTTTTCGTGCTCCCACGCATGCTCTTTCTCTCTCTGCCAAATAAATAAATAAAATCTTTGGGGGGAAAAAAAAAACAAAAAACAAAAAAAACAAAAAACAAAGGCTAAAATGCAGTTTCTGAGTCAACAGGTCTTGTTGCAGAACCTGGACTGGATCCTGGTGGAAGAACCAAGTGGCACTTGGAGACATTGGGGGATCAGAGGTTTATGTAACACCGGTGGGCTCAAACGAGGTTATGCTCCGAAAGTCTGAGCCCCAAGCACAAGCAGGGAGGGGGATATACACCCTTCTACTTCCGCATACTTGATACTTTTGGTGCGCATGGGAAACGGGGTAGGAAAGAAGAACCCAGAAGGGCTTTGAGACAGGGACTGGAATTCCCTTGCTGGTTTGGTCGGCCATCTTAGAGTACAGTTTTTCCCTATTAGTCTGGGATGGGATCTGAGATTGCACATTTTGAACAAGTTTGTGGGAGTTAGACTGTGGGCCCCTTTTGAGATCCTGATGAAAAGACTGTATAGTAAGGACTTAGTTTACTGGGAAGGATACCTACATAAAATAGATATCAAATACATACTTGTTTTTATTTGTTAACCGTTTGATATGAACTAATTCTTGAAAATGTTTCAATTAAAGCAAACAAGCAAACCAAAACTTTCCACAGAGAATCAGCTCAACTCATAGAAGTTAAAAAAAAAAAATGTGCTAATGGTGAGAGTTACTAGAACAGTGGGATTTCCTGGTATTCATGAAATTCCACACATGGCACCCTATCAGTAATCATGCACATGGGGATTCTTTCTCCCAAGGTACAGAGGAGCAAACAGATTCAAACATCTTACTTGGCCCAAAGTCATACTGCTCATAAGGGGAGGGCCGAAAAACTAGAATCCAGCTGGTGCCTAAGATCATGCTTCCATCATACTCACTGACTCATGTGTGTATATTACACACATACACACAACCTGTAGCTATTCCATTTATATAAATACATATATAGATACATACATTAACACCTCCCTTAAATTCCATGAGTCTGGGATCGGCAAGAGGAAACTAATGTGTCAAAATCGAACTCTCTAGAATTATGTGCCTTCCATGGTGGCACAAGCAACATTCATATTCCCATTTCTTAATTAATGGGATCTGTTAAAAACAGTCACAAGAAGGTGCCTGGGCGGCTCAGTGGGTTAAGCCTCTGTCTTTGGCTCAGGTCATGATATCAGGCTCCTGGGATAGAGTCCCATATCCTGCTCTCTGCTCGGGAGGAAGCCTGGTTCCTCCGCTCTCTCTCTCTCTGCCTGCCTCTCTGTCTACTTGTGATCTCTCTCTGTCAAATAAATAAATAAAATCTTATTTTTTAAAAAAAACAGTCACATTAGATTAGGGAGCGTGAGTCTGAAAGTTGGTGGGATCGAGTGTGAGAGATAAACAGCAACTACTACAAACAAGATTCCATCATCTGTGTCTCAGACTTCATGGGGTATATTTAGTTCAAACCCCGGTACTTTATACAAATAGGTTGTCATGTAAAGTGCAAACAACTCTCTTTTGACAAAGTGATACTGCTATGGTCCTGGGTTGATGGCTTTATATACCGCAAAGCCCTTTAAGTGACGAATGAAAGCAGCGACTTGAAATTATGGTGATATGGAATTACTGCATAAATCCTTTCTGGTTCTCAGGGGGGAGCAAAAGGATAGCATTTTGCAATTAATTAAAAAGAAAATCTGAGAGGACAAGGTTAGATCTTTCTAGTCTTAACTCTGTAACACAGACTTTGAAGTTACTGGCACAAAATTGGGAAATGGCCCTGAAAACTTCTCCAAATGAGATGTACCATGTTGTTTAAAGATCTGGCTGAAGAGCTGCTCTTGACCCAAATTATGCCAGGCATGGGATAGAGATAGTCAGTGCACGGATGTGGAGACCTCTTGATATGTTTAATAATGCAGCTTTCTGTGTACACACACTGCTTGTCCAAGCTATCTCCATCAGTGGCATGTCCAAATGAAGCCCAGTGGTTTAAAAGGCTCTGCTTTCTCGCCAGCTATATTTAGCTTGAATAAACATTTCCAGTCAATCGTACATAAAACCCTCTGCCTAAATTCAGCTGACCTGCTCTCATCAACTAATAAGGAATTTTACAAAAAGGTCTGTTGGGCAACATACTTCTGAAAGAAGATAAGAGATATGGGATTTTAAAAAAAAAAATCACACTTTAACTATAAGAGGGCAAATTCATTATCCATAAATCAAAAGGAGCAAAGGATTTCTGTTGTATCAAAAGCCTTATCTGACTTCACTCTGACAGTTAACTATAGGCTGTAAATGATTAAATAAAAGTCTAAGTTCACCCAAGAAAAAAAAAAAGGCAAAAACTCAAAGCCCAGAAACTTCAAATAAAAGAAGAAAAAAAATCACAGAATTTTCAAACTCAAAAAGAAATGGAGAGAAGATGTACTATCTATTGAAAATGGATTTCAGATGGAGGGTTTCTTTGGTTGTTTGTGCTTTTTCAGAACTAGATTCAAATTTTATAATACCCTCCAAAAGAGAAGAAAGTTTTGAGAGTATTGCTACTGATTTTTACTTCTTAAAAAAAAAAAGAAACTTTTAATTGAGATATATATATATATATATATATATATATAGATAGATAGATAGATAGATATATGGTATAACAAAACACAGATTGCCACAACATCTTTAACCACCCTTCCATTGAGAGGTGGGCTCTGGGTCCCCCTCTCCTTTAGTCTGGTGAGCTCAGTAAGGTTTTTGGTTTTTTTTTTTTAAGATTTGTTATTTATTTATTTGAGAGTGAGAGAGAATGCACAGGCCTGAAAGGGGAGGGGCGGAGGAAAACGCAGGTTCCTCACTGAGCTCCAGGGAGTCCAACATGGGGCTCAATCCCAGGACCCCAGAATCGTGACCTGAGCTGAAGGCAAAGTCTTAACTGACTGAGCCCCCAGGCACCCCTCAGTAAGTAGAATTCTGCAATAGAATTCTGTGGAACCTACTATGCCCAGGTCTTAAGAAACTGGAATTTCCACCTACTCTCTTAAGACACTTGCTCCTAAAGCCATGAATTTCTCTAATGTAAGAAATCTGACTACTTAGAAACAATTTACAAGGAAACCCAAGAGAGCCATGTGGAGAAGGAAAGAGACATTCAACCCCCTTCTAGTCATTTGAGTCAGCTAAGCTGAGGCTCCAAATATTATTGAACTGAGATAAGCCAGTCATCCCTGCAATGCCAGGTGACCATCCCCGACCCACAACATCGTGAGGTCTAATAACAACAAATGGTTTTCAGCCGTTATTCTTTTGAGTGGTTTATTACACAACAGGTTCCCTGAAAATATAAATGGGATAGATAATCTTAGGGGTACCGTTCTGCATTTTTGCATATGCATACACATGTACAAAATCACCAACACAAAACACACACACATACACAGAAGTAACCACTATTCTAACTTCTATCCTCCTAGGTCAGTTTTGCCAATTCTTGAGTTTCATAGCAGTGTACGTCACACAGCATGTACTCTTTAATATCTACTTTCTTTCATTCAACTGCCCCCGAGATTCATTAATGTTGTGGCACAAATCAATGGATGGTATCTATTTATTGCTGTGAAGTATCCATTTTATGTCTACTACATTAAGTCATCCAGTGGTTGATGGGCATTTGGGTTGCCTCTAGCATGGGGCTTCAATAAGTAAAGCTCTTATGAATATTCTTGTCCAGTCTGCTGGTAGACAAATGCACTCATTGCTCTTGGGGATAAACCTAAGAGTGGGGTTGCTGGATCACAGGCTAGGGCATGCATTAACCCAAGTACGAATTCAGATTCCAACCACCTATGCGACTGTTCATCAGGGTTATGCTGCACATAGATTTCTCTCCATACGTATCTGGCAAATACTAAGAAACAATCACGCCAAGCATTAAATTAAGCTATTTATGATTTGTCCTTCCATATTTGACCTTTCCTGACTAACTGCATGATAGTATTGTTCTTGACAATGTCTACTGTCATGAAAATGACACTGTTCTGGAAAAATCCTATCAGGCAAAGTCAACCTCTAAAATAGTACTGTAATAAATATGCAGAAATGTCACTTTTTGCATTAGCCCAAAGGTTTTGTATAGCTTAAGGATATGTGCAGTAAGCTAACTATAAAAATAGAAACTTGACAGTGGGGATGTATGTGTGTGTCAAAATAATATTACTCTTTCTGGGAGTATGGCAGAAAAAATGACACTACATCCACCAGCATGATTTTTATAGATCTGCCTCTTTGCCAGATGTCACCTTTTATAAACTGCTTTATAAAAACATGACAGTATAAGTGCAATAGTGTGTTTATTGCTTGATAAACTTTAGTAATAAACTTAGGATTGGTTGAAAATTAAAGCTTTAGAGCCTATTCATTAAGCATTTAGGACAAGTGAATAAGCAAAAAACTCAAACTATTAAATGTTCAATGTATGCAGATCAAGCTACTGGCAACGAGCGCTATTTCTCCGTTGGTTGGTACGTCTTATGGAAATATCTGCCAGTTTTCTTGTCACTGAGCTAAATGCATTACAGCCACATCTAAAGGATGTCGTTCACATCGCTACAAATTTGAGTGAAATCCAGAAGCTTACAATTGCCACAGGCTCACTGAGTGAGAATAAGCCTTTTTCCAAAGTGTACAGGAATTTAGCAGAGCATACTTACATATGGCAAGCCATGGTTCCAACAACTATTTTTCTGAAAAGACTGGAAAGGACTCTAAGGAATGTCTTAAAATAATTTCATAGCACACAATCACTATTTTCATTATTGATGGACTATGCTACCTATAGCAATGTTTCTGGAAGTATAGTCTGAAGATTTTCAGATTATCTGCAGCACCTGCTAAAACTAGGGGTTCCAGAGTCCCCTCTTAATTGATTAAAACAAAATCTTTGGGGTAAGGGACCCAAGAACTAATATTTTATTCTCCAACTCCAAATGATTCTTATTCACAATAAAATCTGTAGACCACAGCTGTACAGGAGTCTATTAAGAATAAATTTCAGGGCCAAGCATATTGCTCTGCAGTGTGTCAATTTTAAGTGGAAAATATAAAATATCCTAGGGTTCACTTTGTTTCTCAATTTTGTATTTAAGAAAACCAGATAGCTTTTATCAATTTAATTTTTTTTTGTTATAGGTAAGAAGGAAAACCCACAAAATAAAGTCTAGTTAAGGACTTTTAAAAATCAACCCCCCTAACAAATGCTTATACAGCTAAACTTTCCTGAGGATTCTATTTAACGGGGCTGACATGTGTAATTTTTGTATCTGATAATCATGAAAAACAGCAATTATCAGAACGAAGCAATCCCTTTACCCGCCTGTTAGAACTCCTGACTGCGCATTAGATTTTTCTACTGCTCACTATTCTCAATGAATCCCATTCATACTCAAATGTCACAGAATACTACAGTAGTTAACTATCACAAAGCAACCATGTGGTTGCATGTGGTGAAAACTCATAAAAATGCCAATAAAAATATCAAAATAATGATACGCTATCATTAACAAATTAGTGTACCAACGTGACAATGAATACCTAAGGGAAATTGTCAAGGTCTCCTAGGTGCTATGAACATTAGTACTGAGAATTACCAGTTCAAGATTCCATTTCAGGCAACTAAAAAATCTTAGCTAGTCATGGGGCGCCTGGGTGGCTCCACTGAGTAAGAACCTGACTCTTGATTTTGGCTCAGGTCATGATCTCAGGGTCATAAGTTCAAGCCCTGTGTCAAGCCTCATGCTGAGCAAGGAATCTGCTTGCCCCTTTCTCTCTGCTCTGCATCCCTTCCCTTTCCTGCATGCACAGGTACAGGTGCTCTCTCTCTAAAATAAATAAAGTAAATAAATACATAAACTCTTTTTTAAAAAAAGCTTAACAAATCATGATATAACGCAGTGATAAAGCAATTTAGGATTTTTCTGGACATGAGGCACGTTGAAAATAAGCTCTCCTCCCAACCCCCGTCACAATAAGGAACAAAGAGTGCAAGCAGTTTTCCTTACATGTTAAAGGAAAGAACTTGCAAAAGGAAAGTCAAGTTCAATTCTGGGTAGTTTTATTTTCTTTTATTTTTTTTTTTTTATCTTTTTATCTTTTATCTTTTATTTTCTTCTCCAAAAGAAATAGCACTGAATCAAGAGTGAAATAAAAATCAGAAAAAGTACAGGAAAAGTTTCAGAGAAAGGTACAGAGGTGGGAGAAGGAAATATTTCTTCCCTGAAATAATCAAGTTGTTTTTGTCTTGTTTTGTTTTTAAACATCTTATGGAAACAGAGAAACTGTTTTTAAGCAAATTTCATCCAAGTCCCTGGTTCTCTGGGCCTTGTCTCTACATGAACATTTCATCAGCAGGGCCAAGACCACAATTTAGGGCATCCTGACCACGTGTCGTGCAGAAGAGCCTGAGACTTCCAGAAGAGCCTGAGACTTCCATATTTCCAGTCAGCACAGCTATCACCCTGTTTGACTTCAGGGCCCATTAACTCACATTTTAGAAGTTTATGAATCTCTGTATTAATTTCCTATCACTCCTGTAACAAATTACTATAACTTTATGGCATTAAAATAATGCAGATTTATCCTCTTACAGTTTTGGAGGCCAGAAATCCTAAGTCAGTTTCAATGAGCTAACGTCAAGGGGTCACCAGGCTGGCTCCTCTTGGATGCTCTAAAGGGAGAATGTGTCTCCATGTCTTTTTCAGCCTTTAGTGGCTGCCTGTATTCCTTGGTTTGTGTCCCCTTCCCCAGTCTGCAAAGGGTACCACTCCCTTCTCTGCTTGCAGTCACACTGCCTTCTTTCTGATGCTGACTCCTCCTCTCTCCTTCTTACCAAGACCATTGTGATTATGCTGGTCCCACCCAAATAACCCAGGATAATTTCCCCATCTCAAGATTCTTAATTGAATCACACCTGTAAAGGTCTCTGTGCCCATAAGGTAACGGGAATTAGGACAGATTTCTAGGAATTAGGAGGTAGGCCTATCTGGGGGCCACCTTACAGCCTACTACAATCTCCCCGAGATTTCTTTTGAAAACTAGTTCATTCCTGTGCTTACTTCTCCATATACCCACCAACATACCCACCCCCCTCACTCTACAGGAGTTGGTCAGGGGTTCCCAACCAGTATGGTGGAGCAAACTGGTATGCTATGAATCCCCAAAGGATGTGCTGACAAATTCTGATCAATATGCAAAATCAATTTTTGCTGCAACTGAGTATACATTCTGACAGGGTGATGTTCTCGGGGGATGCGGGGGTGGCACAGAGCAGAGTGGGTGATGGAGTACTATATAGATTGGGATAACTAGCTTCCAGTAAAAGGGCAGAGTCAGTGCTTCACGTTAAAGTGGTAGTAAAGAAATCAATCAGTTTTTCAGGAATGTGCAAAACTGGATTTACAGGAAGATAAAGGAATTTGTCTTGCAAACACATAAAAGACTGCGGCAGGGACGGCAAACGGCCCAACTTGAAATGCAGCATGACTACAGTGAGACTGAATGAATACAGCAGGAACTGGGAGAAGCTTCTAGAGATGCTGCGCAAAGCTGTTTCTGCTAGTGATCGCATTGTAATGATCAGAAATTGTTTTGAGTTGCTGACTTTCGGTCTTTTCATGCCAGGATGGGCCCCTGGTCCTGGGGATGGAGTCATCTTTCTATAATCCTAGAAGGAAGGGGTGGATGCCTACATAAGATAAGACTCTGTTAGGAAGGAATGAAAGAAATTTTCAGGTAATTCACTAAGAAGGTACACCTTAGCACCTTTCCCACAAAAACACAGGCATGGGGAGTTTTCTTATACCTCAGTTTCAAGTGCTCCAAAGGTTGACAACTTACATCTGAATTTCTCCTACACACAGTCTCTCTAAGGTGGCTTTCTGTATATACCCCCAGCCCATATTTCAAGTTGAACCACTTAAACTTTCCAAATTCAGTTAAAATCATTCAGGTGCTTTTCATATTTTTACATTGTTTAGATGAAAATAATTAAACTAAGTTTGCCCTTAATTTTGTTTATCCTTGTATAAGATTCCAGAAACAAGCATTTTCACTAAAGGCAAAGAAAGACTGGTGGCGAAAGGGAGTGGGGAGACAATGGCGTTAGTACGACTGGGTGGCGGGTTAAGAAAATGTTCTCAGGACAAAACCTTAAAATAAGATTTGAGTGCCACAAATAAACTCAGAGGAAGGAAGAGTGACAAAAATGGCTAACTGGAGAGAGAAAAAAAAAAAATCTTTTCTAGAATTTTCATTAGGGCATACATAGTCTCCAGTAAGGAAGTGTTTTAACATGTACAGACAAAAAAGTCCCTATGCTTTTTACTCTGATTTAAATTCAAATGTTAAGCCTTGTCCAATCATTGTAATGGGACTAATGACAATATATATTTTTAATGGTACATTTGAGTTAGATGGCAATTATCTTCCAGGTATCAATTTCAGACATGCACATAAATCTTAAAAAAAAAAAAAAAAGATAAAGTAACTGACCTAAACACATCCAATCAAATTAAAAGAAGTATATGCTTTTACAGATCTTGTGCTATAATTTGAAATTACAAGTAACATAAAAGGAAATACGGATAATTATAAATTTGAAATAGAGGAACATAATAATATGTTAATTTTTATGATAATTCTTTCAAATTGCCTATAGTTTTATATCAGAAAATATTGCCTCAAGGACACAACTGAAACCAAATAATAATGATCACCCATTCAACTCATTTATTAAATAAAATCTGTTTAATTATACACTAGATCTAACGACATGACCAGAACGAAGGCTGAGCTACAAAGTTCAGTGAAAACTGGGGAAAATTAGTAAAAGTCATTTAACTTGTTACCTCTACAATCAGCGGAACCCAAAACATGCTTGGTTCTCTCCCTTTTGCAGGCTGAGGGCTTCCCCAAACTGAAAATAATAGTTACTGTTAGCATTTGCTATGTGGTACTCACCTTGCAAAGAATGGACAGCCAATATCTCATTTAATTCTTATAGTAATTTGAGGAATGAAGATGAGATGAGGAGATAAGGAATGAAGGTGTGAGAGATCCATTAACGTGTCCAAGACTATATAACTAATAAGTGACAGAAGAACTCCCAAGCCTACAGGGAAATTGCTAGAATCCAAGGCCTTCCTATACATAAAAGGAATCCATCTAAACACGGATTCCACATCCACAGGATTTGCTTGTCGAAACACAGGGCGCAAAAATACTGCGGCCCCAAAGCCGTACTTTAAGCATACATTTCCGCATAATTATGAAGGCTCCTAATCTTCATTGTCACAGACCCTAGAGTAGAATAAGACTGGAACTCCTGGGGTTTTTTTGTTGTTGTTGTTCTATTTTGGTTTTGGGGTGTTTTGTTTTGTGTACCAGGACTTCACTCTAGTACTCCAAGTACTAAAACCAATGGTGTGTCTACAATGTCAAGGTCCATTCACACCCGTTACCGTATATGCAATTACATTCACTGGGCAAGCGTGACGGAGAAAGAGTGGTTCTCATACTCACTTAAGGTTTGCGCCAACAGGCACAAAGGAAGCACGGACTTCTTGAAACTTGGAGGCCACTGAGACATGCTATTATCCAACCCTTGTGTTGGAATCACAAGCAGTTAAGATCCAGAGAGGTACACTGTCTTTTCCAAGATTGTTCAACTAGAAAACAACGGTGCTAATTGGAATTCGGCTCCTACAATTCCAGACACAATGCATTACTTCCAGCGTCCCACTTGGCCTGCCTCCAGCTTTCTTAATGGATGGCCAGCCATGTTACCATTATCTTCACTTTATCAACCACGTGGAAAATAAAAGAGAATGAGAATTTTAGAGACTAAAGATTCCCACTGGGTAAATGAGTACCTCCTGAAGGCAAGATACAGGTTGTCTTGTTAGAGAGACCTCAAGAAGTCCCAAAAGATGCAGAAAATGAAGCTCCGAGAGGTTACATGAATTGCCCCAGGTCACACTGCAGGCTGGAAGCAAGGCCTTGACCCTGAAGTCTCCAAACTCCACCCTGAGAGGCTGAAGCAACCTTGGAGTAGTTACCCACCTGCAGCCAAGTTCATAGTTTTGGTCTCATCCTGTGCTTCCTACACTATCATTGGCCTTCTATTTTCTTTACATCTGCTCAGTTTGTCCTCAAGTGACTCTGATTTAAATGGAAATGTTCTCTCTCTGCCATAACTAGAAAACCAGTATCATCTCCCAGAGACAGACAGTTAACCCTGTTAACCTTGAAACAAAGGAGATACTGAACTCTGCTGGAAGGGATCCCTCCCTGCCTGAGGCTCTGAGCCTGGGGCCTGTGCCTGGCTCTGTTAAAAGGAAGTTAAGCAAGTCTTAGAAAACTTCCCCTTGGCTAATGAGAAGGGCTTAAAGACTAGAGAGAAGAACTTCCCAAACTTGCCAGAAATGCCCCTTAGAATAGTGGTTTCCAAGCTTGCTTTGAGCCAGAGAACACTTTGTTCAGATAAAATCTAACTAAACAACAATGATGCTGCTGGCAGTCGTTATTTGTATCAGGATATGTCAGGCTTCTAAATACGACCAATCTACAAATATGAACTCATCCACTCTTTCTAACAAGTCTGTGATGGCCAGAGAAGCTAAGTGACTTCCCCAAAGTCTTCACTGCTGCTGAGGGAAGACCTGCGTTTTGATCCCTAGAGGTCTGATGTGAGTCCCTGCCCCTAGTGAAGACCTAGACCACCTCCTAGAATCCCAGTTACCAGCAGTTAACAACACAGCTGCTCTAGTTGCTCTAGTTCAAAGGGGATTAAGGAGCTGAAAAATTCCGTCTTTCCCCTCCTCAGAGAGGCTCTGCTAAGCATAGTTAGAAACAAAGGAAGGGCAAATGAATCCACTCACTCTATAGCTAGATTTGGTTACTTCAAGATAATTCATACTTTACTTCTTAACTTTGTGCTTCAAGGTCATCACTTTTAGCCCTCTTCTCCTTTTTCTTGGCTAATGACAACTTGATGCACTCTTGTCTTTATTCATAAATGTGGGTTACCATGCCCGTACCTCAACACATTAGAAATCCCTTAAAGAGCAAGGTTTTCCTCTTTTTCTTTGAATACCAGGCATCGGTGAGCACATTTGATGATTGCAAGCATTTTAGATACTTAGAATTCACACCATATAAAGGTCACCGGACTGTTCCCACTGTTTTACGCATGTCCCCCTAATTCTTATTCTTAATACTTGTCAAAGACTATACCACCAATTTATGTCCAGAGTAAAACAGCAAACTTTCTTTCATATTGTTTATGTATGTATTTTTACAGACGACTAAAGAAAGAAAAACACTCTGGAAATGTAGACATACAAAAGCATATTGCATATTTTATAATTACATTTCATTCCATTCTGTTAAGTGGCCAGAGGGTTTTTAGAAGGCAAAGATGTTTCCAAATTAAATTATTATCATTAAACCCCTTAAGCCTCATCTTCGATTTACACTGTCACTAGAAACTTTTGATAAATTAAATAATATGCAGTATATAAGCATTAGATGTAGTTTAATATACTTAAAATAGGTTCTTTATACCATCTCTAAGTGCAAACTAAGACCTGGGAAGTTTGAAATACATTTTTCCTTTAGTGAGAGTGTTTTGTTTTAAATTTTGTTTTTTAGAAACCTAATTAATGAAAGCTACAGAGCAATAATCTAGCATAAAACAATGCCTTGAGAGTTGGGTTTAATGCTTACCTCTCTAAATTGCTAAAAATGCTTTTTGGTGGTTTTTTTTTTTTTTGTATTTTGAATCTAATAGGATTTGGTGACTAAAATAATAATGTAGACATGTAGCTAAATTTCCAATAGTACGAGAAATTTCAAATGTAATAAACCAAACCAAAGGGGAATTAATAAAACAGAGTCAAACTACAGTGGTTACTTCAGAACAAAATTGAATCACTATCCCTGGTCCAGCGAGGGAGGGCATTTTATCGGAGCAGTGGGGACCAGGAGGAAAGATGTGTCTTACAGGATAATCAGGTTATGTTACACTTTTATTGGATGTACTTACATTTTGGACTCTACAGTTGCTCTTGAAATACTTCCAAATGTATGCAATCATCAGCCATGTATGATGGTAGGTTTCTACCTAAATGTTGCCATCAAAGGGGAACAGGATGCAAATAGATCTGATGTAGGCACTTTCTATCACTTAAAACAGGTAAAAACTTGAAGATCAGCTAGCAATACATTCACTAACCCCTAAATCTTACATGTATCCCCCCACTCCATCTCAGTAACTGGTAATGACTACACACTGAAAAACTGCACTGTGTCACTCCCCAGAAGTCGCTATCTTTGCCAAGAACCACCAGTACTGGTGAACACCAACTTGAGGATTCAGCTGGAGTAAAACATGTGCCTGCTCTGTGGCCCACATCTCCCCTTGGCTGAAGAAGAGGAATGTGAAAAATGCTTCCTAGAGTAAGAATTTTCCAATGCCAAAGGATCACCTCCATGTTTTCCACCAGCTCTCTATCATGAATGGACCCCCACTGTTGAAAAATAACTCTTTATTTTCCATGTAAAATTTGCTAGACCCTGCAAATGTTGATTATAGAAGTGGGAAAAAAACATGAAGGGCAATGCACAGAAGAAAAATACTAGGAAAATGAGCCTGTGGTTTTTCTCTCCACAGAGGACTCACAGTCCTCCCCTGTACGTCAGAGCACCCTCCACTCACAGCAAGGTTCATCCTCTGTCCTGGCTTTATTTTTCTCCCTAAAATTTACCACTCTATAATATATTATCTATCTCATTTTCTTTACTGCCTTCTGTATCCCTAATAAGAAGTGTCTCACGAGGGAAGGGTTTGGGGACGTCTTTGTCACTGCTGTGTCACCAGGGATGAATGACAGATGATGCCTACCTTACTTACAATGCATTCTGAGGATCTAGTCCATGGCTCTGTCACCTTTCTCAGTTAAGTGTCAGATGGTAGATATTTCAGGCTTTATAAGCCATACGTTTCTTTTGCTATTAATTCTGCCAATGTAAGACAAGGGCAGCCTTAGATGATATGCAAATAAATGGACATGGCTGTTTTCCAATAAATCTTTATGTACTAAAACGGCCTGAGGGTTGATTTGGCCCAAAGCTGTAGTTTGCCAACCCTGACCCAGACCACGCCTTTCAAATGGTAGGTGCTGAATAAATGTGTGAGCTGGCAAATAAATGCAATGTGATATCCCCAAGCCAGCCAGCATTCCTGTTTGCCGCCCAGATCAAAATGGAGCCTTGCAAAGGACAACTGTGAACAGTCTTTAAGGTGACGGGTATTAAGTGACATTAAAAGCAGAGCAGGTGAGTAAAACATACACTCGGTCCTGAATGATGAGGGACGGTCTCTGCTAAAAGAGAACCAGATACATGTGACCAGTTGGTCTAAGTTTTATTTTGGATGAGAATATCCTGTTTGTATGTGACATGTAACCGTGGAGAGAGAGGAACAAGCAGAGGAACATTTTGGCTCCAGTTCCAATTAGGAGTCCATTTGCACAGCTTTGTAGGGATCAGTCTCAAGTCCTCCATATACCTTCTCCCAAGGCCAGAGTGCCTCAAAATATTAGAACTACCTGAGGGCTTCTATAAAATGCAGAATCTTGGGACTCAGATTTACTCCAAGAATCTCCCAAGGGGTGGAGATCCCAAGAACATGGACTTTGAAGCACACTCAAGTCTGAGACTCACTCATACTCAATGAATGACCTGTCACTACTATATGATGGTCCCAGAAGAAACAGAATCCAACTCAGATGGTTCACATGAAGAAACTGCAACAAAAGGGTACTTGACAGAAGGGCAGGCAGAGAAAGGAACAGACAAGGAAGGTGGCTGCACTCAGAGTGCAGGAAGCCATGACACCCCTACAACCTCACAAGGCAAAGGAGACAATGGTAATTTGGGTGCCCAGTGAAGGCTGGAGCATGGGGTAGGGAGCAAAGGCCACTAGATGGGGTAATCACTGCCAACTGCAATGCTCCATCATGGAAAAAGTAGGAGAACTCTCAAATGCTTTCAGCTCCAGTCTTCTGATTTCCCGGCTAACCATCCTATTAATCAGGTCCAGATCTAATCTGTAAATGAGCTACAAATCCACAGGACCGAAATGGAAGAGACTAGACAGAGAGTGGCAAATAACCAATACATTGATCAATTATCAGTTATCATCAAAAGAACAATTATCAAAAGATAATTGTTTTCTTAACAAAATAATCTTGTTTTCTTAACAAGATAATCTTTTCTTAACAAAAGATCAATTATCATCAAAAGAACAAGTACAGATATGAAAATCTCAAGTTCCATACATTCTACAAAGGAGATTAAAAAAAAAAAAAAAGACCGCCAGTAATCAGGATGTTCCCTGTAGGTACACAATTACCTATCCCAAACTAAAATTCTGTCTTGATTTATGCTGGGGTCTTGTCTAGGGGCAGCTTCCTCACCCAGGTCACAGTCTTCAAAAATTGGAACCAACTTTACCCATAGCGTCAGCAATAAATGAAAATGGTACCTTTAACTTCAAATTATAAGGTAACACAGTGATGAATAACCATGGCATGATTAGTCGATTCAGGACCTCAACGTGCAATGGAAGAATCCATCCATTATCTGCACAACGTAATTCTTTCATCCCAGCAACGTTAAAAACAACGGAGGAAAATTACTGTCCCTTAGTAAAGCCTTTTGAATTTCATATGCATTTAATTAGGTAACTGCCAGCTCAAGGACAAGAACCATGACAAATAGTTGTTCTTTTCAAATTAGAAGAATAGACTGTTCAAAGAACAATATTGATGCTACCTACACCTACTTATCCAGGAGTTTCCTATTCTTTTTTTTAGTTTAGCTAACCATTTTAAAATTTAATAAAGCTTCTGTGACCACTGTCCTCTTAGAGTCCTAGCCATTAGCTTTTTTTTTTTTTTTAAGATTTTATTTATTTGTTAGAGAGAGCGAGCACAGGCAGAGGCAGAGGGGGAAGCAGGCTCCCTGCTGAGCAAGGAGCCTGATGTGGGACTCGATCCCATGATGCTGGGATCATGACCTGAGCCGAAGGCAGCCATTTAACCAACTGAGCCACCCAGGGGTCCCCCTAGCCATTAGCTTTTAAAAACCAACCAAGAGCAGCCTCCCTGGGTGCAAAAAGTACCTTGTTCTTCGCCAGAGGCCCTTGTTCATCCACATGCTGCTAGTGTATTTTAGCAAGACCCTCTTTATAAGCAAACAGAAAAGCAAATGGAGAATATGGATCACCAGGCAATGCCTGTACTAATCATAATAGTACTCTAACTGAAATCTACAGTAATGATCCTAGCCCAGCTGTTCAGAGCAAGCGGAGCTCATTTCTTTTTGACTAAGGAACCAACCGGAAGGGCAGGAAATGGGTTGGGGAAGGGGTCTGACTGATGGATAGGTAGCAGAACAGAGTACAGAACCTTGAGATTCTACAGGTTCTCTCTCTGCATTTTTTTTTGTTTTTCTCAAGGTGCATCCAAGGAAAGTGGAGCACTAAGGACAAAGCTGTCCAACCCTGTCCGCTGTGCTTCCTTCGGACCTGGCTATCCTTCACCCTCCTCTGATGCCCCTCGCCCCTCCACACATAGCTGAACAAATTCAACAGACCAGACATGCATTTTGTAGCTATTAATAAAAAACATGAATTTTTACATTTCTATAGATTTCTAAAAATTTTTGAAACATATTTGGTAGGTAAACATTCCTACTATAGGCAAGGAATAAAAGGGAAAAACTTTGCAAAAGCCTTTTATTAGGTTTGATCAAAATTAAAATTTCATTGCCTCATAATTTCAAATAATAATTTACAGCCGAATGTAGTAAGTGAACGTCCTGGGTACAGGCTCCGGTGTTCTCATCAATATACTTAGCAAACATGGCTGTGGAACGGGACAATAAAATATTTCCAATCTCTAGGTCTTTTTGATAATTCACTCTGTGTTTTACAAACAATCTGGCTCCCAGGTTTCAAAGGGATTCTAAGCACATCGCTCAGAGTGACAGAGCAAGCATTCCAGACAATTGGTTCCCTGAGGGTCAAGACAGCGATGCTCTATCAGGATTCAAACGGGTCATAAACCCTTCATGGATCTCTCTCAAGTGGGTGGTGATGTCTCCCCAGGGCCGCTCATCATTTGCTACTACAGTCAAGCACTTGTCATTATAGACAAACACCCCGTCAGTCTTAGGTACTCATCCAATCAACTCTTCCTGCAACCAGGGAAGAGAACCAGTGATATAAAGAAGTCCAAAGAGAAAAATTAGGCATGTGTGCCTACCCAGGCGTGGCTGCCCGCTGCACACTTCATTTCTGGATCTGCGTTCTCAGCCTTCCCACAAAACTTTGTAAATGTTTATCTACCATGATCACAGGTATCTCAGTGGTCCTGGGACCATTATGTCAAAAGTCCCAAAACACCAAAACCACTTCTAGAAATTTATCCTAAGGAAATAATGGGACAAGTGCCTAAAAGATGTATGTACAGGGTTGTTCACTGCTGTCGTCTTTACAGAAGCACAAGATTGGAAACCCATCAATCTCAGTTTTGTTGTCTGCTGAGGTGGATTGCAAAATCTTATTTATACCTGCAACAATTACATCTTGCCACCTAACACCGGGAGCAGACTAAATGTGGCTTTCAACTAAAGGAACAGCACAGCCCTAGGAAGCAGAAAGCCAGGATGCGGTATATTTCTAAGAAGCTCCAGCCCCAAGTCCGGCTCACATCCCTTCTCTGAAAGACAGCCAGACCAAAGATTTATTGTTACAAACATGACCCCAAACTCTCCTCACTCAAAACTCTTCTGAGGCTTCCTATGACCACCAGGACACTCTGAACACCTTAGCATGGATCTGAAGGCTTCTGCACAATCCAAGTCACAGACCGCTTCTCCTTACCTCACCTACACGGTACTCTGCACTGGATTTCAGGAAGTACTCGTACCTTTAGGCCTTTACATTACTTCATTCATTCTGCCTGGAGTGCCCTTCCTCACTCGACGGCCCAGCTGGCTCCTACTTGTCCTGCCTCCCTCAGAGGCTTGTCCAGATTTCTCTCCCATTCTTTCCACCTGTGGATTCCAGCGCCCCTCCCCCATGGTGGCTGGTACCTTACACATTCTACTGTCTTTGCCCATTTTCTTATCTGTTAAGCACCTTAGAGGCATGGGCTATGACTAGTCCATTTTTTTTTAGAAGACCAAGAATGCATTTCTAGGCCATCTCCCACATCTACTCTCATGCGTGCCCCAGGTTGCTGGACCTTGGCGGTTTCTTTCTCACTCCTGGTTCCTTAATAAGGAAATCTACTCTACTGATGTATATCCATACAAGCTGTGCCTCGTGATCCTCCCACTTTATTCAGGTGTAACCGTCCTGAATACATACACATGCCCTTCGTCACTAGTTCTGTATATTACGTACCCCACCAATGAGGCATGGGTCCAACAAGAAAGATGTAAAGGAGGACGAATGCCATTAGGTTACTGGATAGTTCCTTCATGTTTATGAAGCATTATACATACGTGCATGTATGTGTGCGCACCCGTACCAATACTATATACCCCTCTAAGTACTTTACATATATTAAAGCAGGAAGTCTTCACAGCTACCCTAGGAGGCATGTCCTACTAATATCCCCACTTTACCATAAGAGGTAAAAAAAAAAAAAAAAAAAAAAAAATCACCTACAATCTCAAAGCTACTAAATGGCAAAGTCAGATTTTGAACCAGGGTAGCTGCCGCATCTGCGTCCTGAAGCACAGAGCATTGCTGCCTTTCCAGCATAGCCAGGATGACTTAGCCCCTGGGCGTGGGTCCAGGAGATGGTTAGCTGAGCTTGTCTGAGCAGCAGGAGGGAAATCTGACCACCTGCTATCATCAGAGAGAACACTGGAACAGGAAGTCACGAAGATCCCGGGGACACACGAGCTGAACAGCGGTCCCATTCTTCTCCCCAGAGGGGCTGGCTGAGCTGAGAATGGGTGTTAGTAATCACACTACTTCTGAATCTCAGGTATGCGGCAGAGCCTGTGGGAGCCCACAAGAGGCTGGAGTGATGGCGAGGTCACTCGCTGGCCAATTTTCCTCTTACTGCTATCATTCTGGGGGCTCCCTGGTGTGAAAAGGCAATTGTTTTGGGGAGAACCGCTTTTATCAATATAAGACTTTATATATCTACCTTCTATCCCTCGCCCATCCCTGGACTCCCTCCACCTCTAACACAACCAGGAATTTGCTCTCCAGAAATGAAGATGACAGAAATAAAATCAGAGACATAGAGATACTATCACAGCCGACTCAGAGGAACATTTTCCCCTCCCTTATCTCAAAACCTGGCTTTGCCGACACTGTGTCTGCTCCTAGACGTCACTTAACAAAAGACTTTAAATAAATTGTTCCTAAAGTTTTTAAAGAAATCTTCGTTTCCAGGATCCTATGACTGTATTCCAAGGTAATAAAATATAAATAAGAATAAAGAACAAGCTAATAAACTGAATTGAAGGCTGCATTACAATAATAAGGTTTGAGAACCATTTACTAACCATGTGTATCTCACTCTCATGACTTATAACATTGGCTGAATTACTTAACAGAAATGAGAGCTCCTATTGCTTCTGTTATCCAATGCAGATGCTTTTTGGAGCTGAACAATGTGACATTTGCTTTAGAGCACTTGTATCTAATCAATACGTAATGCTAAATGTGATTTAAAATCAATTTAATTGTACGCTTGCTCTCCCATGAGTCAAGGGGGAAACAAAGGTAACATTTGAGATATGAAACCATTCAGCTATTTCCTGAAGAAGGCAGAGGTCCCTTGCTTCTAATGGAGTCTAAGAGGTAAACACAGTTGTTCATACTACCAACTTCACATCTGAAAAAGAACCGTGTCCTGTGAGATATATTTGGAACTGTGGTTCTTTTATTTCAAACCATTTAACTACTAAAAGCTTTTTCTCTTATTAAAAAAATTTTCCAGATTATAGGAAGTTTGAATGGAAAAAACATAAATACATGAAGTACATGTATTTAACTTCCTATAACATCATACTTCTTAAATATATACTTCTTATTTTATATATATTGTGGCAATCACACACATACACACACACACACACACACACACACAAAGAGCTCTAACCTTGAGTGTCTACAATGGACTGGACTCTGTGCTTACCCATATCATCCGTCCCCATCTGACCAATAGTTACTGAATCCCAACTCTGCCAGGTTATACTATTTACACTCAAATGAAAATTAGGCTGGAAGAGATTTGAAAAGCATAAAATTCAGGATTCAAATATCCGATGATGCAATAGAATCTAGAAATTACACTATACTTTATACAAAGGTATTTAAACAGTTCCAAAGCAGCCGGTGAGTTTCACCCGAATTTGTATATCCTAAGTCTTATAAAAAATGTATTAATTAAACCAATTGACTATTCATGGTTAACATAGATGTAGCCAAGGAGGAATAGTATTTTTTTTCTGTCTGCATTCAAGAAGCTATGCAGTTGCCGTATATAAGAAACAGAATTTTTTATAATGTCCTTTTTAACATCAACTGAAAATAGCCCTCTACAACACAACCAGTCTGAATCTCCATTTTTAAAAACTTGTATTTGATTTATATAATTGTGAAATAATAAAGCTGAATTAGAAAAACATCTTAAGTACTAACTGAAGTTAATTGGGATAGAAATATTTTTTGTTTTAATAGAATAAAAGATTAGTTATGCCCATAAAAAAATCTCTGATTTGCAAATTTTTTAAAAAAAGTAGTTTACAAGAAAATCCCCAATTTTATGGCTCCTGTGTTAGACTAGAGACAAAAATGACAGAGCTGCCACAAACTTAGAATTAAAAATGTCTTTAAATGTTGCCACAATTTGAGCAAGAAAAACTGGATGGACCAAAAGCATCAAGGGAAATTTTAAGCCATAACCATATTCATAAATCTGGCCCCTGTATTATCCTACCTTTGTCTTTCCTCTTGATCAAAGTTTCAGAGTAAATTTGTTGATGACCAGCCATGTAGTAGATTCACTGATGATCTCTGTTGAATAATTGATAATTCCTTTTTACCTTTTGGCAAAATACCCTCAGAAGTTCAAACACAGGGGCGCCTGGTTGGCTCAGTGGGTTGGGTTAGGGTTAGAGTTAGGGATATCTATCCTGGGATAGAGGCCTACCTATATTGGGCTCCCTGCTCAGTCGGGAGTCTGCTTCTCCTTCTCCCCTATCCCAGCTCATGCACTCTCTCTCTGTCAAATAAATAAAATCTTTAAAAAAAAAAAAAGTTCAAAGACAGCTCACTATGCCTTGAGTAAGGATTGAGGGGTACACTGTCCAACTGGGTATACTCACTAACCACGTGTCACTAGGGAGTGCATGATATGTGGCTAGTCATATCATGCGCTCTAAGTATAAAACACACACTGAGTTTCAAAGAGTCATCACAGAAAAAGTAATACAAAGGATCTCATTAACTTTTTATATGATTACATATTTAAATATTTTAGATATATTAGGTTGAAAAAGGTACATTAAATTTAATTTCTACCTACTTTAATCTTTTTTTAAAATGTGGTTACTAGAATATTTAAAAATCACATTTGTGGCTTTTATTTTCTTTCTATTGGGCAGTGCTGACATAGAGGATAAGAAAAAAAAAAAAGAGGACATGCTCCCATTTCTGGTTTAGAACTTTTTTTTAAATATGCTAAATTTCCAATTACATTTTTTCAGATGAAACATACACATTTTAACATAGAACATATTCTGACAGATCTGACAGAAGACAGGAATAACGTGTGCTTTCTATCATAATGATTATTTTTCTAATAACAACAGCTGTTTGCCTGTACAAGCAAGAGACTGTTTTTCCACATACCAGCAAGTACTAGCATTCAATCATGAAAGAAAAATAATTCTCCAAGGCCTTTCCCCACATGCTTTACATCAGCAGCAAGCTGTGTATTCTTATGTACTCTGAAAATCTCTACCAAGTCGGGCCTGCTTCCTGGCTGACAACTTTGCTACTTGTTTCTTATTATGGCAAATACAAAGTGCTCACATTGGACTGATTCAGAAGCAAGTGCATCATTCAAGCCTGTACAAAACCCAAGCAAAAGGAAACCGAGACAGGTGAGTGACCTTTTTTGCTCTTGCTTAGTTACAAAGAAGATGAGAAGATCTCTTAAAGGGCTACAGAAAAAAATTGGTTAAAATTCATCTATTAAAGAACATAGTCTTGTTTGATAACACTTGAGAACAGCTTGAAATTCTCCCACAGATTTTAAGGTCTCATTTCTTACACTGTGTGGTCAAGAAGGACCTCACCTGTTAGAAGCTAATTAGATCTGAATTGTCCAAATGGAAGCCCACAGCCACATGTGGCTATTCTAGTTTAAGTTAACTAACATTAGAAATTTGGTTCTTCTATTGCAAGAATCATATTTCAAGGGCTCAAAACCACATGTGGCTAGTGGCTTCTACATGGTGTAGAACATCTTCATCATTGTGGGAAGTTCTGTTAGAGAGCATCATGTCAGATAATAGTGAGCACTACATGAACAATCAGGAAAACTTATTTTATATTTTTAAGATTTTATTTATTTATTTGACAGAGATCATAAGTAGGCAGAGAGGCAGACAGAGAGAGAGGGGGAAGCAGGCTCCCTGCTGAGCAGAAAGCCTGCTTCGGGGCTCTATCCCAGGACCCTGAGATCATGATCTGAGCTGAAGGCAGAGACTCAACCCACTGAGCCACCCAGGCATCCCACAATCAGGAAAATTTGTAAGGAAAAAAAAAAAAAAAAACCAAGAGAAGTGAGAGTAGGGAAGTGAAAAGCATGTATTTGGGAAGCAAACTAAGGGACAGCTTTAAAACAAAACAAATCATATCCTTGCAGTTCCAGTCTGTCAGACCAAACAAAAGGAAATCTGCATTGTTCATTACACTTAGAGATGTAGTCAGAAAGTAAAATAAATGGAAAGCTGATTTATATATACTGGTTTGATCCTTTCCTCGGCCACACACAGATAAAAACTCAGGCAAACGTTTAGCCATTCTTAAGTTATAGTTTTGCTTTTCTACAACAGGAAGCTAGGCTCACTGACATACTTCTTTGGCTGAGTTTACACGAGTGACACTAGCTCTTGCCTTATGTAATAAATTATTGTGGTCTATGTTAAAGAATCTTTTTTTTTTAAAAAAAGCATTTAATTTATTTATTTGCAAGAGAGATGGTGAATGAGAGAGAGAGAGAGCACAAGTTGCGGGGAGAGGCAGAGGGAGAAGCAAACTCCTCGCTGAGCAGGGAGCCTGGCACAAGGCTCCATTCCAGAATCCTGGGATCATGATCTGAACTGAGGGCAGATGCTTTATCAACGGAATCCCCCAGGAGCCCAAGAATCTTCTATTTATTTTTTAATTGAAGTATAGTTGACAAGAGAATACTTTTTTTTTTTTAAGATTTTATTTATTTATTTGACAGAGAGAGATCACAAGTAGGCAGAGAGGCAAGCAGAGAGAGAGAGGAGGACGCAGGCTCCCCGCCAAGGAGAGAGCCCGATGTGGGACTTGATCCCACCCCGAGATCATGACCCAACCCACTGAGCCACCCACGTGCCCCAAGAATACTTTTTTATCTAAGGGTAGAAAAAACAAATCACAATACAAGCATTTTCTATTTCTTCCTACCCATTTGGAAGAGATGCAGTAATACTGGGGGAGTTCAAATAGTCAAAGAATGGCTAAAAGCCTACCTCTGGAATCCAAAAAAACTGTGGCTTCACTGCTTTCTAGCTATATGTATATATACTCCACCTCAGTACCCTCCTCTGGAAAACTAAATGAGATAATTTCTTAACAATTCTTGGTATATACGGGTTTTTTGTTTTGTTTTGTTTTTTTTAAAGCAGGTTCCACGTCTACCATGGAGCGCAATGAGCTCAATGTGTGGCTCAAACTCACAACTCTGATATCAAGACCTGAGCTGAGATTAAGAGTCAGACGCTTAACTGACTGAGCCACCCAGGCACCGCTTGGTGCACACAATTTCTGACTAAAGAAATACTGGACCCATGCAACCATTCTTCCTCTGTGGCTAATCATGAATTTAAAAAAAAAATACATAGCACATTTTGTCATAGTGAATATAAGTAAGAATAACTTAGTGACAATACTACAAAACAATGGCAAAAACAAACAAGCAACAACAACAAAATCTGCCCATATCTCCCACAGGCCACTTTCTTGGTGCAGAAGTTCCTCACGTTGTACTGCCCACAGCACAAGGAGTGCTCAAAAAGCCTGGGTTGTGGTACTGAAAGAGAGTGCTGAAATGAGACAGACATGCTCAGAGCATCCTTGGGAAGCCACACGAGAAAGGGGATCAATCCAGATTTCTTAAGAGTCCAGGGATAGCAAGAAGGGACTGAGGAGAGAGCATTGCGAGACTGGAATGTCTGAAGGCTCCCTAATGAAAACAGTCTGAAATCAAACTTAGGGAACTCTTCATAGGGACACCGGCGCGAACCCTGACATATGTAATCACGCATGACTGTCAAGCCTGGGCATTTCCCACAGTTTGAAACATCGTATGTTCAAGTTGCCATTTGTAAAAAAAAAAAAAAAATTCCAAAAGTTATTTTTTCGCATTTGCATAGAGACCTTGAGAAAAGCGTCAGATCTGAGATGAAGCAGGAGGCATGACAGAACAAGTTTTCCAGACAGAAACATAAATCTGCTCTGCGTCAAAAAGACAAAACACGGAAATTGCCCACATTCTACCACATTCCACTTGAAGTCTAGTATTTCTATTAATTGCTACTACCCTGAAGACTTGCCTGACATTGTCACAATACATGACAGACCGTATGTGTTTGATTTTCCACACAACAGTCTATATCATGAAAATTTGCATCTTACTATCTCGATAAAAATTACCAAAACTATTCAAAAATTCCAATAGTTTTAACATCCAAAGCGTATATACCAAATTGTTTCTTGTACCTGGTATTGATAGAAAAATCCTTCACCACACTCTTGTCTTCCAAAACGGAGTTCAGGAAGGACAGTAAAGATTTCCAGCTGCTAGCCTCCTTGGATGGTGCTAAGGAAAGATCTGATACATGTTGTTTCTCATGATATGACAGATCTGAACAGCTCCAGTGAATACGGAAAACAACGACACACAAGGGTGGCACCGCCATGGGGACTGCACAGCGTATTTGTTAGATCGTATAAATTACCAACGGGTGTATGAGAGTCAGCCTTCCTTCAGAACTAAGTAAAGCCTGGGCCAGTGGAAACAGAATGCAGCTTGGGGAGGGGTGGGGGTCAGAAGGCCCACCTCAAACCTCAACATGCTGCTCAACAGCTGTATGACCTCCATTTCTTAACCCTCAAGCAACCCTCAACCCTCAATGCCCTCTTTCTTGTGGGGAGTGAAGGAAGGGATGAGGAACAGAAGACACCATCTAGACAATAGCTTGTATAGCCCACGTCCATGGCAGATATCCCGTACCAATCGCCACATTTGCTATTTCTGTTCTGTGTAAGTGAATATATACACTTACAGACTTCAATTAAAAAAGACGTATATTACTGTAATACACAAATATACAAATATGCGTTCATGCATCTGTGTGTTTATATATAAAATGAGTGATTTGGCTCTTTGGTCTTCAAATATTTTCCATGGATGTTAACTTTTCTTTCTTTTTTCCTTCCTGGATTTAAGATCTCAGAATCCGAAAATAACCTAGCTTCCACAAAATCTCCTCATTATTTGGTTAAATGAACAAAGATTCACTGTGAGCCCACATGCTGTATTTCTTCTCAGTATCCTAAAACGAGGAAGGTCTGAAAGTAATACTCCTTTTCCCAGTTCTCACCTAATACATCCACAGAAGATGAGAAAATTAGCTTCAGATACCAGATAAAGTGCAACACCCACAGCCTTTCTGACAACCATCGGCTCTCAGCACCTCACACACCTGCGAAAGGGATTCTAGCCCATCCCTTTATCCCAGCTCCTTACCTCTTCTCATTTACCCTCTTGGATTTTACTTCCTCCCTCAGAAAGAAGAATCCCATCTGCTCGAAAGAAATATTTGTAGCCAATATGACAAAAGTGGAATCCCTACTTCCTAACAGCTGTGAATCAAAACACGAGTGACTGAAATTAACTGCATTGTGCGGCCGAGCAGATGTTCTCACAGAAACCAACTCGAGCTCTTTTGTTTCCAGGCACCGTGTAGAAATCAGCCCCAGACAACACTGTGGGCCAGGTTCTCACCTCATTGTTATTCATGTTAATTCTTGATGTTCCCCTGAACTACTAAAGACTTTGCAATCAAAAAAAAAAAAAAAAAAAAAGAGAGAGAGAGAGAACCTCGGGATCCTTTTTTCCCCAAAAGAGCAGATTCTGAAAGTAGCCAATCACTCCCTCGAAGCCTGGACGAAACAGATGGATTGTAATACCTCTGGTTGGATTTTAAACGTAAACATGTCAATTTAGGCTCTGGCACAAGTTCTGGTGTCTCAAAATCTTTATTGGGCTTTTTTGGGTGGATAATTTTTTTTCTTAAGTTTTGTTCTCTCAACTCCCCTTTTCTACATTAGCAGTTAAACCAATAGAGATCTTATTATGGAAATAGTGACATAACTGCTATATTTTAACCTAAGAGTCTTAGATAATTTTACTAAAAACCTTACAAAAATAAATTCCAAGTGAAAATAGAACCTGCAATGGAAATTGAATAATGATAGGAAATAAAAGAATTAAAAAAAAAATGGGCGCTTTTTTCCCTGGTGACTCTCTTCATAACGAATACATATATCATGTCCCAATAGCCAGAACTAACAAATATGTGGCACATGACCTCCAGGCTTTGTTCTGGTGCCCATGATAGACACTGCTAATCCACTTCAGGACTTCTGTCATCCTTGCCCCTCAGATGCTAAAGGCTCCATTAGCTGCTCTTGAGAGACGTAAACCAAGGACAAACCTTAACATCAATGAGTTTATTATCTAGTTAGAAAGTTGAACTATACACACATGAAATGACCTGAATTATTTTAAGCAAAATATGCACGATAACAGACTATAGGATAATTCCTCAATTATTGAGAGAGAACATTTATTTTACGAAGGTGGGTTGTTTTGAGTTGGTAAGGTCCACGCGGCACATTAGATCACAAGGGTAGTTCTGTTTTAAGCCTTTTGGGAGTGGGGGACAATACTACGCTAAATTTGTTATTTTATTTCAAAGGATTAAATAAGCAGTATCATTTTACATGGTGAACTTAAAATCTGTTCAATTATAGCGCTGCATTTTACAATCACAGATGTGTAAACTCTGCAGAAACCTGAAGAATCCACAGGAAGACAAAGGCAGCAGAAATTGGAAAGAACACCTGATCACGAGTCATAAGTACTTGTATAAAATCTTCTTTACTGCCCTGTGTACTCTGTGTTGAGAGCCATACCTTGAGAATAACACACTATTACCTCCCCCCATCTTTTTCTCCAACATCTTTTTCACGTACTGAAAGTAGGAGATGCTATGTGCTTATCTCTGAGACAATGCCTCTAGCCAGCTGTCTGCTTTAAAATGAGGATCATTCTTTCCCAAATTTCAGAGTGCGACTGACTTCCATCCTTATTAGGGGGGTTGTGGTTTCTTTTTTCTTTCTGTGTCTTCACGGGTATTTTAATGAGAGCTAGGCAAAGGCTGCACGCTGGGCTGTCAGCGAAATGCTCACAGAACGTGGGTCAGTGCCCCGTGTGCATCACGAGCTTAGGAAGTAGTTACCGAATGAACAATTACATGAGCAAAGTTTAAAAGCATGACAGATCTTTGCATTGAAAGGCAGGCAGCCGATCACCTGGCATAATTTGAAAGACAATGAAAAGACTGTATTGGTCCCTTAATCTAATAAATAAAATAAGGACCTACGTAATATTCTGCTGTATATATACACTACTTCTTTAGCCACTCAACTACTGATGGACACTTGGGCTGCTTCCACACCTTAACTATTGTAAAAATGCTGCAATAAACATAGGGGTACAGGTATCTATACAAATAAGTGTTTTTCTTTTCTTTGGGTGAACACCCAGGAGCAAAATTATTGGATCATAAGCTATTTCTAATTTTTCGAGGAAACGCCACATCATTTTCCCCACATCATATTGGCTGTATCAATAAATAAATAAAGTATATAAAAAATAGAGTGTCTGGAATTCTGACATTATCAATATTTTGGTTTAGGCACTGAATGTCTTTGAAAAAAATTTTATTATGGTCAACTACTTGTAACACCAAGTTTTCCGTTCTTAACCATTTTTAAAAATACAGTTCTGTGGCATTATGTATATAATCACATTAGTGTGAAGCCTTAAAAAAAAAAATGGAGTATCCTTTTTTTCTGACGACAACCAGATAGTTTATATAATCTTATAAACACTGAGTTGCCCTCTTTCGTCAAATTAAGGTTTAAAATTAACATGAAACACAGTAAGAAAAGAACCTCAAGACTGACAAGATTTTGGCTTTGAATGAGGAGCCAAAAATTTAACTCAGACTCAGAGGAGGTAAAAATATTTTCCGGAGGCGCTGAAAGCTGAGAATTACACAGAGTGGTTAGAAATGAAGAAGTTAAACAGATTGAGGGAAAATGGAATAAGCTTATACTCGTTGGCTTTTAAAGCAAATGCTGTCATACAAGATTCCTTATTCAATCTCCTCAAGGAATTTATCATCAGCACCATTTCCAGCTAATTTTGATGGAGAAAAGTTACACTACGTGCCCAGAGTGATTAACGATGAGGACCCCAAATCAACCTCATATTGGTAGTATCCAACTTCTATGCCCGCTGAACACTATCATCTCCTCATACGAAGACTGATATTCTCTCACTAAAAAATGAGCGTCGATAGAAATTTGTTTCCAGTTATCACTTACTGGTTACTCTCAGGACTCTTCTTTCCTCACCTGTCCTATTCGTCATTCAGGTAGCTAGACCTTCCTTACTCGTTTTTTCTGGGGAGTAACGTGACGAGGCAGAAAGCTGAGGGAAAGTCTGTCTGGTTTTTGTTTCTTGATACCTAGGATTTACACAATGAAATCGAGTTACCAAAAAAAATAAATAAAAGGCAAAAATACGAGAAAACATCATGACCAAGAACATGGATTCTCTCTGCCCCAACTCTAAACACCACTCTCTCCATCTAAGACAACCTGGGCTGGAAGTAGGGAGACGTATAGAGAAAAAAGCAATGACAATGAAGACGCAGAACTTGCCACAACCTCCAGAGCGATTTGGGGAATCCAGGAGACCTGTCCCTCCTTCCACAAGGAAGAACTCTACGAGAACAACAAGGCTCTTGTTGCTGACTTTTCCCTTCAGGATTTTAGACACTTCACATTCTACCCAAAGTTCCTGTGTGCTCAAGCACCTTATGAAAGGTAAGGGCCCTGTGCCTCCATGAATGCCATGGGCAGAACAGAAACCTCATGACCCAGTTTCTTTACAGACAGCAGCAACATGCGGGTCCCAGTGAGCCACAGTCTACACAGAAAGGACCATGTAGGACAGTGGGTGTCTCCTCAGACACCAGAGTAAACAGAAGACTGTGGGGACCAGAAGGGACCCTGCTCCATCCCCAGAACATGGTCAAACCCAGGAAAAAGAGAAAGACCATCCCTAACTTATTTATATCATTCTTCTCAACAACCTGATAGAATAAAATAAAAATCAAATTGAGTTACAGCATGATTATGTTTTTGCATATCTTAGTCCATGTAATGAAATAGATCTTCTACATAATTGTTTAAAATGTAAATCAATATACCAAAAACTCCAGAATAACTCAGCATAAATTGTTAGGTGTACAGGTGCCTACTAGATCAATACTAGTATTTCCAGAAAAAGTATTTACTTTGCACAATCCATTAAGATACAGGACGTTGTCTGTAATTTTGTTAGCGTGGGGAATAGAGGTTCAGGTCGACCGAGGGATAGGGCAAGGGACTTATCCGATCATAATGCTGATCAAAATAGACACATTCTCTATTGGTCTAAGGTAGAACTACAGAAAAATAGCATGCAAAGAAAGGGAAAAGTTATAGCTCTATAGCTATAACTCAAGCAATTGACTCTGCTGTGTGTTTAGATCTCCCCTGGAATAAGTCTACGTACACATGGTAGAGAAGAGGGGTAGTGATGAATTCTAATGCCACTTCCTCGTGATCCCCCAGATATGTTACAGGCACCACGCCAAATTTCTCAACACCACTTGACACAAAATCCTCTGTGGCCCTATTAATAATATTTTCTTATTTTTCCTGCTGGTCTAGGCTGCAATTTACAATCAGTGAGTAGAATCCCTATCTTTCTCCCAACTGTATTGTAATACACCACAGACAGAACCGTGCACAACAAGAGACAAACTTCCTTTTTGTTTCAGTGTCCCCTCTAAAAGCCCTGCATTCTGTTCATTTCTGCCAGAAGGTAAGTTGTAGCCTAACAATGGTGGACAACCAGAATTCCAGTGAGCCTGCTTTTGGTTTATAAAAATTATGTATTACTTTCTCTTGTGATTGGTCATCAAATGTGACATAATGTAACGTGACAGCTCCAATTTTAAGGATCGCATTTTGCACTTTGCTTTCAAACTCTACAACTACAGTCATCCAACAGAAGCTGGCTGACCTCAGTGGAGCAGACGGGGAACTGTTCACAGACTGCCAACTTTAAATTACTGCTGAGTAGCTTAGCATATCTTTAGAATAATTCCGTTAAAAAGCAATTAATCATCATTTCAAAAAGGTCCTCCATCAAGTTTATTTTCTGTCTTTTCCTTATGGAAGACATTTGACTGAAAACTGCCTTTTCAAGCTCAGAAAGAGAAATCATGACGATTTCTAGGACCCAAGCAAGGAGGGAAAGCAGAGTTTGTAGATGAGACAATGATGAACTACATCAAGGATCTAGAAGAGCCACAAAATCATGCTTAAGAGAACACTGTTCCTTTTGTCAAATTCATAAGGGTACCTTTGTTTAAAGACACTAACACTCTCGTCACTTTCCACTACCGACGATCTTTAAAAGGAATGAAGCAATAAAATCCCACCCTAGAGCAGTTGATTGAAACTTAGATTACATCAATATGAAGGACTACCACTCTTTTATGTAATTTAAGAAAAATAAACATTTTTAAAAACTATGACTTGCCATCAGTTATAAAAAAAAGGACCTGACTGAGCTTTGCGCAGTGGCAGTATCGTAGCCAATGAGGTTTATCCGAGGCGCAATTATTGCTAATTGAGAAAGGACCTGTCTGTACACGTGTTCTGACACATAAATGCATTCAAGTGATTAATTTTTTAAGGTAACATTTGCTACCTCAAGGTGCACCAGTAACCTCTTGATAGGAAAATCATTCCCAAAGCGGAGATCAGTTTTTCAAGCTCTGTTGCTGTGCAAAGCTTGATCTTACCTCTTCTCCCTTTTATATTTCATTTCTTACCACACCAACCCCCAGGGCAATGGGTTTCAAGCAAAGGCAAAGGCCTGGCTAGAGAAGAAATGCTTGTTCTCTGCCAACATTTGCCTATGTCTGTGCCCAAACCCACAGTGACTCCTTTGAGAGGACTCCAGAAAATGCACACCAATTCATATTTTTGTTCTTAGAAGCTGTAAAGATCTAGAAATTCTGCCAGTTCAGCTAGGCTATGCTATCCATAAGAGTAGTAGAAAAATAACCAATTGGCAATGCCATCTTGTTTTCACCAATCGAAACAGCCATAAGCCTGCAAAACTATTCCATTCCGAGTGTGAAAAGAAGCAGTGACAACCTCAAAGAAGAATGGCTCTCACCAGTTAAATATTGAGGAGTAAATCCTTGTAACATTTTACTGTAACAATGAAGAAACTTGGGAGTCAACGATGTAACTGGTAATTCCAGCAAAGCCATTCTTGCAATAAGATTTTTGACACCTGTTTCTCCTTTTGATAAGGCAGAAAACCAAGTTCATAAAAACAGCAAATTGAGAAGGACCTGAATCTAGTTTTTTGATGGGATCCATTATACTGATGTCGTTTTCTTAGAAAAAAAATTTACAGAGAAGCATTTTTTCTTCTATGAATCGAATATTTAATTTCTTCTACAAGGCATACCTTCTTGAAATATAATGCCTGCACTGAAAATACACTGCCTTATGATTTGATAAAAAAAAAAAAAAAGTTGGAGTTGCAAGTATGCTTTTATGATTTCTTTCTTTCTTTCTTTCTTTCTTTTTTTTTTTTTTAATGGAAAGATTCCCAATCCGCCTACCAACTGAACTGTTTTGGTCATGAAACATTACCTTCTCAGCATGTGGTATGCCCATCAGCAGAAAAGTAGTAAAGAAGAACAGACTAACTTTATTTATTACATTTGCATTGCCTACAGAACCATTTACTTAATGGATGAGTCTCATTAGCAGTCCAACCACAATATAAAGAATACAATGATGTGTTTCATAGGTTCATTAAAATAATATTTCAAAGGAGTCATTAGAAAAAAAGAAGCTAAACATTCAACAGACAGTAAGTTGTCTGCAAATAAATGAGATGGAACCAACATGTTTTCAAGTAAGTTAAGAAACATGTTTACAAATATATTACAGCCATTAAAAAAGGAAGCATCAACTTAGCAAGTGCTGGGGGGACAATTACTCATGGAATTTACTAAAACAAAACTGTAACACTTTCACATCAACGTTTATTGCGGATGTGAATGGCTGTAGGTATACCAAAACGTGCCTTAAGAAGAAAAATTTGTTCTGTAGCCTGGAGATGGTTCTCTTGTTTGAAGCAAAATTTAAAACATTCAATCCTCTTTTCAGATCCACTGTTTTTGTTTTTTTTTGTTTTTGTGTGTGTGTGTGTTTTGGTATGCACTTCTATACTATTAGCCCAAATCTGCCTATCTTTTTATTTAAAAATGAAAATCACAATAAATTAGCAAAATGAATCGTCCTGCAAAGACAGAACTTACACCAAGAAAACCCAAGTCTTTTATACCCTTGCATTCAAAATAAAAAAAGTTCTATGAAGTCCTTACTTTTTCACCACACCTGAGGATTGACAAATGTTTGTTCAACAAATGAATGAATAAACAAATGAATGAACAGAAAAATTACTTAACCAAGGGGAGTTTTTAGGTTAGACTGTTAATTACTGTTGCTATTTTAACCCAGTATTTCCACCTTTAAGCAAAATTAGCAATTTTATACAGTGTATTCCCAATAACGTAGGAGTTTTTTACATTTAATAGTATTAAATTTTTACTTAAGTCATAGAGTGTATATTAAAACCAAGGTTTCAATAAGGATTCGTTTCTGGATTTTTTTTTTCCACCAGGAAAAAACAAAACAAAACCAAAAAACCCCAACTAACTAACATATACACTAAAAGCCACTCAAGAGGGGCACCTGGGTGGCTCTGTCAGTTAAGCATAGGTCTTCAGCTCAAGTCAGGATCCCAGTGTCCTGGAATGGAGCCCTGCCTCAGGCTCCCTGCTCAGTGGGGAGTCTGTTTCTCCTCCGGTCCCTCCCCCCTGCTCCTGCAAGCTCTCTCTTTCAAATAAATAAGGAAAAGCTTTTTAAAAATAATAAAAATAAAAGCCACTAAAGAAAAAAAAAAAAGATTGCAAAGGTTGGCCACACATATAGTATTAGTACACCCTGGATTTTGAAATAAGTCATCAGCATGAAGACCACAGCACATGTGGCAGAGAGAGAACACAAGGATGAGCCCCTGTAAGTCTGCAAGGACCTCCGGCCTACACATTCCACCTTACCTTTAGAGGCTCAGATGAGCCACATGACTTGATTTGGTCAATGGAATACCAGCAAACGTGACTCAGAAATAGGTTTGAACATAGGTTTGTGTATTTCTGTGTGTGTTTCACACTCTCCCAACCCACTCATCTCCTGCCATCAGTATGAGAACGTGCCTAGGCTAAATTGGGGGAGAATAAGAAATACGTGAAGCAAAGCTGAGTCACTCTAGTCAGAGACCATCTAGATGAACCTAGATCATCCCACAGCCAGCCACCCCACAGGCATACAAGTGAATATAGCCAAGATCAGCCAGGTTGCCTAGGTAACCCCAGCTGACACCAGATATGTGAGCAATCAACACTAGTGCAATGTGGTATTACTTCGCAGCCAACAGACTCCCGTATAGACTCTGTACTAAGATTCACCCTCCTAATGGAGAAACCAGTTTTCCTAAAGTCGAACTAGTGTTGTTTTATTAAAATAGTGAATAAAGCATTATGCACTTTTTTTTTTTTTTAAAGAGAAAAGAAAAATTAAGACTTGCAGGCAAAGTTGCAATTCTTGAGTGTCGGACACTAATTCAACCAAACACATCACCAGCTGAAGTCAACCCACATATTGCTCAAGGTCAACCTCTGTTCTAGGTACTAAGGAGGCCCCTGATCTGAAGTCACTTACAAATTTTATGGGATGGATAAAGAAGGTATGACATGAAAGAAATTAAAATGGACATATCTTAGGGCGCCTGGGTGGCTCAGTAAGTTAAGCAGCCGACTCCTGATTTTGGCTTATCATGATCTCGGGGATCATGGGATTGAGCCCTAGGTCAGGCTGTGCTGTCAGCAGGGAGTCTGCTTCAAGATTCTCTCTCTCCCTCTTCCTCTGTCCCTCCCAGCACTTGTGCATACATGCTCTCTTTCTCTAAAATAAATACACAAAAATCTTTAAAATGGTCATATCTTTAATGTTTACCATGTAAACAAATAAAACAACTACGGATTTCTAAATGCCTGTTGGAATGCTTGCCTAGGAGATTACAAACCTGACCACTCCCTACAATTAAGGGATTTAATACCTGTTTTAAAAATATGTAAAATATGTAAACATATCCCAAGGGATTAATCACAAGTCTACCTTTTCCTGGGAACTATAAAAAACAAAAATATCAACAGTTTAAAAGATCAACAGTTTATTCATTAACTAAAAACTTCAGCAAATACAGTTTCTTGAGAAAAAAGCAAAGACAATTACTCAAAAATCAATTTTTTTCTTTTAAAAGAAAGAATTCTTCATCACAACTTGGTCAATATTTCCAAAAAATAGCAGTAAAAAATATGGGAAATATATAAATTCATAAATTTATAAAAAAATAGATATTAGAAGGTAAATCTAATTGCTAAATGTATAAGATAATATGTTATAAATTATACATTATTGATATATTTATGCCTAATATCATATATTCCTTTCTAGATTATCAGCTCCCTGAGAATAAAACCTGGTTAGGCAGACATCTGTTCTCCCAAGTATTTACAATTCCCTAGTTCATTTCGTCTATTCATATGGCTGCGGTGGCTGAAACTAAGGTACAGGAAACCATCGTTCGGATAAAAGAATAGGAGAGAGCTGGTTTCAGTGTAGTAACCATTCACCTGAAAATTCTACAAAGTAATGATTATGTTCTATAGACGTAAAATTAACAGATTATTATAGTACATACTACTATAACTACAGCAGGGGGATTAAAGACACAGTAAGAATAACAATGCCCTTTGGGACTGGGTAACCAATGGTCCTGAGGATATCTATCTCAAATGCCCAAAGAAATCGAGCAGGTATAATAAATGAGTACAAACAGGCTAGATCTCAGGGTAAGTGTGCATTTGGTTTCTGAGTAGTAGAGATTTCAGTAAACCCAACTATAAAATTTGGGTTTCTTCAACTAAGCCCTAGCCAATTTTTCTATGTAGGAAGTTAGAGTCCCAAGCTACTAGAGCTTTCTATTTTTTAAAATGGAACCACAAATAAAAATTTTTACTTATTACTCCAAAATTTTAAATGATGTCACAACTTAAAAAAAAAAAAATCACTGTGTAGAGCAAGTAAAACACATGTTTAATCATCTGTGTGCTCCAGAAGATTATGTCACTTGTGTTCCTATCAAGGAAGCTAAATGGAAACAGAAATGTTCCTTTCCTCCTCACTGGATTCTACCAGTAGTGTTACTTAAGGTATGGTTGAAAAATACTGCTGCTCTCCTCAACCGATTTATTCTTGGCCTCAAAACAGATAAGAAGTGTGGTTGACAGATAATATCCATGACCCTTATGCATGACCCCCTCCCTTGTGTGGGGCAAGGACCTGTGACTTGCTTCTAGAAAACACGCAGAGGTGATGAGATGCTATATCTGTGATTACCATATGTTATGTAAGACACTACCTTGCTACCAGAACCCCTCGTCTCTTTCTCCCTTACTTGCTCTATAGAAGTGAGCTGCCCTCAATCCTAGAGCCACAAGGGAACAGATTCTGTCCACAACCTGATGGAATTTGCAAGTGGATCCTTCCCTAGTCTAGCCGCTGATGAGACCAGCCCTGGCTGAAACCTGGATCGCAGCCTGGTAAAACTCAGAAGCAGGAAGCCCACCTAAGCTCACCTGGACTTAGGACTCACATAAACTGAGATAAACAGTGTGTGCTGATTTATACCATCAAGTTTGGCATAATTTGTTACAAAAGAATAGGTAATTAATATAAGGAGTTTGCCTGAAAACGTAAATCACAAGGCACATTGTTTAGTTTGGGTGATGCTTAACTTTTCACAATAAGACTTTACTTTTCAAAATTCAAGAAGCAATGCATTTAGCTCCATTCTGGTGCAAGCTCCTTATCTCACACGGCAGACCAATACTTTGAGTAGCTCTGGTCTACATTTTCCTTGCACAGTGGAAAGACAGGTCTGGTCTAACTGTATATCCAGAAAAGGAGAAAGGTGTTATTATTAATTTGACTTAGAATTTTGTCTGACGACATGTGCAACAGGGGTAGAGAACGGTGGAGTCTAGGCAACAGGGACGATGGAGAAGCAGTTTTCACCATCTATCATCTCTCAAAGTCACATCATATACACTTTTATACCACAGTTAAAAGCAATGGGTGAACTAACTGATATTACCTGTAATAAATTGATAACAACATGATAAGGTGAGGATAGCAAAAAAATAAATAAATAAATAACCTCCTATAGAATTGTCATACTACTACTCTCCCTGGGGCATTAGAAAATCTACAGAATTTAATAGTGCCCACATTTGGCAAGGAAACTGATTAATCATCTTTGTCATGTCCTGCTCACAAGAAAATCCTTTTAGACCCTCATTAAAACCATGCATCTTCTTTGCTTCTCAGTCCTCGCTCTGGCTAACCCCTATGACCTCTAAAGATTTAACTAGGTAGCCCTTATTCTAAGAAGCCTTCCTTGATAACTCTCCCTACTCAGTGTTTCCCTAATAATCCTGTACCCCTTCTATCATCCCATTTCCTGCCTTACAGTATAATTACCTCTTTAAGTGATACTCTTACCCACAGGAGTAATTGCTATTTGAGATCAGGGATTATGGCTCATGTTTTTATACTTTCAGCATGTGGGGGAGTGCCCTGTACATAGTAGGTGATTGGTAAATACTAAATGAAGAGTAAATAAATAAGCCTTCTTACCCAGAGCTGTACAAGAGCTAAGAGAAGCACCCTAAGCTTCGAAAAAGCAGGCAAAACCATGCTTAGAGCTTTGAAACACTGAATTTGTTGGTAGTAAGCCTAAGGCAGGGGTCTTCAAAGGTAAAAGATTTATACAGAACAATAGGAAACTAAGAATTTTACAATCCAGCACACGTTAAAATTGGAAGAAATATTCTGGGTACCCACTATACCCAGATGTTAACTTTTTCCCTACCTCACTTCAACAGTACATGCATATTATTGACTCATATCACACATAATGAGCTATGTTTTCCTAAAAGCATTTCTTCTTAGGTTCCTACTCAGCTGGTTTTGTCAGGTACCAGGAAATAAGGGCTCTCCCTCCGGTTGGAATAGCCTTGCCGCGCAGTGAGAAAGATACAGTCTGCTACGCACACCTCCCTTGGAGACCAATTCCATAAATGCAACAGATGGTTTGCCAGACAGCCTTAATTTTCAGGAGAATAACTTTGATTTGTACAGAGGCCAGTTATTCACACTCATTTCAATGGTTTAACAGGATAAACTTGAAGTCATTCCTCCTGAAGAAATTTCAAGGTCTTCTTAACATTCTACTGCTCCCATTATGATTACTTCTTCGGAGACCTGACTTCTGAAGAACATTGAAAATTCAGATGCATTGACTAAGAAACTGAATCCTTTCCACCCTTTCTCCACCCATTCCTCAGTCATCAGCTCCTCAACACCAAATAAGCCAGTAATGGGTTTGTTTTATCTTTTCTTTTTTCCCATATGCCCAAGCCTGGTCAGTACAAGACTAATTTCTTGAGTGGCTATTAGGAACTATCCAAAGTGTACTGCAAGTTAAATGGTTGACTGAATACAGTCTATCAAAAAGCCTTAAGATCAAAAAGTGCCAAGTAGAATTATTCGCCTACCCCCCAGAAACACCCCCCCACAAAGGATCCACACCATTAACGGCAGACATTTCCTCCACCTCTTTGTGCTGGCGAGTCTAAATCTGAATTACTCTTCATCTAATCAATTCAGAAAATAAACTATTAAGCATGAATTTTGCCTGGCATAATAGCTTTTATCAACAAAAAGAAGTGAGCTTTTTTGTCTTGCAAAAATATGACATTCTGCAAAATAAGAGCTTTAATATAAAAAGAGTTTATGAATCAATAATAATAAAGTCACCTCTTGAGAAACAAGATGGGCAAAGGAGAAAAAAACACTTTTGTTTAAGCAAGTGAAAAACAAATGGAAATGGAGAAAGGGGAACCTTCTTACACTGTTGGTGAGAATGCAAGTTGGTGCGGCCACTTTGGAGAACAGTGTGGAGATTCCTCAAGAAATAAAAATAGAGCTTCCCTATGACCCTGCAATTGCACTAATGGGTATTTACCCCAAAGATACAGATGTAGTGAAAAGAAGGGCCATCTGTACCCCAATGTTTATAGCAGCAATGGCCACGGTCGCCAAACTGTGGAAAGAACCAAGATGCCCTTCAACAGATGAATGGATAAGGAAGATGTGGTCCATATACACTATGGAGTATTATGCCTCCATCAGAAAGGATGAATACCCAACTTCTGTAGCAACATGGATGGGACTGGAAGAGATTATGCTGAGTGAAATAAGTCAAGCAGGGAGAGTCAATTATCATATGGTTTCACTTATTTGTGGAGCATAACAAATAGTATGAAGGACAAGGGGAGTTAGAAAAGAGAAGGGAGTTGAGGGAAATTGGAAGGGGAGGTGAACCAGGAGAGACTATGGACTCTGAAAAACAACCTGAAGGTTTTGAAGGGGTCGGGGGTGGGAGGTTGGGGGATCCAGGTGGTGGGTATTGGAGAGGGCAGGGATTGCATGAAGCACTGGGTGTGGTGCAAAAACAATGAATACTGTTACGCTGAAAAAAAAAAAAAAAAAAAAAACAAATGGAAAAAGGACAATGTGCATAAACAAAGTTCCAAATTAAAAGACGGTATTATATTCAATCTTAAAACCGCAAAGATTTTTTTTTCTTATATTCTAGTAAGAAGCATACAAAGAAATAGACATTCATACAGTGATGGTGTGCCTGATAGCTTCTCTGGAGAGAAATGTGGTAACATGCAGCAAAAGCCTTAACAAGTTTTATACATTTATCCTATCTTCTTGGAACTCTAAAGAAACAATCAGATTACCCAGAGATTTTTGTGCCAGAATTTTTCTATCTTGATGATGGGCTGCCCCACAATAAAGAATTGGTAATATCAAATATAATAAATGATATAAGAACTACCAAGTTTTGAATAATAAGTTTTGGGTTTCTTTCATTGACATGTGACATGCTCACAACATATTAAGTGGAAAAGAATCAGGTAGCAAACACTGTTTAAAATATATGACAATTTTATTTTTTAAATATATATAAATACATAGCAAAATAAAGTATGCACGCTGAAAAGGTATTAGTAACTCTCTGTGTAAGGTATTGTTATCAGTGAGTTATTGTCCTTTTAGTATTTTTAAACTTTTTCTACCCATGTAAGTGTGGCCCATCCGATCCATAAAAATGATGAAAGTCTAAGGCTTAATACGAGAAGGCATCAAGTTCCTATACCCTGCTAAGTACAGACCCAGTTTTAACAGTATCTCCTTTGGTTCTAACATAGGACAACCTCTCCACAAAACCCCAAGCTAACCCAATCTCAGAGCATTTTATGCTCTAAGTATCGGTTAAGATGTTTCCACGTGGGATGTGAAGCATCAGAGAAAGAAAAGTTACCAGAACAAGAATCCAATACTAGCTAAATCACTCTTAACCAGATTTAATTTTAACAGAAGGCCCACATTAAAGAGCAAAGGTTCAAGTCATTTCGTGTTACTGGGAGTATTAGCTCACTGAAAACATGAAAAACAATTCTAAATTAAAACCAACTAGTTCACTCTGGTTTTTAAATGTCAGCAGATACAGGTTCCCTCAAATTAAGCAGGTTCAACAGTTTGTACCTGATTCTGTTTAACTCTACTAAATATATATCATTATTGTAAGACAATCTGCAATGCAGATTTATTCCTGTTAATTCCCTCTTATTTATTCCTGTTCTTCTTTGGTTTTCTGTTAGTCACCATAAAATTGGCTTCAACTTTGATGACAGCACTGGCAAAGAAAGGACAGAAGGCCCTGTGATCTCTTTCGGTCCTAAGGGTCTGTGATTGTTTATTCTTAAAACATAGCCAGTAAATTTATGTTTTAATTATAAATCACTCAGCTGTGGGCTAGGACTTTAAAGAATCTTGAAGCATAAATCTTTTTAATCTGCAATGAATTAGACTCTCTACACTTGTTAATAATTCAGCCAAACTAAAGAATGCTAAATTAGTCATTTTGTGTGTCAGATTCAACACACACGCACACACAGAATGATTATTTGTTCTCAAAGGATTTTGTTATAATCTCGATTCACTTGTCATGTAACACTGGAACAAAATGGTTACACTAATTACCCCAAATCAAGTTTCACTTCTCGATTTATAAGCATTCCATTCTATTCTATAAATTCTTAGCTGTCACGCAGTCGGAAAATTATTACTGTCATCAATAGAAGACTGTTTTCATGGTGCAGATGGCTGTCCTTTTATAGGCCAACTTGATGACTTGTTCTTATCTAATCTCTCATCTGTTGTTTAGTTGTCATTATGAACTTTTTGGGTTTCATATCAATCAATTTTCCATGTTTACTAAACAGATGGCTTTATTTTAAAAAAATGGAAAGCAAGAAAATGACAGTAACTGATTTCAAAAAACTCCAAAGGCTACATACACTTTTTAGTGTATCTAAATGAAATAAATTGTTATTTAAAAAGAGTAAATTTGAAGCCAAACTGAGATAGATCTTAAAACTCAATGGATGTGCAAAGAAACAATCAGTAGCAGCTATCTACAAGTAGAATGAATTACTTGAAAATAGGGAAAGCTATTTCTCCCAATTTTTCATGCAAATTTTAAGAAAAAATCTCTCTTGACAGATAGAGATGACAAATGTCAACAGACACAGATCATTGATTCAGAAGCTCTTTATGTTGTAATTTTCAGGTATATGCGTCCTTCGTTGTAATCTTTTTTAGAAGGTAGGTAATCATGTACTTTCACTGAGTGAAAATCATCCCTTGTCTTTGTCATCCTGAAGATACCTTTGTTTAATCACTGAGTTATTATCAAATGGACACTTCAACTCAAGAAACAAAATGATAAATTTAAATGGCTTCTATCAGTGGGATTCAAGTTCAGGAAATACATGGCATTGCATCATAGAAGGGCACTGTGGTTCACACTGTACTAGAGAAAGAACTTCACAGGTATAAGAAACTAAAATATATTTTTGTAAAATTGACATTTCATTCATGACAGTGTATTTAAGATTGTGTGTTTGATTATTTAGGAGGGATATAGACCCACAAACTTGAGATTTATTTCAAATGTACAAATAATAATGTAATTACTATACATTATTGCAACTAATAATGCTGCAGAAGTTATAGAACAGAGCTTTCTGATAAGCATACAAAAATATTCTAGAAACAGTTTCCCAGTATCGTGTCAACATGTCTTCCCCTTTTGAATGAACTGAGTTCAGTGGTGGTTTTACTTGCCAACTTCAAGTTTCCATAGCAGTACAAATCTGACAATGAGGAAGACTGTGAAGGGTTAATGCTTTAAGTCCTTCAGGCAAAGTAGAAGACCTTCAGGTGGCAAGCTGACTTTTTAAAAAGCACAAATCTGTCTCAGTTTATTTCCTTATATAATAACCACAGTAAAATACAAAGCTAGTGTAGATATCCATCATGCCATTCCAAGAAATTCAGAGATTTTGATAGGATTAAACACACACACACACACACACACACACACACACACACACACATCCCCCAAATGAAAATCGAATACCAGAAACTTGATTTGAGACTCACAAAAATTTTCTATTTCCTCCTCTGAAACAAAAATCAAAAATGGCTATTATAGATCAGAAAGCCAGAGACTTTAAATCAAAAGACAGATTTAAATCCTACCAACTACAACGTGGAGAAAGAATGTGTACCTTAAAGACTTCTCTTAGGTCTTCAACTCAAATCCTGTTGGCAGAGAACACGTGTTTGACGTCAGATGTGTGCCTGGAACTGAGCCAGGTGCTCTCCATGTGCTAGAGAGATTCCAAACAGTTAGTGAAAGCAGTCCAAATTGAGCAAAGGAAGCTTTTCAACAAAGCAGTAAGGTGAAAAACCACACTGCTGAGTGAGGTCATAGAACACAGTCAAGCTCTGGCTGAAGTTGGTTTTCTTATCTTCACGTCTACCCATCCATGTTAGGATTTGATCTACCCAAAATACTTTACAGGCATTCTCAAGTTATCAAAAAACTTGAGACTGCTTCAGGTGATCAGGTCTCCTGCAAGCAAATACCAGCCAAGATTGTTTTTAATGGGTTCCAACACATAAATGGTCATTTGTCAACAGAGCTGTATACACTATTTGAGGATCAGTTGGCATAAAACCTCACTCAAAGCCAGAAAGTTCAGCACAACATGATAATATTCTGTGGACGTCATACTTAGGCATATTATCCTCTGCAGTGTATATTTTCATACTAATCACATATTTAATATATTTCAAAAGCTTTGAACTGTGGTATGCTGGTGATTTTCACAGAAGCAAATCACACTACCATCAGAGTCCTTGGGTAAGGCTACACTTTGTTTTGAGAATGCTTTCTGAATTCCATGCCTCTGACTCAGTGGCTCAGATATAAAAACTGGCCTTCTTCCACCAGATGAGTGGCTCTCAAAGTGTAGTCCAAGAACAGTAGCATCATCGACACCTGGAAACACGTTAGAAATACAAAGTATAGATCCCCAACCCAGACCTGAGTCAAAAACTCTGGAGGTGGGGTTTAGCAATCTATGTTTACACACATATTTTGAATCACTGAAGTTTGGAGAGCCACTATACTGTAACCTTCTTCAGGACAAAGAGTCATTCAACTTAGTATCCTTCAGTGCACCAAACAATAAGTACCCTGGACACAATAATCATTTTTTTTCCTTAGGTGTATGTATGTATATACATATTTATTTATTGAGAGAGAATGGAGGGAAAAGAGAATAAGAAAGAGACTGAGCGTGTGTGCAATAGGGAGGGGTGAGGGAGAGAGAGAATCCCAAGTAGACTCCACGCTCTGACACGGGGCTTGATCTCACAACCTGAGATCATGACCTGAGCCAAAACCAAGAGTTGGATGCTCAAATGACTGAGCCACCCAGATGCCCAATGACCACCATTTAATAAAAGCTTGTGATTTCAATTAAATTGAGATGCACTCAAGACAAAACTCATTTTGGAGAAGAATCTAAGCATGGGCCTTCTTTGAAGCTACTATTTTGAGGTCTTAATACCAGAGATGTATTTTGCCAAGGAATTTCCATTCCTTAACTAGGTATTGCTACATACTGTAAATTTGTCATTAACTGAAACCACAGATAGACAATAATTAGGACAAAAAAGAGGTGGGGAAAACCACTTTACTCCTTCTGCTGATTTGGTACAAAGATGCCAGGTATTACCTCTACCTTTAAGAAGGAAATCACATTAAGTTTGAATAATTGAGCAAATATTAGTGTGATATTTAGGGGGAAAAGTTAATATTTAGCATTCTAATATAAATAAACTCAGCTTTATATTACAGAGAGTGCATAGTAAAAACAAAAGCCAATTAACACTGATAAGTAAATGGAGGAAGAATAATAATATAAGCACAACATGACAAACGTACACTGCCTATTGCTTATTTACTACTCTCCTAGTCCCATAACACAGGAATCAAGAACATAGGCTCTTGAGCCAGATTAACTGAGTTTTATCTGTCTCAGGTGCTTATTAGTGGGTCCTTGGGGGAAATTCATCAACTCCTTCATGTTTGAGTGTCCTCATCTGTAAAATGGAATAACAACAACTAACTCATAGAATTGGTGAAAGATTTAACTAGTGTAATGTGTGTTGTAAATGCCAAACAATCTTTTATTGTATATCTGTCTTCTGCAACCCCTTACAAACACCACCAGCCACTACAGTGGAGAAGGTTGTAGTCTACTTGTCCACATTACAAGGCATAAAAGGTCATTAAGTCAGAGTTAGAATGCTGTCAGTGCTTACCGAGAATTGGGGACATAGTGTCTGTTAAGTGCAGGCCAAATCAGATAGATTGTACCAGAGTACCAAGAACCCTCCCCCAAGAGTCATAGTTGAGATTTATATAGTGAGCAGAGACTTTGCCACTTCACAGAAGCAAGTAGACTTGCCTGACTTCGTGAGACAAAACTAAGAAAAGTTCCCCAAGTATGTGATTGCTTTAAATATTCAATTACTTTTTCAATGGCTCCCAATGATCCCTGCCTTATGACATTCAAGTCTTTGTGCAATCCCTACCTTCTGAGTATAGCCTGGACCTAGTGACTCACTTCTAAAGAATAAAAGGCAGCAAGAATGATGATATGTTACTTCCAAAATTAGGTTACAAAAGGCCTGTGACTTCTATTCTCTCTCTCCCTCTCTGAAGTTGTCATATTGCATGTAGCCCAAATGTAGAGGTTCAAAGGACAAGGAACTGATGGTTCTAGCCAGCAAGGACCTAAGGTGAGGTCTTACAGGATGTAACTACCAGATGCAATGTGGTCCTTGACTGGACACTGATGAAAATATACCAGCTGTGAAAGACATCTGGGGGTCAATTCAGGATATATGAATGTTGACTTGGATCAGAAAACACCATAATTTATGAAAGAGAAAGGTAGAGACTGTTGACTAGGGAAAAAAAAAAAAAAGGCAGGTTCAGGGTAGCATGCTCATTATGATCTCATTTTGCTAAAATTAAACAAGAACAAAAAAAAATTCATGTGTGCACATGCATATGAAAATGATATACCTCATCATCCCACAATTTCATTTCTAAGTGTGCATATGTGTCTCCATATACATTTTCAAAGAAAAATGAGTTCCTAGGTTGACCAAAAGGCATTTTCAAGAATGTTCATAGCACTTTTATTCACTGTAGACAAAACTGGAATCATCCAAATGTTCATCAACAGGAGAATGGATAAACTATAAATAAATTATATATATTTTAACAATGGAATACTATGTATCAATTAAAGGCCAAATTATTGACAAATCCAACAAGGGTGAATTTCAAAAATATAATGCTGTGGAAAAGAAGTCAGACACAAAAGAGCACATGCTGTAAAATCCTTTTTTATATGAAGTTCAAGAACAGGCAAATCTAATATATGGTGATATGAGTCAACAGCTATAACCATGGGCAGCTGAATATGGACTAGGAAGATGGATGAGGAAAACTGGAGTGAGGATAATCCAGAGCTCCAGTGTGATGTGGTTTCACAGCTATCAAGATACAAATGTATGTGAAAAAAAAAGATCAAGTTGTATATTTAATATTTGTATATTTTATATTGAATTATATTGAATTATACCTTAATGTTTCCTTAAATTTTAAAGAAAAAAAAATCCAGAAGGATTACATCCAAAGTCTTAAAAGTGGCTATTTCAGGGGAGAGGGAGCAGGAGTATGATGTTTTGATTTTTTGTGTGTTGCTTATCTATATTTCTTAATTTTCTATAATACATAAGTATTATTTCTGTAATAAAAGATTATGTTTAAACTGAAAAAAAAATAGGAAAGATTTTCCCATTTCTAGGACAACCTCACCTGCTTTCACTTTAACAACCCACACTTATCACTGGTCTTTAACCAAGGAGGCAGGAGCAAAAATTCTGGCTTTTATCACCAGGGACTTATCTTTTTCTTGAAAGATTATGAAATTTCAGAGTCCTTCAGACAAATTCAGTTCCACAAAGTTGACTGTTGCCATCCCCAAAAGTACAACAGCAACATATGTACAGATCGCAAGGTAATGCAATTCTTTTACACAGTGGGTTAGAGGATGGCTTTCTACTACACACCAATACATGCTAAGAGTGATGGAAAGTACAGAAAGGGGGAGGAAAAAAAAAAAAAGAAAGGAGGGAGGGATGAAGGAGAGGAGGCAGGAAGGACAGAATTTAAGAGATTTTTTTAAGACAATTAGCAGAGAGCAGGATGAAAGGCTGATCCAAACACTGGGACATTCAGTGTTCTTTCACTCTGAGGAAAGGGCAAATCCCTGCTTTGGGCAAAGACTACGAATGGGAAGCTTTCAACGTTTTCCACTGTTAGCACCACAACCTCAATTCTATTAGAATATTGAGCTTTTAGGGTTTACACTACATTTATCAGCCTCCCTATTCATGACTACTCTTTAGCATATTAAGTAAGTCAAAATACTTAATAGTGGAAGAGTATAAGGGCTGGGTTGAGGTAAAGCAAAAAGCAGTGATAGAAGGACTTCTTGAGAAGGTAGGATTTGGCTGGGCCCATGAGAGACAAATGGAATTTTACGAGGTTGAAAGGAAAATGGGGGGAAATGCTAAGAAGAGGGACAATGAGAGAGAAGACACTGGGGACAATAATGACCAGAGTTTAGATACTGCACCTGAATGGGCAGTGATTAATTTGTTCTCAAAGGCAATTGTGGTAGAAGAGATAAATCCAGGTCTTTTCAGTGTGGGAGCCCTGTTTCTTTGCAACATTTGGCAAGACATACAATCTCAATGAGGTTTATTTTGAGCAGCCACAAAATGAGGACAAAAACACCTATCATATGAAATAGGTCAAATAATAACAGCAATTGCTAGCAGGTGTGCAAACTCATTCTCTTCTCTTTCCTTAAAATTATTTGTCTGTTGTTTTCTTCAACATCAACATAGCCAAAACCAAATTCACAACTTTTTCTTACAAGCTTCCCTTCTCAACCATTCTATCTTATCAATAAGGCCACTTCATCTCCATTGACCCAAGCTTAGAATGTATGACTGATTGCTCCCCCAACTCTCTTCTTCAAAACGAGTGTCCAGTCAAATTATACCCCCCAAAACTATTCATTCCCATTTCTTTATCTCTATTTTGTCAGCCAAAATCCAAATCTAAGTTTCAGTGATTGCAAAGACCCTCCAGCTGACCCTCTAGATTATTAGTTTTCCTCCCACCAATTCATACTACACTGCACTGTCTAGCACCTAGGTGATTTTTTTTTATTTAAATACAGTCATAATGCACCCCTCCAATGGTTCCTTGTTTCTTTTGACTCAGTGATTCATTAATTTATTCACTCAATAAACACTTACTGAATACCATCAAACACTAAGTACTATTCTACATCCTACAGATGAATAAATGAATAAATTATGCCTTTAAGAGTCCAATGAGGGGAAGTAAACAGGTTACAATACAATGCTACAAATAAGAAGTGAAAATGTGGAAACTTATCCTATAGGATGAAGATACAATCTCATAGATATGTCATCTCCAGCAGCACTCCAGAGTAAAAAGTACTTATCAAGGAACAAAGAGGAGAAAGGTAACATATTCCTCTCTCAGGGTACAACTTCCCCCCCAGAAAAACCCTGTATTTCCTACATAAAAGACCCTCCTCTGGGGAAGTTAAGTAGAATCACTGAAGCAGTTAAGTGCGTCACTGAGTAATTACCCAGGATGCAAAGACATCTGACAAAGCAGCAGAACCAAAACCCAGGTTCCTCACAGAAGATGCAGTAATAATGGTGAAGTGCTTCCCTGGGCAAATATTGGGTTGGCTATCAAAAGTGAAAAGGTAGAGAGAGTTGAGGATCTAAGAAGAAGGCGTCAAGGACAACAGAGTAGGACAGACACTGGTGCTCTACTGGCAAAAGAAAAACAGAAGGGAGAGTTTGAAACCTCAGTGACGATGAACACAGAATTTAACTACTTTTCAAAGAACTGTTCTAATCATAACCTCTTCGGACCCTCATAAGGGACAGAAGGAGAACAACAAGGTTTAATGCTACCTCATACCGAATGTCACATGGATCCATCCATGGGGGGAAAAAAAGGTCCTCCATCCATTCAAAAAGCAAGGGACACAGGTCCACTCCAGATGTGTCTTGGGGTGCCTGGGTGGCTCAGCAGGTTAAGTCTCTGCCTTCGGTTCAGGTCATGATCTCAGGGTCCTGGGATTGAGCCCCACATCGGGCCCTCTGCTCAGCGGGGAGCCTGCTTCTCCCCTCTCTCTGCCTACTTGTGCTCTTTCTCTCTGTCAAATAAATAAATAAAATCTTAAAAAAAAAAAAAAGACATGCAGTATTGTGCAGCAGTATTCAACCAGCTAGGATGCAAGTCTCCTGACACAGGTGCCCTGAGTCTGGGATTGAAATGGAGATTTATTATTCCAAAACTCAACACATAGCACACATGGGAGCTTCTCCGGTTTGTTTTGTTTCGTTTTGGTTTTTTGACTGGGGAAGAGGAGAGGACAATGTATTTTAATTTCACTTTCAGATCAAATTAATCTCTCCCACCATACTTAGGGTATGTGTTTCTATTATTAATGATCCTACCAGAGGTGTGCCGTGCACTCATCACAGATATAAACAGGGCCTTCCTTACCTGTGTCACCCCGTCACCTGTGGTGCATGGCATTTAAGCATTCAATTAATCATGGCAGAGTAAATGACATGTATATCCTACACAGACGTGTTGTCATTGCACAGGTAAATGAGGCTGAACACTTACCTACTCAATAATACATCCAGTTTCATTAACTCTTCTGAGACTCAGTTTCTCCATCAATGAAATGTAAATCATACTGCCTTCTCCACAAGGTAATAATGAGGTCTAAACAGGGTAAGTTCTGTGAAAAGCTTAACGAGCCTTTAATAAAGGACTATAAAATTCTGAACAAGAGCAAAAAAAAACAAAACACACAACCTGTTTTTGAGAAATCAGAGGTTCCACAACAGTGACTGACTATAAACACCAGAGCCTCAGGCGCCTCCCCTAGACTCACAGGAAGCTCCTTCAACTGCTTGAGGTGGGCATGTCCAGGAATCATCAGGAAAAGATACTGTCTTGTCAAAATGTAGATGACGGCTAGAGAAGCAAAGTGTGAGGTGGCAGAAGTCTTCAGGGAAAGGGATGCAGAAGAAACGGGTGGGAATCCCAAATTCTACTTACCCAAGAGCAAAAGCTATTCTCTTCTCTAAGATAAACCAGCAACCCAACAATCATCCTTAGGTCCTTATCATGCTTTTCCCTTTCAATCCCCCCCACCCAATTCTTCACCCAGTCCAAGTGATGTGTGTCCATGTGTGGGTATAACTAAAGCTTTAAGGAAAATTTACAGATAATTTTATATTCTTGCTTATGAATCTACATAGCAACATGGAAAACTGCTTAATATTTTAAAAGAAATCTAATTATGCTACTACTCTGCTTATATATATGGTAACAAGTACAATTTATTTAACATTATATGCCTGGCATTTTTTACCTGTTTGACATGGGTCTCATTTATTTTCTATAACTCTACGACATATATTCTTCTTAGGCCCATGAGTAAACTTGAAGACAAGATGAGTAAACGTGAAAACATAAAAGGGTTAAGTAGTCTTCCCAAGGTCATACAGCTGGAAAGTAAGGGGCAACTAGGATTTGTTCCCACTAGGTTTTAACTAGGTCACCAAAAAGCCACTAGCCTGGGTATATTCTGTCCCCCTCCCACCCTCTCCTCCCTAGACCCACCCCCTCCACACACCTTCTCCATCCTCCTCTGTGCCCCTGGAGGCTGACCTCTGTGGACACAACCAAAGTTTCCCTGGCCCTCTTGGATTCACTAAGTCTGGAATCTCCTTCAACTTACTCCTGTTGGGTTATTCCAAAAATTGAAAGGGAAAAACTTTTGTCGAAATGTAGACAGTGGTTAGAGAAGCAAAGTGGGTACAGTGGGTACAGTGAAGATACAAATCTTCAAGGAAGATGATGCAGGAGAAACAGGTAGGAATCCCAGATTCCACTTGCCTAAGGAAAAAATAACTGTTTTGCTGGAAAGGGTACAGGCAGGAAATGGGAAGAAGGGAAGAGAGAAGAGGTTACCATACTGACTGCTCTTGTTCCTCCCTACCAGGTCACCTGTATCTGGCTTCCTCAAATGAAGGTCACAGCCCTCTCAAGACCTCTCTCCTTTGTGATTCCAACAGTAGCTTCCTCTCCTTGTCCCTTTAGGTCAAGGGACAGTGACAGATGTACTATTACTAATCTCAATTCATTTAATATATTCTTTGGTTCCCTTCCATTCAGCCCACAACTTGGTATAGAGTCCCACTGGAAACAAACTCTTTGACTCAATGTAATTTGAATATGCCATCTGTTTCTTGTTGAGATCCAAACTAATATAGCCTTCCAAATAATGCTTTTGTCTAAGAGCACAATAATGCCTCTGTTCTTCAAACAACATTATGCTCTTCCACAACTCAGTGCCTGGATACTCCATGCTGCTGCTAAGTGGAAGGCTTTCCCACTATTCGCGCTAAGAAATTCCTACTTAGCCTTTCTAACTTCTCAAGGCAGCTCTTTTGATCCCACCATGGGCAGAATTAGGGGCTTCTTCTGTCATACTCGACAGGCATCTATCACTTTGAGAACACATTACAATGCATACATATGAGGAATAAAAAGTCTCAAAATCTACCACCAGGTACCCAGTAGATAAAAACAAATGAGCACAAAATGCTTGAATGAGCTTATTATTGTGTCACATACATTCTTTATTCAGTTCCTCCCAATGAATCCATCAAATTACTGGCATTTCACTTAGCAACATGGAGGACCATGAATCTCTAACGAAAGCAAGAAATACTAAGAGCTCTGAAACTGGGGTCACTCTGGGAAACCAAAATCCAACATAAAGCTTTACTTAAAGATTTTTTTTTTTTAATTTATTTGAGAGAGAGAGCAAGAGAGAGAGAGACAGATTGAGAGAATGAGTCCGGGGAGGGGCAGAAGGAGAAGCAGACTCCCTGCAAAGCAGGGAGACTGACTTGGGACTCGATCCCAGGACCCTGGGATCACAACCCAAGCCAAAGGCAGACGCTTAACTGACTGAGCCACTCAGGCACCCCATAAAGTTTTATTTAAAAATATATGAGGGAAGACAAAGAAGAAGATAACCTTTGAATCCAAACTTGAAAGTTTCATTAATAACGTTGTACTGAAAAAGTCCACATCAAACTTCTAAAAAATAAAGATAATTTTCAGTAGTTTGGCATATAGTTGCTGAGTTTTAAATTCTAATACAATTTACTTTTCAAAATTAGATCCTCAAACTATGTTTATATAATATGTTAAAATAATAACTGATTTAAATTCAGCTAAATAGCCTAAAAACTTGTTAAAACAACTTTCTTTTTTGCTAATTATACAGTTCTTCCCTCACACATAATTCACTTTTCATCTAGTTATTTCTAAAGAAGGTTGCAGTACTGCCACAGATCCCCCCTCTGCTCTGAGAACTTAGGAGGTCATCTCTTGCAGAGGAGGATGTCTTACACACTTATGTGTAGACTTTCAAAGATTTAACAACATTCTTTGCTCTTAAGATCTATTCTTATGAGCCTGGTGGTGGGTATTAAGGAGGGCACATATTTCATGGTGCATAAACAATGAATTTTGGGACACTGAAAAAATAAAATAAAATTTTTATAAAAAGATCTATTCTCATGACATGGTTGCTCAGAAAGTTAACTCCTCATCAAAGATTCTTAAATATTCTTGGGACATTTAGTGGCTTGAAATCTCAATTGCTATACCTATAGAACTTATTGCCTCCTCTTATGGAAATAGGTAACAATAAAATACACCTGATTAACAGCTTAGTCCATGCAGCATGCAACATTCATAGATGCTAACTAGCTCTTTTAAAAGGTACTTAGTATTTACAAATCATTAGTATTTACATCTCCTCCCTTTAATGACCAAAACATTGGTGTTCTAAATAAAACACATACAATAATATGGCAACTATTTACTTGCCAATGAATGGTTATGGCTTTCCATTATTTATTTTCATTTCTAAAAGTGAATCAGGAAACTCTACCAATCATTTTTATGCATGTAGAGCTGAAGTTTTGAAAAGGAAGGGGTTGCCTTCAGTTGATATCCCATAGTGCTCATAGCTGAGAACTTGATGAGTGATGTCTCATTTTATCCTACAGACCCTAAAGACGCAAGGTTGGAAAGACTAAGAAACTAGCTGAAGGTCACACAGTTAACAAGCACCTGAGTCTCTGATGCCCAGCCTCAGGCTGTTGCCATTGTATCATGCTGTCCTCATAGGCTGAGGCTATACCTATGTCAAGTAAAAAATATCCAAGTGATAGATTCAAGTTGCCATTCTTCTTTGCCCCATTATGTGTGCTCTCCAAGGAGAGTGAGGGAGGAGAAGAGATTTTTGTGTTAGTTCATTATCACTGATCCTCATCACCAAAGAACTATTTCTGTGAAATGAACTCACCCTTTCCCCAACAATGCTACATACTAGTAGACCCCTGACTGGCCTTTTAGTTTTCATTCTCAGAGGCTCAGGGTTCTTAACGTTGTATCATCAATTCCTTTCAATTAAGTCAGGTCCTATTCCTGCCTGGACATTTGGCTCCCAGACAAATGGTTTCAATTATCCAGGGTCTGTTTCTCAATCAGTAGCCAATTCCCTGGGCTAAAATAGCTTACATTCCTCCGTGTCCCTCTAGAGTATTTTTCGAAAAGATTTAAAAGAATATCCCATTTCAGGGAAGTATCTAGGGAAATAAATTGTTTTCATTGAAGGAAATTTTTGCTAAGCCTGCCCCCTTCTAAAGACAGCAGAGATTCTAAGCAAACCCTTATCTTAAAAATCCATGAGAGGTAGAAAAAATTCAAACAAATCTGAAAATACCTAAATCCTCATAAGTTATATTCTTGGCCAGAACACATTTGAGGAATTTGAAATAACTGATATGTTTATTAACAAATTTACCTTGATTTATTATGCAAAATCATAATCAGCAACTTGAATTATTTCATTCTTTATTGTTTGTAAAAAAAAAATCTGATCTTTTTAAATAAAGTATGCAAATTTTTTAATGGACAAGTTTTGACAAATGTTTATGCACATGAAACCGAAACCCTAATCGAGTTACAGAATATTTCTATCACCCTAGAAAGCTCTCCAGTGCTGGCTTCCAGCCAAGCCCCATCATTTCTTTTTTTTTTTTTAAGATTTTTTTTTTTAAGATTTTATTTATTTATTGGACAGAGAGAGATCACAAGTAGGCAGAGAGGCAGGCAGAGAGAGAGAGAGGAGGAAACAGGCTCGCCACCAAGGAAAGAGCCCGATGTGGGGCTCGATCCCAGGACCCTGGGATCATGACCTGAGCTGAAGGCAGAGGCTTTAACCCTCTGAGCCACCCAGGTGCCCCAGCCCCATCATTTCTATAAGGAACAAGGAGTTGCTCATCTGATTTATACCATCACAGATAAGTTTTGCCTGAAAATAAATGTAATTATGTAATACGTACTCTTTTGTGCCTGACTTATTTCAACTCTTTAAAATTCATTGATCCTTTTGCATTTATCAGTAAATTTTTTTATGGCTGAATAGTATTCCATTCTACAAATGAATACCCAATAATTTTTATTCCCTTGAAGGACTTCTGAGTTACTTCCAGCACAGGGCTTTATGAATAATGTTATTATAAAAATTTGTGTAGACATATTTTTTGTAGATATATATTTTTTTCATTTTGCTTGGACATATGCCAGAATATGTAACACTGCTGGGTAATATGTGTAACTGTGTAACTGTGCAACTGTGCAAGAAACTGTACTTTCCAAAGTCATTGTACCATTTTTAAATTCCCATCAGCAATGTGTAAGAGTTTTAGTTATTCCACACCCTTACTCCCCATAGACTTCTTAATTGTGGCCATTCAAGTAGGTCTAAGGAGGTATCTTAGTCTTTTTTTTTTTTTTTTCATTTTCATAACAACTCATGATACTGAGCATCTATTTTAATGATAATATTGATTATACATAAAGATATATACATTTATGTTTATACATATTGGTAACAACAATTCAAATCTTTTTCCTTTAACATAAATTGGGTTGTTTCTTTGTTATTGAAATATAGGAGTTTGTTGTATTTTTTAAAATATATATATTCATCATTATATGTATGTACAAGTGTTTTCCTCCAGAGAGTAGCTAGTCTTTTCATTTTCTTAACTGAGTCTTCTGATAAGCAGTTTTTAATCTTAATGTTCAATTTATAAACTTTCTTCTTTTATAATTAATGATTTTGTTCACTAAGAAATCTATCCCAAAGTTTTTCTACATTTTGTTCTAATAGCTTTACACTTGAATTTTTATATTTAAGACTATGACCGACCCCAAAATAACTCATATTTTTTCATTCTTTTCCTCACTGTTATTTAGCTTGGGTAATTTCTATTTATATGGCATTGAGTGCGTTAACCCCTTATCACACAGAGTCCATGGTCTTTCATTCATCTAGGACACTTTTTTATTTCAGTCATTGCACTTTTCACTTTTAGCACCACTATTTTTTTATAGTTACCATTTCTTAGTCCAAACCCCCATCTGTTCATGCACTATGTCCAATTTTTCCTTTAAGTTCTTGAACATTGTTATAATTGCTATGCTAACTCTAATACCTTGTCATCTTGGCACCTGTTTTAGTGACTGCTTGTCTTTTTTATTGCATATCACATCTTCCTGCTTCCTATGTATCATAATTATACCCGATACACTGCAAAGTGTCTTTATCTCTTCTTCCCATACAGGTATTAAGAATTACTCTGGCAGTTATTAAACTGTTGGCAGATCCTTTTGATCCTGTCAGACTGGTTTTAATACTCTATTAGAGTGGGTCTATTTGGCTTTATTCTTAGTTGGAAGGACATGGCCCTCATTCTAGATTATGATTCTTACTTCTCAGGTGTAGCTTTTCTATATTCTCAGCTGAGTTTCTGGGCTATTCAGTAAGACCCTCCCACTCTAGTAAGGCCAGGACTCCAACATCTCACAGCATTTTATGACCTTCCATGTCTGTTAAACATTCAGCCCTGTGGAAGCCTTTTTCGAGGTCCTATAGAGTTCCACTGTGACGCATGTGTATCACAGCCCTTGGCCAGTAACATATACGGAACCCTCGCGAGTCCCACTCTTGGATTCTGTATAGCTTCCCTCTCCCTAGTACCTTGACCATCAAATTTTAGCATCTTCAGCAGCTCTGAACATCAAACTCAAATGAACACCTTAGCTAAATGAAACCAATGCCCTCTGCTCTGGCCTCTCCTCCCCATATGGATATCAGTATATCTTGTGTATTTCCCTCCTTCTGAGGATCATATCTATCATACCTAAACTGTCTTCCAAAGCCTAAAATCAGTTGCCATAGAACTTTGTCCAGTTTTATGTGTCACTTACTGTGGTATGGTAAATTGTGCCAGTTATTTGATCATGGGTAAAAAAAAAGTTAATATTCAATCTTAACATTAAATTGGTAGGTGGTAGACCAACTACACATGGTTATTTCAACTGATGACCTTAGAATACTGCTCAAGTAAAATCCTAATCAAGGTAACCAATACAAAGACAGAATCAAGGGTTGCTTATAAAACATCGCTAAGCCACAAAGAAAAACAGTCAGGGTTAACCAATAATTTGTTGCCAATAATTTCTGAAACACATTTATAAGATGTCTGTAACATATCTGTATTACCCTAATAAAGAAAATTATCTGCTATAGCAGTAAGTGATTCACTGTCTATGTCAAAGAGCTTTGGAACCTTCATTCTTCACACATAGTGTCATTTTTTCATAATATATAAAAGGAAGAGCCATTAGAAAAACTTATGTCAGAAGCATTAAGTTTATGGATATATGCTTGAATTAACAACATATTTGGCCAAGATTCAAAATGACTTCATGTTTTCTGAGGCCCAATTCAGTTACAACTCGAGGTCAAGCAAAGAAATTTAGTCTAAAAGCTGACATAAAAATAGATTTTCCCTCCATACTCTTTCAAGTATACATTAATAATGTTCGGAGTGCTTTTCTCTTCAAACTCCAAACACTTTCCCCCAGTAAAATGATCTCCTCCCAGGGTTTCTGTTAATTCAATAAAAATGCCCAAATCAACATTGCAAAGTCAAACCTCCCCCCAAGTTTAAAAATTCACCCACCTATCCACCTGGAACTCAACACCTCCAAAACAGAATTCCTTCTTTTCCCAGAAAAACTACACCTTTTCAGGAATGTCCATTCTGGCTGCTCTGTGCACCTAGGCACCTAGAAGTGGACTCCTCTATCTCTTCCTATTAATGCTTGCATCTGTACAATCCATTATGAAGCCCCAATAGTTCCTGCCCTTAATTATACATCAGGGTCAGCCCCTTGTTTCCAAAACTACTCTAGTGCTAACTTTTCCCATTATTCACTTAATCTATTTCCATAACCTTCAAACCGGTCTCCCCTCCAATCTATCCACAATGCAACTCCTGAGTCACTAACTTGACCACATCAACCCCCATCTTAAAATCTACTAAATACTCCGCCCGAATCGCCAGCATAAATTTTATGCTGCTTCTGCTGCATGCATCCCATCTCTCCTGCCTTAAGCTCAATGTCTCCTCCTTGCTAATTTACACTGTAGCCACACCAAACGGATTGAAGGTGAATGGGTGACACTGCTTCAAGACCTCAACACTTTGCACAAGCCAGACCATATGCCTGAGACTAAATTCCTACTCATCTTTGGGACTAAGATCAAACATCTCCTCCTCTGAGATCCTGAGGTATAGCAATCTGATTCCTTGAGCTTCTATTAGGTCCTAACCCATTTCTTTTACTACACTACCTCTGAAATGACCTGTTGGTTCCATGCTAGGTTATAAATGTCTTATGGAAAGAAAGTGTAACAAATATATCTTTACTCAGCCATGATCTAGTAAAATGCTTCACCCAAAGTGTACCTCCAATAAATACGGGATGACAGATGTGTTACAGAAAAAATATCCACTTAATTAAAGTACAGAGGGAAGACCACAACTGCAATAAATGTCAGTTCTGAAGGGTGAGGTTTTGCCCCATGGCTGTGGTGGAGGCTACTGAAAGCAACATCAGTTTGACAACCGGCTCTTTAAAATACATTTTTAAAAAGTGTCTAGTTATTTTGATGACCAGCCACTACCTGTATTTTCTTTCTTTAAAATATGAATGGACATGTTTTCAAATTTATGTGATCCTTAGCTCATCACATATACCATAGAGTGTGTGTGTGTATATATAGCGTATATCATACAGTTGACCCTGAATCACACAGGTTTGAACCACATGGGTCCATCGACACATAGACTTTTTCCATTAATACATTAGAAAATTTTCTGGATATTTATAACAATTTGAAGGAACTTTTTGAAGATTTGCAATAATTTGATAGGAAAACAGCTCACAGACATACCAAATAGCTTAGAAATGCCAAAAAATTTTTTTAAAAAACAGCTATTATAATAATAGAGTATATAATAATATGCAAAATATGTGTTAATTTATTGTCTATGCTATCGGCCAGGATTCTGGTCAATAGTAACCATATATATATATATATATATATATGAATACATATATATATATTTTATATTAATATATTACATATGTTTATATATGTAATATATTATATTATTATATATAAATATCTAAATTATATGGGAATTAACTGTTTACATTTTTTTTAATCCAGAAACAAGAGGTGTTAGATTTTTTCTTTTTATTTTGTGATGATCCTTTGGCAAATAATTTTAAAATTTTCACTTATTATTTTAAAATATTTGAACTGGCAACCTGAGAGCGTGGATCTACCCTAATGAGTACTTTGGCAAATCTGGACTTTCCAAATAGTCATTGATTTCTTACCTCAAGCTTCTGAGTCTTATACTCACTGGATAAAGGAACAAGCCAGAGAAGGCACTGTCCTAGTGGACTGCCCCACTCTACCCTCTTCATGGAGATCTGGTACTAGGGGCAACATGAAGAGCTTAGGGTGGGTCCACACCATTAGGACAGATGCTTTTTCAGAGCCTGTGGCAGATGCTGAAGTAATATCTGACAGGCTGGTATTGCCCGTGGTATCAATTTTAGTTACTCCTTAACGAGCAGGTATTATATGTGAAGCAGTGTGCTGATTGTTTCACTTGTAGAGTTTCACTGGGTCTCAGGACAACCCTATGAGTATGTGTCATTGCTTCTTTATACAGAAGAGGCAACCTAGAGGTGGACGGGAAGAGACAGCATGGAGAAACTCCAGAAAAAAAGGCCCAGTCTCTACTCCTGCCTCTGACACCAGCTAGCTTCCTGTTCAGAGAATAAGACTAGACCATCTCTAATGCTCCTTCCAGCTTTAATGTTGCCGGATTTTAATCAAAATGGTATTAGAATCATTTGTGAGAGAAACAGAGGTCATGCTTTATAATAAAATCTCTATTAAAATGCATTTTTTAACATAGTAAACCTCAGAGGAAATGAGGAGGATTAAATCAAAGCAGCCCGATGTAACTAGGAGTACAGAGACTGTGCCCTTGTCAGTGACAGCATTTAACTAAGACGATGTGGCAATTGCCACAGAGCCTTTTATTTTTTAGTATTACTGGAATGAGAAGCAATAATAATTTCTAATATTAAAGTTATCATTCTTTTCTACAATTTAATTTAGAAAATAAAATAAAATTGCAACACTACTTCTGAAATACACTGTAAAAAATACACCCAGATAGGTGAACATTCATTAAGTTATTTGATGGTCATTTGGAAGATAGGAGCAGGATGAGGAGGAAAAGGAGAAGAGAAGCAACTTGAGAACAACTTGAGAGCAACCTGAGAACTTAATCTAGATTAAGTGGATTTTTTTTTTTAACTCAAAATGTTTATCTAACAGGTAAGTGAAAGATAGGATTCTTTAACTACCCCATTAATAGTCCACTTTCTTTTCACAATGGGAGCCTCATGATTATGTAAATCATGGGGTGCCTGGATGGCTCAGTGGGTTAAGCCTCTGCCTTGGGCTCAGGTCATGATCTCAGGGGTCCTGGGATTGAGCCCCACATCGGGCTCTCTGCTCAGAAAGGAGCCTGCTTCCCTTCCCCTCTCTCTGCCTGCCTCTCTGCCTACTTGTGATCTCTGTCTGTCAACTAAATAAATAAAATCTTAAAAAACAAAACAAAACTGTGAGGTCCTATTAGTGATAACTAATTATTACTAGAGCTGTCAGCGCTTGGAACCTGGACATGCGGTTTCCAGCCCAGCAAGACTGGGAAATGCTCAATATTCTACCTCATTCTCTGAAAAGCCAGAAAAACAAAGAGACCTATTAAACTTTACTTAAACCAACCCTCCAGATTTACCTGAACAGAGACCACCACCCCTTCACCACCACCTTTTTCTATCCCTCAGAAATACTTAACATCCTGTAAAACATTACTGGGGGATTAATCCAGAATTGTGATGCATCTTTAACTTAGCTATTTGGAACATTACGTGAAAGGATAGATTTAAGGTCATGAGTCGCTTTGCTTATCGCCATCTTATTTTATTTTTTATTTCTCCTCTTTGTCTCCTTTTTCTCCTCCACCTCCAACACATGCCCACACTTGGATTCTGAATTGTTGGTCCAAGACTAAGAGAGTCATGAGGACAAATTCTGGTCAATCTATTTCAATGAACAAAGCTATTGACTTCCTGACAGCAAAATTATATGAAATTAGTGACAACCACTTCAATATGCATTAACCTCTTTTTAATAAGCTGCCTCTTTTATCTTCAGTACTCAGTATGTTTTAGGATGTCTTTTATGTCTTCCTTATCTGGGACTCCTACTTTCCCCACAGACTTAAAAAATGTTTGGAGGCTGATAAGATCAGTGCACTTCTTCTGAAATTAAAGTTTCTTTTGATACTGAGTTCAGTACATTTAGAGTGGAAATCAAATGACTTAGGCTGGTAACAAAAATTTAATTCAATAGTGAGGAATTTAATTTGCTGGTGTTGGATTTCATAATCAGATAGAGAGGATCTATCAAATCCAAATTTCAAAGTGTCTCCAAAATTGTACTGAGTTTATTTTTTCCACAAATAGTTAGTAAATGCCTCTTATGTGTCAGACACAGCTTTGGGTGCTGGGCATACTAATAGAACCAGTCTAAACACTGTCCTTGCCTTCAAGAGGTTTTAGCCTCGCAGAGAAGGGAGGTATTCCTTTCACCATTAAGTTTGTAGTGCTCTGATTACAACTGTGATCATGGCCAAGAGGGAGATGATTGAGCTGACCTGCATAGTCTGTGGGTGGGGAGAATGTGTGAGGATGGAATCAGACGAGAGTGACCTGAGAAAGTCACATTTAAGCTAAGACCCAAAGAATAAGGAGGACTGGGTGAACTTGCAGATAAACAGCAGCATCAAATGGGAAGAAGCTTGTCATGTTTGAGGAGAGAGAGGGCCAGTGTGTTTGCAGTACAGAGGACAAGGCAGAATGGTGTGGGAGTAAGTCAAAGAATAAGAAGGACACCATCATAGGACCTCAGAGGCCATCTTAATTTAGAACTTTATGCTGAAAGCAACAGGAAGCTACTGAAGGTTTTAGAAGCTGAAAATGGTCATGATCGCTTGTTTTAACAGATCCCCCTGGTTCAATGCACAGATTTAGCCATTCTTGGTGATAGTGAGGCTGGCAGTGGTTATCCCCATCGTGCTCATTAATTACTGGGGGGAAAAAATCACAGAGAATAAGCAATCTAGAAAGCAGAGTTCACATTTGATGGAATTCCTCCAGCTTCCAATGTATAACCAAAGTGTCATTCTTAAATCTCAATTTCAAATTTCTCAAGCAAACAGCCTTGGAAGCATGTGAGAATTGGTTCAAGGCAGTAGGACTGGAGGCAGGGAGGCTAATTAGGAGATTATTGCCTACGCAAGTGATTCTCACGAATCAGGAAGAAAAGTGAAAGGACATGAGCCACACAGAAGGAAGAATCTACAGCACTTGGTGAATCTCTTATTAGTATTATTACATACAGTTTTTGAAAAATTGTTTTGTTCCTCTTGTATTACGTGATACTGGAATATGATCATGAATCCCAATTATTTTTCCATATGTAAAACATAGTTAAAATTTGACCGTGCCAGATGTTTAAAAAAAGGAATTAAGTCAACAAATAAGTCAATCTCAAACCTTTAGTTACTTAACAAAAGAACTCACAGTTTATTTATAAACAATTCTTACCTAATCATTTAAAAAGACTTATTGAGAATGTGTTGTAGAGCAACAAAGTCTAGACTTAGTTTTTGCAATTGAAAATAATAAATTTCTGTATCTTCAATAATAGTTAATCACTTTGGCTTCCACTGATTCAAAATTAACCTCCTCCCCTGCTAATCCAAGTCTGTAAGGTTTTACTCAGTTTTACTCTGAACTGAATGAAAGTGCTAAATTTAGTGACAGTTTTTTACAAAAAACCCATGTCCAGGTGAGGTATAAAAACAGAGTTTGGAGACTGAAAGATGTGGTCAATAGTCTTCTGTCCTAGCTTTCTTACCTCCGGTGTGCTAAGCAAATGAAAAATAAGATAAACCTACGCACTAGATTTACTACAACATAGTCTCTTGGACAAAGTAATGACACTTACATGAAAGGAATTCCAGCATGGGACTAAAGAATATCCACACCAAGGTAACAACTTGAATCTAAAACCTGTAGAGCTCAAAGTCAAGACCGAAGAGCATAACCAATTCCCATAAGCATTTCCCGTAAGTATTCTTTAACACTGGGATGGGATGATAGTTGTGTGGCAGTGTCTTTTTGAAAAAGTCTGTTGAGGAGAAGAGAGCACTACTCACTGAATCATTTCCTACAGTTTTCTTTGTTGTCCAATAGCCAATTAACAGGGTTTCAGGAGGGGGAAAATGAAAAAAAAAAAAAATCAGGAACAGGACAAGTTAATGCATGTAATGAAGAGCTGAGAGCAGAGTTAGGGAAGGTTTGTAAGACATTTGGGATTCTGGAAGAAGCAAGGAGACTTTAAGAGTAGCAGTGGTGAATGGTTAGGACAAGGGAGAGAAAGACGGTAATTGATTTCACTTTATATTACAAAAAAATTCTTCCTTTGCTCTTTTTTTGAGAAAAAAACTAGAGATTTTAAAATGTATTTCAACTACTTTGGATGTCAGATTCATTAGTCTTTGAACCTAACACCATCCCTAAGCAGAAGCCCAATAGGACTTGCTTTTGTATGGTTGTCGTAATATTGAGAGCAGTGATACTGTTCTATCACCATAATACGGACATGCATGGAATTGGAGTAGTACCATTCTGTGAACACAACAGCTCAGGTTCAATTCAAGTTACTTCCAGATACTGAAGCTTCCCTGGTGCTGGGACTTTTCTCCCTTTTATCTCCAGTTTTCATCGGGTCACTGCCTACTTAGATACCATACCTAAGCTTAAAGATCTGTTCTGCAGAGAGATCCTCTCAGAAGTGACAGCTGTAATGCTGCCCAACAGGACTCTTCACAATGATATAAGAGTTTTAGATCTGTATTGTCCAACAGGCTCGCCACATGGGACCACTGAGTATCCAACACGTGATAGTATGATGGAAGGAGGGAATTTTAAGATTTATCTTATTTTAATTAAATTAAATAAATTTAAATTTTATTTTGAAATTAAAGAAAAATGAATGGGAATTAACTTGAAGTAGCCATATGCGGCTAGTATTTATGAGACAAAATCACAGCAAGACAAAGCCTCCAGTCTCGTGCTTCACTAGCATTCTGTGTTTCCTTTGCAGTACTTGGTGGCATGTACGGTTATATAGTGTTTATAATTATTTGTTTAATGACCATCTTCCCCACGAAACTATCAAAACGGTCTCTTGATCCCACTATGATAGGTCATGCCTGAAGCACAGTGACAACTCAAAGAACTGTTGACTGACTGACTTACTGTTTAAATAAAACCTTTCATTATTTTAATCATACGATATCAGATATTAATCGGTTGGGTATGTGAATACCAAAGGTGGGAGGAAGAAAATTGGAAGACTAGCTGTTTAGAAGGTGGGAACTTTCTGATAAAGTCCATAAAGTGGTACCAAAAATTATCAAAATCTGTGGGAAATGTGTTTGCTACAGATTTTTCCTAAACACACACATACACACAACACACACACACACACACACACAAACACAGCTGCCTTCAGAAAAGAGTCTTCTATTTTGCTCTAAAATCTGTTTTGGCTGTGAAAACGAGGACACTCCTCTGCGGAAGAAAAAATGCAATGCCAAACAAATCCACAATTTAGCTCAGGATGTAGGAGAAAGTTGACACAAAGAAGCTGTCCCTCCCTCGTTGAGATGAACACTTTATCTTTAGATCATGGTAGCTGATTTTCTTAAATCCTCTGAAATATGTTAACATCTCCACACACAAATGCTCAATAGTTATTCTTTGTCAATGCTGAACATGCAAGAAAAATATATTAGAATACTGTATGTAATATAGATATTTTAAATGTGGAGGCCATCATTATTAAAACCCATGGTATTAACCCAAATAAGCTCATTATGAAGAATGATAGAAAAGCATCCAATGATAACTTGTGCCACGATGTTCTTCTTCTGGTGTGTAACTATCTTTGGAGGGCCGCCCATGCAAAGCTTACAACCCGAGACCATCAGGGCACGCGTGGCACTTTCATGTCTCTTCTCAAGACCGGTATAGACATTTAAATTAATCATTTGGAGGTTGAAATACTAAGAAATTTCTGCCAAGTCCTATCGTCCTTCAGCAATAATTTAAACAAGAGAAGTTATGTGTCAAAAGTACATAAAAACCTACAGAGATCTAACATGTCAAACGAGTATGATAAAATTATTTTACTATTAAGGTAATTTCAGGATGGGTGTGACATTTGGCTTTTTTGGCTTCTAAAAAATGAAAAATATCTTTGGATATCCAGAGCAAGGCCTGACCTTCAGACTCACTGACTCTGTAAGTAATGCGGAGATCATGGTGATTGTTACAAGAATCTGGGCCTGGAGGTCCAGATTGGGAAGTTCATTTCATTATCACAAAATAACCTGAAGGTAGACTCAGCATGGATTCATAAAAATAAAGCACCAACAGGAAGGAAAATATTACCTATTGAAAGCACTACAAATCAAGTAAGTGGTATACATCCCTGATCCTGGGAGAATTGCAAATGTACCCTGGCTAAAACCAGTCTTGCAGAGTTTGACTTTCGTCTGGTCTTATAATGATAAAGAATCCATTTAATCCCACAGCAATGAAAATGAGAGCATGCTAGGGCTATGGGGTGAACTGTTAAAGGTTAATTGAGTTTTAGATACTTACCCTTAATTGTTTAAGATTTTATCCTAATATCAATTTCTGCATTAATTCACAGGTTCCCTGAGTCCAGAAGGAATAGATTTCATTTTAAAATTAAATGTGTCTTTCTGCCCAAAACGAAAAGCATATTTCCCAGATAATTCTTACAATGAGAATCAAACTTCCTAGATGAAATAGGTCAAATTAATCAAAAGTCCCCTAAAATGTCACTTAAAGGAAGTGGAGAACTAAAAGAATTACCTCGTTAATTCTAACACTATTGATACTCAATGCAGAAGATTTGGGGCACTAATTAAATAAGAAAATATACAACATGTCATTTTCCTGAGGGAACTATACTTTCATAATACTAACACTCAAGTAAAGTTAGCGGTAAGACTTCCACTGTTCTCTTTCCATACCTGGAAAACGGAGTCCCGTTGGTTCAGCAGGAATAAGGTTGACAGGCTATTTATTCCAGCATTCAGAGCTGCTCATCAATAAAAAGAATTGTCACAAGTATTTTTAAGTTATTAGAGCATGATCATATATAATTGGACAATATCTTTAAAGACAGGCCTATTTGTTGCTACAATAAACCATCTGGTAAGTTTTCCAGAGCCATTTTTGAGTGGTAGGGATGGACCCAGCTTTCAGAACACCTGGTAGCAGAATCTCTTAGTTTACAAAACAAACAAAATTAAGGGAGATTGATTTGCATTGCAAAAGAATTCTCAGGATAGGGAAAAGAAAGGAAACACCTATCCCAATATCCCTTTACCAACCCTGTTTCTAGGCCTTTGTGTGTTTGGATTTGCTGTATCTTATTTAATATATAACCTTTAAGATGCACAACAGCAGCGGCATCGATAACAGTAGCTATAATTTATGAAGCAATTTCTGTGGTCTATGCATGATGCTGAAACTATGCATTTATTATCTACCTAAGTCTCATAGTACCCCTAAGGGTTTGGTGCTCTCCTTTTTATTTTATACTGAGAACCCTGAGATTCAGGATAACTTCTCAAGATTTTGCAACTTCTTGGAAAAAGAGAATAAAGTGAAAATTTTGTCTTAATTTTAAAAAGGCTTTTAGAGAAGGGCTGCTGTGAGGGGTCCCTGGGTGGTTAAGTACCCAACTCTTGATTTGTGGACTGAAGTCATGATCTCAGGGTCAGGGGGTGGAGTCCGGTATTGGGCTCCCTGCTCAGCAGGAAGTCTGCTGAAGTTCTCTCTCTCCCTAGCCTTCTGCCCAGTTCCCTGCTTGCTCTTTTTCTCAAATAAATACATAAATCTTAAAAAAAAAAAAGAGAGAGAGAGAGAGAAGTGCTACTGTGAATCTCTTCAATGCTTTCATACGGGTTAAAGCTTAATTGTCTTTCAATATAAATATTTTCCACCTTCTCAGACATGTATTAGAAAAACAAATCGAACATCAAACACCAATTATTTTTTTTTTCCACAAACATCATTATCACTACCAGTTTCCAAGCATCATGAGCCTTTTGACCTGATAAGGCAGATATGGATGGAGGTCTCTCAGGGGATTTTGTTCAATACGTGTTATCCACCAGAGAGCAGGCGACTGACTGGCAACACCTTGGTCCAAGCATGACTGAAGCTTTATAAACTCAAAGGAATTTATAAACTTGACTCACTTCCCTGGGCCACCAGGACGACAACTACGTATCCAAAGTGCCACACAGAATGGTTCCCAGTAGCACAGTTTTTAAATATATAGGTAAGGTCGCTGGGGTCCAGAGCCGATGGCCCAGAAAGAATTTCTGAGATGTCTTTGGTGCAAAATGGTGGTTTTATTAAAGCATGGAGACGGGACCCAAGGGCAGAAAGAGCTGCTGCTGCCTGCTGCCCCCTACTGCCTTCTGCCGCCCCAGGATTATGAAGGGCAACTGATGGTATACTTTGGGCTTGCGGGGCAAAGGAAAGATAAGGGAAATTGCAAAAGGATTTTCATATGCCAAAGAAGACTCATGGGATACAGGAGGCCTTGTTATTGTCAAACTAAGGTTGTTTTTCCCTCTAGCAAGGCATTAACATTAATACAGGAGTTTCCTGGTGGAACATATACTCTCCCTGCCTCAAGTGTTTGTCAATGGGCTGCAGGTTATATGAACTTTTAATTTTACCCATATTTACTTCTGCTTTCATTTCCCACATCACTGGTACTTACTGTCATGACCAAGGACCTAGTATCTTTTGAAACTCCATGATTTATCATATAACCAAACAGTTCATGGATATGCCTTGCTGTTTCATGTCCTACACAAATGACTCTACACTCCCCAAGTATGTGGTTCCTGTGACTGGTCCCAAAGATTCTTCCCTGGTTTAGCAGAGGTGTGCTAAATTGCTTGGCAGATAATATGAGGGCAAAAACAGTATACACAAAACAACAAAAACCCATTGAGGCATTCTACTGTATAGACCTAATTTCAAAGAATAGCTAAGAGTAAATATAAAAAATACTTGTCTGCATTGACTCCCCTTCTCCCTTTCAGTATCAGAGATGCCTCTGTTTAATATTAGGCCTCTAGAAGTCAGACTTCTGCAATCATAACTCACTAAGATTCCTCACACATACAACTATTCTCCTGCCTCCGTCCACGTGGCTAGACTAAGGACTCAAGGCTGTGACAAGGGCTCTGTTACGGTCAGTATGGTCTGTTTGGAAGACCCAGAGTAATCACAATCCCAGGTTCAAAACAATGTCTCAGTAAACTTTCTCAATAGCAAGAGTTGTGCTGTAGCTACACCTGGTAGCTACAAGTGGCTATTTACATTTAATTAAATATATTTTTAATTAAATATATTTTTAAATTAATTAACTAATTAATTGTATATTCCCATTCTGTAGCCAACTCATATATCAAGTTGTCAACGGCCAAATGTAGCTACATGTCATCATCTACTGTACTGGGCAGCACAAACTCAGTTCAGCCCTGGCCTAGAATAACATTTCCCTATGTGTATCCTTGACCAGGGTTTAAATCAAGACTAGCCAATGGATGTGGGCTCATACGCTAACACTGGTCAATGTGAACTGGCTTCCTAGAGTAAAATGCAGGGGAAGAAAATGCAATGCCTGGAATAGTGATGTGTCTCTGGGACACAGAAACGAGCAGTGGTAGCCATATACGCCAAGGACACTTCCTAAGACCTTTGATTAGCATCAACAGCAAATTTCCAAGAATCTAAAACCAAAGAGCACCAGATCTCAGAAATAACCCACGTCCTTCCACACACCATTTCCAACGAGGCATGGGAGACGTAACTCCTCCCAAGCACTCAGAGTTATTAAATAAGTATTTAATGTCACCCCTGATCGCAGTATAGGTCCTAGTCCAAAACAGACCAGTCTTATTAAACCAGAAAATATTCTACAAATTGGTGATACAGATAATATCAATATAATTTTTAAAATGCCTATTTACCTACATGAAAACCTTATCTTCTGAGTATCATTTCTCTCTCTTTTTCCTTTTCTTTTTTTTTTTTTTTTTTTTTTTTGGTTAAATAAACAACTGAGCCATTGTTAATGGCTTCAATCTAGAGTCTGCATTCTTCCCTGATGGAACTCAATCTAATCAGAGATTTTCCCCTCACTTAGAAATCATTTTTGGATACTCTGACTCCAACAGACCTTTGGTAAACCAAAGAGAACTGTGTACAACATTTCAAATGCAGCATCTGGTCTAGTCTAAATTTCTAAATGACAAGCACATCAAGCAAGCATAACATGCATTTGGAATGAGGCAGAGAATAAGAAATCAGGCCTCTAGCTATCATTAGCAATCATCTTCCCCGGACGCTGCCTCTACTCTCTACTACACCACCTTTACCTTCCATAGACCTCTTGCTGATGTCATGATTAGCTTGTCAAATCAAATTCAGTGGTGCACAGACATCTAGAAAGACATTTCTCATTTTGCATTTTCATTCACTAGAAAGAAATGAACTCTACTTAGTAGGTAGATTATCCATTATCTACTGCAATTCTAAGCCATTTGAGTTGCATTACTAAAATGAATTGGCACTGAAAACAGACGAGTAAGAATGTATACTGATGGAAAAGTAAGGAGGGACAAGGAGTCTCTTTTGTGCTTACTTTCCAGTGAATTCCTAGAGCTTCCATGAGGCCAAAGTGATGCAGTTTATTTCCGCTATGAGCACTGGGTGAGATCTCAGCTTATAACAGTCTTAATGACTTAACCAGTCATGGTTATGATTGAAAATAAGAGAGAAAACACTGAAAACTCAAAGTAGGTATTCCTGTCCCCTATCTCAAGAGCAATGTTTCTCAACCCAGGGTCAATTTTGCCCCTCTTTCACTCCTTGGGGTATTAGGCAATGTTTATTCATACTTTCAGTTTTCACATTTGGGGATGAGGACACAATGGCATCTAGTGGGATCAGAACAGCCCGATGCACAGGGCAGTCCCCTCACAACAAAGAATTATCTAGCCCCAAATGTCAATAATTCTGAGGTTGAAAATCGTACCCTAAAGCTGTGTATGATCACTACCACTTATCTGATTATTCAAAGATTTATAATCTGCATGGACATGAGCTACTTAAAAAAAGTAAAATAATAAAAAAAAAGTCTTCTGTCCATTCACAGATTTCAAGCTTAAACAAAGCTTAAACAATTGACATTTAAAGGGTAAAGAGGTACATCTATTAGTAAAAATACTATTTTGCAACACAGGCTATTTTGTCATGTGTTCAGTCCTTATTCTTTTCGTCTCCCAAAGAAAAAAGTAGTTTTCTTTTTAATCTATTTTCAGCATTTAAATATTGTTGGATCAAGTTCTCACTGTCAAGAAGATATTAATTACAAAAAAGTAGAATGTGACCATCTTTACAGTGCTCAGTATTTTCTGGAAAACACTTATGTCAAAACTGCCTCACAATTCTGGAGATAGTTTGTTTAAAAAAAAAATTTCATAGGTATTATTACTTATTTATAATAACACCTTTCACACTTCTTAGAGTTTACAACAGAAATCATAGCATAAAGTGGAATTAAGTGGTATTAAGTTGTTTGTCTTTGAGAGAATTGAATTATAAGTTGAGGGTTTGGTATCCTTGTTCACAGACGAGGGCACAGTAATACATTTTTTCCCCCCACATACCACAGAAAAGATAAAGCAAACACACAGGAGTTAACCTCTCATAGGTTATTAGTCCCTGTTTTGCTTTGTTTCGTCATTACCAGGTATTGCTCGATCAGTATATGTATGCAAGTAGGATGGGAGTATTTCTCAGCATTTTCTACCATTAAAGGCAAATTCTAAAACCTGGAAAAATGCTTTGTCCACCTGTTACAATCCTCCTTTCCCTAAGTCTTTATTCACATTATTAATGAAAGAAGATGTCAAGTATCACGACTTCAGTTGCAGAAGAAAACACGTATACTTTGAAGGTAGGTCTCACAACTTTGGTAATAGTTGAATACAATAATCTGAAATACTACTGAGAAAATAAATGACAGCAAGCAAGTATTGTCATCTCTAACAACTCACCTTGACTCTGAGTTTTCAAGTCAATTATTTCATAAAACACTAGCCTTGATTGAATAAATAAAAATGTTCCAAAATAGTCCCTATCTGGCATAGAAGTAAGTTATGATATCTATGACTTGATATTTCTAGCTTAAAAATATGAATTAAATGTTTTAGAAGGGATCTCGAGCTTCACATTTGGGAAAGAAAAAAAGAACCAATATTTGGTGTTTGCATGCTGATACTGTAGCAGGAAATGACAAAACGTGCAAGAATGAAGCCGACTTTTACTTACATAGAAACTGCCAAGGGCTAACTCCATGTTGAATCACTATAGAACATAATTACAAAATCTAAAAATAAAAAAATAAAAACTACGACTCTGAGCCACGGTAGTCCCTCAGCACACTCAAGAGATACATAGCTATTTAAAAAATGCAACAAATTTGCTGCTCAAATGTGGGCAACAAGTATAGACTCCCTTTAAGATAAACACTATGTCAGAGATGAACAAAGCTAGGAAGCATTTATACGCTAGCAAAAAAAAAAAAATAATAATTTAAATGAAAACCTATTGTCAGAGGTCTAATTATGCTCAATGTCATCTCCTCCTTCTACTCTACACAGTTTTTAAATATGCTAATCTTGCTCTAATTGCTCAGTAATGGACAGAGCCTTCTAAGCAAAAACCTATTATTAGAGCAAAGAAAAATGAACAGGTAAGTCGCTAACAAAACAGACCCTTGGTATAATTTAAAAAATGTATGCAAAATAACATTTGCTGTATGCCCACCACCTTGCCCAATCCTGGTGTCCTATGCCGGGCTCTACTTGATTCCACAACTTAAGATACAACAGAAGTGGGGCGCCTGGGTGGCTCAGTGGGTTAAAGCCTCTGCCTTTGGCTCAGGTCATGATCTCAGGGTCCTGGGATGGAGCCCCGCATCAGGCTCTCTGCTCAGCAGGGAGCCTGCTTCCTCCTCTCTCTCTGCCTGCCTCTCTGCCTACTTGTAATCTCTGTCTGTCAAATAAATAAATAAAATCTTAAAAAAAAAAAAGATACAACAGAAGTAAGAAATACCTACTCGGGCAGATTAAAAAATACAAGGCAGCGGTAAGTTTTGAGACCATCAGCCAACCACCCATGATGGAGAAGCTCTCAAGTCCTCAATAACTTTGGACAATGCCCTAAATCCATCACCCACAAAATATAGCATACGTAGCTTTGTGTATTCAATCCTTAAGTGTAAGAAAGCTACACCATCAGACATAGGAAGTAAAAAGGATTCCACGTGAAAGCTTTATTCTATGGTAATTTATTATTACAAATTAGAGATTAAAATGCAGAAGAAGTAAAAAAAAAAAAAAAGAAAACAAGCTCTGAACAGTCAAATGAATGATTTTATGTAACATGTAAGTTGATTATCCTAAGAGTATGTATAGAATTCTTAGGAGTTAAATATTCCTATAATGTGATTTTATAGTATGGCCTTTAGGGAGGTCAACCTTGTGGGCTAACTTGGTGGCTTAGTTGAGCATCTTATTCTTGTTTTCAGCACAGGTCATGCTCTCAGGGTCCTGAGAACAAGGCCTGCATCTGGCTCTGAGCTCAGCAGGGAGTCTGCTGGAGATGCTCTCTCTCCTTCTCCCTATGCCCCTCCCCTCACTCACACTCTCACTTTCTCTCTAAAATAAATATATAAATCTTAAAAAAAAAAAAAGGTCAACCTTGCATTTATTCAGTTTCCTAGGCTATCTGTCAGAATTTGGGACTATCCTTATTAGGGGAAGTAACAGAATAAGTAATCCTTCAGGGATAACTACATAGCAGGCAATGCTCTAAGTGCTAGACACATACTAACTCACCCATGTGTTACTTAAGAGACTGTGTTCACTGGTCTCTTCTGTCTCCAGAAGATTCCATCCTTCCCCACTTCCTCCTCCTCACCCCTCTACGGTCCCATCATCTAATTACCATCAAAAAGCCTTGATCTGAAACCAAGATCCACAACCACCAGGTGTGAGCTGTGTCTTTGTGAGCAATCACTTTTCTGGCATTCAAGGACTAAGGATACCATCAAACAATTCCACAATAATGATAGGGCAATGACTATGAGAGAGCACTCTCACCTTACTGTGTCTATAAAAGCACCCACAGGGGCACCTGGGTGGCTCAGTTGGTTGGGCATCTAAGTCTTAATTTCAGCTTGGGTTATAATCTTGGGGTCATGGGATCGGGCCCTGAGTCAGGGTCCCTGCCCTGCATGGGGTCAGCTTGAGATTCTCTCTCTCCCTCTGCCCCTCCCCCTGCTCATGCTTTCCCTCTCAAAATAAATACATAAAATTTTCAAAAAAAAAAAAAAAGGCACCCACAGTTATTATACCCATCACTTGCTCCTCTTTCTGCTCATTGTCATTTTTTCTATAGAAATCCATGCACTGCCCTGCCAGCTCTCTCACCTACCCAGAGAAGAAGGTTTGCATGTCTTCTGGTAAACAGCAATGTTCCTTCAAGCTGGCGTGACCTCACACTCCACTCCTTGATTCTTCTCTAAGCAGCTTTTCCTGTTACACTGTAATCACAGTAGACCTGGGTGAAAACCCAAGCCTAAAGTCAAGTACCTTACCTGCAAAACAATAGCACCTCATAGACTAAGCAGCCCATGCTCTCATTAATGAAGAGCCTACTATGTGAGCCGTGCAATAAATGGCACATGCTGAGTCCTATACATGCAGCCACAGCTCTTTAAAACAGAGCCACCTCCGCAGCATCCATGAGAACACTGAAGAGTCATGGAGAACAACCAACGTGTCCAAGACCTCCTGGCTAATTAGAGTTGAAGGCGGGATTCTAACTAGGCTCTTCTAGAAAGCCCATACTCAGTAATATCTCCCTCCCCCTTGTTTGCATAAGGATACCTTACTTATTCTTCAATCTCTCTTCAGCTAGTCTGCACTCTTCCTGGGAGGAGGGACCATGTGTCCTTTATCCATGTCCATTATCTTGAGGAAATTCTCAGAATTTCTTGAACTACTCAAAATATGAGAGGACAGCACATAGCACTCAGTAGGCATGTAAGTGCTTATGGTATAAATAGATGCATACAGATTAGAAGGCTTAAGACTCCATTTAACCTAAGTTGAATGCATTTTGATACTACAGCCCTGAATTCCTGGTTCTGTCTCATCTTCCTGTCTTGGACCTCCCCTTTCTTCATCTCCTACTTCTCCATCTTTCGGTTTCTCCCCGCTCTCCATTCGTCTCTGCCCATCTCTCCCACATACCACCACTGTCACCACCAGTGATGGCAGCTACTGCATCCATTAACATACCGTATGGCCAGCATGGTCCACAATCTCGTGTGAAATATCCCTGACCACATCTGAGAGCAAACCCTAAATAAGTATACGCATGGTACTGACATGACAAACAACTCTACCTCAGGTAGTTTTGTGCAACAAGATAAGCCTTCTAAACTAAGGACCCCCAAACTTGACACCTGCATCTCAGAAAACAAGCAATACCTCTCAACCTCTCCCACATGTATTACTGAGGTCATAGTGTGTGCCCACAACATTCCCATGTTGGAATCTGTATGCCTGGATTCTGATGGTGTTGAAAAGTGAAGCTTTTGGCAGGTGATTCAGTCATGAGGGGGGAGCCCTCATGAAAGGCATGAATGCTCTTAGAAATGAGATCCCACAGAGCTCCCTAGCCCCTTCTGCCATGTGAGGATACAATGAGAAGCTTGTAACCCAGAAGAGGGCCCTTACTCAACCATGTTACCACCTTGATCTCAGACTGTAAGTTTCTGGGAACTGAGAAATAAATTTCTGTTGTTTATAAGCTACCTCATCCTCAATATTTTGTTACAGCAGCCCAAATAGACGGAGGCTGATATGCACCCATACACAGTGACTTCCCTTTGGCATATTACTGACACTGTCATGTAATGAGACAGCCCTCCCCACATGCCAACTCTTGTGCTCAAATACTTCATGCACCCTCCCTTGGAAACCCCCAGACAATTCCGTGGTATAGACCACTGACATCTGCATTTGACAGATGAGGAGGCCGAGGCATAGAGGGCCTCAGTAACTTGTTAACTGTCACAAAGTTACCAAGCGGAAAATACTCATTCCTAGAACCCACTTCCTCTGAACACAAAGCCTACCTTCCCCTCCATCCCACTCTGGCTGCTTCCTGTGAGCTTCGTGTTCTTTGTGTGTCAGGAATTGCCTGAGAATTACCCTAATTTCTCTTGCACCAGAATGGTACAGACCGCACGAAGGCACCCGATTTAGTAATTCATTTGCTTTCACTAAATGGTGTTCTATATCAACAGTTAGCAAACTGTGGTCTCCAGACCAGCAGTATTAGCACCACTTGGGAGCATGTTAGAAATATTCACCCTTGGGCCCCATCCCAGACCCTCTGTATCCCAAACGCTGGGGCTGGGGACCAGCTGCTTGGGATCTTCTAAGCTTTCAAGCTAATTCTGATTTATGTTAAAGTTTCAGAATTACCACTCTGATATTTGCAGCAAATTTTAGGTAATGGTCCCTTTGAAGACTCACGGTCAGAAATGAAGGCAGAAAGTGCATCTATCTGCAGGATATGAGGCATCCTGCTTCAGTAACACCCAGCGGCACATTCTGCCTATAATTCCTCACACTGTCATCTGTCCTCACACATGGGCTTTCTGCTCATAGTTTCTTAATTGCAGCCCCCTAACAGCTTCTAAAATGAGTATCTGGCCTGGCAGATTTTAAAATGTGAGAAGAGGAAGCATCTTGGTTTCTGGATTGGACTTGTCCAATGCAGGTGACAAAATCACTCCACCTGAGAGCAAATTAATTACCCCTCAACATAACTTTATTTCCACGCCAAGTATGGTCTGTAATGAGGTCTTTACCATGCAACCAAATTTCAAGCAAACATTCACTTAAGTAGCCATATTTTAATTACTGTCACTTCCTTCATTATGTATTCTCTATATACAATACACCTGTCAGAAGAACATTTTTTGTTTGACGGATTGTCAACTCTATCTTTCTGGGTCCTGTGCTGTCCAACACCACTCCCATCAATATGTTGTTTTGTTTTGGTTTTTTTCCCCTTAACTAAAGTCAATCACTGCACAAGATCTTGGGGACTTGGAGGCAAGTAGGATGGCTGACCAGCCCTAATGGTCAGAGCCTTTCATCTGCCTTTCTCAGAGCGTATCTGTCTGCTGCAATTAAGGTGTTGTAAAGCTGTTGCTGATAAAGTGACATTTGCTCTAAGCATTGTCAACTTTGAAGAATACCCAAGAAGGAAAATGAAAATCGATGTAATTACAAGTCATCAACTACAAATTTCATTCACTTACTTGTTTCAGAACTGCCAAATGAAAATAATTTCAGTTTACCTTAATAACAATATATGGATATTCAATTTTTTTTGAAAAGCTTATTTTCGATCTGCATCTAATATTAAAAAGAGGAAAAGCAATCAATCCAATTTTCTCTAGTTAGAGAACCCTAACTCTACACAAAACACTTGCAAGTGAGTTGTTGCCTAAGAATTTACTATGATAAGTACTGAAATGTGCGTTTTAAGCCAAATACTTCTGAAGCTTTTGGCTACTGTCTTACCTGAGTACTTTTTTTAAATTCTAATCACTTTTTGTGAAAGAAGGTGGCATCCAAACAAGCTGTCATGTATTATCAATGCACTACAATGGATATTTTGATTACATGTCATTGACTGTCATTCTAAAATTGTCTGTACTAATTATTGTGGAGGAAAAAAGATCATTTACAAAACACACAGCAGAGGGTCAGTTTCTTCCAAACAACTCTGGAAACTGAACAAATAAAAACAGAATTCTCTTGAGGAGACAGTAGCAGCAACTTTCAATCAGTAAATGTGGATGACACACTCTTAGCAGAAGTCCAAACCTGGTGGCTTCCCCCAAACAAATTTTGTTTGCCCCCCTGATACTTTTGTTTTCATTTAAATGTCAGCTTTAAAACTTTATGAGATTGCACTTAAATATTTAGATTTATATTGCCTCTCAAAACACTGGGCCACCTGGCAACAGTGGGCTGTTTAACCTCCATGGAAATGACGGCTGGCTTCACTGTGTAAGGATCCTGATAAGCTCCTGCAGACCACAGAGTTGGTACCTCCGTTTTGTGACCTGTGGCCTTTAGAAGAAAGTCCTCTCATTACCAGCCTGGAGTCATCTATGAAGATCCCAAAAGGAGGTGGGACAGAGGGTAAACTTTGGAGAATGAACGGGAAAGAAAATGGGGAGGGGGATGTCGGGGTCTCTTAGGATCTGGTAACGCTGTAGGCAAAGCTTCGGTAGTGAAGGTGGGGGAGGGATTTGTAAGGCAAGAGGAATAATAAATGGACATGTCTGACTGGGACAGAGGTATAGGAATGGGGATATTGTGAGAAAGCCTAGAAAGAATGGACTACAGAGTAACTGAAGAGAGCCTTGAAGGCCAACTCAAGGAGCTTCCGGGACATTATCCAAGATACAGCTCTTAGCTTCCTTTTGAGAAACAAATCAACCCACTCCATATGTAATTTCAGTGCATTTATATGCCCACTTAAGCTTGAGTAACATGTCCTACCTCCCAACCTCCAATCAGTTCAGTCAAGGAACTGCACTTATTAGTACTATGGGAATCTGGCAGCAATGGCACCTAAACTGGAGAGGACTGGCGCTGGAAGAAGGGAGAGCAATTGGCACGGAAGGGGAAAGGCTAAGGAAGCAGTAGAGGATTGTTAACTACACAAGCATCTGAGTCACATGGGCTGGGTTCCAAGTCTAAGTACCATGGCCTTCTGTAGGTTTTTTAACATCTCTGAGCCTGAGGGTTTTTTTTTCAGCTCTGATAGAGGAAATAGTACCTATGTCAGAAAACTACTGTGAAGATTTAATAAAGTGATACATGTTATATACACTTGGAGGAGTTTCTGGCACAAAGTAAGAGCTTAATAAACATTAAGCATGCTGCTGTCATCATCATCATCACTTAAACTATACTGAGTCCTGAAGGGGGTGTCTCAGATTTGATTTGTGGCCCTGGACATAGAAATAGAAGTAAACCGATGACAACAAGGTTGTGAGAACATATAGGACTTGGTTATATTAGAAATGTGGGAAGATGACCTCTTCACAAGTATTCAAAGATCACTGCATGAACCTGAAGGTGGGGGATACTTTAAGGCAATAGAGATGGAGAAGGTCAAAAACAGAATCTGCTCTTCAGAGAAGTCACATTTAAGGTGTCAGCAGCACGAGGGGTACAATTATTCAGAAAGCAGTTAATAAGGCAGAAGTCTAATTCAAAAGAAAGGTCTGAGCCAAGATGCACTTTTGAAAACAGCTAATAATATTTGAGATTAAATTCTACCAAGTATAGGAATTAGGAGCATAGATAAGTCCCATCACCAGGAGCATCATCATTAGATAACATTTACTATCTGCCAGAAACTGTCCTACGCATTTTACATGGTTTATCTCCTACATGTATCACTACCTCCCCATTTCATAGATGGGGACACTGAGGCTTAGAGAGGTTCAAATAGCTCAGAGGCACCCAGCCTTAGCATGGATAAAGAGTAGAGCCCAGAGTCCTCACTCTGAATCATTTGCTGCACTCCTTCCCATAAAAGGAAAGGGAAGTCTATGTGTTTTGATAAGCTGAGAGAAAGAGCAAAATTAAAAATACTAGGAGGTGAACGTCAATGAGTCATGCCGCTAAAGAAAAGAAAGGTAATGGGTTTATGAGCTGGGCAGAGAGCCATCACAAGGCTAAACTGGGCTCTGAACACAGAGAAAAGCTTTTAAAAATTAAGAAGGATTGGGGCCACCTAGGTGGCTCAGTTGGTTAAGCGTCTGACTCTTGATTTCAACTCAAGCCATGATCTCAGGGTCATGAAATCAAGCCTTGTGAGGGACTTCATGCTGGGCGTGCAGCCTGTTCAAGATTTTCTCTCTTCCTCTCCCTCTGGCCCTCCCATTCACGCATAGATGCATGACTGCACCTGCTTTCTCTCTCTCTCTCTCTCTCTCTCTCAAATAAATCTTTAAAAAAGCTTTAAGAGGGATTGGGAAGGGGGCTAAAAGACTAACACAGATATACCTGTTATGTTGAATACCCGATAAGAAAGCAAGTCGTCCCAAGATCAAGTGCCATTTTCAGTTAGAATGTAGGACAAGCAGCAGGATTTCATGGCTTAGTTTCACCAAAGAAATGAGCACCAGAATTCTGCCTTCAAATTCATTTACAATAGAATTTTGGAATCCTCTGTTATACTGTCCAGCTTGGGTGGAATTACTATTTTTTGCTTGGGAGGCTGCCACGATTCATAAAGACATTGACTTCAGAGACACACATCTTTTGGTAGTAAATAACGTCAACATCACAACTGCTGCAACCACACTATACCACAACCATACCCCAACCCACAGCACAGCACCACAGACCACAGCAAAGGCTAAGATACAGAACAGCTAGTTCCAAGAGCTTACTATCTGTCAGACACCACACTGGCTGGGGCCAGTATTGATTTACTATTCAGAACTGTTCCCCATGTGATTGGGCCTAATATTGACCACAGTCACAGATGATGACCTAAGGTTTCGTAATTATCTAGTGGCCAAGCCAAGTGAATCTTTAAGACCAGTCCAGTCTCCTGGTACCCACAGTCTGACCTTCTCCTTGATACCAAGGTAAATCTCTTACAACTAGACACATCTATTTCTTCCCTTGGAAAGGTAAGCACTTACGTGTTCTGACGGCTACTACAGCATATATAGTTTATGGTCACTTTCATACAAGGATCTAGAGAAAGCAGCTATATGGTGTGGGGGCAGGGGAGTAAGCCCCACACCACACTCTGGCAAAGTTTGTGAGGGAGGGACCAGAAGGAAAAACAGAAAAACAAAACAAACAAAACCCACAATGAAGCTTCTTTGTAGTCTTTAGAGAGGATGGCACTGAAAAAAAAAAAAAAAAATTCAACCCTAAGCAGGGTGAGATGATCACTTGTGCCAAGGGCATTTTTGATGAGGAAGCAAACAAAAGATAATACTATAGGTGCTAAGTGAAAGAAAGCAGACAAAAGTTTCCATATGTATGAGTATACATTTGTATACCTATTGTAGGAGTCCCTTCATATGAAATAACTAGAATAGGTAAATTCATAGAGATGGAACACAGGTGAATGGTTACTAAGGGCTGGGACGGCAGGGGAGAAGCTGCTTCACAGGTAAGGGGTTTACTTTGGCATGATGGAAACGTTTTGAAACCATATAGAGCTGGAGGAGCACACCACTGTGAATGTACTAAATGTACCTGCATTGTTCACTTCAAAATTGTTACTTTATTATAAATTTCATCTCAACAAATTATTTTTAAAATAAAGAAAAATGTTTTAGGATGTCAACTAATAAAGGGATCTTCTCCTTTTCCTCCAGAACACTAAAAAAAAAAAAAAAAAGTCACTATGAAAGATGAAAACATTATTATTTCCATGTTTGGGTTTAATTTGGGAAGGGGGAGGTTTTTCATTCTTTTTTTTTTTCCTCTTTATTACCTCACAGAATCACATACACAAATGTACCACAGCAACAATGAAAGTTCTCTACAGGTTATAGTCACTACAGTAGAAGATAAAGAAAATGAACCACATGGATAAACATATCTCCTGATGATGAACATAGTTCCCTCCTCCATCAAAGTGTTCACAAATTTTCTTCAATTACAGAAGAGAAAAGTCACTTTAAAATTCATTTAGAGGCAGAGCTTAGTGCTATTTGTGTTAGTACAGGTTCTCTGATCAGCAGACCTTGTGTTAGGATTAGACATGCAAGAGATGTATTTTGGGGGTGGGGGGTAGAGGGAAGGAAGAGTGGCAGGCAAGAAAGAGTTAGCTGCCTGACCACGATGTAGGTCTGATTCCTCTAAACGATGGGGCAGAAGATAGTTTACGGTGGGAAGAGTCTTGGGCTCCAGGGTATTTCCATGAAAGGTTTGGCCAAGCCCAGAAGAAACCTTAGAGCCAGTCTTCCAATGAAAGAGCCACACATATCATAGGTGTGGGTCTGTACTACTAGCCCATTTGCCTTCATTCATTGGCTACAGGAAATGTACACTCGATATGACACAATGAGGGGTCCACAGCAGTAATGACTGCATTCTTCAGTCAATTTTGCTCCTGCAACAAAAGATCTGAGTGGCACATTTTCATAGAGCCACATATTATCAAAGTCCTCACTATATATATTTGGCAGGGAGTTAGTGTTTTAACTCCCATAATAATGAGGAACAGGCAAGTGTGGTACATTGAAATCTGGAAACAATACCCAATTTTATTTTAAGTAAAAATTTCTGTAACCTCTCCCCCCTAAATCTATGAGGTATGTTGCTAGGGAGGGAGAAAAAAGGAAATTCATAACAATGACATTGCAAGCATTCACACTAAGCCAAAGTCCAGCCAGCAAAGCAACTAACCAAATGAGCAAGTCAACACCAAGGATACAATCTACAAATGGCAAGTCAGATTCTGCACATCAAGTGTGACAATTAATTAACATTAATTGGAAATGTTAAACAGAAATACAGATTTTTGTCTGTTTAACCATATGGGGAACAGGGTCACTCACTAAGTATTCTCTTAAGTGTTAGCACTTCCCTCCTCCCATGAGTAATAAACCTGTTCTTTTAGACTAATATGAACATTTTATAACACATATCCACAAATTTTATATTTATTATTTTTATCTAAAATCTAGAGAGATACTTAGTAAACTACATTCTTCATACGTTAAAAATCTGGAGGCTACCATATGATCCAATAAATCCAATTACCTGGGAGGAGTAGGAACATGGAATCAATCTGTATGACTTCACTGGAATCAAATAAAAACATTATTTATATATCACAGCAAAATCTGTTTTTTGGAAAAAGCAATAAAGTCCAGTTGTGTTACAAGAAAAGGCTTTAAAAATAAAATAATAATATAAAGAATTAAAGCATTTGTATATGTTGTACATCTGTGTCCTATTGCATTTCTATTAATCTATTATTAAACTTACATACTTCTGCAAATATATATATGTAAATACATGTATACACACACACATACAACATAATGAGGGAAAACCTATGGGTAAAAACGAAACTGTATTATATTCTGAGAAGTAAATACTATGCATAGCAGAGAGTTTTTAAAAAGCCAATGCTAGTATCATTTCCTTTGTGCCAGATAATCAGCCCCTTTTAGAGTATGATGCACTTCCTATCAGCTTCCAGTCCTTGCAGCAACAGTCTACTAACCAAGAACTAAATAAACCACCTAAAAGTTAAAGTACATCTTAAGGTATTTCATTCAAAGCCCAGGAAATGTTTCCTCTCATTGTAGTACCAGAGTTTTTGAGTCAAATTTCTCCAACTTTTTTTCACAATGGGATTTTCCCTCTAGTTCTACGGTGAATAGGTAAATATACCATTTCCTCCCATACTTAACCCTCAGGATGGAGGAAGTAACATCCTCCAACATTTTGCAAAGACAGACTGATTTCCCCAAACATTAAATTACTGAGTATCGGCCGCCTATGGCATCCACGGTCTCCCATGATGACTACCAAGGGAAGATCAGTCATCTGATCACATTTGTCTCCCTCATATCCCAGTCTGGGCTGGTTCCCAGTTTGGGCTGGTTTCAGGTGGGATCTGGAGGACAGAAACATGGATTTCATAATCAGTAGGCAGTGTAGGAGTCACATACACAATGAAGCAATCAAAAAGGTGAGCTGGTGAATATTCCCTTTCAGAAGATAAATTACCTTTTCCTGGAAAATGATTATTGGCTGACAACGAGGTGGTAATTTACTTCTCTCCAGCCTATAATAAACAAAAATACAAAGTAGGACACCATTTGCAATAACTATGTGGGTGATTATAATCACCTTTTAGCCTTGAAACCAGTCCCTATCTCATCAGCTATGATACATAAATATTGTTTCAGATTTTCATGCCTTCTAAAAGAAAAGCTTTTGTGTGCTCCTATCTCATCAGTTTTGATACCTTTTTTTTTTTGGTTAGATTTCCATGCCTTCGGAAAGAAAAGCTTTTGTGTGTCTCAGCTTGGCAAGCTGTCCCTAATGGACCCTAGGACCAAACTTAACAGAGTTTGAGATTTCTTTTGAAATAAACCATGTTTCTTAATTCAGCCTATGCTCTTGCTTCCCACCTTCAGGAAGGAGTCTGAGGCAGGCAGTTCTACTGTGGAAAGAGAACAGAAGAGGTGTGTTATAGAGGTCAGCAATGACTGAGCTGATTGCTCTGGAAGGACAGCAGAATTCTGGGTGGAGTAATAATTGTTCCTTAAGTAAGCCTCCTTCTTTAAATGGGTCTTTGGATTATCTAGGGGTCTAACCTGAGGTAGAGGTTGCAACAAAAACCATGACAGCAATTGGAATATACAGCATAGGAATGCTTGAGTTGTCTCTAGGTACCATAGTAAGGCAGGGGACAGGAGGGGACAGCACAACCTGAGGACCTGGAAAAGAAAAGGAATGGAAGACACACTGGAATGGGAAGCAAGAAAGGAAAGATCCCAACAGATCTCAGCCTGCTGCTAAGAAGAAAAGAGCTTGAGGAGAAGTTCCACCTAAAAGGGTGGCCAAGCTTGTGGCAAGAGACTTTGCGTTGGAAGTGGATCCCTGCTATGTCTGAGAATTACCTTCTGTTACGTCCACGCATCCAGATAAAGTCTGTTAAAATCACCTTGGGTTATTAGTGCTCTGGGGATTGGAGGAGTAGGCAAAAGAAGTCTGCTGGTCGCCAAAGGTGAGAGGCAGAGTGGGGACACCAGCACACCCACACACACACACACACACAAGCAGGAAGCCAGAGCAAGAGAGGGCGGAACTTTATAGAACCTCCCAAGCGTTTGGATGCACTGGGGATGGGAACCCAGTCTGCCCCCAGTAGGTAGGATTATGCTGTTTCCTTTGGAACAGCATGTAGAGGAGCTCAAAAGAACCAAAGAACCGAAGGGCTCTCAGCTCTCAATGAGAGGAGTTTGTTAATCTAAAGTACAGGTCTCTAAAAAGGAAACTGAATTAGCTGTCAACATTTAAAAATGAAACTTTTTTTCCTAGCTATATGACTTCTTTGGTTAAAAAAAAAAAAAAAAAAAGAAATAGTCTGAAAATGTCAGGCTTGAATTTCCAGGCACTGCATGGCAACTGAGGCTTACAGAGTTAACAGACACAACTCCTCATTACCTACCACCCAGAGCAGTTCACTCATTCATATGCCCCACCTGTGTCTGGAGGCACCATTGCATAAACCCTGATCGCACAGATCTGAGGGGTCCACACCTGACAAATGGCAGCCTATGTATGCATTCGCAATGGCTATCTTTGCCTCGCCCATAGTAGCGGCTCAATATAAATATGAATTCCTTGATTCTGTACTATAAGGTGAAAAGCAAGTTAACCTGCCAATATACATGGGATCTTCCTGTTGGTTTGTGTTAATGAAAGGCATGTGTGCTGGTTATTCTCCATTTGGCCCCAGATCCATTCTTTGCTCTTCCTGTCCTATATCTTGGCAAGTTATTTTCTATGTATCTGCCAGACTCCTTTCTCCTCTGACTTCTGGTAGGTTTAGTCAGTGAGAATAATGAGCAAAAAACTGGTGGGTATGAAGGGAGAGAAGATGGAGTACTTACTCCCCCTGACTCTCGTCATGTTTCTATAATCTCCATGGAGCCCACTTCAATAGGATCAGTTCTTGTGTGACTCTCCTATTTTCCCATCCAGGCACAGAGTGAGACAGGTTTCCCTCCACTGCTAATCCCTGGTGCTCTCTACTCCCTTTACTACCCTCCACCCTGCTCATACCTTATAAACAGGCCCTTTACTAACACCCCCTTCCATTCAACTCTCTGATGGCACCATCTGTTTCCTACTGGCACTTGATAGATCAGATGTGAACATTCCAAATTTGGGTACAAAAGTGGCTGGACAAAAAAAAAAAAAAAAAAAAAAAAAAAAGGGAGGTAAAGAGAAAAAGAGTATATTTCAAATGAGTCTGGGAAAAAAAAAAACAACAAACTGGACTAGTGCAATCTTGCGGTTTGGTCTTTACAAGGCTTACTTGCCTTAATCAGATACTTAAATGGTTGAGTGTTCTGGGTCATTTCTTCTCTGAAGCCTTTCATTTCATGTATAATTAGAAGCACACCAGTCTGTAATGATGGCGGCCTTCAAAATGGTCCGTCTGTCACTTTCACATCTCTAATGCAAAACAGAAATGCCTGCCTGATTACTAAGAGTCTTATTAAGGGGCCATTGTTTTCCCCTTTCTGCCAACTCCTCCCATCTCCTGATCTCTATCAACTTGCATTCTACTTAAAGAAGGGTCTAAAAGAAAACAAGATAATCCCATAGACACCCACATCAGACTGTATTCACAAACGAGGTAAAGTGCATCTGGTCTTGTCACTCGGGCTTTGTGTCCTTGTCTGAATCTAAGAATAACCTGTAGTCATTGCAAAATGGGGAGGAAGTTTTTCCAAGGAGCATGAGGGTGGCAGAAGTTAACCATGATGGAAATTCCAGCATCAAGAGTCCGGTTGGATTTTTGCTGTGGCGGCCACTTGGCTTTACTAACTTTTTTGGCCACGATATTCATTTTAGGTATAGATAGCTATTATCTTTTGTGAAACTAATCAGATTTGGCAGATAGTATACTTTAAAGAGGACACTAATTCCAAAAACTGCTTAGTTTCTCTGTTGGCTGAGATAAAGGAAAATAATCTTTATTTTTACAAGTGATTAATTCTATTCATTTTTTTAAAAACCTATTACTGCAACATTATGCACCAGGTTTTTCACAGACACCTGTTTTCAAATTATCTAAATTTCAGGGAAGTCTGGTAGTGGTTTAGAAAATACAGTCTTTCACCCATAATAAAGGAGTATTAGCACTGAGGGCTAGAAAGAGTCCAAAAATGGAACAGATCAGCTTTTTAGCTCCTGGAGGGTGGAGATTATCAGTCACTGGATCTTCACTGATGCACACAGAACCTGGCACAAGGTAAATGCTCCATTAATATTTATTGAAAGAAGAGAATGTCTTTGTGGCCACCTATTCGTGGCAGAGTTCACCCACACTTAGTCCAACACTTTGAACAAGTACAGGACCACCTTTTTGCAGCAATGCTCATCTCCAGAACACAATTCTTATTCAGCAGGGAGATCTCCAGCACCATAGAAAGGTTCTGACTGGTTCTCTGCATTAGCATACAAAGCCTACATTTCTGCCCATAGAGAGGATAACAGGAGTCAACAGTCCCAGTCTTCCGCAAGCGGCACTTACTTCCTCTGAATATAAAAGCCCAGGGACACAAAGACAGAAAAGGCAACACTGAAACAACCAGTGTGAGCAAGAAGAATTGCAATGACAGAGTCGGGCAAAGAAAGAACCAATTACTACGTTTGTCTTGATGCGGCTTCAAGAATGCTGGGGGGGGACACCTGGCTGGCTCCGTTGGTCGAGCATGTGACTCTTGATCTCAGGGTCATAAGTTCAAGTCACACATTGGGCATGGAACCTACTTAATTAAAAAAAATATATATTTTTTAACGTATTCTGGGGGTGCCTAGGTGGCTCGGTCGGTTACAAGTATGCATTCAGCTCCAGTCATGATTCCAGTGTCCTGGGATTGAGCCTCACATCAGGTTCCCTGATCAGTGGAGAACCTCCTTCTCCCTCTCCCTCTTCTCCCTGTTCATGCTCTCTCCCTCTCTTTCTCTCTCTCTCAAAAAAATAAAATTAAAAAAAAGTATTCCATGAGTGCGTGCTGGTTGAGGGTGCCTGGTTGGCTCCCCTGGTAGAGCACAAGACTCTTGATCTTAGGGTCATGGGTTTGAACCACATTTTGGGCAGAGAGTTTATTTTTTAAAAAAGTGTTGATTGGTGGGGCGCCTGGATGGCTCAGTGAATTAAAGCCTCTGTCTTCGGCTCAGGTCATGATCCCAGGGTCCTGGGATCGAGCCCCACATCGGGCTCTCTGCTCAGCGGGGAGCCTGCTTCCTCCTCTCTCTCTGCTTGCCTCTCTGCCTGTCAAATAAATAAAGAAAATCTTAAAAAAAAAAAAAAAGTGTTGATTGGTAAAATTATCTCAGGATCTGATGGTGCTTGGATTTCTTTGCATGTACTTTTGGGAAAAAGGAAAATGTGGTTTAACCACCTTCCTAGAGAACTATCCGATAACACCCAAATGGAATAAATGTGTACATCTTTGCCAGTGTCACTGGGATCAACCATTTGCTCATTCCTAAGCTTTCTTTACTAGCACAACAAATACAGTACTGAAAAGGGGGAGCAAGGAGAGGTGTGTGCAGCACAAACTCTCCCTCGGGTAGTAAGGACAATGTGCTGCGTTCATAGATCTGTTTGGTGGTATTGAATCCTTTAAGAGAAACTTACACTTGTCATTTGTATGGAATATCTCCCTCATGAGAAAAGAACATATATATACCATCAATCATAGTGAATTAAAATGATCTTCCAATAGCCTAATACGTCAATTAAGAAATAATGTGTCCCTTGGTAAAGATTTCTCCTAATTACATCAAAGAGGGAGAGGCTCATTTAGGCACTAAGTTTCAACCCCTACATGTTTCTAAGTTGTCTGCCTCCCCTTAAAAGAGGAAGGTTTACAGTACTGAGAGCTCCCCCGACAGCATCAAGGAACCCTGCGGCAATGCAGCTAAGAGAGCCCCAAGAGCAAAAAGACTCTGCACAGGGTAAACCATCAAAACTATGAAAAGAATGTGAAATCTCCCATCTTAAACCTAACATTGTCAAGGCTATTCATCATGTAACAGGAGAGCACATTTACACTGAAGCCCACAAAATGAGAATCCATCATTTCAGGCCACCAAGTCTATACTAGTGGTCCAACATGGATATGGCAGTAACCACCAAGACCCTCTTCCCAACTTGGGTGAAAAATCATTCATTTGTTTTGTTTTATTTTTCTTTCTTAGAGAGAGAGAGAGATCACATACATGATGGGGGGAGGGGAAAGGCAGAGGGAGAGGGAGAGGGAATCTCAAGCAGGCTCGATGCTCAGTGCAGAGCTCTGTGCAGGGCTGGATCTCACCACCTCAGGATCATGACCTGAGCTGAAATCAAAAGTCAGAACGCTTCTGCAACTGAGTTACCCAGGCACCCAGAAAATCATTCATTCTGTAGGATAAGGTTGAAAGTCACCTCCTCTGGACATACTCCCTGAGCTCAAGCAGGCATTCCTTTCACTGGATAGACAGGTAGCTCCCTGTCCCTCTCTCCATCACAGCCCTGGTATTGCCCTGCCATGACAGTTCTCTCTAAAGAGACTGTAGGCTCTAGAAGAGCCAGTACCATGCCTGTCTTCTGAATTCCCAGGACCTGTAACGACACATGGCAGCCCTTCCATCTGCTGAATGTAAGAGGGTTCTTCATTTTGTTCTGTTTCTGTTTGTTTTTGAAGTTCCAGGACCATGCTTTACACACTCCATACTCAAAGCCAAAATGTTTGCAGAGTTTCCAGTAGTGTGGGTGCCTGCTCACCAAGGCAGAAGAACTCACTTTCCCAGACTCCTCCTCAGTGAGGACACAGAGAACTCAGGCCTCACTGTGACAGACTCAGAAAACAGGAAGCAGCAGGAGCCACACCAGAAATCCAGTTTCCAAAGGAGGGTGACAGAAAGAAGCTTTCAGTGATGCAGTAGCAGAGTCCCTGTGGTATATGTCCCCCTGCCCCCAAACTAGCAATACCAGTGATACAGCTGGTCTCAAGTGATTGTGATCTCAAGTGATTGCAATTTTAGGATTTTGCTCCCACTTCCCCCCACCTCCCAAGCCTAGGGCTTTGGGCAATTTTTGGAGACACGTGAGGCCATTACAACTAGAAGGTGCTACTGGCATTAAGTGAAGGCCAAGGATGGTACTACACGTGGTACAGTGCACAGAACAGACCCCCTCAAAATTGTTGATAGCACAGAGGTTCCAAAACGGAGCAAGAATAATTTTTGTTGTCTGCCACTCAGATCACTACCTTTGCCCCTCTAAGCCTCAAAGTCCTCATCAGTATCAAGGCCACAAAAATCGGCTTCATAAGTGTTGAGACCTGGCACAAAGCAGATATTTAATTATTATCAGGTGTTTGTAGTAATTATTATCCTAACAAAAGCCAACACTGATTCTGCACTGGTGATGAGTGTGTCAGGTACCGTGCTAAATCTCTTCAAAGTTGATATTATAATGTCCTATCCTCCAGTCCTCCAAACACACTTGGTAAAACCCTAAACATTGATGGAGGAGTGGTTTATTAAATGGTCATATACGTAGGCCCATAAAGAAGACATAAAAATGTTTATCAGGACACAATGCTGAAAACAGTAAATTAAATTCCTCTTATTCCATTAAGAATGGTTTCCTCTAGAAAGTTCCTGATCTTAAGAACCAGGCAATCTGACATGTAAAGACAAAGCTATTTTATCCTTCTCTTCAGACAAAATACAATCAAACAAGGCGTGGCCAAGACCCATTACTGCTGGTTTGGCAGACCACTGGAGCCAAGACTGCCACTAATTCTGTCCTGCTATATGCAGCAAAGTGAAAGAGACACACGGCACTTCAAATAAATCAATTTCCTTTATTAGCTTCCTTTCTTTATCGCTTGTTTTTACTGTATGTTTTGTGGATCAAGTTAATCATTTTCATGTAAACATCAATCTCAATATGTTCTTTCACTTGAAAGCTGTTGTCAAGATTTTGTGGTGAAGCTCTATGCTAGAGAAAGATAGGAAATTATATAGTAGATTTTCATTGTTTCCAGTGGCCCAACTCTTCCATGGCTTTTTGATAGCATCACCCCAAAATCATCTTCACTATCAGCAACCGCTGGTGAAGGTGCGCCCTTGCCACAACCGGGCACATTTTCCAATTTTGCCAATTGGATACTTCTCCATTGACCTCTGAAACTTGATTATAGTGACCAGAAGGATAAAAAAAAAAAAAAAAAACAACAACCAGGAAATTGTTTTTTGTTTGTTTTTTTTTCCCCCATGGTGGAGTCCTTAGAAGACTGCTGAATAGCACTTGCAGGCTCTCACACCAAATCTAGACTGCTTCCTGTTCACACCCATATGTCATTCTCCCATCTCCCATAATCTGTACAGTGAACTCAAGAGACTGCCAATAAACTCCTTTTTTGCTTAAGCTAACTAGAATCTGCCTCTCCTTGCTTATAGCCAGGACAACACTAACTGTTACTGGTAAAGATACTGAATTAGTTGGGACATTACAAAACTCTACTGATATGAATGAACCTGGAGTCAGGATATATTTCCCTTCTTCCTCTGCTTAATCTCTTAGACAACTTGTTCCTCAGTTCATAAGTCTATGGGGGAAAAAAAGGTTGAGGAAACCTTATAATGAGGAATGCTTAGTAAACCAAGAGAGCTTTGCTACCACAGAGTTTCCTATAGATCAGGTTATCTGGAAACATAAGCTAGTGATTATATCTTTCTGAATCTCTTGAAATTTAAGTACATCACACATTTATTAAGGTGACTCAGGCAACTTCTGGGTTAAGAAAAATATCCAAGTTTATACAATATTCAAGCATTCCATATTTAAATATTGGTATATATGTATAAATACATAGCCATATACCTATTTTAGTAATACCTCTACATTTCTGTTCCCTTTGATGAATTATTGATCCATAATGAGAAGAGTTTCATACAACCATTACTAAGACCTGTGGAAGGCACTAACAGCAAAGGTCATATTTCAATATTCATATATCAATTATACACCAAACAAAGGTCCTACCTTATGATAGCATATGGTTCATTTTGAAGTTATCTAAGTGAACTTTCAAGTTTCTTCAGTCAGCACCTATTAAGTATCCTTTGGAAAACACAGGCAAAATTCATGTGCACACATGTATGGGTATACACAGGCACATTTATTCTGCAGATAATAAGCTGCACTGTCACCATCCTAGCCTAAAATGTTCAAACACTCTAAATACGATGTCAAGTTCAACACACTTCCTCAACTGAGACTTGAGCTACAAATTGAGGGTAAATTGGTCTTTCAGACCCAGATCTGAGCTTTTTGTTCTGAATAAAGCCCATCCTGGGTCCCTTCCCATAGTTCTCAACTCACATTTGTCTACTGGCCATTCTCTAGAACACCAACCTCCATCCGTAATATTGAAAAGAATATGGATATCCCAGAAGTTCACTACTGTAAAATACAATGTGGCAAGAAATTGTAGTCAAAAGAAGTGAACAAAAAGAATGAGATTTTCAGATCTTTAAAGGCAGGTAACAGAAAAGAAGGGAAGCAAGGAGATTGTGAAAAAAGTCACAGGAAGACTGAAATGAGGGAGATGAAGAAAGGCAAGTTAGGGAAAGAACAGGGAAGATGAGGGTTGACAGTAGGAAGAACTGATTATAGAAAATGAAGGTCAGTAATTTGGAGCAATTGTATCATCTACTTATCAATGTGGTGTTACTTAGGATCTAACAGAAATTGGAAAAAAAATAGGACTTTAACAATGATTCAGTTCTATATCAATACCTGCCTTCAAAGGAAAGATCAATTCCTATTATTGGGGATGGACTATTTTTTTATGATTCCCAAATGACTTTCTTGAGAGTATTTAGAAGAGTTACTTGCCATAGATTAAAGCATGAGTATCTGTCAGCTGATGATTACAAGGAGCTTCTCTCCACAAGGTTAAGGCCATGGTCTCCAAGTTTAATGTCAGATTCTTGAGGCTCAAAACTCAGCATTGCAGCTTGAGAATTAGGTGACTTCTACCAGTTCCTTAGTATGTCACTGAACCTGTTTCCTCCTTTGGAAAACAGAGTAATATCTACCTCAATGGATTCTTATTAAGATTAAATATGATAGTGTAAATTGTAAAATTAAGTCATAAGCTCCAAGTATTTTTTTAAGTCTGCCTTGATGAAAATGATAATTAAAAATACTGGCCATTAATTTCAGAGCAATTAGTGAAAAACTTCTAGGTAAAGACATTGTTGACTCGAAGCCTTTTAAAAATTTAAGTCCAAGACTAATCATAGCCTTTGTTTAGAGAGAAAGGAATCTAAAGTCAAATTTGAGACAAATTTCTGATTTTCAAGTTCTTATAAAATTCAGTAGTTGCACATTTCAGTTTACCAAAGGTGGCAATGATTTGCTTTAATAAACATTGGCAGTCAATCTGTAACCTTGGACTGTGGATGCTTATAAGAAATGCCATTTATTGGGATGTTTGTTTTATTTCTTTTTTTCATGGAGTTCTGTTATTTAATTTTGTAATAACCACTAAGATCTCAATGGTCTAGTTGTAATTTACAAAACAAACAAACAAACAAACAAAAAAACAGAACATTTCCTTGCTGATGGTAAAACATCTAAAGTTATCCTTCCATGGAATAATAACTTATTTTGTGATTAAAATAAATAAAAAAGGAACAGATTATCATCAAAACAATGCAAAACCTCCCTTTTTCACAAAAACACAATTCAATGAACAATCCAAAATAGTTCTATGTAACATTCAACTACTGTAGGTTTTCTGTTGGATATATCTTTGAAGAACTATAAGAAATATTTACCAGGTTTGAAAAAGCAAATCCCTATGGGATGCATATAGTCACCATATAGTCACCATAAAGTTTAAAAAGCTTTTAACTTTAGTAATAAAAGCACTCAAATTTAAATAATGGGGAAATTGAGCAAAAACAATATCTTAAGAACAAAAATGCCATTTTGTTGCTTAAAAATTCTGACACTAAGTGTGAAGGGGAAAAAAACAAATATAGGATAATCCAGAAGACTAAGAATCTGTTATTTAGTTGAATGCTTAGTAAAATTTAAAAAGATCAGTGATGTAAAGTTTTGATATGGCTGCTCACCAGCTGCATCTAGAGAGAAAGGCAAGTTAGATCTTGGACATTTCTGCCCAATTTAGGTAAGGAGAAAACAGGAATAATGGTTACACATGAAACCCATGTATAGTACAAAATGGCAGATAATTTTGAATAATTGGAAGCCTCCCTGGAGTTCAACAGAATCCTGAAGAAGGGAAAGTCTACATCTAAAGAGGAGAAAGGAAGACAAAACCCCTGATTACACTGGGCATTTTTAGTTACAATCTTGACACAAGTTAATTTCATTCTCACCAAATAATTATTAATAGATTCTCATAAGATATTACTGTCAATAAAAGTAGTGCAAGAAATTACTTAAAATATATTAACTGACAAAAGATGAATTCATGGAGAGTTCAAATTGTTTTGTTTTACTTTAAAAACAATTGACATAAGCAGATAACACCATATGGATCACTACTTACAATGCACACAAATAACTTTTCACACAATTGTGTTAAAAGACAGAGTTGAATTTCCATATGTAGGATAAAAAATATATCCTTTATTTTGTTTTAAAAACTCAAGTTAATGAGTTAAGTAATTTCCCTGGAAAACTATTGAATGGGACTTAAGATTCAAGATCCTAAGATTAATTTTTCAAATGTTATTTAGGAGGCTTATATAAATGAACTCAACAATACATTAAAAGGATTATATACCATGATCAAATATGATTTACTCTAGGGATGCAAGGATGGTTCAATATCCACAAATCAGTCAATAAGATACCCCACAGCAACAAAATAAAGGATAAAAATCTTATGATCGTATCAACAGATGCAGAAAAATCATTTGACAAAATACAGCATCCACTTATGATAAAAAGTCTCAATAGAGCAGATGTAGAAGAAACGTGCCTAAACATAATAAAGTCCATGTATGACAAGCCCACAGCTAACATCTTAGTCAATGATGAAAAGCTAAAACCTTTTCCTCTAAAATCAGGAACAAGACAAGGGTGCCCACTCTTGGCATTTTCACTCAACAAATTAGTGGAATTCCTAGCCAGAGCAGTTAATCAAGTAGAAGAAATGAAAGGCATCAGAGTGGAAAGGAAAATGTTAAACTGTTGTTCTTTGAAGATGACATTATATAGAGAAAACCCTAATGACAGCAACAAAAAAAACTTTTAGAATAAATTTCATAAAGTTGCAGGATATAAAACAGTACACAAAAATCTGTTGTAGCTCTATATACTTATAACAAACTATCAAATAGAAATTAAGAAAACAGTCCCATTTACAACTGGGTCAAAAAGAATAAAATACCTAGGAATATATTTAACCAATGAGATGAAATACCTATATATTGAAAGATATTAATGAAGGGAATTGAAGAAGACATAAATAAATGGAAAGGTATTTCATGCTCACAGACTGGAAGAATCAATATTGTTAAAGTGCCTATACAACACAAAGCAATCTACAGTTTTGAAGCAATCCCTTTCAAAATCCCAATGGTATTTTAACAGAACCAGAATAAAGTATCCTAAAATTTGTATGGAGCCACAGAAGACCGCCAATAGCCAAAGCAATCTTGAGAAAGAAGAGCAAAGCTGGAGGCATCACACTTCTTCATTTCAAACTACATTACAAAGCTACAGTAATTAAAACAGAATGGTATTGGTATAAAAGACAGACACATTGAACACTGGAATAGAACAGAGAACCTAGAAATAAACCCATACATATATAGTCAGTTAATTTACAACAAATGAGCCAAGAATATACAATGAGCAAAGGACAGTCTCCTCAATAAATTAGGGAGCGTTGGGAAAATTGGACAGCTACACACAAAATAATGAAACTGGACCACTATCTTACAGCATACACAACAATTAACTGTTAATGGATTAAAGACCTGAACATAAGACCTGAAAGCATAAAACTCTTAGAAAAACATAGGTTATAAGCTCCTTGGCATAGGTCTTGGTGATGATTTTTTTTTTTTTTAATCTGACAACAAAAGCAAAAAAATAATAATAAATAAATAAATGGAACTACATGAAATTAAAAAGCTTCTGCAAAGCAAAGATAACCATCATGAAGGGATGCCTAGCTGGCTCAATCAGTAGAGCATGGGCCTCTTTTTTTTTTTTTTTTAAGATTTTTAAAATTTATTTGACACAGAGAGAGAGAGAGAGATCACAAGCAGGTAGACAGGCAAGCAGAGAGAGAAGGGGAAGTAGGTTCCCCACTGAGCAGAGAGCCTGATGTAGGGCTCGATCCCAGGACCCTGAAATCATGACCTGAGCCAAACGCAGAGGCTTAACCCACTGAGCCACCCAGCGCCCCAAGCATGAGACTCTTGATCTTGGCATCATGAGTTTGAGAGTTTGAGCCCCCCCCAAGGGTAGGGAGCCTATGAAAGAAAGGAAGAAAGAAAGAGAGAGATAAAGAGAAAGAAAGGAAGGAAGGGAGGGAGGGAGGAAAAGAGGAAAGGAAGGAAGGAAGGAAGGAAGGAAGGAAAAAAATACATCTGATTAGGACTAATATTCAAAATACATCAAGAACTCCTACAACTCAAAAAGCAAATGACCCAATTAAAAAAAGGACAGAAGATGTGAGCAGACATTTTTCCAAAGACAACATAGAGATGGCTCCCAGGTATGTGAAAAGATTCTCAACGTCGTTAATCAGGGAAATATTAAGTCAAAACACAATGAGATAGCCCTTCACACTTGTTCATGTGGCTATTATCAAAAAGGAAAAGAAGTATTGGCAAGGACGTGGATAAAGGAGAACCCTTGTATACTTGCTGTTGAGAACGGTAGGTGGTGTAGCCACTTTGAAAAATAATATGCAGTTTCCTTGAAAAATTAAAATAGAACTACCATAGGATCCAGCAATTCCATTTCTGTATACTTACCCAAAGAAAACAAAACCACTTACTCGAAATGATACATGCCCCTCCATGTTCATTGCAGCAATATGGGAATAGCCAGGACACGGCAACAATCTAAGTGTCCACTGATGGATGAATGGATAAAGAAGATGTGGCATACCTACATATATAATGGAGTATTACTCAGCTATAAAAAAGGAGGAAATCCTACCACTTGGGACAACATAAATGAACCCTGAGGGATTTGTGCTAAGTAAAATAAGTCAGACAAACAAAGAGAAATACTCCTTCATCTCTCTTATATGTGGGATCAAAAAACAAAAACAAGCTCACAGAAACCAAAACAGAGAAGAGATTGGTGGCTGCTGGTAGTTGATGAGTGTTGGGTGATGGTAAAGTGGTCAAAAAGTAAAAAAGAGAAGAAAAAAAAAACAACAACAGAAAAAGAGGTTTCTGTTCTCATAAGCATTCTGCTTATTTAGTGAATCTCTCCAAACACACACAGCAATCCAAGATCTTTCTTTTTTCCTACATGGAGTAAAAAGACAGAAAGTTTCATTTTAGCAAAACACAGCTACATTCCTGTCAACCCCTGATTCTAGAATCCTGAGGCAGGCAGGAAAACTTAGGTAGTGTGCCCAAGGTCCCTGGGAGGGACAAACATTTGAGAGAAGTTGAGGAAGCATTAACTTCTCCCATGTGTACCTCAGATGTAATGTTACTTACAGAAACATAATGGATTTCTTTCTGCACCAGCATATAGGGATCTGAATTCCCAAGTACTCTAAATTATAAGATACTGATGCCAATACTCATTACAAATCAGAAAAGTCTGAAACTAGTTCTTAAATCTGAGAAATTGGTTTCCCCTGGTCTATTCAATAAGACATTTTGCCTCCTGTTAAGAAGGAAAGCTATTCTTATCTCCCATTTCAACTTGGAAATTATCAAAGAAACCTGCACTAACAAAATAATCCACTTAATGTGTCCAGAAGGACAATAATCCTACTACAATGCTAGGGGAGTACAGCCTCCCAGGAACATAGCCATTTACCAAATCTCTGAGCAGGTGCCAAGTGCTTTAGGGTTCATACAGCCACTGCTAATTACTATGTATATTGTATCCCTGGACCTAATGGCGATGCATTGGCTGAACTTTCTGGATTATGTCCGTCCAGCTGAGTGCTGTTTACTTGCCACATAATGTGAATGACAGGGAGGAGGCTGGTCTATTTCGTGATTGGCAAGGTAAGAACTTAAAATCATGCTTTAGATCAGGTCAGGAAAAAAATGTGTCCGGTGGTGGTTAGAGAGAAGAAAATGCTTTCAACAAACCTCATACACTGTGTAATTTGGGGTAAAAGAGGAAAGATCTAAGTGTTCTGCCATTAATCTTTTTGAGCTGGATCCCCTCGACAATGCTCAAATCTCTAGTGGAAGTAATTTCCAAGGAGCTATGAATCTTACTTTTCCCTCTGGAAAACTGCAGGAGGACTCCTTAGGGGAATTATGTTGGAACACATGTTTTAAACATTTCACAAACAGAATCTTTGTTCATTTATTGTATGGGGGAAGACTTTTTCACCTGTGTTGTCTTCCCTTTCAGGTTTTTAGCCTGGAATGATTAGCAAAATAAAATGAGGAGAGTTTATTATCATCTGTTAAAGAAGAATCCTGAGGAGGGTGGGGGGCAGGAAACATGCCTTAGCTTTGCACTCCTCACAATCCATTAGCAGGTGCTTTTTCTCAACAGTGTGCGAGGACAAAAAAGAAAGACCGGTTTCACATTTGTTTCCCTAAGAGATTCAGTCTCCACCTTCTTTCTTTCCGCCAAGATTTAACTTTGATTTTTAATGTGGCCTCTGTTACAAATCTCTCTCCCTCTACAGTGCTCCTAATCATTCTGAGATCCGCGGAACTGTACCTGATGTCTGTCGGCCGTAAGTGCCATACCCTGAGCACCAAGAAGATTCGAATGGATTCTTCTGAAAATCTCCTCCAACCTCACAGCTGTGCCAGAAGGTAGCTATTATCTCCATTTTACAGACAAGCAAATTTCTAGCCCTGGGAAGAAAAGAGGCTCAAGACCTCTCACCCAAAAAGGGGTTGAGCAGAGATTCAAATCCCTATCTAACCTCTCAAACCTGTGCTCTTGCTGCTGCTGTTGATAATGATGAAAGGAAAAGGGGCTAATTTTTAGGAGGCAGGAAATTCTTTTACATCGATGCAGCCAATCATTTTCACCAGCTCTTAAGAGAATATCGGAAGCATGAACCAGAGGGGAAACACCTGCCAAACAGAAGAGATGGCCATCAAAGAGTTAATAAATCTAAAACTCTGGCATTGGGGAGAGGGTGAGATGTGGGGTTGGGGGTGGGGGGCGGGAAGGAAAGGGGGAGAAACACTGAGGAAGGCCAAGGCAGACTTACACAACAGCTTCTCTGAGTTTAACTATGGCAATGGGCATAGCTCAGGACACCAGAATTGCTAGGTCAACAAAGCTCAAGGTCTTGGTCAAGAAGAATCATGCCAACTCCATTCCTGGCTGCCAGCACCTGATGTGCTACATGTTAGTTCCTTACTGAGTGCGTGTGAAGTGAATCGAACATGGTCTCTGTCCTGAAATCAAAATATCTGTGATGGTAAAGATAATGCCACTGGAATTGAAAGCCCCAGACCAAGCTGACTGGAGGGAGCTGTGTGCATGTGTTTCCTGTGAACTGTTTACAAATTAGTTATGAAACAGAGTGTGTGGTTGTCTACATCAATTACAAAAAAGCAAACAAACAAACAAAAAAAAAGCAGATCGGAAGAAATACAACCTTAGTCACTTCGTAGTAACTGATCATTCACTCATCCATGTGCTTAAATATTTTTTTAACATCTACCACATGCCAGGCGCTGTGCTACCTACTGGGGGATACACTAGTGAATGAAATAGGTATGGTTTTAGCAATCACAACGTTTATGATCAAGTTAAGAAAACAAAGATAAATATATAACTACAAGTGGGGATAGAGCAGGAAGGAAACACAGCAGGTGCAGGATAAGGATGAGCAAGACAGGCGAGAGGCCAGGGAGGGAGACGTTCAGTTCAGGTGGTCAGAGAAGGCCAAGGAGTTGGAACTCTAGACCCCAGCTGCTTCTCAAACTTGAGCATGTATTAGAATCACACAGAAGGCTTATTAAACAGATTGTGGAATCTCACCCCTGCCCCCAAATTTCTGATTCAACAGCTCTGCATTTCTAATGAGTTCCCAGACCTAGTGATTCTGATACCTCTAGACTGGGACACATACTTTGAGAATTCACCCAGAGCATGCACCTGAAGGTGAGTTACAGAAACTGAAGTTCGAAGAGGAAGCCTGGAAGTCTAGATGTCCTCACAAATGACAGGTGATGGTGTCGGAGCCAAAATCAAAACCTGTCTAAGATGTGGAGTCAGTCCAGATAGTCAGACCTGTGTCTCTACTACCCTCTTCTAAGCTAAGAACCTGTAAGAAATCCCACCAAGGAATGCAAAAAACCAACTTCAAAATCAAACAAGTATTTTACAAGGTGTTCCTAAATTTACACAGCCTCCATCATCTAAAGAACTCGATGTTATCACAGCATATTTAATAAAAAAGATAAAAGAGTTCAAAGGGTGACAGCTGCCTTTAAACATGTGACATTGTAATCATTATGGCAAAGGCAGCATTTCTGTTAACTGAGAGGGTATGAGCTTATAGTTACAGTAAAAGGAATCCAAACTGTATGTAAGGAAGAGATATTTGACCTTACATGGTTTGAAGTATTTTACTGGCTTCCTAAGAAAAAGACAGTCTTTTTTAGTATTTTTAATAAAAGAAAGGCATCAGAATTTTGAGGGTTTGGCGGTTGGTTCTCATTTTGCCCAAGAATCATCTGGAAACTTGCTGGAATGATAGATATTCAAGAACAACACTCAGGGCTCCTGACTCAGTCAGACGACATGGAGCCCAAGAATTCGTATTTTGGCAGTGAAATTCTGCTGTTGGTAGAGTGAGGACTACAGTTTGACAAAAGTGTAGGTAAGTCATGGTTCCATGTCAAAGGCGAAATTATCTCAAAATAATGCCTTATGCAATTGATAGAGATGCAACTGTTACTGAAGAACAATTACATGCCAGGTACTGTGCCCCGAAAGTCTTTAAAGCCCCTCCTTTAATCTTGAATAATATCATCGTTCATATGTAAGAAAGCAGTGGGAAAAAAAAATGGAACCTAGCAAGGCAAAATAATTTGGCCAAAATCATATAGCAAATAAGTCAGAGAGCCAGATGTGAACTGAAGGTTTTTGCCTCCAATAATAGATCTGCTTTGACTACACTGAGCTCGTGATTGCCAGCCTTTGTGAAGCCACGACACTCATTAAGTGATTTTTGGCAATTACGGGTACCCCTAAAGTATTAGATGATATAGACTTCTAAATTAAAGAGAAGCAAGGTTTAACTATGTCTTGAGACTTTGAAAGATTTTTGGCTATCTGAAAATCTTCATAGTTGCTGGACAAGCAAGGGCATGGCTCAGAAACAAGATTCCTAACTTAAATTTTTTTTTCTACTAATGGTATGCTTGACATATTTATCCTACACTGTTGACAGAAGCAGAGACTAAATACCTACATTAAAAAAAAAAAAAAATCTGACCCTATCATAGATGAGCTGTGTGACCATGGGTAAGTGATTAACCTCTCTGAGCCTCACTCTTCTCATCTATAACATGAAATATTACTACTTAACCTCAGGGGTTCCTGTAGTGTTCATACAAAATAGCATCCATGAAGCAAGCAGAATACCTAGCACAGAGAAGTTCTGTAAATGGTATTCTTACTTTTGTTTATTAAGTTATTACCCCTAAGAGGCATGTGATGTAGTTAAAAAATAGAGAAAACCCACAGAAGACCAAGAAATAATGAAAAGATGAGACCAACCATATTAGAAGTAGGAAAGAGCAAAACTAACTAGAATAGCAAAATGCCATTATCACCCTCCATAAAGACATGTGAGGAGCAACTTTGATATTTTTAAATGGCAACAATGTAGAGAAAAAGTATTTTCTCCTACACTCTGAAAATTTATACAACCACTTAAAGGAATTATTTATTATTTAGAAGTTTATTAAATTTTTTAATGCTATGATACAGAAATTCTCTTTCTTCTTACTGACCTTAGAACAGAAGTCAGTAAACATTTTCTGTAAAGGGACAAATAGTAAATATTTTAGGCTTTGCAAGACTTCCAATCTCTGTGGAAACAACTCAAATTAGCCTGGGGAAGTAGAAAAGCAGCCACAGATGATGCATAAATGAATGAGCATGGCCGTGTTCCAATAAAATTTTATTTAAAGACACCGATATTTGAATTTCATATAATTTTCCCATGTCAAGAAATAATATTCCTCTTTTTATTTTTTCCCCACCATTTAAAAATGGAAAATAATTGTTAGCTTGTGGGCCACACAAAAGCAGCAGTGGGTTGGCTTGGGGTGAGTGGCTGGTCTAACTTTGAAAACCTAGAAATATGCCATCAGTTCATCAACAGTGAAATGGCTAACTAAATTCTGGTATACCTGTAGTCTGAAATGCAATGCTAGTAAAAAAGAATAAAGTAATTCTAAAGATCCTAATATAAAAGACAAACTATTCACTGAAAAAGTTGCAGCTCCACAGTATGATTCCAGTAACTAAGAACAAAAGCAAAAAAAAAAAGAAGAAGAAGAAGAAGAAGAAAAAGAAGTAGAAGAAGAAGAAGAAGAAGAAGGAGGAGGAGGAGGAGGAGGAGGAGGAGGAGGAGGAGGAGGAGGAGAAGAAGAAGAAGAAGAAAATTCCAATTTAGCAATCCTTTATGTCTTCTGTGGAACATTTTTCTGGCAAGCAACTGCTTTTCTTTCAGAAGTTTGGAAGAATTAGCACAAACTGTTCACAAGGGTAGGGGAGAGAAGGAGGGGCCAGGAGGAGGGTTAGTGGTGTAAAAGGATAGTTTTTAGCTGTATTATTTCCATTTTGTTCCAGGAGACTGGATTCATGAAAAGAGCTGAAAGGCGATTCAGCACAGAGGTTTTCACTCTAGAGCTATTGAAGCTTTGGGGACATGTGTAAAAGGAGGAGGTGGGTCTGACACTTTCTGACCCCAGAGACAGGAGAAGCTCATTTGCTGAGATGGAGTTACCTGCCATTTACAGAAGTTTGGATTTGCCTCTCAATAAACGCCAGACAAATCAGATTCGGGCTTGAATGGGAAAAAAGGCAAAGAAAACAGGATAAAGCCAAGGAACATGCTTTCATTAAGAGCACTCCTGGGGACTTTCAGACAGATTCCTTGTGGGTTTTTTTATTGCGAATGGCACCAATCTCAACGATCAAGAGACGGATGACAACACGGAGAAAATGCAATGCAGAATCACATTTCAGAGTGTGTGCATAGGGTCGGGGGTGACGGGGGACTCCGATGGCATTAGCTCACCTAACCACAGCAGAGAAGAAAGTGGTCACAGCAGATACCTTGTCTCAGTTCATTTCTCAACACCTGTTAAATGTGATTAACACCCCTGGCTAATTATGTGTTAAGAGCACCTTAGGCTGTAATGGATCCCAGAGGTCTGTGAAGTTGACTTCATTTTCATGTTAGTCTCCTTCCACAAGGTCTCAAACAACACCAAAATCTACGGAGTATTTTATGAACTCCCTTGTGAGTCACTCATAGCTTCAAATACACCAGAATCTTCTACAAAGTATAGCGAGTACCTAAGATATACATTTGTTCAATAAATAAAGCAGGCAGGTTTGTATTTTATGGGGCACAAATGGGCCTCTTGTTGCAATTAATATTATAAAAGGCTGCTAACCTGTATGCATTAAATTAATCACTATGTTTTGTGATCTTAGCTGAAAGATGAAACAGCATTCTGGTGACAGAATGTATCTGAAACCCTCCTCTATCTCACCTTAAATAAAGCAAAACTGCAAAAACCAGAAACCAAGAAGGCTTCAAGAGAAGGCTTTAAATATATATTAAATTATTACCATATTAGGTTATAAAATTATATGATACGCATTTTATGTAATATCATATAATATATTAACATATATTCCATATTAAATATATACACATACTTATCTCACAGACTATTAGCACAGTTACCAGGGTGTATTTCTTCTCTTAAATGGTATTGAACCTCAATAATTTTCAACTCTTCCTAAAGTTAATTAAAAGTCAGCTAATTAACTCTCCTCCTTTTCTGGCAAGAGGTAGAGCTGGAGTCAGAAATGAATTCCTTCTTCATTTCCATTTGCTTAGTCCAGCAACACAATCAACAAGAAATAACTCCATCAGCAATTGCACATCATGGAATACTACACATCAGTTAAAAATATCGAAGACCATCTACATCTATGGACAGAGCAAGTGGTCTGAGATAGACCAAGTTCAAGAGAGTGAGCTGAACATACATCTTATGGTCCTCTAAATTTTGTAAAAGTAGCAGTCAAAATCGTATCTGCACATCTTTAGATTTGTATACACAACAAGAATGGCTCTGAAAACATATATTACTACAAGGTCTTTTTTGTTTGTTTGTTTTTTAAAGATTTATTAGAGGGAGAGTGCTCAAGTTGGGGGAGAAGCTGAGGGAGAAAGAATGAGAAAGAGAAGCAGATTCCATGCTGAACTCAGAGCTGGACTCAGGGCTAGGTCAGACAACCCTGAGATCTTGACCTGAGCTGAACTATAAGGTCTTAGAAGCAAATCAATTCTTTTGCGGTCTTTAGTACCAATGGAAAGTAGGAGTCCCAAATGGTCTTCATGATTTTCGTGGTCACTTCTTACCCAGCAACAACAGAGCACAGCCCTTTAGATCACACACCCGGAGTCAAGCAGCCCAACTCTCACAGCGACCGCTTACCAGCCCCGTCTTCTCCAACAAGTTAGTACATTTTGCTCCACACCATTTCCTCGTGTGCACAGTGGAGCAAACGGTCCCTACCTCATCAAATTGTTGTGAGGGTTAAATGATTTAATAACTATGAAGCAGCACTCGGCTTAGCAAGTGCCATGAACAGTCCCCTCTATCATCATTAGCTCAGATCCTTATCTTGTCTCAGTCATAACGCGAACTTCCCTTATTCACTGCTTTTTCTCATTTACCAAATGTAAAACGGGGCCAGGAAACAGCACAGCCTCCACGCCCCACCCCTTTCCACAACCACTTTGAGCCCCCAAATAAAAATTTTAGTTTTTACATTCCTGAATTTTTTTTCACTCTGTTATAGATCAAGGTCATCAGAGACCACCTCATTTCTAACATGAGTTAATTCTCAGCTGTGGTCTGAAGGTGATGGGGGGTGAGGTGGGCTTTTCCTGGGTAGCTGACAGCTCCATTAGCATATTTGTGGTTTGTTTTTTCCTTCAATATTCTTTTTGCTGAAATTGTTCCCTCTCTAATCTCTTACTTGTCTTTCCATATTGGTCTAAAAATTTGTCATTTTGGTGAAACCTAAACATATATCCACTGTGTACTATCTGGAGCCCAGGAGAGGTACAGTTGTCAGTGAGGCTCAGCTTTCTTATGGGTAAGATAGAGATAATAGCATTAGCATTTTTACCCTTAGTTTTGAAATAAATTTTATTTTTTCTAATTATAGAATTCATGCCATTTTATTAAACAAAGATAAAAAAAAAAGTACCAGAAGAGAATTAAAACCACCCCTAATTCCACTACCAATCTCAAATACCTGTTCTATTACCTTCTAATCTTTGGAAGTGCATATAGATTTAAAGGTTTGGGATCAAGTGATTTAGAGAATTCTGAATCTTGCTTTTATTTCTTTTTTTGTTTTTTGGCTTTTATTCTTTCTTCTCAGACCACTTTCAAAATTAACTTCCAGTCTTATGTTTTATACTGTGCCTAAATATATGCCCATAATCACAAATATAAAGGCTTTGTTTTATTTTAACCAAAAAAAAAAGGCATCATGCTTTACACATTACCTGTAACTTGCTTTGCTAATTTTATATCATGTGCAAACCTCCACATGAAATATATATTCTCATCTTTAATCTCATAGTAATCTATAGTATAGACATATCATAGTCTATTCAACTTATCTCCTATCGATCAAAATTCATTTTGTTTCAAATTTTTGCCACTATGGACAATGTTGCAATGAATAATCTTATAATTTTTATATAGAATAAATTTATAAAGATTATACTTTTGCCTCAGAGGTATATATATATATATTTTTTTAAGAAATACAATATTTTAATTTCAGTGTTCTAAATTATAGTTTAAAAATAGCTTTACCATTTTTCACTGTCGTATACATTTATAACCAATAGTGAATGAGTTATTAACATTTTGAAACAAAACTTTAAAGGTCATGGAATAATTATAAATTTTCCAGCTGATAATTAAAATCATTTCACAATTTTAACTTGTACAGTTATTTTTCTGTCTAGACTACTATGCAAAGGGAGGACCAGCTTTACTCTACACACAACTATCGAAGTAGCACACTATCATATTTTTAAAGATTTATTTACTTATTTGAGAGAGAGAGAGAATTGGGGGTAGGGACAGAAGGAGTTAGAGGAGAGACTCTCAAGTAGACTCCTCGCTGAGCATGAAGCTCAACACCAGGCTTCATTTCACAACCTTGAAATCATGATCTGAGCCAAAATCAAGAGTCAGCCACTTAACCAACTGACTCAGCCAGACACCATAAATTAGCACAATATTCTTGTTCTTTAGTAAACATTGTACTTTACTTGGAAGTTTATTTGTTAAATTTTCAGTTATATAGTAAACACATGTTTACTTAGCTATACATGCTCATTTAAAAAGAAACTTCATGGGGTGCCTGGGTGGCTCAGTGGGTTAAGCCGCTGCCTTCGGCTCAGGTCCTGGTCTCAGGGTCCTGGGATCAAGCCCTGCATCTGGCTCTCTGCTCAGTGGGGAGCCTGCTTCCTCCTCTCTCTCTGCCTGCCTCTCTGTCTACTTGTGATTTCTGTCAAATAAATAAATAAGATCTTAAAAAAAAAAAAAAGAAAAAGAAACTTCATAACAGTTTGGAATAATTCAAGCAATAATTTGGGCTAAATTTATTTCTCCCCTCTGGCACGATGTAATCCTGCAATTAAACAGTAAATTTAACAGTGAATTTAATAATAATAGCACTATGTTACTTTGACTTTACTTTTTTTTGTGATCAAGCTTAGTTTTGTGTTAAAAATTTCTCAAATTTAAAAATGAAGTCTCAAATCTTAATTTTTTATAGCTGTAACAGAATATCATATAGGCATAAATTTTAATCTATATTTCCCAAAATAAATTTATGGATTTAACAAATGTTACTTTCACTTTTTTGTTTTTGTATATAGTAAGTATATTTTGTTTACTTTGTTACAGTTACTTCTGGTCTGCTTTACTTCACCTGCTTCTGTAACATGTTTTGGGTCATTTTTCTTTCTTTTTTTTTTTCATTCAATATATTTTTTTTTTAATTTCTTTTCAGTGTAACAGTATTCATTGTTTTTGCACCACCCCCAGTGCTCCATGCAATACGTGCCCTCCTTAATACCTACCACCTGGCCAGAGGCATATTTTTAATTCAAAATGATATGGCCAAACTGCTAAGCAATGTATACTGCCCCCAACATTTCTCTGCATTCTAACTAACGTGTTATGTATTTTTTAGTTTTGCCCAATTTGTGGGTAAAAATCTTGTTATTTTACTTAGCAATTCTGAGATTAATTCCTTCCTTTTATACTGGTCATTTCAATTGTTCTGTTCTGTAATTGTCCATCCACATCCATTGCCCAATTCATCTGGTTGACTTTTTAAAAAACATTTCATATGAAGGATCTTGGCATTTAAGTGACTCAACTACTGGTCTGTCAGGTTATACTTCCATTTTTTCCCCCCTAGGTTACTGGTTGCATTTGAATTTGCAGAGCATCAAACACACATTGAAAGGCTGTTGAGGGGAACATATGCTTTAAAGCTTTATTTATTTATTTGACACAGAGAGAGAGAAAGAGCATGCACAATTACCTCCATAAAGAACTAAGATTTCTCCCTCTCCTTGCCTGCCCCCCACTTTTTTTTTTTTTTTTTTTTTTGCCAAAGGGAGAATAAAGCTTTGACCAATGACAGTTTTGATGAGATGGCTAGAAAAACTGCTTTCCTTCATCGGCATTTAGGAAATATTGCTTGGTGGTTTGGGACCCATTTGTTTCTACCACCTCCATCTATCTTTGCTTTATGGCTTTTGACTTTTGCTGCTTTAACTCCACATTCTGTTTTGTTCTACTTCTACTGTTTAGCTGCCAGGTTTGGTCTGGTTTCACTGATTTACTGTATCTAGCCTCATTCCCTCTCTGGATTCTGAATCCCATCCTCGAAAAGGCTGCCTCTGGCTCCTAGATTCACTCACTTATTGACATAAGTTCAGTTGAATCAATAAACATTTTAGTCTAAGTGGGTGCAATTCCAGTAGCATAGATGTTTTCAGATAGCTTCAGATGGTGAAACCTAGCAATTTTAATTATTTTTGCAAAACACTATTAAATAGTGACATTCAATTTCATCCTGTGAACTGGAAATGTTTCAACTTAAGGAGAAAATCATGATACAAATGTATGTAATTAGGTAATAAAGCATTATTTATTTTTATATTAGATATTCTATTTTTTCCTATAGAGGACTTATAGCATTTCTTTATTTCCTACTACAATTAACACACAGCGTCATTTATTACTATCGAAGCACTATTATCATAAAATACCAGACATAGCCCAGAAAAGTCGGGTTTTTTTTTTTTTTTTCAACTTAACTTTCTCCAATTCTTTTCCTATTAATATCAATTTGCTACATTTTGCTTATTGGGGAGTTAGTGCCAAATACTTTTAAAATATTAAGGTTGAGTAACTAGAATTGGAGGACAGTCTGTTCAATTATTCCCCTCCCTGCAAATCAGGGAAGCACCACTCTTGCTCAACATGGGTGTGAAGACCCCAGGGGACGCAGAGAGACTAGTTCAGAGGCAGTGGCAGAAGACCTTATTGGGAAGGAACTCCCAGTCTGGAGTGACACAGAAGAAATAAGGTCAGAGATCAGAGATCCATTTTAAAGGGTGTACTGACAAGCACTGCTGGAGAGTTTTTAGGAAGCAGGGGGGCCAAGTTTGACACCTTAAAAGCTCCTGCATTTATTTCCTGACCATGTATCAGTCTTGCCTATTGAAATCTCAGCCTCTTAAACTTGCTTCTACGTGGTATCATATTTTTTTGACTTGAGTGCCACTTTTCTGTTTTCTGTTAGTTCTCATTCTTTATCATAGGTCCCAGAGTCCAAACACTGGTAGGGGGAAAACGTCCCAATGATGTACATGTGGAAGCCTGACATAGGAGGAGAGAACAGGCAATAGATTTGTTAACTCTGGGCAGTTTTGCAAAAGAATCAATTTTGTAAACCAGCACTGCGATGCATGGGATCAGGCAGTGTTCAGGTAAGATATCTGTGTGTCCCCATACAGAACATGTCCTCTAAAGCGGCTCCCTTTCAAAACTGTCCTAAGGTTTTTGAAGCTCTTCTCACATCTTATCACTTTTTAAGAATCTAAAAGAATCAATATTTGTTCTTTACAACAATCTAATTTTTTGTTGTTGTTTTTGTTGAAGGACAATCAATGGTGATTTGCATAAACTCAAGGGCAATTTAAAAGACAATTGCAATAACTAAGATTGAAACTGGCATGTCTTTCCCTGGTGAGGTGTTATACATAGAAATGGCTTTCATCTCATAACAGAGAGGATTCATGTCACCAGAACACACTAGACTTCTCCTCTCATCTTTTCCCCAAACAGCTGCCTGGGTGTTTGTTTTTTCCTTAAATGAAAATCCTAATCCTATCATGTAACAACATACTGAGCCTTTTCCATGATTTTCCATCATGCTAAGGATACAATCCAAATTCCTCAACATGGCTTATAAGAATCTACTTCAGGGCTCTCAGTCCCAGCAGATCCAGCCAAGCTTTTTGGTTTTTGTTTTGTTTTGTTTTGTTTTTATATTTTACTTACTTATTTTTGTAAGAAAGAGAAAGAGAGACAGAGACAGAGAGGGTGAGCACAAGTGGCAGGGAGGGGCAGAGGGAGAAGCAGACTCCCCACGGAGCAGGGAGCCCGATGCAGGACTCCATCCCAGGACCCTGGGATCATGACCTGAGCCTGAGGCCAATGCTTAACCCACTGAGCCACCCAGGTGACCCCAGCCCAACTTTTAATACAAATATTGTGTGATGCCCTCTTCTGTCTCCTGGAATGAGATCTACCACTTAAATGACTGATCTACACTCCTCAGGCAGTGTCATTGTAACGCCTCATCTTTACTATAAAAGAGAAATCTTAGAATGGAATAAAGTGTGTTAACAGTTCTTATTCCCCTAAACATACACAAAAGAACATGTAGCATCAGTTGCCCCCAGCAGGCGTCCCACGACTAGGAGACAAGCTGGCCTGAAATGAGGCAAACACCATATACACACAGTAGACACACCGAGAACCCAGGTTCATGGTGACTTCACAGAGCTGCTGAGTCAACATTTCCTAAAGCCCATACTATGTTCAGATGATACAAACCAATAAATTCCTTCACAGTTAAACTTTCTGCACTGGGTTATCTGCCTATGACATAAAATCTCATCACCAATACAACTAACTAAACACAGAGCATGAGGAACAGGGTCAACTCTCTCATCAGACTGTCCAAAGCATGCTTATTATGATCACCCAAAGAAAACAGGAAAACTTGTGTTCTTCTCTGATTTATAAGTATGAGATATTATGGACTTCATAATGATGTGTTACCACAACCACCTAATCGAACATGTTTCTACCTGATAAGCCCTCAAGTTTAAGATACAACTTTCCTGATTTCTTATATGCTTCAACTTAACTGTGTAATATATTCCTTGGGTCTTTGAGGCAATGACACTAGTATTAATCCAAAGCTATCAGAGCTGGTTACCCCTGCCTCCTCCTACCCGTGCCGGTACAGCGAAGCAACACGGCTGACCATCAGCATATCCGCAGTCCCACATTCCCATGAGGTTTCAGGGGCAGGCTGAGGAAACTAAAAACCCATAGTTAACTTCTTGTAAGTGATTATCTATATCCCCTTTTAAGTGTAATTTCCCTAATGCCGTAAGAAAACCACTTTCCCTATTTGTATTCTTTCCAAAAAAGTAAAATAGATACTAAACTGGCGATGTGACCATTCATGTTGTACTCCTCCCTGCTTTTCCTCTTGGGTTATAAACGTATTACAATAACTATAGTAATTAAGAGCCAACACTTGTATGGAACCATTTGTATATCAAGTTTCTATTCTAAACACTTTGAAAACAGTAACTCCTTTAATTCTATAATAACCCTAAAAGCATAATTACTATTTTATATTCCCAACTTACAGTTGAGAACAATGAAGCACAGAGAGGTTAAGTCACTTGGCCAAAGTCACACAGCTGTAAGCCAAGATTTGAACGGAAGGGCAGTGCTCTTAATCATTAGTCTCTCAATACAGGACATGCTGGGGGAAAGACTGGCTGATATTGGAAAATATGTCTTGAAAGTATTAGAAAAATGAATCTGCAGAAACCTCAAAGCTTTTGGATGCAAGGAGATAAATACGATTTCACAAAGAGAACAAAGGGAAGCAAAGTAGTTCTTGAAGAGCCTGCAAAGCTCCAGTTAGAAACTCATCACTCTTTTCTTCCGCCTGGTCATCTTTACATCCTGGAAATCTGGTTTTGAATCGGTCATAATCTCTTGCTCTCTGATGCACTAACATGTACACACATCTGTCCATCTGCACATATACAACATTCAAGCACAATTGTGCCCCAAATACATGGGAGCAAAATGAAATAAAAGCAGTCTCCTTCTCTTTGTTGATCAAATGTAGCTGCAGAGTCATTTGGGGATAACTATCTTGATGCTTACTTCATGTACAAGGGCTTTGAAGAACACAGAGAAGTAACTTTCTATGTACCATTCTAAAAGAAAAAAAAATGCCATAAAATCCAACTTCCCTGGTGAGTGTCTTCTTTAGCAGTGAGGTTTGTGTTTCTTTATTTGTAGTGTGCATCTAGGTGATCAAAAATAACTGAACCACAGGTTCTGAAGTTTTCATTAGTAATCCTCTTTCACATTCATCAGTAAGTCAAAAAGCAATTTTAATCCTGTCTTCCCTCTAACATCAGAGCAAATATTTTGTAATAGGCAAGGGGCAAATTGAGGACGTTCTCAAATGTAGGTAGGTGGGCCAGGACGAAGACACCTCGTTGAATTTGCCTGCCTGTGTGGCAGAAGCAACGGATAAAGTCAGAATGGTCTTCCCACATCTCTATCAAGGCCAATGGCAGCTATCTGAAGCACCTACATACACCTGGGGTTGGAAAAATATTGTCCTTCTGTAGAGATGAATATAGGGCTGACCATGAAGATGAACATGTTCATCAAGTTCAATTACAAATAGTGTCTGGCACTAATCGAAAAGCAACTCTTTTGTTTAATTCCTTACCAGCAGAAAAGAAAATACTAGAAAGAGGAAAAAATAATGTCAAGACCTCTACCAAAGATGAATGAGCCTCCTTTCCAAGGTTCAGTCACATCCCACTCCATGGCTCCAACACTCAGAGATTCAAAAACACAATCCAAGAAGCCAACAGGCGATCATCTTTTCTCTTACTGAAAAATAGTTCTCAGAACTATAATGTATTCATTCCCTTTTTTTTTAATTAGGTGAAATCTATTTAATAAAGCAAGAAAGTCCTCAAAGGGGTCACAGATTTATCATGATGTTCAAAGTCATAAAATTATAGTTACAGGCTAAGTAGTTAAACCCAAATTACACACCACCCCATTAATTTTATAATCAATAGAGATTAAAGGAAATGAGCAAGTAAAGTGAATGATAGGATCCTAGCTTGAATCAAATGAATACATATTTACTGGCATCTATTATGCTGAAAATGCCACGAGGAAGGCAAGGCAGTGTAGAGTCATGTTCTGTGCCTTCGAGGGGCTCACCGTCTGGCTGGCAAATCTGTATGCAGCATGCAGAAGGTTTCCCCAGAAAGCAGTCACCATGCCAGTGTGTCACAAGACCCCGTACAAATACAGACCAGCAGACTCATGCAGAGGAGTGCTGGCAATGGTGCAGTAGCTAAGAGTATGGTCTCCAGAGCCAAGCTTTCCGGGTTTGTCCAGCTCGTTGACCTTGGACAAGTAATTAGTCTTTCAGTGCCTCAGTTTCTTGAGATGAAGAGGAGACAGTACCTACCACCCATGATGGTGGTAAAAATTAGACGAATCAGTACTTGCCAAATGCTTCCAAAATAAGGCTGGACATACAGTAAGTGCTCCATAATGGTTAAATAAGGGAACTACTAATGAGAGAGGGAAAAGACCTATCAGTCTAAAGTTTCCTAAAATGCTGGTAGAATTTAAAAGGGGGAGAAAAGACATGTTAATTTTCTCCCTACAGCTGAGGCTGATTCTTTTCTTACCGTTATAAACATCCTAAGGTCTCAACGATTCTAAAACTTACAACTGATGAATGGTCCTCTACATCATTAGCTTTCTGTTAAAATCTTTCCTTCCTTTCACTGATAAACATTTTAAGCTTCAGCTACACATACACCTATTAATTGTCCATGATCATTCATTCCTCTGCCACTCCAAATCTGACTCCACCCCCTCCCCACCATCTTGCCCAGAGCATGATAAGTAGCCTAATGCCTAAATCCAACATCCCCTTTTGATCTGGCACCATCCTCCCATCTACCTAGAGCATTAAAAATTATTCACCATTCCATCATCCCAACTTTCTCTTCCGTAGGCTCTGTCTCTGCCATTAGAATGTTGTCTTGTAGCAACAACAAGGGAATTTCTTCCTCACATCTACATCTCCTGGTACTCAGTAGCGTATCAAGACCTAAATTGCTCTGCTAGACTCTTTACTCCACGCATTGTGTTAAGGAGACTACTGACCTGGCCCCCCAAATTTTTATACCTGGTGGACATACTTATCTAATTCTTTCCTCTTAATCCTGGGTAGGACTTCAATGTGATAGAGTTCCCTCCCATGATTAGGTTATGTTATATGACAAAGAAGGATCTCAGAGATGTCATTAAGAACCAGGCTCTGCCCCGCCTGATCAGGTGAATTTGAGTTAATCAAAGGGGAGGTTATCTCAGGTAGGCCTCACCTAATCAGGTGAGTTCTTAAAAGAAACTTTGGCCTTTCCAGACAGAAGCAGCTCAAAACCTAAAAGAAATTCTGCTGGAACGCAAGTAAAAGTAAGTTACCAGGTTGTGAGGGCTTTTAGAGGAAGTCATGTGGCAAAGACTTGAGCGCATCTTCCAGGAGTTAAAATGGTCACTGTCCAACAGCTGACAAGAGGCTGCATTAGTCAGTCCTACAACCACAAGGAAATAAATTATGCCAACACAAGGGAGTGTAGAAGTGGATCTTTCTCTTGTCATGCCCCTAGATAAAAACACAAACAGCTGATACTTTGATTTCAACCTTAAGCAATACCTAGCAGAGAACCCATGTAATATAGTCCAGGTTCCAGCCCAAGGAAAGGGAGAAAGCAAATTTGGTTTTTTAAGCTATAGTAGTCTCCCTTTACCCATGGGTGATATGTTCCAAGACTCTCAGTGGATGCTTGAAACTGCAGACTACCTACCCTATTACACTATTTTTCCTATACATAACACACCTATGATAAAGTTTAACTTATAAAGCCTAGTAAAAAGATAATATATTGTAGTAAAAGTTATGTGAATGTGCATGCTCTCTCTAATTACACTGTAATGTGCTCCTCCTTCTTCTTGGGATGGTGTGAGATGATAAAATGCCTATGTGATGAGATGAAGTGAGGGGACTATCATAGGCATTGGGACATAGTGCAAGGCTACTAGTAACTTTCAGTTAACAGGAGGAGGATAATCTGCTTCTAGACCACGGTTGACTACAGGAACTAAAACCATGTAAAATAAAAGTGACGATAAGACTACCTTACTAGGTTTGTGGTCATTTGTTACCTGGTAACAGAAATGTAATATACCAGTTCCTCATTACCCACTGCCTCCCACAAGCCTTCTCTGGCTCTGTTGTCCTTACTTTACACTTCAATGTATGTTGTTATCCTTTTGTCTTAGCCCTCTCCAAAGTGATTGAGTCACTTTAATAAGCACCTGTATGTGGTTCTGCCTAGATCTCTCCACTCCTCTTCCCACTTAAATCCATGTCTTATTTTCCTATTGGTGCTCTGTGTGAGTACCAAACTCCTTATTGGAGGGGTCCAAAATCTACCTTGTTTTTGCCCTCTCCACCTTATGCTCTAATTGGGCCAGTACTATCCATGGCATTTCGATTTTCCCAGTATTGAATCTGCAGGCATCACAAGGAAATTCACCTTCTTCCCTTTCTATGATTAGAACCGACAACTGACCAGATCTTGATGGCTTTTAACAATGTATTTCCCATTCAGCCCTCTTTTTCTAGTGCCAATGGAATTTAGAACTTATTACTACTATTCTGAGTTTTCCCCCCTAATCTATCAAAAACCTATTTAAAAATCTACATATTCACAAAATCTATGTGTTTGTATATCTTACAAAAGGCAATAAAAATGATATTCCCTCAAAAGCACCCTCAAAGTCTAACCTATATAATTTCATTCTTAGCTGTTGTCACTTAACTGCAAAGGCCTCCTAATACTTTCTTTAACATCTTTGGGCCTCAGTTTCCTATCTGATTATTGGGGAAAGTGACATTTACCTTACAGTGTTAACAAGAGGATTCCAATAAATAGTGGCTGTCCTCATCATTCCTTGGGTCACCAGCAACAGAACAAGGTTCCTTGCTAATCAGGCTGGAAAGCTCACCAAGGCCTCCTGTTCTCCTTTCTCTATCCAATTACTGAACCCACAGGTGGCCACGACCATCATCTTCCATGGTAAGTTCATCAGAACATGTCAGGAGTCTCCATTCAGCTTGTCAACTCTTGGAGAAAGTCAACAACATTGCTTGCTTATCCTTGTCGCCCTGAACACTGGCTACCAAATACATGAAAAACAATGAAGAAGAAACTGAGAAGTGGTTCAAGGGGCACTTGGCAGTAGGAAAGGAAGAGGACAGAGAAGAAAGTGGGATTGGTAAACGTGACAGGCAAGCTTCATCTCACCTAAAAAAATCAAATGAAGCAAAGATGCCCCAGCACTGAGGTTACTCTTAATAAGCAGTCCTCCTTGGGACACCTGGACAGCTACTAAAATCAGATCTTCTTCAGGATCGTTAAGATTCTCCCATGGGAGGAGGGAGGAAGACTCAAGTCCTTATCACATGCAATCCAGGGAGAGTACAATATCAACCGAATAGTTTTGTACTTAAGTAATTGGATATGATTGACAATTTTCAGTTAGTTCATTTGCCCCAAAGGTGTAAAGGGTTGAAAATCTCTTCTTTCCTTCTGCAGCTGAAAAATCTCTCTATAAAATGAGGACACTTTAAACCAGGTTGCCAAAGAGATGACAGCCCTGAGGTCTAGAGATGGCATCTCTCGTAAACCCAGTAGGCTCTTACTTGGAGTACCCAACAATGACACAACTTTATTTTCTGCAAAACATCGGGGACACAACATTCATAAATATTCTGGTTCTAATTTATGACAAACCAGAAGGCATCAGTTAAAAATTTTATAAATAACCTTCTTTTAAGAGGCTTAAAAGGCTTTCACTGATTTCTTCCAACCATCATTGTCAGAGAATCAGAAAAAGGAAAAAAAAAAAAGTTCTAAACATAGATATGTTCTAGTCAACATTTGAGAAGGAAGGGAGTCTCAGAGCAGGAGGAACTGAATATGCATCCAGAATGAAAAGAAACACAAACAGGAAAGAACTAGGGAGTCCGGAGAACTTTCACAAACAGGTGTAACACCTTCAGGTCCTACACAGAATGTAGAAATAAGTGAAGTGACACTTCTAGGAGCCTTTGCCCCATACACTGAGCAGAGAGAACAAACGTGGTGGGTCAAGAGCATCTCCAGTGGGCAGTTCTGTTGATGTGATCAGCAATGCAGTGGTAATGCACCCAGGGTACTGGGGAGGGTAGGAGAGAACCCTCGGACATATGTGCTGGGTGTGAGCATGAGATGGTTAAGGAGAGGAAAAAAACATTACTGCTTGTTGAGAACAGGTGCATGTGATTTTATACACAGGATCCCCACAACTAAGGTTATCATCATTGTATCCATTGTACAGATTTGGAAATAGAGGCACCAAGAGGCTAAGGGAGAAAGTAGGTTATTATTGAGCAAACATTCCCTTCCTCTCCCCAACATTCAAAGGAGAAGAATCCCACCCTTCGCCTTTGATGTTAGACTTGGTCATGTGATTTGCACCGCAATGTGAATGGAAGAATAGTGTCCCTTCCTAAGCCTTATGCAGGAAGAGGTCTGTGTTTTGTCCCCCTTGGAGCTTCCGAGGACCCTGAGAAGAATATGCTTCAGGGGGCCCCAAAGCCTCCATCCTGAGCACCAAAGTGAGACAAGTGGGCAGAGCCCCCCTCCCCCACCTGCAGACTTGCAGGATCAACAAACAGAGCTGTGAGATAGTGTTGCATACCACTGATATGGTAAGTCACCCCTTCGCTGAGGGGTCTAAGAATGATTTTTTGCCACTTAGTAGCTCTGGGTCCCCTGGCTGAAACACAGAAGCCATTTTCTAACCATGTTAGTTCTCCTCCTCAGAAAGGAGGAGTGGGTGGAGCTTAATATAGAAACCTATTTTCTGATTTCCACCTCACACATTCTAAATATAGCACACTTCTTAGTATGTCTTGCTTCTGAGTAAACTGGATTCTGAAAGAGTGTACCTCATTTTGCTCTGCTTTCTCCTGGCTGTCTTACAGGCTGTTTTTTGTTTCCCCCCCCCGCCCTTAAGCTGCCTGCTTGCGCTGTTATTTTTACAAACCACATTAACTGAAAAGATTGCATTTTATTTTTTTATATCATTATCTCCCCAAAGAGCACTTTACTCTTCACTGTATTTTTGGATATCTCATCTGGCATTTTTTTGTGTTTCTGTTTCCTGCACTTACCTCCATCAAGTTTAGATAATAGTCAGGGACTCTTTGAGGACTCAAAGCTTTTACAGAACACTGTGGGGATTACATCCATAAAAGGCTTGATGTACTCTGCGGATCAAAGATCTCTTTCTACCACCTTCCAGAAGTTTCATCCTTTGAGATTAAGCCAATAGTTTCAAGGGCAGTGAGGTTTTGGCAGCAATAATCCTTGACTACTCTAAAGTAAGATTGCACCTTTGTCTCAGTCTTGGTTTTCCTGAATATATTTTTTAAAAATACCAGAAATATTACCATTTACTTCCTTCTGCTCCTGCATCCAACATTCTTAGCATCATAATTTCCTTTTATGATACAGGCTTGATAAGTTAGTATTTTCACTTTTCCCAACAAAGTGGATTAACAACCCATTATAGAAAGGCAGAGGAAGCGCTCTCAACTTGCAAACCTCTACAAGCTCACCCTTAACTACTGATTTGGTTCAGAACACCCTAGCATGGCACACAGGTGCTCCCTGCCTGCTGGACTGGCCCTGTCTTTCTCCAACTCATTTCCCAATTTCTTAAAAATGACCTAACACCTATGCTTTCAGTATATCTTTTATTTATTTTATTTCTTTTGTTATTGATGGAAGAAACCTCAACCAAGTCAAATATCCTGTCTACGGCCACATGCCTAGCCAGGGGCAGCACTGTCATACCAAAGTCATTAGTCTCCATCTCCTAAGCACTCCACTCCCACCCAGTGCCTTTGCCGACATGGTTCCCTCTGCCCCAAATGCCTTGCAAACTCACCTTTGCAGTGAGCACTTACTGAGTCTCCAGTGCCAACTCTGTTTTCTCTTGCTACCTTTTCACGACCACTCAGAGATAAAAACAACCGCTGCTCCATTTGTGTACCCCTTGCCTAATTTTCTTAGGGAAGAAATAAAACACTGCATTTATACCTCTGTTTGCCCCATGGCCCCAAAGCTCCTTGAAGGCAGGAGCCTCATTTTTTAATCCTCAGAGCTGAACTGAACTTCAGGCACATTGCAGGTGCCCTAAAACTAAGTGTTGAACCTAATCTAGATAACAGGAAAATCAGGACAGTTACTAGAATTACTCGAGAAAAGGAAAGAGCGTGTGATAATGTGTTTGAATAAGGTATCCATATCGGCATATAATAGATATGGACTATCTATAATAATATAGGTAAAATAGGGTTCTGGATAGATAACTCGTATGGATGCGCCACAATATGCTGATGGAATGATGATAAAAACTGAGTACGAAGTAAGAGAGTGGCTAAATACCTCTCTATGGCATTTTTATCTAAACAGACACTCTTTTAAAAGCCTTTGAGGATGGCTTATCAATGCTTGATAAGCAGGAGACAGAGTAGGGGTCACTTGTCAAAGGAAGATAACTTCTGATTTGCACTGCAAAGCCATTGTGAAGGGTTACAGGATCCTTAAGAAATGTCTTTTGAAGAACAAGTGCTCCTAGTACATAAAATTCACACAGTTCTACTAGGAATGCAACTTAACAAAAAGAACAAAGTTAATGTGTTGCCACACAAGACAATGCCTTCTTGGATTTTGCCACCTACCAACATCAACTTACACATCATTTATATTTGATGATTGAAAAAAAAAAAAGAAACATGTTTCACATTTGTTTTTTACTTATAAGACAAGGTCAAGAGAGATCAAAACACTTGCTGGAAGAACTGCCAACCTCGACAGCTCCTGGTTCCTGGCCACCTCATCTGTACCCACTATTTCTCTGAACATTTGCTCTTCCCTTTGGGAATCTTTTGAAGTTGCCTCCCACTGTCCAGCCCTCTGTATTTGGGTATTTATTCTTCCAGATCTTCACTGATGGCCAAGTCTCCAAGAAAATCACTATGCTATCGTCACTTTGAAAGAATGGGCGAATTAAATACTCACCGAGAACCAAATGTCCCCATGATGATGTCTTGGCCTTTCGGATATACTTTCTTCTGTCCTCCTCCTCCATCCTGGGGGGTGAGGGCTGGGGGTGGTGCAAAGGGGATAATTCTAGGTGTATATCAATCTGAAAATACTCACATGCCATCCTGGTTTTCCAACAGGACCTCTGGAGTAATACCGTCGCATTTCTCTGCGTCCTGAAAATGCTGCCGAATGTACATTACCTTGTCTCCATTTCAGGTTTTAATAATAAATTCAAACTGTCTTTTCAAGCCATTTTCTTGAATGCCTTGACAGACTTTTATCTAAAGTACTAGATAAATGCTTGCTTCATCCCAAAGAGATAGCAGAAAGAGTAATTTCTCTTCAATTTACTCCTGCATTTTGCCTGTTAATTATTTTGAAACATTTTTGCAGTAGATTGTTCCATCCCATTAAAATAAAAAATCTCTCCTAAATTTCGAATCCACTCCCTCCCACCCCCCAATCATAGTTTTTACACTCAGTGGTTGTCAGTTTTGAAGTAACATTTTACTAACTACAATATCCTTAGTTAAACCAAAGCAAAGAGATATCATGTGCTACAATGTTTTCTCATCTGTAACACAGATCAGGGGTTTACTTTTTCCCTTTATTTTACATTGCTTCCCAACAAATACACCTGGGGTAAAAATAGTAGCCCTTGCAACGAAAAGGGTAACATACACTCAGTGCGTGACTGAACTGTACTGGCCAGACAGGATCAATGGCACAGAAGGAAAGCAGTGATGCATCACAGGACCACCCCGATCCATCAGTCTGCGGCAAGGATGACGGAGTGTGCCAGCGGCAAGCCATCAGCATGCACGTTTTCCTCTGTGACTACTGCCGAATCAGCCATTCAGGGCCTCCCGGTCTTTGGCCAAACCCTGATGGGGAGTAACTGCAAACCATAAACTCTCAGTCCTTTAAAAACATTCTCATGGATAAAGTATGCAAATACAGCCATCAACACTTCCAGAGACTCTAACTTATAAATGACAGAGTGTTATTGGAGTTGATTTTTAAATGAAAAATTCAGATGTGATGGCAAGGCAGTTTTTCACAGTCCTCCATGGGATCCGGGAGTTGATACAATATTGAGGAATTATATACTTCATGATGTAATAAAAAAAAACATGAATTTTTTTTACCACCAACTAGGTTTATGAAGAATGGTGCACATGCCTGCTAAAGTATCAAAGTAAACATTTCATTTCCTTACGTGAGGTAGCAAGGCGAAGGCTTCATGGGCGGGCACATGAAAGCCCAGGACTCCTTTTGGTTCCTTTACACAGACAGACAAATGCCAGAATGAGGTACTTCTATTCAAAAATCTAATCAGCATGTCTGTGTTGTGTATCTACTCTATGTCAGGCACTGTCAAGGTTCTGGGAACCCAGAATTGAACAAAAAAGAACAAATAATTCTGCCCTCATGGAGTCCATTCTAATCCATCCATTTTTCTCATCCTTACAGATCTGAGCCGAAAGATGCATATTTTCATTTCTGAAGTATGTTATGTTAAAATTAACACAGTTCCAATTTTACTTATTTTCCTGGAGGGTATGGATTTTTAAAAGCCAGTCATCTCCAGAGGATATTATCCTGATGTCTAGGAAAAGGATTTTTAATCTGAGATTCTGTGAACTCCTCATCTGTGCCACAGAATGCGAGGCTGTGAAACCACACAGGCTACAAAAAAAGTAAAAACTGTTTTCTGAGTAGAAAAAGTAGAACATCTAATGTGTACCTCCCATTTTATACTTTCCTACATACATATATATATTTCATGACATCCATCTTTGGCTCAAATTCACAAATGAGATCCATTAATATCCCAAGTTCAGTAGAGCTTCCTTGAGAATTTTCAAAGTGGCAAACAAATTGAGGAGAACATCTACCTTAAAAACCCATCACTGATGCTCTTGATCCATAGTTGGTATCAATAAATCTCCAATAGACATGTGGGCAAGACTGTTGGAGCCAGGCAAGGATTTTTCTTAATATGGACACTGATGTCATTTAGGCAGAGAGAAGCCAGGCAGACTTGCAATAAGAGGGAAGTGATTATGTAATACATCCAAACCATAAATAAACACTCCATTAAGTTATAAAATTGTTTGTCCTTAGGAAGGCTTCCTGTGAGCCACTTAACTTAGAAAAAAGGAAATAAATAAAAGGAAAGCTCTATTAATCATTCATTTGGCCAAAACCTACTGAATCCTTGCTCTATATCCAGCACAACACATCATCATCATTGTCATGACCATCATCATCATCATCATCACCACTGTGTTGAATTTACCGTGTACCAAACACGGAGCTGATTGATGGCACGTCTCATCTTGTTTAATCAGTGAGCAACCCATTAGAAGTTGTGTATAAGTGTTATCCTCATTTTAGATGAGCAGATGAAATAAATGATATCAAAGAGGTCATGGTATCCACTTGTGGTCCCACAGCAAATTAAATAAGCAGGCACCAAATGGGCATTTACCAGTCTCCTAAGACTGTGGTCTTTAGCACCCCTTGCTCCAGCTTTGAGATGTAACTGACATATAACATCGAGTGAGTTTAATGTGTATCATGGGCTAATTTGATACACATACATACTGCAAACTACTACCACCATAGCTTTAACTATCACCTTTATCACTTCACATAATAAATAACCATTTCTTTTTTGTGATGAGAACATTTAAGATATACTCTTAGCAACTTTCAAATATATAATGAAGTATTACTGACTATAAGCACTACAATGTACATTAGATTCCAACTTATTTCTCATGTAACTGGACGTGCGTATTTTTGGACCAACATCTCCCATTCCCCCCAACCCCAGGCCCCAGCAATCAGCATTCTCATCTCAGTTTCTAAAAATTTAGCTTTGTTAGGTTCCAAATGTAACTAATACATGGTATTTGTTTTTCTGAGTTATTTCACTGAGCATAATGCCCTCAAGGTTCATCCATGTTGCCTCAAATAACAAGAATCCCTTCTTTCTCATGGCTGAATAATATTTCACTGTATACATATACATACATACACCCCACATCATCTTTATTCACTCATCCAATGACCAATATTTAACTTGGTTAATGTGAATAATGTTGTAATGAACATGGGTATATAAATATTTCTTTGAGATCCTACTTTCATTTCCTTTGGATAGTTTCCAGAAGTGGGATTCTATGGCTCTTTTAAAAAGTTTTTTGAGGAACTTGCATAGTATTTTCCATAGTGGCTGACAAATTAATATTCCCACTAGCAGGTGCACAAGGGTCTTCTTTTCTCCACATCCTCACCAACACTTGTTGTCTCTTGTCTTTATGATTTTAGCTATTCTGACAGGTGTGAAGTGATAGCTCAATGCAGTTTTGATTTGCATGTCCCTAATAATTAGTGATGTCAAGCACCTTTTCATGTATCTATTGTGACCATGTATATCTTCTTCAGAAAAATGTCTATTCAGTTCCTTTGCTCATTTTTAATCAGGTTTTTTTTTTCTATTGAGTTGTAGGAGTTCTATATATATTTTCAAAATTAACCTCTTATCAGATATATAATTGCAAATATTTTCTCTCATTCTGTAGGTCGCCTTTTCTTTTTGTTGATTTCCTTTACCATACAAAAAAGCTTTTGAGTCTGATGTAGTCCCATTTCTTGATTTTGTTCTTTTGTTGTTTGTACTTTTGGTGTCAAATCCAAAAACACATTTCCAAAACCAATATCTAAGGGTTTACCCCTTATGTTTTCTTCTAAGAGTATTACCGTTTCAGATCTTATGTTCAAGTCTTTGATCCATTTTGAATTGATTTTTATGTATCGTATAAAATGGGATTAAGCCCACATTATTAACTACTTCATTATTCTCAAATCAGTTGCTGAATTGTGGATTCATTTGCATCATCGGTTTTGTATCTGAGTTGGAAAGGACTTTAAACATTATCCAATGAATGTTATAACTTCAGAAGTTAGCCCATGTCTCATGATGATCTAACTTGTTAGAGGCAGAGATGAAACTAGAATTTGGATTCTAATACAAGCTTGATTCTACTATTCCATATGTAATTGTGAATAAACCATAATAATAAGGATAATAGCAGCTTGTGGAATCTATTATCTTTCAAAACTTTAAGCACTCATTTAATCTTCACAACATAGGAAGTGGATCTCACCATCCCCATGTCACAGGTGAACAACTATGACACAAGACGATGTCTTTTCCAAGGGTACATAAGTACTAAGTGGTGGAGCCAAGATATGAATGCATATCTTCACAGTTCTCAAGGCCAGCTTTAACTACTGTACTATTTTGCTCTTGATAACAAAAATCAAATTTTCTCAATGTATCAAAATTTTAAAAGAAAAAAAAAAAAAAACCTCAGTTTCTCTATGATGCTTCTTTGACCACCCCAATCCAGATTTATAGCCTTTTCTCAACCATGCTTTGAGATTTTGACTCCTATTTGCTTGATTCTGTGAATACACACACCATCTCCCAACATATCATTGCTTCTGAGATCAGAGATTGTGTCTTTAATCCTATCTGTTCCTCTCCCAGTACCTCATTCTCACAGTGCACTGACTATAGTAGATGGTCAGCAAAAATTCTCTTAAGTGGACATTAAAAAATGTGCAGGTAGCTGACTAAGATAGTTTAAATTCACGTTACTCAACTTGACAGAGGGTTGCTCATGCAAAACGATCCATATCCAAATTCAGGGAAAGTCTACATCGAAATATATTTTATAAATAAGCATTAAATGAATAGCTGCTTGCCTGATTTAATTTAAGGTATTTCCTACCCTCTGCACCAAAATCACAACTAGTCACTTGAATTGATAAATACCTACATACTTGAAGTTCAACAATCACTGCCTGGAATAATATGTCACAGTATTATGGAAGTTATAAAAAATTAAGAAAGACCCAACATACGTACATAGGCTAACCATATATTAATTTAGGAAACTCTACAACTCAAATTTAAAAGAAATTGTGCTTGATCATCAACTCCCTTTTACCAAGACAGCAGGAAAATTGAAACATTTTTGCTGATAACCAACTAATCACACAGCTTGATTAACCCAAACTCTCCATTTCCTTTTCAATCAGAATGAGTGATGTCCTCGGTGCCCAGAACGCTGGCTGCCTAACCTTCTTCCCACCACACTATACCATCTATTTCCATCAGCTCAGTTGTATGTTTAACCAGGAATCTATATACCCATTCTCAAGACTATTGTATTTGTGACCGTGTTCACGTGATAGAAGCATAATATAAATTGATGAAATATGAGTGCAGGAGAGAGATCTGTTTCCTTGGGAGGGTAAGTCCAAACTCATGAGAATAAGTGGCTTTATATTAGATAAAAGAAACTTCACAAGGTGGGGAAAAAACATGGTAAAATTTCAAAAGAATCGTGCTTGTAATTGCTTTGCAAGTGTCCATGGTTTTTTCTACTTTGAAGAAACTATAACCAATGCATTAGGACTATCATTTATACAGAAAAGTAGAGCTGAAACTCCAAATAGCAAATTCACATTTAAATAGGGTCTAGCTTGAACAAAGGATTGGCCAACAGGCACACTTCAATGTCCTAAGTTAATTAAAAATTTTATGTAGCATTTTAATTTTTTTCTCTTTTCTAAAATTTATTTTGTATTTTTAAAGCCACTTTTTATTGCTTCAACCAAATGTTTCAATCAGCTGACCAAATAGAAGTCATAACGGATCTGAGTAAAAGGGCTTCTGTAGTACTTTTTGCAAGCCATGGGTAGCTAGAGGGAAGATGGGCTCTGGTCCTGGGCCTGGCTTCCAGAATTATCCTCATTCTGTACATTCTTAGCCTATTTTCACCTGTGCTCGCTCTGAGAGCCTCACGGCACCTCCTCATGTCCTCTGATCTAGTCTCTTATGTACAAGTTTTTCCTCCTTTGAATTCTTCCTGGAAGGCCCCCAAGCACGGTGAATGTCCATTCCTTCCTGCCTGTACACTTGCTATTCTACCTACACTTCACCCCACCCCTTCTCCACCTGTTTATAGGATCACCTCCTCCCCTTTTCCTGATTCTTTAGTTTTATTCACATCATCTCCTCTTCTCCCCCTTATCACCAATACATGCTGGCCCCATCTGGTGTTTAGCCTGGCTGTGTTCATCCTGGGTTATAAGCACCACAAGGATCAAGATCTACGTTGTTTTAACCATGGGATCCCTAGCATCCAGCCTCTTGCCTGGCAGAAAATAAGTACTCAAATACATAAATTATGGATACACTCATTAATGAAGTAATTTAGGTAACTGTTCCTGCAAAATTCCCAAAGACAGGAATTCTTCCTTCTCTCACATGTGCTTTCTATATGGCCCCCTGCATATGAAGCCACTCTGGGCTATTTCCCTGTGCTAAAAGATTTGAACTAGGGCCTTTTACATCCATTTCTGAACTCTGTTCTTTATGTTTCAGATAGGGGGCTGTAAGGACCAGTGTCAGGTGATGGGTGCTCAGAGGGATCCCACCCCAAGTCTGGGTGATTTCCCTAGGTGCATCTTCTGTTCTTCTTAACCACCAGAACCAACACTGAGCAGCCTGATAAGATGCCAAATGGCATTCTCTTCCCTTCAGGTATCATGTGTCTCCTGACCCATGCATGTCAAGAACCTCTCCTTTAAAAATCTTATACTCCCAGAAGGGTTGAAGGGCATATATTGTCTTTTAGAATGGAAAGAGTATGACAGAGCATCTCTGAAAAAATTGGCTAGTCCAGAGACAGCAGGGTTTGTTCAAAAGTACTCCCCTTCTCCCACTGCTTTGTGAGCAAGAGATTCCCATGCTGATCTTAATTCACTGAAGCCATGTTCATATTCACACTGCCTGCCATCACATTTAAATCATTTATTCTTCCTTATTACTTGCCAAGCTACTCTCACTCCTGCTTTGCATCTACAGATGTACTACCGTTCATACTCAGTCACAGTTCTGAAGGTTCCAACTTGACCTTGCCCCTTGAGTCTCATTTTAGAGAAGTAACAGAATTAAGACCATTATTCATAAACCAGTAAAAAAATTTCTTAAATAACCAAATGGTTCCTAAGCTTCTCTAAGTGGTCCAGGAACAACTCACTCACTGTCCTGGGTCTGCTTCTCCTCCCCATTTAAATTCCAGACTAGCAATTGGTATCCACCCAGCCAGAAGCTCCCAAGACTGGATTTTCTATCAATCAGGGAGAAATTGGGCCTGTTTCATTTCTTTTTTTTTTTTTTGAAGAATTTTTTAAAGATTTTATTTATTAGAGAGAGAAAGCACAAGTAGGGGATTGGCAGGCAGAGGAAGAAGCAGTCTCCCCAGTGAGCAGGGAGCCTGATGCAGGACATGATCCCAGGACCCTGGGACCATGACCTGAACCAAAGGCAGACATTTAACTGACTGAGCCACCCAGCTGTCCCATGGGCTTGCTTCATTTCTGTCACTTCATTCCAAATGTCCTGCTGCCTGTCTCTACTTGGAAGAGGATATATAAATGCCACCTTTTATACAAGCACCATTCTAATTTTTATAAGAAATTTTAGATATAGGGGTGCCTGGGTGGCTCAGTGGGTTAAAGCCTCTGTCTTCGGCTCAGGTCATGATCCCAGGGTCCTGGGATCAAGCCCTGCATCAGGCTCTCTGCTCTGCAGGGAGCCTGCTTCCTCTTCTCTCTCTGCCTGCCTCTCTGCCTACTTGTGAGCTCTGTCTGTCAAATAAATAAATAAAATCTTTAAAAAAAAAAAAAGAAATTTAGATATATCAAATTCAGCATATACCAAATAACACAATATCCTAAATAATAAGAGACCATATATTGAGTACTTACTGTGTACCAAGTCCTGTACCCAGAACTTTACCTGCATTATCATTTCATTCTCTTAGCAGTCCTATAACAAATGTGCTATTGTTATCCCGTCACAAGGAAGCTAAGCATAAAAAAGTTGCCTGTAGTCATAGAAATGTAAATTCATTTATGTCAAATTCCTAGTCCAAACTTTATAGCTCAAAGGATCTCCAAATGCAAAGGAACAAATAAACAAAATTTATACAGATCTATAGTTCTTCTCTGGATATTCTTAAAAAAAAAACCCCAATATTCAATGAGGCAACAAATCTCTAGAATTTCTCATTTCAGGATATTTTCACTAAAGCTAAATCTGTCACACAAACACTATCTGGCAACTCTTTCTAGTTGGTCAACTTGGAACTGAGCTAAGTACAAATAATGTAGGACAATACTAAACATTATATTTAGCACTTAAGGTACTTTGGTGGTTCCACTAGGATACTATTCTGTTACTTTAATTGCAACCTAGCGAGAGCAACACTTCATGAACCTCTTAAACATGATACCTAATTCCAAGAGGTCATCCTTTCTTGAAAAGGTGCAAGTTCATTTCTTTTGGTTTTATGGTTTTGTTCTCGAAATTCTTTCAAAGCCCAATAAGGTAGAACCAGATGGAATCAGTGTGTTTACTTGATGAGCAGGAAGAAGAACAAAGAGGGGGGGTTGAGCTTACACATAAAGAACCTGAGTATTTCACTAATGTTTGTTGAATCACGAATGAGCTTTAGCTTTTCCCTCTTTGGATTCCTTCTTGATTGTGCTACCAGTAAGTCTGACCAAACCACTTGCCTGCTAATGAAGTGTCAACAGAGGACAGATATTCATGAAACTGTACTAAAATTCATGAAACTATACTAAAAATGACCAGCAATCCTTACACAATAGAAATAGATACTCTTCTTGAAGGTACTTTCTTGGGAGCAAGAGGAACCTCCACTCCACCAAATCATTTAAAGAGTAGGCTGAAGATAACAATATCTTTAAAACAATTTATCATCTCAAACTTCTCCTTGAAAAACTGTTTTTTGTTTTTTTTTTAACCTTATAGAATAGCCAAGGTGGGGGGGGGCGGGGGAATCCCTCAACTTATGGGGATCACAACATAGATGCTTTTTTAAATATAGCAACATACTAACTGGTTAACATAAGCAAACCATTTTCAAATGGATACTGGAAGTCTTAGACCAAGAATTTCTTTAACACTTCATATTTGAAATATATATAGAGAAATACAGATCTATATATAATAGTATTAAAGAGATAATAATTTTATCATGTGCACAGAGATGCCTTTAAAAGTTCAACTTTCTGTTCCATGTATCTTCTTTCTGAAAGTTGATTCTTTTTTCCAAGTACCATTATTCTGGTCTATCATTTTAGGTTATTTTTCCTTCCAGTCCCTCTTAAAGGGACATGATTTGCTCTTTGTTCAAAGAGAAGAGATTTCTTCTCAAAGTTTGATTGCTTTATCATCTAGCTGAGGATCTCAATTCATCTTCCCATTAACAAAGACCTTTTATACAGTATCAAGAGAACTTCTGCTGGTTAGAGGAGGAAAGGTCTATAGAAAAGGGAAGATCTTACCCAACTGTCTTTAAAAAAAATCCTTCTAGCATGAAAGGTAGATCATGATTTTCTGGCCAAGGAAAAACTGCCCAAAGACCCTAACTATATTATATTTGAAGATGAATAAATGAACAGTGCAATGTTTTCTTGATGTGGCCCCAAGGTCCTCACCACAGGCACTGCCTATTGACTCTATATGAATTACTATCCATACACTACAGCAGTGGTTCTCAAATACTAATGTACTTAAGTGTACCTTTGACAGCTTGTTCTAACATAATTTCCTGAGCCCCACCTCCAAAGGTTCTGATTCTCTGGGTCTGGATGGGGCCCATGAGTTTGCATTCCTAATAAGCCCACAGGGGATACCAAATGCTAGTCTGAGGACCACAGTTTGAATATCACTCTAGGCCACTGTGATACCAAAGCATTGAGGTAAATTTTATCACTCATTCTGCATCTAAAATTCTGTTCTTAGATTATTTCAGTCTGCAGTCTTGTAAGAAGCATTTGGTCTTCAAAGAAACCATACTGCTAAAATGGGAGGCTATCCTCTTCAGGAAGGAAGGAAGGAAGGAAAGAGAGGGAGGAGAGGGAGGAGAGGGTGGAGAGAGAGGAGAGGGAGAGAGAGAAAGGAAAGAGAGAAAGGGAGCAGAGGAAGGAGAGGGAGAGAGAAAGGAAAGACAGGAAAGGAAAGGAAACAAAAGGAAAGGGAAGGGAAGGGAAGGAAGAGAGGGAGGGAGAGAGAAAGAGAGGGAGGGAGGGAGGAGGAGAGGGAAAGAGACAGAGAAAGAAAAAGAAAAACTTAAAGCAATGGGTCTTCACTTGGAACAGAGAGCAAGCTGACTCTGGTTTACAAAGGCCTATCTCATTCCTGATCTTTGTCATTTGAGAGAGATGTGAGCAGTTGATGTCAAAAATGCACACTGCACATTCCTAAGAAGCCACTCACTGGGCCAACTGTAATTTTATTTAAGCCTGCCTGAACTTGTTTTTCTTATTTCTCCCCTGTAAGCACTCAATGAGGGTTTTGTTGTTTTTTGTTTTTATTTTTTATTTTTCTTTTGTGGGGGGGCAAGAAAGAGATCAAAGACAAAGACACAGAGTTGACATCACCAAAAACTAGCAAACTTCAAAGCAAAAAGTAAATAAAAATCAAGCATTTCTGTTTATATCAAGATTCACCCCACAATCCCTCTACTCATCCTCCTATACAAAAGAGAAAACTTAACACTATAATAGCCATTCTTCAAAAATAATTAAATGAATATCATCCAAAAGTCAGATTGCTGGCAACATGACTAAACCCTTTGTGTGCAAATCCATACAGTGGTGGCTGGAACACCAAACATCCAAGAAAAAACAGACATACTCCTTACTATAAAGCAGAGTTGCAAATCCAAATGTCTACAGCCTAAGAAAGGTAATTTAAGGGATGAAACCAGGAGTAAAAGAAGAGAGAGCACCAGGGACCATGGAGAACCTGAGTGTCATGGCCTTATCAGCTGCTCCTAATTAGCTAAAGTGCAACTATGATAACATCAGAAATTCATTTTCTTTTATTCCTTCCAGTCCTATTTCTTGGATTTTAAGTTGAGTTACAGATACTATGTTTGAAAAGTCACAGGGAAACTGGATGAAGGTTAACTTCCTCCAGAGAAGGTTCATCCTAGACTATAGTAGGCAGTCTGGGATGGGTCGGGTCGCCTTTATCCAACTCGGGATTGAGTTGACTCAAAGTTGACTGACATTTTGAAAGATTTGGTCTGCCTCTTCTGCTCACATTTTTGGTTGCAGTTTGAAAGCCTCTGGTGTTTACCAGGCTCCCTTGTCCTTCATGGATATTGAACTCCCAATAGTTTTACCCTTAGCAATGAGAGACTGTCACAGTGAGCGCTTTGCCTTTTCAGTGATTTGCTTCTTAGCTTCCTAGTCCCACACCCTACATAGTACAGAAATTAGGCAAATGCCTCCAGGGATGAGTCTGCCAAGATCAGGATAATTATCTAGCACCTGCCTTCCTTCTGAGGTCTCATGCCCTCAACTCTCAGCTACTTCCCTATCCCTCAAATTCGATGTTTGTCTCTTATACCTTATGAGATTGCCAAAAAATCTTCTGCCTTCTCTGCTCCCAGGCACAATCTTTTGTCTGATTTCTCAGCTTTCATCCCCCACTAAAAATTGCGATCCCTTAAGCAAAAAGCAACTTGTGGAATGCTGCCTCACCACTTTATAGCTCCCTCTGTTCTAGGAATCTTGGTTTTCTCGGCCATTTTTTAATGTCTTCAAATTAGGGCATTTCAGATTTTAATTTAGCTTCTCTACTGTTTTTGAAAAAGTGTTAGTTTTTCATAGACCACCCTATTAGCTAGAGGCAAAAGCCCCAGGTAGGTTGGTTGACTTATTGATTGGCTGGTTGCCTGATTGATTGATTGACTGAATTTTTAAAGATTAAAACTAACATGTATTTTATTTCCTTGATTGAAAGCCTCATGGTACACAGAACATGTAGAAGAGTTGACCTCAGTCTTGTTCACACTGACTCACGTGAGCTGCATTTGGGTTTTCTATGCCTGAGACTGCTCAACTGGTGTTGTTGCCATAGGTTTGTTTTCTTTCCGGATCAAGTTGGGTACTTTCATATAAAATCTTATTTTTAATTCCTATTCTGGCAATTCTTTCCAGGATTCTTAGCTTTGCATAAGTATACCTACAAGGGGACCAGCATTCTCGAGTCACTAACATAAATCCCCCTACTCCAACATAGCAAGATCGTCTCATTCTACTTGTTAACAAAAATAATGTCCAAGGTGAACCACAGTGGAGTCTCAAGAACCATACAACACTGACTCCTGTGCACAGGCGATATTTCTGTCATCTAAAATTCCCAGGAGCCTCCCCTTGATGGAATCACCAGGCTCTGGTATGGCAGCCATAGGCTCCAGTCCAGGCTAATTCAACAGAGTAATACAACTACTTCCCCCAGGAAATAATGTATTTATTCTGAAATTTAGGAGTTAACTTCATATTTAAACACTTAATCTATATGAGCTATGTAGCAATTATTTGGGGTAAAAATTGACTAATATATATCTATCTATCTATATATATATATATATATATATTTATACACACATACACGCACACAATTTCAAATAAGACATCAAACTAATACTTTTGGTTCAGTGATCTCTTTTAAGACAGGTGTGTCAAGGAATTTTTGTATTTTGTCAGCAGCCTTAAAAGAAATTTCAAGTAACCACAAATCATTGTTACACTTCAGAGTACTTGAGACACTCCAGATAAATATTTGATGATAGAGGGACAGTATGCGGGGGAATGGTTTTATCTAATATGTAATAGAAGAAAGTGACAAGACACCCACCCTTATGCTTATCAGGGAACGAGAAGAGAACGCTCTGGCAGAATATCACTCTCAGAGTTGCCAGTAATTGGCCCCACTTGAAGCAAAGAGGAGGGACTTAAATGGAGACACTATCTGACTTAAGCCTTTCTGTATAATGCAGTGCCCTGGAACAGATGGACATAGGACACATGGTAAAAAATTGCCAAGTTATTCCCATTACCATGTGCCATCTCCAGCTGTGGCTGCCTGTGAATTCATCTGCAAAAGTGCAATGAATTCTCTTTATCAAAAATGTTGAACGGTCTTTGAGATTAACTGCCCTGTTAGGACATCTAGCCTAATAGATACAGAGCTCTCCACCATCTGGGTAGCTGGAGAGCGTGGTAGTGGGCTCAGGATAGGACTGTCCACAGTGAATGCAGACTTCAGTTCCTCTAGGACCGTGATGGACCCCACAGCAGGTCCCTGCTACTGAGCTCTTGTCTCCTCTGTAACACGCCTATATAATAGTTAAGAGAAAATGCCCAGGCATCCAAATGATGGAGATAAGGAGAGACATCAGAACACGGCATGTCTCCTAAACTAACCCCTTGATTTTCATAATTATCTATTTTTTAAGACTGAGTGGCAAATAAGTAAAAAATAAAATCTTTGGCCTGTAAAGCAAACAAGAAATAAATAAAATTGACTAACACGGAGTACAGTATCAGAAGGTACCAACTACTGGCAAAAAAAAAAAAAATTATCTGTATATGGCAGGCACTGTGCCAAGGATATTACATGAAATCTGTTCATCTTCACAACTCTTCAAGGTACATACTCTCATAATCCTCCTTCGGATAGATGAGAAAAATGAAGCACAGAGCAGTTTAGTAATTTACTCCAAGTAGTAAGCGGTAGAGAGTCAACCTGAAACTAGGTCTCAGGATGACGTATCACAAACCCTTAACCACATCCCTTTATCCCTTTACAGGCCTCCTGGACTGCATTGATCATCTTAATGTCTCACCACGTATTCCCCGTACTTGAATAATGTTACTATAGATTATGGACATGTGCCTTTCCTAGCTGTTCTTAAATTCTGAGCTAAATATAAAATTAATGACATCTTGGGAGCTGTGATTCTTCCCGAACACATTTTGCTAAGAAGATGGCTTATGAAATCTTTATATCTAGTTGAAATGTGTTTACTAAATCTTTCCAGGAAGTTCATTCGAGGGGGGATATTACACATGGGCAATGTAAATTGCAGTAAGGGCTAAGAAACCTTCATTCCAACTAGTTTTTTGCCACCGAGTAATAAGTAATTTAGTAGATTTGGAAAGTGAAGCACCTGGTCTACCCCTTCTTACAAGTTAGTAGGACTGCATAAAGATCAGTCACTCTACACAGAGTCGGAAATTTCCCCATCTGACACATGGAGTTTGCCTCCCTCAATGTTGTTGCAAACTGCACATTAGTGTTTAGACATAGTATCTCTGAGGAGGCACAAACCTGTTGCGATGGCCTAGAAATTCCACATTGCAAATATGCATTTCGATGAGCATTTCTGAGCATGGGAGAAAGGAGAATTGGGACTCCAACCCACAGGCCAACATCCTGTTCCTGGCTTTTCTGGCTCATAGCTGTGCCACCATGAGCAAGTCACACCATGAGCTTCGGTTTTCTCCTCAATAAAAGATGCTAACCTGCCTCATGATGTTCATGAGGTGCCTGTGAAAGCACTTGGAAAAACTATTCGGACCGAAGATCAGATATGTGCCATATAGACATGTATATACTCACCCAGCTCCAAAGACTAAGACATGTATACCCACCAGATGCCAGTGGCTAGGTGATTAACCAGGTAGAAGACAAGTCCGCTCAGCTGACACACCCCCTCTCCCTCCCAGGAAGTGAGCCTGTGAGGAGACGCCCGGTTGCCATTGTGATGGGAAAGGACAGAGCAGTCCAGGCAGAGGGACAGGGAAGGAAAGGACAGAGGTTGGCTACAGAAGTGGGTTCTAGGGAGCCTTCCTAAAGCACTGGGTATGTGTGAAATTCTGGAAACAGCAGCAGACAAGAATCATTCATTAACAGAAAATAATCTGATATAGAAAGGCTGTGTGCCAGGCACCATAAACCAAAAACGCCAACATGCAGGATCTTCTTGATCCTAATAATAAGCCAGTGAAGGAAGGCCTCCTACTTACTGATTAGGTATCAGAAGCTTTGGACAATTTATTGTCAGGTCACATAGGGAGTAAGTGATAGAGGCCAGGTTCATACAGGATCTGTAGAACTTGTTTGAACCTGGAGATAAGCTCTTTGACCACTTTGCTATGCTGCCTCTCTAAACCATTTTCAGGATACATACTAGTATCTCTATCAAGCTATATTTCTGTAGAACAACTTTGTGTTTAAATACATAGGGGAAAAGTCAGGTATGGTATACACTCAACTGTTCACAGCACTTTGTGCAGTGGGATCACAGGTGACCTCCTCAATACCCTTAGGTATTATATCTGACTTTTGTAATCAAAAAGAGAAAGCAATTAAAGAATTAAAATGCATCTTTATTTTTCCTTCCTAAGGACAACTCTTATTTCCAAATGCTTTCGGTCATCTATGGAAGGAAGGGAGGAAAGGCAAAAAGGAGGTATGAAAGGGAGGAAAGGCAGGGAGGGAAGGGAGGAAAGGAAGAGAGAGAAGGGAGGGAGGAAATGGAGGGAGGGAAAGGAGGGAAGGGAGGAAGGAAGGAACAAATGAACGAACAAATGAACAAATGAATGACGGAAGGGAGAAAGAAAGAAAAAATGAAAGAATGGTAGAAAGAAAGAAAGAAAAAGGAAGGAAGGAAGGAAGAAAAAGAAAGAAAAAAGAAAGAAAAGAGAAAAAGAAAAGAGGACATCAAGGGACAGTTTGTTAAGGATTAAATATTATAAATTTGATAAATTTGATTTATAGCTTAAGTATCTGTGGGACAGCAGGAAACCACTGAAAACATTGGAGTGAACTTAATCTAGAGGGAGAGGCTGGACTTGAGGTTCATGATGGCAGGTGTGGGGTACCCTCACAGGGATGGAGGTCAGTATAGAGTGCTTTACAGAGTAGTCCCCACTCCAAGATTTTCAGAGAACTCTGGGAAGAATCACTAGTATAGGATCCACTGTGCTGGTGGGAATCAGTAGTTCCCCTTCTAAAATGTTGGCTGGGAGAAAGGCTAAGAATCACTGATACACAAAGAGATAATCAGTGGAAAGCTATGCAATTAGATAAGACAGTAAAGGGAAAACGTCAAAGAAAAGCAGAAAGGATAGGCATAGGGAAGCTCCATATTTGGAAGAAGCGCCATACCTGAAGACTAGAAAGACGATAAAGGGAAATGAAGGGCAGGGGATGGGGGAGGAAGAGAGGCTTGGGTAGGAGGGTTGTTTCTTATAATGGAAGAAGGCTTTAAAATATAAAACTACTTGTTTCAGAAAAAAAAAGTTTCATATAACAAGTAAATCCTTACCTTACCTTAGATTAATATAGAAAATAAAAAAGCTGGTTTCCATCTGTATTTAATATGTGGAACAGTATAATCTCTTTTATCCACATAAGCTATTGCAATGAGATTTATAAACAGATAAAAATTCTTTCAAATTAACTGTTTCCAATAGTTTAGAGTCACAATAGATACTTGTTACTTGTATAATGAAAACTTGTTTCTAGAAGTTCTTAAGCCAACTGAGGAGGCCATCACGATATTGAAACGCTTTGAATTAAACATTAGCAAAAGAGCAATTTTAATGAAAAGCCCAATTACCTTTTATTACTATTCAAAAAAATCATTTTCATGAAGTTTTATCTATCTGGCAATGTTGAACTTAACTTGAACCCCATGCTCCCAGGAAATAGCCAAGGTCAAGAAATTCGTACCCTTTTGTGTTTTGGGAAACATCCCACAATATAAGGACTGATCTGCCCTTGGATATTCTGAGAGCCACATCAACCCTTCCTCATGATGCCCTTATTTTGTAAAACCTCAAAATGTTTACCTCATCTCTGCATAGGAAACATGCCATTCTAAATGCCATAACTGATATCAACCATCCTCTATTGTTGGACATCTAGGATGTTTCCAGTTTTTCACAACTACAAACAAAGCTACATCAGCCTTCTTTGTACAAACAACCAGCCAACCTCAACTCTTCTCCTTCTTTGAGACTTTGCTCATGAGTGAGCATTCCCCCTTTTGTAAGAGCCTGGATAAAATCATCTCCTGTTATAACGGTCTGGTACACCTTGTCTTTGACATATTCAGCTGTTATGAGGTTTCCAAGAAAAAAAAAAAAAAAAGCAAGAAAGAAAGGAGACCATATCACAAATACTTGCTCCATGCTCTTTTCCAGAAAACATAAATACAAAACAAAAAATTTCACAAAGAATACTTAATATCGATTGATAATGCTGGTGTAAGGACTCCAAGAAGGGAAATGAGATTCTAAGAACAATCTGACTTTGCCTGAAGATGAATTAGTACAACTGAAAAGTATTTCAAATTTCTTATTTGAATGGCAAGGAAAATAATACTAAGGAAGGAAACCGGACTCACTACGATCAGGAGAAACACTCCCAATTCAGCAAACCGCACAGGTAGCATGGTGCATTTCACAGGGCCCAAAATGTTTGACCAATTCTAGCAATGTGGGAAGAGAAAAAAAATCACAGCTTTGGCAAGAACAAAGTCCTAACCATTAGGATGACTTAAAGACATGGGCTTCAAGCTCGCCTGGGATTCAAGAACCACCTCGATCCAAATTTCAGCAGGTTCGTAAATCACAAATCCCAGGCACAATTCAGTGGGGCAACTCCCATTGATGTTTTGAAATTTGTGATTTTCTGCAAGTTTAGTTTGCTTGGAGGAAAATCATTAAATATATCACATTTTATTTCTACATTTCTGTAGGACTTCTTGGGTAACTGACCAATTCTGGGGGTAGAGGTGATTGGAGGGGATAGAATATTCTAACCATGTGTCATTTTAGGTTCTGCATTAGGACAATGATGCTGCAACTCTAAGGTAGAAGAGTTTACAGCAAAAGCAGCTCCACTTGGTAAGGAAACTGCCGTAATTTCGACTATGAATTAACAACCCATTTCTTGAGCACTGCAAGAAGCATACACTTTATCTCATTTAAATCTTGGAACACTCTCCAAGGTTCCATTTGACAGATGCAAAGGTGAGAACAAAAGGCTTTACTGTGTGCTTAGGATAACAAATTTGGTGGAAAGTGGTAAACATTGATTATTAAAGAAGGATTCAACATGTAGCCCTGTTAGAGTCAACGACATTCAATTTTGTGTGAGACCAACAGAATGTGGCCAAATAAAAGTATTTAATGTGAAAGGCTTAATGAATTCAACACAATGATTAGTAATTAACACATCAATCTCCCGAATGTCAATGGATAGCTCTAAACTGCTGGGGGAAAAAAAAAAATTTTTTTAAATAGTCCTGGAGCTTGCTTGCAGAGTTTCTTCTCTTGAGTTGATTAAATATTCCCTCCAAAATCTTGTTTACATTATCAATTTGCTCAGCAACCCCTGTCTTCAGAGAAGTAAATTTCCACCTGGTCCCTTAAGAGTTAGCGCATATTTTTAATTAAAATGGTCTTGAATAAATTGAGTTGTTATTCTTACAGGCTGTATTACTAATATTATTAACTCCAAATAAGACAAAGTTAAAAAAAAACAAGGTACATTAAAAGTATGCACATATAAGGGCCTTGAACAGTGGAAGATTTACCTAAACTTCATAAAAAAAGATCTGACTCTCAATTATGAAAAAGGGACAGTGAGTCATTTCTATAGTTTTTATGAATGATTCACAACAGTAAAGAAGTAAAGATGTGTCAAGAGTTTACAGGTGCAAAGTACGAACTGCATACTTTCTTTAGGAAAAGCTAAAAACAAAATTAAACATCATGAGAAAGATTTGACACTCTTCTCTCTTATACTCTAAATGACAGTAACAGAGTTATATGCATAATGATACAATTACACGCTGTCATGAACAGTTTAATTATCATATGCCTGAGCAGATTTTTTTTTTCCTTAAAAAATCAAGTGCCCTGTAGAACGTTCACATCTGAATGTTTCTAACCTAACTTTGCCATCCTTCCACTATATTCAATTTTCTGTGGACACAGAGGAGTGGTCTATCCCTTAAAATGATGCTATTAATAACTTCTGATGATTGTTTCTACTTCCTTGGTGTTAGTTGTGATCTCTCCCTTTTCATTCATAATTTTATTAATTTGGGCTTTCTCTCTTTTCTTTTGGATTAGTGTGGCCAATGGTTTATCGATCTTATTTATTCTTTCAAAAAACCAGCTTCTAGTTTCATTGATACGTTTTACTGTATCTCTGGTTTCTACTCATTGATCTCAGCTCTAATCTTGATTATTTCCCTTCTTATGTGTGGAGTTGGTTTGATTTGTTGTTGATTCTCCAGTTCTTTAAGGTGTAGAGACAGCTGGTGTGTTCTGGATTTTTCAATTTTTTTGAGGGAGGCTTGGATGGCTATGTATTTCCCCCTTAGGACCGCCTTTGCTGTATCCCATAGGTTTTGGACCGAAGCATCTTCATTCTCATTGGTTTCCATGAATTGTTTCAGTTCTTCTTTGATCTCCTAGTTGATCCAAGCATTCTTAAGCAAGGGGGTCTTTAGCTTCCAGGTGTTTGAGTTCCTTCCGAACTTTTCCTTGTGATTGAGCTCCAGTTTCAAAGCACTGTGATCTGAGAATATACAGGGCATAATCTCAGTCTTTTGGTATTGGTTGAGTCCTGATTTGTGACCCAGTATGTGGTCTATTCTTGAGAAGGTTCCATGTGCACTTGAGAAGAATGAGTATTCTGTTCTTTTAGGGTGGAATGTTCTGTATATATCTATGAGGTCCATCTGGTCCAATGTGTCATTCAATGTTCTTGTTTCTTTGTTGATTTTCTGCTCCGATGATCTATTTCTGAGAGAGGTGTGTTAAGATCTCCTACTATTAATGTATTCATATCAATATGGCTCTTTATCTTGATTAATCCCAGCAACAGCAATCAGACAACAAAGAGAAATAAAAGGTATCCAAATTGGCAATGAAGAAGTCAAACTCTCTCTCTTCGCAGATGACATGATTCTTTATGTGGAAAACCCAAAAGACTCCACCCCCAAACTACTAGAACTCATACAACAATTCAGCAACGTGGCAGGATACAAAATCAGTGTACAGAAATCAGTGGCTTTCTTATACATTAACAATGAAAATACAAAAAGGGAAATTAGAGAATCTATTCCATTTACTATAGTACCAAGAACCATAAGATACCTGGGAATAAACCTAACCAAAGAGGTAAAGGGTCTGTACTCGAGGAACTACAGAACACTCATGAAAGAAATTGAAGAAGACACAAAAAGATAGAAGACCATTCCATACTCTTGGATTGGAAGAATAAACATTGTTAAAATGTCTGTACTGCCTAAAGCAATCTATACTTTTAATGCCATTCCGATCAAAATTCCACCGATATTTTTCAAAGAGCTGGATGGAGCAAATAATCCAAAAATTTGTATGGAATCAGAAGAGACCCCGAATCACTAAGGAAATGTTGAAAAACAAAAATAAAACTGGGGGCATCATGTTACCTGATTTCAAGCTTTACTACAAAACTGTGATCACCAAGACAGCATGGTACTGGCATAAAAACAGACACATAGACCAGTGGAACAGAGTAGAAAGCCCAGATATGGACCCTCAACTCTACGGTCAAATAATCTTTGACAAAACAGGAAAAAATATACAGTGGAAAAAAGACAGTCTCTTCAATAAATGGTTCTGGGAAAACTGGATAGCTATATGTAGAAGAATGAAACTCGACCATTCTCTTACACCATACACAAAGATAAACTCAAAATGGATAAAAGACCTCAACGTGAGACAGGAATCCATCAGATTCCTAGAGGAGAATATAGGCAGTAACCTCTTCGATATCAGCCACAGCAACTTCTTTCAAGATATGTCTCCAAAGGCAAAGGAAACAAAAGCGAAAATGAACTTTTGGGACTTCATCAAAATCAAAAGCTTCTGCACAGCAAAGGAAACAGTCAACAAAACAAAGAGGCAACCCACGGAATGGGAGAAGATATTTGCAAATGATAGTACAGACAAAAGGCTGATATCCAGGATCTATAAAGAACTCCTCAAACTCAATACACACAAAACAGACAATCATATAAAAAAAAATGGGCAGAAGATATGAACAGACACTTCTCCAATGAAGACATACAAATGGCTATCTGACACATGAAAAAATGTTCATCATCACTAGCCATCAGGGATATTAAAATTAAAACCACATTGAGATACCACCTTACACCAGTTAGAATGGCCAAAATTAGCAAGACAGGAAACAACATGTGTTGGAGGGGATGTGAAGAAAGGGCCTCTTACACTGTTGGTGGGAATGCAAGTTGGTGCAGCCACTTTGGAGAACAGTGTGGAGATTCCTCAAGAAATTAAAAATAGAGCTTCCCTATGACCCTGCAATTGCACTAATGGGTATTTACCCCAAAGATACAGATGTAGTGAAAAGAAAGGCCATCTATACCCCAATGTTTATAGCAGCAATGGCCACGGTCGCCAAACTGTGGAAAGAACCAAGATGCCCTTCAACAGATGAATGGATAAGGAAGATGTGGTCCATATACACTATGGAGTATTATGCCTCCATCAGAAAGGATGAATACCCAACTTCTGTAGCAACATGGACGGGACTGGAAGAGATTATGCTGAGTGAAATAAGTCAAGCAGGGAGAGTCAATTATCATATGGTTTCACTTATTTGTGGAGCATAACAAATAGTATGAAGGACAAGGGGAGTTAGAAAAGAGAAGGGAGTTGAGGGAAATTGGAAGGGGAGGTGAACCATGAGAGACTATGGACTCTGAAAAACAATCTGAGGGGTCTGAAGGGGCGGGGGGTGGGAGGTTGGGGGAACCAGGTGGTGGGTATTGGAGAGGGCACGTATTGCATGGAGCACTGGGTGTGGTGCAAAAACAATGAATACTGTTACGCTGAAAATAAATAAAAATTTTTTTTAAAATGATGCTATTAAAATTCCCTCACTTTATTTTTAAGCTCTTAAAGCCTAGGTAGCATTTTGTCAGTATCCACCACGCAGAGAGCCTGAACTCATTCATTCTTTCTACTGCTTGAATGCCTCCTTCGTGCCAGGTAGCAGTCTAGGATATGAGATACACCCAGGAGGCCATGGGATCTTACTGGCAAGTAAGGAGACTGGAAACAAGCAGGGAACTGGACAACAGAGAGGCGGCTTTGGATCAGTGGTGTCTATGTTCTCAGAATGCACAGTCAGCCCTGGTTTAAATCCTAGGTGTGACTTTAGGTACATCACTCAAGGTCTCTAACTCAACCTCTTCCTCATCTGAAAAATGGAAGCAATGAAAATCCCTACTTCACTGATTTGTGAGGATTAAGTGAGAGGGTGCAATGCTTTTAACCTAATTCCATGGCACACAGTATATATACATATACGCTCCATGAATATCAGCTGCCCTAAGGATGCTAATTATATCATTATTACTTTTTGCCTTATAACAAATGCCATGAAGAGCTATGTAAAGGATGCTAATAAGAGCACCAGGAAGAGCAATAAATCTCCCTGAAAAAGCTCAGTATGAACAGACAGACTACAGAGGAGACCATGCCAAGTAGTGAGTCTTCGATACCTATGAGAAAATAAATAAATAAATAAATAAATAGAGTGTTGTACAAGAAGAACTCTCAAGAGAAGATGTTGTGTTTATTTAAATGACTATTTCATCTTAAGAAAGCAGTCTTCAGCTACTGATTAAACCAGAGCCCTAGCCATCCTGATGATGATAATCATCAACATCCATAAATTCCTCTGCTGCATCACATCTTGGCATGCAAACGTTCATTTGTTACAATTATCCCTTCAGTTTGACATGGAGAGAAAGCAACCATAAAGCAAGTTCTATTACCCTGGGAAACGCCTCCAAATAATTAAAATTCTGAAGCACTCCTCGAGCTGAAAGCCCATCAGCCCCTCATTGCGGGCACGTTCTATTAAATAAGCAGGCTCGTGTTTGTTGTTCTTGCAACCCAAGTCCTTGAGCTCACAAATCCCACAGCACCAAAAGTCATTATTTTTTAACCTAATTTAATTTTTTAAGTCCCAAATCTATCTTTGGGGGGGGGGGGGAAAGAAGGCCACCATTTCTTACATACATCTTGGGCCCTTTCAAGGTCCTTGCCATTGGGCTAAGCTTATAACAGGCATGATCTCACCTTCATAGTTTTCCAGGGTGATGGTACTATTACTCAGAGTTTTAAAGGAAACTGAGGCCCAGAGAGGTTCAAACCTTCACCCTAGTTTCATTAGCTCAAGCATATTAGAGCTACGATTTGAACCCAACTTTCAAATCAATGTCCATATCTACTATATTATAGCATATGCACCTTGAGAATATGTTTTTTCTTTTTTAAAACAAGACTTACATTCTAAATGCAAATGAAGGTCAGGAGGGGGTAAGGTGTGGTCGGGGGGTAAACAAGTGGGAGCAGGAAAAGGAAGGTGAAGGACTCAGTTACTGAAGGCACATGTTTAACAGAATTCTCGTAGCCTCCAACTCAGGTTGGGTTTTCATGAAGATCAGACAGGATTCTCTTTCCCCAACGACTGAACTCCGTTTTAAGTCCGGGTCTTAGACAACAAGAGCTACTCACTTCCTCTTAGACTTGGAGGAGTGGTTTTCTCCCCCATTATAGAGTTTCAGACCTGCCATCTTCTCATAAGCCTTCGTGAGGTGACAGTCTACTCTTTTTCATGAAACAGGATGAGAGCAACGTATCTACATGCGAGTCTCACCAACCAATTACAAATGAAGACGGGCTTGTTGTAAGCATTAATTAAAATGAGATAATATTTTGCTTAATTGGTGCAGTGCCAGGCACACAGTAGGCATTCAATATATGTTTGCTCCATTCCTAATAACTTTTATGGATATGATTCCTAAAAAGAGTCCTTTAACTCACATGGGAGCAATATCCTGTATACTTCATGCCCTTTGCTCAAGATTATGCATCCTAACAGAAATAGCTAAAATCAACAATTATCTTGTGCAAATGAGGAATCCTGCAAATGACTGCTCTCTTGGACTTGTAACAGCCACATGCTCAACTGGAGGAAATTTATTTTCATAAATGTTTGTCACAGGGAAAAATGGGCTAGTTGATAAGGCTGGCATCTGAAAAAGGAAATTCATAAGGAGGAAAACAATAATTTTATTTTAAAGGATCACAAGCCATTATTAAATGCACCTGCTTACCAAATGCAGCTTAGAGACCACAAACAACTGGGTAAACTGAGTCCAGGAGTGGTTGGACTCATGCAGTCAATTGATTAACTAGTCAATTAATTGAAAAGACATCCAGCCCATGTGCATGAAGACCATGCCAGTGAGCAAGACTAACAGAAAGAGTTGGCATATAAAGGGCCACCAGACTCAATTAATTCACATTTGATCAGATGCCCTCGATAATGTTGGCTCACAGCTGGATTTGTACAACACAAAACACACAGAGTTGCATTTAAATATTAAGTAAGTATAAATATTTGAAAAGGTGTATCTTTTTTACTTATCACATAGCCCAAGGGAAAAAGAAAGGTTGCATAATTTCCGGATACCTCAACTGAGGAAGGCTCCAGCCCTCACTGAAGTTCAAGAGCATTTACTTCATACCTACGGTTACACTCACCCCTGCCACCTCCCAAGACCAGGCCTGACTTGCTACTCCCCTTCCATGCTGACTTTAGACACAGCTAGCAGTTTTGCTAAGTCGCACTGTGGGGGGACACTGTGTCCCTTCCTAAAGACAATGCAAATTATGGAACTAACCTACTTAATCTCTTTTCCCAAAGATTTCAGTGTTTAACTCTACTCCCCCATAATTCACTGCACGCAGCAATTAAATTAATGGCAGCCGCGGCAGCATGGAATCCTTTAAGCCCCTTTGGGCTTGTTCCTTTGATTAGACCAGATCCAGGAAGCTGCAACTATTTGCAGGCAGATTAGAAGGGCTCCCTTTTTTATTGCCATCAGGGCTGAAGATTGAAAGGTCAGGTGTGTTGATATCTTACTCATCTCCATCTGTGGCAGTTTACATTGAGGTTATTCTTAAGAAAGGTTTTTAATACAGTAAGAGGACCATGTGGATCACGAGGCATGAAGTCACCCTCATACATTTCAGGCAAAGGTACCAAGCAGATTTATGCCTGTTTCCTCAACACACCCTGACTGCCACCTCCAGGTGCCAATAATGGATGCAGGATATCAGCATCCTGACGCTCTGTGAGATAGGATGGGGGCCTTCTGGATCTTACAACATTTAATTATGCTCTTCATGGTTTGAGGACTAAACCCAATTTAATTGCATCTTATTACATTTTAACCTTTAGTGGAAAGAAACGCACTTCTTATGTGTTCATCAGTCATTCCCAAATCTAGCTTAATCAAAACCACTTGAACATTTTTATATTGAAAAGAAACAAACAAACAAAAAAGTTGACAACCAGCTTCCCAAGTCTCACCCCTGAGCTGGTGAATAAGTATCTCTTGGGGACTTGGCCCAGGAATCTCTCATTGCCGAGAGCCCCTTTAGAGGTGGTCCTAGTAAAGACCCAGTTCAAGGACTCACTGGTACATGCCACAAAGCCAAAGTGTAAGAAAGTTTACCGGAAAATAAGTAACAATGTTCAGTGAAGTTAAACAATGAGGAGGTTGGGATAGTTAGGCTGCTTGGGATTGAAATCGCCTTCTCCCACAGTGATAGGGTGTATAAATTACCGAATCTCTCTGGGTCTCATTTTCCTCACTTCTACAATGGGGTTACTACCACCTCCCACGTGTAAAGCACTTAGCATGGACCACAGCTATATGAAGCTACCCAAAACTGTGAGTGGTAATTATTTTTTAACCAGATTCCAGAAATTCTATAAAACAAAGCTCATTGTATCTTAGTAAACGAATTTTCCACAAAACAGAATAGCCTTTTTCCTCTCATTTAATTCTTTATACTTAATACTATAACTTCCTGCGGGATAGGCTGAACATAATGACTAAATTCTAATTTAAAGCTGCATTACTTAATAATTTACTTAATTCAAAGGCACCATCAATTCATTAATAGCTTTGTTGGAATTAAGGAAGGAAAACAAGTGTGTGATGATTGTAAACTGCATCCCAATCTCAGAAACGTTACAATGTACTGGGGTGAAGTAGTCCAAAAGAATCTAGAATCCGATGTTGTCAAAAACCCAGGAAAGTCTGTATAAACAAAGCCTACATGTCCCCAAACACACAAAGTTCCCCCATGATGTCATCAGCACAAGAGTCCTCCATAATATTCTAGGGTCAAATCTCTTGGAAATCACTACGTATCATTGCCCTCCTTCCCATACCCTATTTTCATAGTTTCATGATGCATATTCACATATTAAAATACCTAAAGGTTGAGAAGTCTTCCAACAGATCTACCAATTGAACTTGCCTTGAACTTTTCTACTGACCCTTTGGGGAATAAACTTCCTTAGTACATATTTTGAGAAATGTTAAAATAAACCAAGTTTCTTGGCTATAGTAATTATGAATATCTCTGTCCAAATATCTTGTCTTGTCAGAGTACAAGACCTCTGAAGAAAGAAGTCCCATGTCCTAAACTAACCACAGGATTCATCGCTTCCTTCCAAGGAAAGTAAAGACCCTTCCTTGTTACTTATTAGATGGTGAAAAATGAACCATGAGAAAACAGGGAGAGCCATTACTTTTTCTGAGCAAACTTGTAAGCTGAGAACATTATTGAGCATTTATATTGCATGATAATTTGACAAAAAGACATTTTTACAGTTTTTAATTATCCCAATGATAAGATTAAAAATCCAGGAACTGTTTATTCAGATCCATCTTGGTAAAATAACTACATTCAATAAACAGAGAATACAGACAGTTTTAATTTTACATGTGGGCCAGGAGGATCCGTTTCTCCCAAAACATGTATCATCCCATATGTGGTGTGATTTATAATCCCCAAAGCATTAAAATTTGAATTGTGAGTCTTCTGTTTAGGATTCATTGGAATTCTGATCCTATAGTCACACTAAAATAGATGCAGCCTAAAAGAAAATTCTCCACATTTTAAAGCCAGATGGCCTATATAAGCTAAATATTTTTTCATTGCTTGTTCAGAAGAAAATTCATGTTGGAAGGGGTGAATTAATTTAAGTAGACATGAGTTTAAGGGATCCTTAGTCATCAATCCCAAACTTAGGACTTTATTTAAAGAAAATGTATTTTTTAATTAAGTTTAAAAAATAACAAAAAAAAAAGAATATATATAACAACCCTGGCACAGAAAACTTTTCTTTTAAAAAAATCCCCTAATGTTTGGTGTGTGTGTGGGGGGAAATCCCTAAATTAAAACAATTCTCCTCCATTCCATGGTGTGACCAACTTTTTTTTTCTTCAAACTGAAAAATGAGATCTTTATTTGAACTAATTTCTAGAATCACCAAAAAAGGTCTGATTATTTCAAATTCTCTGGTAATAAATATATTATTGAAAAGTGAGACTTAATCATGATTTTCCTTTTGATTAAAAACAAAGCAACAAATCCAATTCTACCCTACCATTATTTTTTTTTTAGATTTATTTATTTTAAAGACAGAGTGAACACGCATGCATGTGAGTCGGGAGAGGGGTAGGGGGAGAGGGAGACAGAGTCCCCCAAAGGATCCTCCACTGGGCATGGACCCTGACACAGGATTCGAAATCCCAGGACCCTGAGATCATGACCTGAGCTAAAATCAAGAGTCAGAAGTCCAACCACCTGAGCCATCCAGATGCCCCCAATTCTACCATTTCTAGTCTTAGACTGAAGGACGTGGACTCTAGCATGCAACATTCTTACACATTTTATACTTACTTTTCTCTTCTATTGATACAAATATATATAAATATGCATAGAAAGACTCCCCAGCAGCCCTGGGAGACATTAACCATACTGAATGATTCAGTTAAATGAAATCAAGAAACTAATAAAAAAGGATAGCAACATTCTTCTCTTCCTCATATTTAACATCTCTGTTCTTTAAAATGAAGGCAAGTAGCTATACAGTAGCCTTGAACATGCCATAGAGCCGGGTCTTCTCTCCAGCACTCTAAGAACTGTTCAGATATGCAAGACAGGACCTCTTCAAGTCATCATTGAGTCTTAAACACCATGAGGATTAGGGGCACGGATCCCCCAGGGCAGTCAAAATTCCATGTGCAACTTTGGATTCTCCAAAACTTAACTGCTAATAGCCTACTACTGACCAGAAGCCTTACCCTCAACATAGTCAATTAACACAAATTTTGTATATGGATTAATTATGTGATACATTCTTATAATTAAGTAAGCTAGAGAAAAGGCAGTGTTAAGAAAATCATGAGTCCTGTGCTGAATTTACTGAAAAAAATTCCTTGTAGAGGGGTGCCTGGCTGGCTCGGTCAGTAGATCATGAGACTCTTGATCTCAGGGTTGTGAGTTCGAGCCCCAGGTCGGATGTAGAGATTACTTAAAAAAAAAAAAAAATCCATATATAAGTGAACATGCAGAGTTCAAACCCATGCTATTCAAAGGTCAACACTATTCCCTATGTGGGATAAAAATGTTGAAGGCATTCTCTTCTGCATGTTACCTGTACGTTGGTCCATTAGGCATTCAAAGTCAGTTTCTCAGCAAACGGTCTTAGAAAACAGACCATAATTTTGTTTAAGGCAAAGGTCTTCAAAGGCAGTCAGAGGCAGGTTGAGGATGGGAGGCCCCAAACAAGCCCTTCTCTGTCCTAACAAGAGCACCTCTCATGGAATCAGTTTAGTAAACTGAGTTTCCACATAAGATTATAAGAAACTTAAAAAAAAAAAAAAAAGACTGTGCAGTTTAAAAATAAAAATCTGAAAACCACAGTTTAGTGGAAGCGGGACATGCATGCAAGATAGGACTCACTCCTGCGTCAGGGTCAGGATTGTGGGTAGCATGACCCATTTGCTGAGATAATCCTTGCACCCAAAGGCCCAGAGCAAAGGGCCACATTACAGAAAATGCCCCGACTGCCAGGGAAAAACTAGCAACATTTGCATGCCAAGAGCACATCTTTAAATCCCATTACTGACTCGAGTACTGATTCAGAGGGTGAAGCATTCACATTCTGCCTACTGCAGGGCCAACCCACAGTCAACACACGCACTGAAGGGGTGCCTGTGATGGGCCCGGCATCGTGCCAGGAGCAGGAGGACGTTGTTGAACATAAACAGCACAGCCCCTGCCACCTAGAGGTCAAGTCTAATGGAAGAATGGTCATTAATCAAATATTACAAAGAACTGCCACATAATGAGCCCCTTCTGGGCATCAGGCACCAGTCTACCATCAGCCCATTTCATCATCAGCACATCTCTAAGAAGGAGGGGCTATGACATCTCCCTGTCCCAGAAGAGGCACTGAGGCACAGAAAGGTCACGGGGCTGCTGAAAGGCCAAGTTTGGTTTGAGGTGCAGCCGAATGGCTTGAGATTCCAGGCTCTCAATCATCAGACCCTCTCTCCTCTCTTTCACACATTATCCTCAAACACCCAAAGCATACCCCTGAGGCAGGTCTTCAAAGAACAGACATGGGATGCTAAAAGTCTATAATTTCCTGGGGATTTGACCTAAGCAGGGAGAACAGACCACAACTGCAGAAATGACATTTGAGCTAAAAGCTTAAGGAATGGGAGAGAGAAGGGAAGAGGTCAATGCACCTGCCAAGGGCGGGGGGTGGGGGGTAGTGCTGGTGAGCACAAGCACTAATAACCAGCCCACTGGACAGAGAGCACAGAGGCACGGAGTGGCGGAGAGCACTGGGAACAGTGGTGGTAGGAGGTAAGAGGTGACAGGCACGTCAGGACCATGGTGAGTAGGGCCCTGTAGACCATGGTAAACAGTTTTGTCTTCATCCCTGGACTAATAGGAAATCACTTCAGGGAGGTCCCTCAGAGGTACAGGTGTTTCAAAAGTCCTCCCTGATGCATCCACACGCGAACCATGAGAACCTTCTAACCTGTCAGGACTAACTAGGCATGATCCTCCCCCACAGACTGACCAAGACAGAACCAACCCTGCTCTGGATCATTCTGTATGTTCCTGAGGCATGCCTGCAGCCTTCAGTGGACGGACCCCTGAGCACTGTGCTGGGGGGTGGGGCGGAGAGGAGGGTGACTGCTCCAGCTAATCTCTCCCCAAGCTTCACCCGTGGGACAATCCATCACCTCCTCAGACTTCAGCATGGAAGGAGAACTTTGAGAATACAAACATTTAAAACATGATGCCATTCTCCTCAAAATCTTTCCTTCATTTGTGACTGGTAGAAGGAGACAGATACCGTATCACATTACTGAATACCATGGGACATTTGTTGGCACTTAAAAGTATTTAGGTGTTATTTCATGTAAATGTTGAGAAGGGAAAAAAAAAAACAACAATAACTTGTTTTTCTTATCTCTTGGGAATCAGGTTTACTTCCCCCCCCAAATTCTGCAAATTGACAGAAAACGATGTATCTGTACTTATTTCAGTGTATATGGATTTAATTCCATAAGACTAACCACTGAACCCTGCCCAAGGGCAGAACTTTGAGGAACTCAGTCTTTCAATCAGAATCACTGGCACTAAAAACTGTAATTCCCCTGACAGTGATTCAATACACATCACTCTGCTCTCCCCACCATCCTTTTCTCTATTCCTCCCTTACTAAAGATATATAGGAAACTTCTACTGAACCCAACATTTCTTTGGGGGAAAAGAGCATAAAGATCTTGAATCCTAATAATCATGATCTTGCAAAGCCATCCATGCAGAGGAGTTTACAGCATGTCCAGAGGGATGGCGTGGTTACGGACATGGCTTTAACCCAAAGAACCTAGACTCTGCTAAAGTCTAGCTTTGAGCAGTTGATCCCCCTGGGCTTCCACAGCCACATCTGTAAAATGCATGACGTAATGCTCTCTACCTTACACTTAGGGTGAGTATTTAGCACAGGACCTAGCACCATAAAGGTATGTGAGAGGGCTTTTTTTTTTTTAATTCTTTATTAATTTTCCACAAGTCAGTGTAACTTTACCTAAGAAAATAACATCCACATTGGGTTGGAATCCTGTCCCTTCTAGTAAGACCGTTGCAAAAAAAGATGTCAGATGTTTCTTTTGCGGGAGAGCACATCATTAGCCCTTTATCAGAATGTGGGTGTGTCACCAGATGTTTTAACTTCCCCTTAAAACCTTTTAAAATGTAGAAGGAAACGGACATCCAACTATCTACTGAATATGCCACACCCTGACAGAACTCAGCTCACTAAAAGATCCCCCTGTCTCTTGCTCAAAAAGGCATGACCCAAGGAGAAGAAATCCCTACTGGTTCCCCGAATTTTTTTAAGTAGGTTCTATGCCCACTGGGGCTTGAACTCATGACTCTGACCCTGAGACCAAGGGTCATATGTTCCACCAACTGAACCAGCCAGGCACTCCTCCCCCACATTCTTGACATGACTTTAAAGGCTCAGGTTAAGTCCGTGCCACCAAATCTCCTGTCATTAGAAAGTGTGGGTGGAGAAGGGAGGCAGAGGGAGAGAGGGAATGCCAAACAGACTCCATGCTCAGTGCAGAGCCCAATGCAGTGTGCCATCTCAAGACTCTCATCCTGACCTGAGCTGAAACCAAGAGTTGGATGATTAATCCCCTGAGCCACCCAAGTGCCCCAAGAAGAGCCATGTTTTAAATAAAGGGGATAATTTGGGATTAATCCTATTTAACTTACTAAACTAATTTTATACCAAGATGGTATTATAAGAACTTTTGAACAATTACCTTTTAAACAATTACCTTTAAAATTTTTTAATTCTAATTTTTTTTTTTAATTTAAACAATTACCTTTTAAAAAATTACCTTTTAAACAATTCCTTCTTAGGCCCATTTATTTCTTCAAACCAAATTCCCACTCTTTCCATGCTGCAAAGTTTTAGAAAATGCTCTATTTTAAAAGCAGTCTAGTCTTTGCTGCCTTTCAACTGTATGTTCTTTTTCACAGAGAACAGAAAACCATTGATAATCCCTCAAGAAACTTCTGACAGGATAGGAAAATGCCTGATGAGTCCAAAAGCCCCCAATTCCCAAGACATAGAAGAGAAGTTGGGGGGAAATTTTAAATACCAGTAATTATCATATCTCAAATTGCAAGAAAAACAAATGCCTCAAATACCATTATTCATTTAAGTTTTCTGACAACCCGACATTTATCTGCTTTGGTCTTATAGAATTGTCTCTTATTATATTCATTTTACAGAGACTGAGTACTTTTAATACTAATGAGATACATGTTCCAGAGTTGATCTTTTTCTTTAAAAAAAAGTTGAAAGAGCTGAAGCTATTATGTTGATTGCACAGCAAAGTGTGTTACCATAAATGATGCAAAAGGAAATTTAACAAACAGGTAAAATGCACTTGAAAGTGATACTTCTTTGCTCTCAAGGTGCTGGTCACAAGATATGCAACAACGCTAAAAAAAAATCCACCCCCACACAGATAGCCAGTTTCTTCCATAAAGTTCAATTGAAATCAAACAGTAATTAAAGCACTTAATTTCTATGAGCACTGTTCCAAGATTAACTAAAGGGCTGAGGGGAGCTGGAGGCGGGCAGATCAATTAGGAACCCATTAAAATATGATCGGAAGAGAGAGAGAGACAGCAACAACTCTGAGGTTGGGATACAGAGTGGAAATGGAGAAGAGGGATTGAGAGAACGAACAGGACTGGGGAAACAATATGGAGAAGAATATTTCAAGGCTTAAAAAAAGGCAATGGTGGGCAGACCATTAACCCTTCACTGACAGAACAAGTGGAAGAAGGAGCAGTTTGATGGGAATGAATTCTCCTTTAGAAACATGGAATTGAAGGTACTTGCACATGAAACCTCACCTCAGGGAATTGTGGGTAACAACACTGGAGCCATATCAGAGGCAGAGACGTCATTTTGGGAGACAGTTATGGAACCTTAGACTCAGAACAGGAAAAAGTCATCTCCATCAATTCCGCTGCTTTTTTCTCCCTAAGGCCAGCAGTGACACAGTCCGGACAGGCACTGTGTCTGCTTGCCCAGCGCTCAAGAGAAAGGAAGTAGACGAGGCTGACAAAGGGCCATGAGGGTCAACCCTGACCACACCAACACCAAAGGCGAGACTTTCTTTTGGTATAGGAAGCTGAAATAATTTTCATCATTAAGCTTATTTTTACACCCAGGGGAAAATGAGCATGTATTCACATTATAGTAATTTGAGAAATTCAGAATTAATGAAAAAGGAAGCCTCAGAATCTTAAATCAACTGAGGATGGATGGATCCTAAGTAGTGACCAAGAACGGATGAAGCCCCAAAAGGCATCTATTATGCTCATATATAATAAACTTAAAAAACAAACAAAAAACAAAAAACAAACAAAAAGTCATGTTTCTAGACCAATTTTAGAGGGCTAAATTAATGGCTAGTTTTGGAATGTTCTGGAAATTCCACAATGTTCATTTTCATACCATTTGTGCATTGATTAATGATTGGATAAGAAAATCATTAACTACATCATCCAAACAAATGTGAGGCACAGGAGGCTCAATTTCGCAGGTGCAACACTCTCAACAGAATACAATTCCAATTTTTAAATAGCATTATTTAAATAGCAAACACAAGGACTCTTACCATGCGCTCAGTTAGCTGCCATTTCCCACCTCTAGAATTTGGCTCATGCCAGAAAAAGACACTATATTCCTTTGATATAAGCCAATCACTCGGGGAAAAAGGGGGAAAAAAAGTAACAGTAAAATAACAGCAGTAACTGCAGAGGCATTTACCGTGTGCTGGGTGTTAGGCCAGGGACTCTGTGTTCATTAATCTTTCAAACTTCACAGCATCACTATCAGTTAGGTATCTTGTGATGCCCGTTGAACAGATGAAGGAATTAAAGGTCAGGGAAGATTAAGCAACCCAGTTACTTAAATATATTCCCCCTTGGCTAATAGGACATATGCCAGAGGGTCTGAAAAGTCTTATTTTCCTAATCGATCCTTTATTTATGTGCAAAATAGCAAATAAACATTAAACTCGACATAAAGAGAGAACAGATTTAATACTGTGGTTATTACTTTGAAACCCAAGCTATACAGCCTCACCAGAAAAACCACACCAGCAAAGCCGCCAGGGGCTGAGTTGGAGAAGCAAGTGTGTGCTCAGAACCACAGCCGGCAGAGAAGTAAGTGGATGGGCTGTATCCTGGAACCCAGGTGGCCTGTAAATAGTGAAAAGGTAAAGGGGACCAGTTTAGTGGTCATTTACATACATGCTTAGATACCGACTTCATGGGCTTATCCCAAACAGCTCATGTGCCCAAACCTCATGTTCTTCTAGTATAAACAAAAAGGGAGTATTAATGGCATCAACCTCCCTGCTCTGTGGTCAGTATTATGCAGCGAACATACACACTAAGCACTTAGCATAAAAACTAGCATTCAGGGGCACCTGGGTGGCTCAGTCGGTTAAGCATCTGCCTTTGGCTCAGGTCATGATCACTAGGTCCTTGGATCAAGCCCCACGTTGGGCTTCCCAGCCAGTGAAGAGTCTGCTTCTTTCTCTCCCTCTGCCCCTCCCGTCGTCCGTGCTCTTGCTCTGAAGTAAATAAGTAAAATCTAAACAAACAAACAAACCTAGCACCAATTCACTCAACAGTACAGCTGTCATCATTATTATTATTTGCCTTCATGATTTCACAGTGGCAGGATAGAAAAACAAAACAAAACAACTGTGAAGTCAATCATAGCAATCTTCAAACTCCAAGCTTCTCATTTAGGTAGTACGGCACCACCAATTTAACTTACTTTGAACTTTATTGTTCTTAGGGATAAAATATAAATAAAAATACTCCCCTTGTAAGAGGCAGAGAAATAGAGCCAATGTATCAAAAGTTCCATAAAAAGACTCTAGAACATGGGAAGTTCCATTACTGTTTGCATGAAGATGCTATAAACACTAAAACCAGGCAACAACTGTGGGCCACAGAGGAAATAAATGCAAAAGTTAAATATAGTCAAATCCAGGCTTAGGTAAAGATGGACCTTATTTGAAACGATGATGGCAGTAAGGAGAGGGGGACGATGGTGATAGGAAAAGGGAGACTACTGCTATAGGGAGAGAGCTCTTGTCTCTAAGCTCAGGCAGAAAGGAATTTTCTTTTCTAGGGAGGGGCAAACACATCTAGAAAGACCCAGGCTTAGGAAAATGGGATGAGGGTGCAGCATGACTGAGCAACTGCCCAGGTAAAGGGTTTCCCTGAGGTCAGCCAGTTCTCAGGAGCTGTTCTGCATTCCAAAGATCAAGGACCAGGACAGGGGTGGGGGGTGGGGGGTAGGGCGGTTGCGGGGGGGGGGTGTTCCTGGGCCTGGGAGAAGAAGAGAGGCTTGGCTGCAGTGTGGTCAATTTCAGTCAGCAAGTATTTGTGGGTTTTTGTTGTTGTTGTCGTTGTTGTTTTGTTTCTTTAACTTATTTACTTGCAATAGAGAAAGAGAGAGACAGAGCATAGAGGCAGAGGGAGAAGCAGGCTCCCCACTGAGCAGGGAACCAATACAGGGTTCAATCCCAGGATCTGGGGACCATGACCCAAGCTGAAGGCAGAAGCTTAAATGACTGAGCCACACAGGTGCCCCATCAACAACTATTTGGACAAAGGGTACAAACATTTCAGACAGAGGAGGGGAATGTGGGAGGGGTCTGTGTACCTAGGAGAGGGGCACCCATTAGTCATATGTAAGCCAACTGGGCAAGAGTGGTTCTTTGCAAGCCTTTTTTCTCAACACAAGGGTAGCAGATTCCTTTATCTATTGCTGTTTTACAGGAACAGGGTTCTCGTAAAAATTAGCATTAATAAAAACAAAACTATACCTGTAGAGTTCAGTGCTTTTAAGGAAAGAATCTACTATGATATCAAATTCAAACAATCACCTTTCTTTTTCCTATGAAAGAAATATGAAGAAGGGTTTAAAAAAAGAAGAAGAAAAAACAAAGTCTGTCCTTAATCCATACAGAGGAGAAAGACGATTCTAACTGCTTGAGGATTTTAGATTTTTATTTTTTCATTTCTTTGAATGCAACGTCATTGCTTAGAATGTTTCACACATAATCTCAAACATAACAAAAATCAGAAAAATGGCTGGTCCACAAAATGAAGACTACAAAGAGAATTGGCAAATATTTCACTCCTTTCCTGTTATTATCTACTCCTTTGCTCTGAAGAGAGATGCAGAAAGGGAATTTGAATGTTTATGTTCATCTTTGAGTTTCTAAAAGAGTTAGGTCTCCTATTGAATCTCCTTTGATAATCATTAGCTTATGCCTACTGAATGTACTATCTTGTGAGGTATCAGCCAGCCACGTTATGCAGTAGTAACTGGAGGTCTCTCTGCAGAGCCCAGAGAGGGCACTATTAAAATATTTCATAAAAATTTTGCAATCTACAACTATTGCAAGGACTACTACATTACTATTCTGCTATATAGATTTCATGCCAAAGATTAATGGATGTTTTGTAATAATCTGTATAGGTAAGCAAATATAAACACACAGAGAAAATAAACATGCCTGTTTCAGGAATCAGGTAGAGCACATACTAATTATTTTTGTCTCCGTGGGTAGGAGGCTGAAAGTTGGACTTAACGATCAGTCTGCGGTGTAAAATGACTTAATCTGAGCTTCCCTAACAAAAGATTCTTTTCTACTCTGTTCATGGCATGAATGAGAGGTGAATTATCTTGGTTGGTTTTGAGTTCCGTATACTCACTTCAGAAAGTCGAAAGTACACACAGCACACAGAAGGACATAGGTTCTTAATCAGGTATCAGGTAGGAATTTGGACCTCTTGCAGAAATAAAAAAAGCAACAAAGTAATAACAAATAATAGTAATAAAAACAATTAGAGCAACAAAAAAAAATTATGGCCCTGAGGTACTGATTACTCATGACCTGCCAGGCACTGGGTGACCACTTATTTTACTATCAAATTTAATCCTTCCAACAAGCATTAATCTTATGATCCTCATTTACACATGAAGAAATAAGATGGAGAGTGAAGGTTACACAGCGACTGAGAATGGGAACCAGGAATTGACCCCAGGCCGTGTGAATGCACAGCCGGCACCATTCACAATAATTGGGTTTAATGACCTGGGTCCTATCCTGGTTGATATATCAGGGAATAATCTTAGTCAACAAATTCAAGAGTAAGGGAGTCAAGCAGGTTAGAATGAACTTCATTTATGGAAAACATATTAGGCTTTTATAGGAGGCTCTCACCTCCAATCCATGATGCCTAGCCATGATTATCACAGTTCTTAATGCCTCTTTCAGCAAAGAAATCAAACTCTATAAAGAGAGTAGAATGAGATCTGACAAAAGCATTAGAATGATGGTGATGATGATGATCAGAGTTACAGAAGCATCAACAGCAACAAGAATCCAATAAAACCATCATCATTTATGTACCAGGTCCCATACTATTACATGTAAGGCATATAAAAGGCACTACAGAAAGCCTTCCCTCCCTACCTTGTTGCACGGTCCTTCACATACCCTGGAAAATGTCTTACACACAACAGGCAATCTTTTATTTTTTTTTTGCATTAACAAATAAATGAATAAAAGAAAGAGCATATTGAAGGTATCAGGAAATTATTCATAAGACATGCTCAAAATTCCCAATGACACAGAGAATACAATCACACCACATATCAAATCCAAGCCACATGCCATGGAGTACACTATTGAAATGAAATGCAATGTAACTATTGTTTTGGGAATAAGACACAGGATCCAGTAAAAGACATTGTATTAATTATATTGTTTCCCATAGAACTTTTCTAAGGTTGCCCAGGACAACAAGACTGTAGAGCACTCATGATGAAACTGTCAAAGAGGACTAGACTTGACGGACCTTTGGGAGAAAAGAGATTTGAAAATAATGTACTGCCTGCCCATGGTTCAGACGTGCCTGTCTCTGTTAAGTATGACCACATTATTGATTCTCCAAGGAAGAAAGGAAATATGACTTTGTCCCTTAACTGACATCAAAGTTATAGTGCTATGCAACACTGCCCAAAAGCATTTGCAAATATTTTTATTCAGATACAAAAGCTGAGTGTCCTAGAGGACATAAAGTTAATTGGTCCAAAATGCAGGGGTCAGGAGGCACTGAAAATCTGTGGTGGGAGGTTGAAGGGGGTGGGATAGTAAATATTTGAAAGAGACAAGGCACTAGAATCAAAGACTTTGAAATTCTCTGGAAAAAATGAGGGAGTCAAAGATATTTTACCTTCTCATACACAGACCCCAAACTCTGATCAGCAATGGCAGTGAGATCACAGAAAAAATAAATAAGAAGTCTCTCTCTAAGCTGAAGATATGAATATTCCAAAGAACAGTTTCCCTATCAGAAGTCATTTGTCTAAGACTTTTTGACCAGCATGAAGTAGCACAGTAGAGGATATATTTCTATGTACCCATCAGCGAATATTCTCGTTATAATGGCTATCTCTATAAACTAATATATGCTGTCAACTCTAATGGGAACTGAAAAAGGCACAATTTCCCAAATATGATAGAAGGTACAATAAATATTTACAGAATACCTAAAATGAGAGTGTATATAATCAAAAATAAAAAGTACATGACTCAAAGCTAGAATCTCCAATAGGAAATTTCATTTGGTTTTGTTTGGTAATTAGAGGAAGAAAGATCAAGCCATATGTCAGATGCAATTTAGTTTTTTAAAAGCATAATCTAATCGTAAAATAGAGGGTCTCAAAGAGTTAGAGCTGAACAGATCATAAAAAGCATACATTTCCATGCACTGCAAACATTCCAATCCCTTGAACAATTCCCCCAAAGCTGCCTAACATCAAACATCAGTTACTTTAGAATCCATCAGCAAATTTAGGCTGCCTCCGAAGGGGCCTGACAGGTTAGGCAAAGAAAGCACTGTACACCATCAGTTCTTTCAGCACTGTCTAAAGATCTATAGGTCAGAGAAGGGCAGGCTCTGATGTTTCCTCCATTAATTATTTAAGGTAATATTCTGGATGTAAGCAAATCCTAACAACTTCAAATATAAACCCTTTTATGCTTCAAAGATATGCTTTCAATAAACAAATCAAAACACTTCTCAAAAAGGAAAATCTGATGATGCATATTTTATCTTTCAATGGGCCTCCCTGTACAAACAAATTTGGATTTTATCACATATTTTGGGTCAACCATGACAACAAATGAGAGCCTTTCTCTCATTTTTTGCACACACTCTACTCCTATCACCCATCAGCCAACCTATTTACCCTAGTGACCTAGATATAGCTGATAGAAACCTTTTGATAAATATGTTTACTGTAACTAGTAATAATGACTGAATTTAAGGGTTCTTTAACCTAGTTTTGTTATTTTATTTTTATTATGGTGAATTTCAAGCATATACAGAAGTAGACCAGTAACATCAATCTTGACATACAACCTTGCCAAAATGACCAACTCATTGCCAATCTCGGGCCACAGCCAATCTTACCCTAATTCACTCTCCAATTTCATTTGGAAGCAAATCAGTCATCACATAATTTCGACTTACATACTTCCAGATGTATAGCTTTAAAAAAACAAGGACTTAAAAAACATTTCTAAAAAGATCCTAAAAAATTAACATATTAACAATATTAATATGTTTTAAAGGTCTTGTAAAATACCAAAAACAACAACAAAAACAATGTTAACTATCAAGTGATTAAATTTCCAATTTTCTCATATATATCTTAAGTACAAACTTAATTCTTTAAAAAAGCATTAGCATCGCTAGTTTTGTTTTTACGCGACAACTTCTCAAAAAGTTAATTTAAATGTGAGTTAATTGAAGTCATTCTTCTATTGCTCTTTCAGAGAGATCACAGAATTGAAGTATGTGTTGTCAGATTCAAGAAACATCAGGAAGGACTGAGACAGTCAAATGATTTCTAACCAAGTAACTGTACCACAAGCAAATTGGGTCACCATAAACACCATGTAAATGATAATAAGAGTTAATATTTGTTAAGGATGTTGTATGCCTGATCCTTGGGCCAATCCCTTTCAAGTTCACTGAATTCTCACAACCACCCCTGGAAAGGTTTCATGGCTTGAGCAAGGGGCACCCAGCAAGGAAGGGGCGGAATAAGGGACTTGAGGCAAGTCAAACCACCTGATTTCCTGTCACGGACACGTACCCAAGACTTGGGGGACACCAACATGAGAGCTCCATGAAGGGAGGCAAAAGCAGGAAGAACATTCTGAGCAAGTTGCAGAAGCTGCTTAAAGCAGAAACTAAGGCTCATGGCTGCTGCAATTTTATAATTACCTTTCTTTTTTTCAAGTATAATTACTGCTCAGAGTTGGAAACATAAAAGGCGGAAGTATTGTGCAAGTAGGGATCCACGCACAAAAATAACCATGAAGAAGCCTAGGTTCTGCTCACCTCCTCTGTCACATTCCTTCAAGAGCATTCGGAAGACAATGCAGATGTGAAGTGTAGCAATTAATAGGTACAGTTACATACTTCTACAGGCTACACATAATCCATTTTGAATTCACCTCTCAATTATTTCATGCCTGGGGTTTTCTGTGATGCCTGCCTATCTCAAACTTGCTAATGGAGAGAAGTAAGCCTATCGTGAAGTCAAAACACTTCATCAGCACGTTTTATTAGTACAAAAGAGTGAGTCCCGAGTTCAATAGTTCTCTCACAATTCAGAGATGAGAAAGTCTTAATGCCAAGCCACTTATGCGGCAAGCTTGACTCCTATTTCCATCTCCTTTTTTCCATCAACCCAAAGATATAACCAGGTAACAAAGTTCAAGTTCATTACCCAGAAAATCCACTTCTGCAGCCAAAGCATAGGGAATGTGGATGGACATTCTAAGTGCCTGTTAAAAAAAAACCCGAGTGATTAGAGGTTCTTTATTCAGATATTTACTAGACCCTCTGTGAAGCCAACATTCTGTGATCCAAGTACAAGTGTTCTGTGAAGGAAGGAAAGGCTAGAAAGAAAACCCAGACAAAGCCCCTGGAGCTGCTCAAAACATAAAGATGAGAACACGTTCATTTGATTTAAATACAAAGCTTTGCTAAGAGATCAGGAAACCAAAGCAATGCTGGGGTGGGGGGCATGGTGGCAGACTTGCCAAACATTTACTTAGCTCCTATGATTGAATTTAAAGGTTCTATTTGAGATGCTCAGTGTATCACCATACTTACTAAGTCCCAGTTATGTTTCCCAGCAGTGTTTCAGGCACGGTAGCTCAGTCCTGGCCCTAGGATAAATTTTGCTGTTACTTGTTTCCTTTTGCTTATGCAGTTTAGGGAATCTCATACCAAGATTGAAAGATACTTTTCTCTTTTATCTTATTATTCCAAGTAACCTTTTACTTATTCAACATTCATTGTAGGCCCATTCATATGTCACATCTATTAAAGCGAAGGGCTTCTAGAAGCTTGAAATGTTGGGGGAATGGGGTCTTGGAGGCCCTCTGCAGAGCAGGGGGTGAGTTCTATGATTGCTGGATTGCAGGAAAGTCTAGGGGAGGACACAGGACAGCTAGAACAATAGGTCTGGGAGCATTCCTGGGAACTCAGGGCAATAGCTATGTACAATAGAAATATTTTGATATTTTAATAATCAGTATGACTAAATCAGCATTTATGACTACACAGAATCTTGGCAGTCCTGTCTTGTCTAGTATTATATAAACAAGTCCAAGTCTCACATGCAGGCAGCTCTCTAAACAATATGGTACATAACCAATAAATACCATGTGAGTTTTATATAAACAGAAAGAACAGGTTATCTTGGACTTTTCAGAAGTTCTTGTGGAAAACACAGCAAATAGCTCACGTGTAAAGATTCTAGAAAAAAGCTCTTCCAATTTACCTTCTCCGGTACACCAAGCATTGCTATTCCACATATGGTGGTTGTTTTGTTGATCACAAATACCTAACAATATTTAACTCTCATTCAAGTTCAAAATATCAAAAGATCTTAAAAAAAATCCCAGGTAGAAGAGCTAGAAGTAAAATCAAAATAGAAACTTCATGTCAACTTTTTGTGTCAAACATGAAACTATAAATATTTCCCAGAATAATCTGAGTAACTACATATAAAGTCTAATCCACTTTCAGAAGTCCTTCCATTTTAACTCATGGATCCCACACTTCCTGCTACACAGAGGACTTCCAAGGTGGGAGTGGGACTAGATGGGGTTGGACTAGATGATGTGAAATGGCTTAGGATCTCGAAGAGAAGACAAGAACAGCGCTGAGAGGTATCAGGAAAAAAATAAACACATTGTCAGTGTGCATAATATACAACAAGTAACATAGGTTAGAAAAAAAAAATCTTATTATCTTCCTCCAGTACATATCATTAATAATCATTTCCCTCTAAAACAGGTACAGAGTTCTAACATAATGCTACCTATTCATTTCCACCTCTTTTTCCTCAGAGGTACGGGTCCTGATTGGAAAATCTGAAAAATCAAACTCAAGATACAACTTGAGTTAGGTACCAAATTATCCTTAGAAGGCATAGAAAAACCCATGCAATCTCATTAGAAAGTGTGTGCTTGCACTTTCCATTTCTTAGAAAGCAATCAAAGCCCTGGCTTGCAACACTGTCCAATTTAATGGAGCATTAGTTAAACTCTTTTTATCAGTGTTTGAATTTTGAAAAGCACACTGAATTAAACAAGGACACCAAGACTATGATCAAATTGGAGTTTCCTTGAATCTAGCTTATACTTTTTTGGTCCCGACAATATGTAGCACTGACCCCACATATATTAACTAAAGTCACCTGTGCCCACTCACTAATCACTCACACCTGCTTCTACTATTCTACTGCTCAGATACTGACCAGAACATCTGCTCACTTCAGATAAAAATTCTGTGCACATCTAAATTACATAACAGGCTTTCAAACCATTATTCTGAAAGGCGAAGCAGTCAATATGCTAATTTTTGAGGCTTTCTGCCTAATTTTCATTAGCTTACCCTAATTTCTTTTTCATCTTTGGGAAAAGGGCCTGTGCCTATTTTCACAGGCAAAAGATGTCTATGCTCACAGACGGCTATAAAGTATGACAACCCCTCCTATTTCCAATTTGCCAGACACAAAACAAGGGCATCAAACTGAAGTCAGCTCCTTGTAGTCAGTCTCTCTCCTCCGCTATGTACACACACACACACACACACACACACACACACACTGGGTCTCAGTGTTCTTCAAATTTAAATAAAAGGTGGAAAGTAACCCTTTCAGCTTTCACATTTAGTAAGTTTACTTTTAACCAAAATGGGCAATGAATTTCACAATATAAAGACATGGCCAAATTCTAAAACTCTGACACAAATCAAGGCAAAGGACAATATTCTACTAGCAATTAGGCAATCACAGGCTAAGATGAATAATATTCATAATGCTTTTGTGAACATAGATATGATTTTAGCCACTCCAACTTGGTTGTATGTATTAAGCCCCCCAAATTTTAAGTTACTATTTTCATAATATCTGGTAGTTAAAATGCTACATGAGACACCACTACTGCCCCCCCAAAACCCCTCTCACTTTAAGCAGATAAAAATGTGATGTAAGTATCATAAAATGAGCCAACTACTGAACTCAAATTGTGTACCAGATGTGTATTTTATTCTCAGATAAAAAGATATATTTACCCCAGCGACCCAACACTGATTTACCATAATTATCCCCATTTTAGAAAAAACAGAAACTGAGGCTGAGAGAGCTAAATCTATTTCCCCAAGGTTACAACCCTAAGTACTCAAGCCCAGAATACTCACTCAAAACCTCTCATTCTCACCAGACTTGAGCAGGGGAGGAATTCAGGTAGGGACTTCGATCATCTCTCACTTGATTTGCATAAAGACAAATGTGATTAAGGTTTCACCTCTTTTAAAAAAAAAAAAAAAAAAAGGTTTCAGCTCTTCTCTCTTACTAATGTGTGCATATGGGTATTAATAACAGCTAGCTTACTTAGCACTTTCTTTGCTCTGAGCCCTTCACATGACTGAACTAATTCTCCAAACAGCCCTATAGGGTAGATACGATTGTTTACACTATTTTGTAGGTGGGGCTACAGGTCCCAAGATGTTAAGTGACTTGGCCAGGCAGTAATTTCAGGCCTCTCATTAAGGCATTCTGGCCCCAGGGGTCCATGCTTTGACCCCTGCACTACATTATCCTCAACCTCTGAAAATAAAACATCATTAGAAAGCAAAGGAAGAGAAATAAAAGATCCTGAGAGGTGATAAGCTGGATCTCCAAACCTGAAAAGCACACCTTGCACCAAGCCCTCCTTGCATTTCCAAACTCAGGATTCCTTAATGATTTCTAAGTGGAAAGCAATCTGCTGGGTCAACAGTAAACGGACAAAATCAAATGGTGTCAAGTTGTTTGCTAGAAACACGTTAAAAGATGTATTAAAGCAGCACAGATCTGAAAGGCAAACAATAACCTACTGAAATATCGTCTTAACATTAGGCAACAGCAAAGGAGAGAGTGCATTTACCTTTCAAGAAAGAAGTGGAACTAATTCGTTATTGAGACAACAATAGAGTGAGCCAAATTGACACATAGTTTCTTGCCTCTCCTTACATACTCCCTTTTCTCTTCTCTCAACCAGAAGCCCTACAGAAAGCAAGATTATAATAGATATGCTGATACAACTAACCTTATAATGTTTCATACTCAAAGCTATAATTATATTTTCTAATTGTATACTGGGCAAAAGAAATGCCAACCAGAACAAAAACATAACTAGCTAGAAACAGTCTATCAGAATTCTCAGATTATAGAAAACGTCTATGAAACACTATTATCTTCAGCCACAGCCAGAAGATGTCAGACAATCAATTCATATAACATGCCAGCTTAATAAAATCTGCATATAAAATTTATGAATGCAGTAATATTCCTTTTTATCACAAGTTATTAATGGTCAATTTAATGAACATCTACAGCTGGAATGCTTTGGTTCTGTATGATATTTTAATCATCTTTAGCCATGGATTTAAATGCATTTCATTTTATAACCATCAGCTATTCAATAGGATAAGAAAGCCATTTCATAAGTATTGAGATATTTGGGGTAGGTTACCAATTTCATCCTTAAAATTTTATATTTTTTTAAAAGATTTTATTTACTTATTTATTTGACAGAGAGATCACAAGTCGGCAGAGAGGCAGGCAGAGGGCGAGGGGGAAACAGGCTCCCCGCTGAGCAGAGAGCCCAATGCAGGGTTCTGAGATCATGACCTAAGCCGAAGGCAGAGGTTTAACCCACTGAGCCACGCAGGTGCCCCAATTTCCTTAAAAATTTTAAAAATAGAAACAAAAGTAAATATTCCATTACAATCATATTTGCTTTAAGGTCCATGTTAGGGCACAAAAGGTTTCCAGAAGTTGTACCACATGTTTAGTCAGCTTCAAACCTCCTTCCAGCCCCTTTTCAATCAAGAGCCTCCCAATCTTGTTTACACAAAACAATCTTCCTCAAAGCCATTTGGAATTTAGAGGAGTGGAGAAAATCAGGATATATTTTTAGGTAAAGAGAGCAACATGAAATGTTGACTTAAGGACAACAGACACACAGACAAAAAAGACCTAAGGTGTGAATTTTAGATTTAAAATGCTGATTTTCCACAAGGCGTAAATCTATAGACGGCAGGCATTTTTCAAACTTCTCTAATAAGTAGGATATGAATATATCCAGTAAGATCATGACTCATTACATTTCATTTTAAGCTCCTTGAATCTGCCTAAAATTTTCTCATCTTATCAGACAAGCCAATATATGCTTACACTGTGAGGCTAAAGCAATGAACTTATGAAGAGAATCTGTCAAATCAAATTATCAACAAGCAATAGTACCACTATTGGGGAGTATCTAAGCTTCAATGTCAATTTTGAAGAAATGTGCTTACATTTGCATTTTAATTAGATCACACCTTCAACATCATACTAATTTCGGTTTAATGCTCTATTTTATTACCATTTCCAAAATGACATTTTTAAATGTGGGTATCAAGAAAAAAAACCTATACTTTTATTTTGACAAAACTCAAATATTGAACTTTAAATAGTATGAACTGAATGAAATATGATTGTGTCTAAAATTCTAAATACTTAGAACTAGATTTAAGAAAACCTTCCAAGAGCAAATTATTCTACTCTTATTTAAGAACATAATGAAAAGTTGTATGGAACATGAAATTTAGGTTCTTCTGAGTGACCAAAAACTAGACATCCATGGTTTAAAAAAAAAAAAAAAAAAAGAGTAAAGATTTTGGTTAAGGCTTTCATTAAAGGGAATACCTAGGTGGCTCAGTCTGTTAAAGTGACCAACTCTTGATTTCAGCTCTGGTCATGATCTCAGGGTCTGCATGGAGTCCGCTTGAGATTCTCTCTCTCCCTCTGCCCCTCCCCCCACCTCCCATCCCACCCCCAGTCTGTACTAACCAAATAAATAAAATTTAAAGACTTTCATTATAATTCAGACATGATCTATGATCTATATTGTTTCTTTGCTGGAGGTGGGAGGAACCAGGCAGATTAAGGCTGCTTTCTCTCCAGTTAAACAAATATATACACTTCAATACATAAACTGTGAGAAAATTCATCAATGTAACCTTTCTGAAGTGAAAAGTCCTGTTATTTAGTATATTCGTGATGTTGTGTCACCTTTATCACCGTGTTTGCAGAATGTTTTCATCATCTGAAAAGAAAACCCAGTACCCAATAAACAGCCATTCAACCCCTACCACCAGCCCACGGCAAACACTAATTTCCATTCTATCTCCATGAATTTGCCTATCTTAAATATTTTATATAAATAGAATAAAAGAACAGCAGTCTGTCTTCTTTCACTTAGCAAATTGGTTCAAATACATTTTAAGTAAAAATACTGGTAAAGAAGAAACAGACAAGTTCTTCATTTCTCAATTTTTTTCCACTTTTCTTATTCTAAAACTTTTCCAAAAAGTCTAAGAGGATTTGTGTTCACTTTTTTATGAGGTAAAGAAATATAAGTTTCCATTCCCTATTTTTTCCAAGCAAAAAGTCAATGACAAATATCCATGTAAATTAAAATCCAGGACACCTGGGTGGCTCAGTCAGTTAAGCATCTGCCTTTGGTTCAGATCATGATCCCGGGGTCCTCGGATCAAGCCCCACACTGGGCTCCTTGCTCAATGGAGAGTCTGCTTCTCCCTCTCCCTCTGTGTGTTCTCTCTCTCTCTCTCTCTCACACACACACACACGCACATAAATTAATTTTAAAAATCTTTTAAAAAATAAAAAGAGGAAGAAGAAGAATTAAGATGAGAGAACATGGGGTGTATCTATAACATTTTATTTTTTAAAAAGATCTGAAGCAATAAAATCTTAAAAAAATAAACAAAAAAACCTGTGCTATTTTGGGGTGCCTGGGTGGCTCAGTGGGTTAAAGCCTCTGCCTTCAGCTCAGGTCATGATCCCAGGGTCCTGGGATCCAGCCCTGCATCAGGCTCTCTGCTAAGCAGGAAGCCTTCTTCCCTTCCTCTCTCTGCCTGCCTCTCTGCCTTCTTGTGATCTCTGTCTGTCAAATAAATAAATAAAATCTTTAAAAAAAAAAATCTGAAGATATATGCAAATATGTTAATTTTTAAAAATCTGTGTAGCACATTATTCCCTGTACATTTTTATATTTGAAATATCTCTCAAATTTAAAAAAAATTAATAATTCAACAAATAAACAGACAATTCCTAAATTTGATGGGAGTTTACATAGTTGTTTCATTGGCATGTTTCTGGAAATATACTTTTGGAAAAATATTCTCACACTCATGATCAAATTTTATTTGAACATTTTTTTTCTTGGTGTTTGTTCTATATAAAGCCATGCAAGTAGGGTTGTGGAGGAACTCGGGATTTATCTGTTCTATCACAGTTTCAGGCAAGAACATTCTAAAATCATACCAGAGAAAGTGAATTTAGGCTTTCCTATTTTTACAGCATACTGTAATGATTCCACTCAATTTTCTGATGGTCTAACTGGTATACCTGCATCAGGCCTGCCATCACATGTCCTTAACAAGATGGCTCCTGATGCGAATTTCTCCCAGCCTTATGGAATCTGGGAGTTCCTCGAGACTGCTTTGAAATCAATCAATGCACAATTTTATTTTTTTCATTTAGTTCCTTAGTGCAAGGGTTGGCAAATATGTTCTGTCAAAGGCCAGACAGTCAATGTTTCAGGCCCTGCGAGCCATAGGGTCTCTGTCACAACTACTCAGTTCTGCCAATGAGGGGCAGAAGCAGCCACAGATACACATAAAGGAATGAGGGTGACTGTGTTCCAAGAAAACTTTAGTTACAAAAACAGACGGGGGATGGGATTTGGCTCTATGCCATGGTTTGTGCATACCTGGAGTGCCAGCCAAAAGGATACTACCTTAAAATGTTACTTTAAATTGAAGGCATCTCTCAAATCTTCACTGGAAATAAAATGTTGTGTATATCAACGGTTATAGAAATTTTACACAGTTAAACATGAATTCATAAATAAGAAACAATCCCATAAATGACAAAAATGTTCATTTTTTAGATTCACAGTGTATGAACTTCTTTCTGGAACTATATTTTATGATCTGATTTACTAAATTACTAATTATAATTGGTTCCATTTGTTTAAATTATGCTATTAATGATTCTTTGTGGCAAAATAAATACATATATCTTATCTTCAATTTGACTACAGGGTTGGAATGACAAGGACAGTAAAACTATACTCACTGCACAAAAAATAGCTTTCTATTAGGTTTGCCATTTCACCTGAATAATTCCTTATAATCATGAATAATGATGTTATTCAACAACCTAATGATATCATGGTATGTAGCCTCAATCCATCTGTCTTTGTCAAGAAGGTCAAATATTTGTATTCTACTGCACTAGGCAAAGTTGAACCAACAGTTAAACCATACCATGCCCCTTAATTATTTCTCCAAATGAAACCAGCAAGTACCTTTCTACATTCTAGGATCTATGCACTACACATCTGCTTCAAAGAAATTTAACACCTACTCATTCTTTTACCTACTCATTTTTTTTAAGCTCAACTTAAAAAAAAAAATTTGGTTTAAACTCTAAGAAAAATCCACAAGACTATCTAAGGATAGTCTTAATTGGTTGTTGCCAGAAACTTACTCTGCAATAGAGGTTTGTAACAATCAAAATATTCCAGGAAATCTAATATTACACAAGAATCTGAAATATGCAATGTGAGATCTTGACATTGGTATTGAAGGTAGGAACAAAGCAAAAACAAAAACAAAGTAACACATGACAGATCTGAACTACAGCGTCAATAAAGAAACGCTTGATAGTGTTTGCTTTACAGAATCTATAAATAACTATATTCAGTTACTCTATATATTAAATGACTATAAATAAATGCAAAATGGCTGATGTAGAAGAACATGCCTCACTCACTGTTCTTACAGGGCCTTTGCAGACCCAGGCCCTTGCAGGAGGAGGATGATAAACAGAGCAAGGTATGAAGAAGGAACATTTAAGTGACACTGCAGAAAAATCCACATGGATGTCCCCTTCCTTTAAATTTCACCAAAGATTTCTCACTGCCCTAAAATCAAGTCCTTAAAAAGTCTTATTAATCTGGTTGCAGGGTCCCAGGATTTTCCCTCTTCCTTCCCAGGCTTCACCCTCATAGACTCTGCCATCGGTTTTTTAAACATTCTTGAGCATGCAAAATTTTTTCTGCGCCAGGGTTTTGTTTTTTTTTTTTTTAAAGATTTTATTTATTTGACAGAGAGAGATCACAAGTAGATGGTGAGGCAGGCAGAGAGAGAGAGAGAGAGGGAAGCAGGCTCCCCGCTGAGCAGAGAGTCCGATGCGGGGCTCGATCCCAGGACCCTGAGATCATGACCTGAGCCGAAGGCAGCGGCTTAACCCACGGAGCCCCCCAGGCGCCCTGTGCCAGGGTTTTTGTTCTTGTTTTCCTCCACCTGGAATTCCCTGCCACTGTTCTTCATGGGGCTGCGTGTCCTTGTTAGTTCCTAGATCGCATGTCACATCCAAGGAAAAGCCTTCCCTGACCACCCTGAGTAGTTGGTTTTATGTACTTATAATACAAAATCATGTTGTTCATGATTGATGGGCTTATGGTTATGGGTTTCATCTCCTATGGTCAACCTCTGTGTAGAGAATAAAAGTAGGACCCTTATCTGTCTGTTCATAATCCTATTTCCAGGGCCAGGCACATAGTGGACTAAAAAATTAGTACACACCAAATGAACATACCACTTCATTCACAACAGACAACTATGTGTCTAATGGGAGGGCTGCAAAAGATAGCCCAAGGGCCAAACTAGGCTGACGCCTGCTTTTGTAAATAAAGTTTTATTGGAATATGGCCATACTTATTATTCACTTACCTATTGTTTAGAGCAAGTTTCACATTATAACATAGTTGACTAATGGCAACAAAGACCCTGTGGCCCAGAAAAGATTCGCTATTCGTTCCTTTACAAAAAAGGAATTGCCAACTCCTGGTCTATTGAGCAATATATGTTCTGAATGTGTAAAATGAAGAAAATAATGTCCTTGCCTTCAAAGGTGTTACACTCCTTTGAATATTTTTAACATGAGTCGTACGTGGTGCTCTGTTCAGTGGGTCAGCTACTGTAGGCTGAAACCTTGGCAGAGAGCACCCTGAAATGGGTCTGGAGCAAATGAATGGTAGCAATGGTGCAAAGACAGATCTGGAGTTTCACTGTTTCACACAGATGCCACTAGGATCTGTGGCTATTTAAATCAATTAAAATTAAGTTAAAAATTCAGTTCCTCGGGAAAAAAAATTCAGTTCCTTGGTCACACTAGCCTCCTCTCAAGGGCTCATGAGCCACATACAGCTACTGTATTGGATCAAGCAGGCTTATAAGGCTTTTCCATCATCACAGAAAGTTCTAGTGGACAGAGCTGATCTAAAGACTCAAAAAAAGTCCCTCCAACATGAGGAGTAGCTTGAGTTCCTTTAAGGCTAGAAGGGAAGCCACAGATCATGTGGACACCACCCCCAGGGAACTGGCCCCTGAGCAGCACGAATCAAAACTCAACTATGTTGAAAAAAAAAAAAAATTCTGAAAAGTACTACATTCTGCTCTGCGCAGTTCCAATTAAAGTTGCAAGATACAAGAGTAGAAACCCCAGGATGAGGCTGTTCAAGTTAGATCCTCTGTCTACCTCAAAGAACATAACCTCTCTCAGTCTAATCCCTTATTTATAAGAACAATAACAAAGAAGGTGTTTTGTATTGTTATGAGGAGTTAATATACATAAAGCAGTAACTGGGCCTGGTCCCGAGGAAGCAATGTACAAGCATGGGCCTTTATTTATTTTTTTAAACATCTTCTCCAGCAGATAGCACAGGACTCAGCACCCACCAGGTAACACTCACAATCCGCTGAACCAAATTTGAAGGAAACTGGACTTTTTGTACCAGAGGCACTAACAGGCCAATTTGCCAAATTAGTGGTCAGAAAACTTATTCAGCTGACAGTAAGCCATTCTGGGAAAAAAGCTGGTCCCTAAGAAGCTACTTCTCATCACCCTTTACAAAGGATGGCAAACTAATATGATCCAAGGAGTCAGATTGCAATATACATTTAACATTTTTTGATAACTTGATAACAGACAGCCACTGTTTATCTTATTTGAGCTATAAAGATGTATAAACACAAAATCTAAACAATTCAAGCTATTCAATAATTCAAGATGCCATACTATCTATAACACTCAGTTCTATAGATATTTCTTTGTAATTAAGAAATCCCAACTAACCCACATTTTTACCACCTCTCAGTCATGATCAATTTCTGCATTTTGTTTTATTAAACTTTTGTCTCACTGTTGCATGGATGTGCATCCCCAAAATCAGGGATGATTGGTTTCTTTTAAATTCCAATTTCTGGTTCTTACACTCAGCTTTCTAGTTTAGGGTAAAGGAGTCAAGGCACAGTCCAAAAATCTGCTTTTTAACTGACACTTCAGGTGAATTTTCATACTGGAATCTCAGTTTTGTTTTGTTTTGTTTTTAAGTAGACTTCATGGCCTGTATGGAGCCCAACACAGGGTTCAAACTCACAACCCTGAGATCACTACCCAAGCTGAGATCAAGAGTCAGATGCTTAACTGACTGAGCCATCCAGGTCCTCATCAGTTATTTTAGAAAAAGATTTTGTATACCCATAATAAGAATAAATACAAAGCAGTTAAGTACTTTTGAAATCAATTTTTTTAGGTAATATACGCTTTACTCACACTTATTCTTATGGCTGTATATTACATATATACACACACCATTTTTGTAGGTGCAAAGCACTCAAAGAAATCTAACACGTAGCTCCTTTGCCATCAAGGGGCTTCTTGGATCAAGTGTGTACATATAATGTTATGTAAACAAACAATGTTATGATGTAACAAATGTTATGATGCTACATGATATATGAGAACTCAGTGGATAGAGGGTAATAAGATTTCAGAGGAAAAAACAATCAATCTAGTCTAGGTTGCCAGTAATGTAAAAAATGGCTGCCTTTGGATTAGGCAGGAAAAAAGTGATAGTAGATGTTAAACTCAGTGGGTTTCCCAAGACCTTGTTCTTCTCTCAAAAGCTTCAATTTTTGAACACAAAAAGACTAATGCAACAACTACAGCCTTTCTACTTATTAACCCAAGCAGCCTGGATTACTAAGGTTTCACAAAGTAGCCAGAAGTACAGCTGACCCCTGAGCAACACAATTCCATTTATATGCAGGTTTTTATATTACAGTACCATAAATGTGTTTTCTCCTCCTTACAATTTTTTTAAGGTTTTATTTATTTGTCTGATAGAGGGCGGGGGGAAGGAGATACAGAGCACAAGCAGCGGGAGCAGCAGGCAGAGGGAGAAGCAGACTCCCCACCCAGCTGGGAGCCTGATATGGGACTCAACCCAAGGACCCCAACATCATGCCCTTTGCAGAAGACAGACCCTTAACCAACTGAGCTACCCAGGCACCCCTCCTTACAATTTTCTTAGTCATATATTCTTTTCTCTAGCTTACTTTATTGTAAGAATATAGTACATAATACTTACAACATTCAAAATACAGGTTAATTAATTGTTTAGGTTATTGGTAAGGCTTCCAGTCAACAGTAAACTATTAGTAGTTAATGGAGGGAGTTAAAAGCTCTATGCAAATTTTCAACTGCCTAGGGGACTGGAATCCCAAGTCCCCCCATTTTTCACAGGTCAACTATAGAGGTGTGTGAGTGGTCACTGAGGAGTGACGATGTGGGACACCATACACTGAGCCATCATACAGCCCCTACATCTAAGAAGCCTCTCCTAGAAGACCTTGCACAGCACAGAACACCCTTGTTGTCCCTTGGCATCTGCCATGAAAACACCGGCTGGTCTCCTCAATTGACATCTCATCAAACACTTCATCCTGAAGTCACTTTTCTCATGGTTTAGCTCTTACTCTTTCAATGATCCTGTAGAGTTCTGGGAAGATGTGGGATGCATCTTAATTCTTGGCAAGGCCCCAGGTGCTGGTGCCTAGTACAATAATGTCATGCATCAAAGAAAGGTCTTGAACTGACCATTTAGAAAACCCTTATGTAGCACCTACTACATACCAGACATTGTGTTAGGCACACAACAGAACAGACAGCTAGGTCACTGCCAGTGGCACTGACTAAAGTCCTGTGATTACTGAAGACAGCCTTGGGATATAGGAAAGCCCATGGAATGGTACACTTCAAATTAGTGAACTGGATAACACATGACTTACCAATAAAGTTATACTAAAAAATACATAATGGCAGAAAAGCATGGCCAGTCGTTGGCCATCCATTGGATGAAAGTTGAGGGGGAAAAAGAAATATATCTGGAACTTAGCTGTTCCTATTTAGACAGATTGTGATACACTCATAATCCTTGGTGGCACTGTACCTAAATATTAAGAAAAGTGGAATGCTTCTAGGGGCAACAAGACAACAAAACCCAAATTATACAGCATTGTACACAGGCATTAGAATCAGAGAAGCATGGGGCCAATATCTCGGTTCTCTTTCTTAGTATAGACCCTTGATCAAATTACTTAGCCTATCTGAGCCTCAGATTCCTCACCAGTAAAACTGGAATGAGCCAACAAGAAAAAAATGTCATGTACACTGCTAATAATCAAATAAATGTAAATCAGCAGGATACCTGATTTCACTTCTAAAACCAGCACCTGTGAGTACTATTATCATTACTATTGGCAATGGCAAATTGTTTTTCTACTCTGCTTACAGTTACATAAATTGTACATTGTTTGCAGCGTGACTTGCAATACTGAAAATTCAGCAACATTCAAAACCAGGTGAAGTAAATCAATTATGGAAAATCAAATCAATGGAATATTATGGAGCCACTGAAAATGCAGTTATACACTGCTGGAGAACAATAAAGAAAATGCATGTATTAGAAATGAAGGGATAGGGCATTATACACAGGTTGTTATCCTAGTTTTACTGAGAACTGTTTAAGAGAAGATGAGAAGGAAACATCTTAGAAACATCTTCACAGAAGAACAGGTTTATCCCTGGGTATGGGATTATCTATCTTTTTTACCTTCTTCATGATTTTGTGAATCAAAAAAAAAAAAAAAGAGTAGCATTAAACTTTTGCTCATTTTATTCATAACAAATACATGCATTAAAAAAAATACATGCATTACTCATGTGTAAAAATTGGAAAATACGCCCTATTTTATAGGGTGTCACATTTATATCATAAAATGAAATTAAGTTTACTGTACAGATAAATAGTTACATTGCACAAATGATCAAAATAAGCAGTGTGAGTTACAGCCTCAAAATAGAAGCATACCAGCTCTCCACCCATATTCACAGCCACCAATGTCAAGGGTTACGCTTAAGAAAAAAAAAAAAAAAAAGACTGGTTCAATAAAGCTGCTGAGTAAGTAATTTGAAGTTCTTTATTACCCTAACCTAAACATTTCACATCACAGCCATTTGTTAATTATAAAATAATTATTTAATACAGTTAATAAAAGAGCTGCCAAATACACTATTGATCTGAGGAGTCTCCCAAAGCTTTCAGAGCTTCAGGGATAGTACATAATTTCTATACTCACCTGCGACACCAAATGTGAAAGTAACTAACAAAATAATGATGAAAATTAATTTGAAAGGGAAACTATGTTTCAGAAATTCTTAAAATTCTTGAGAAATTCTTAAAACAATTGGTGAAAAAAAAATGAAAGATTTCCCTAAAATCCTACAACTGTTAGTTACAGACCCAGGGAGGCTTTTCTGCCCTGTGGTAAACCCAATCACGGAAATCAAATCTAGCAGTGATTTAATTTACAATTATTTTTCAAAGTTCGAAGAAAAGGAATAACTATATTATGGTCAATGGGCTGAACAAATTCTGATCCTTGAGTTCAGGGTGGATATATCAAAGTGCTGTAAGCCAGGATGACCTCATGGGGATAAGCCAAAAGGTACCAAGGGGTCTGTTGGGGGCAGGCAGGGGGCAGCCTACTTCCCTACTCCCCATCACCCCAAGAAGTTCACAGTTCTAGTAATCTTAGATATTTGTGCAAGCTATTTTCTCCCTACCTATTTAGATCATGGGCTCTACAAACCAGGGAGGGGAAAAAAACAAAACAAAACCACCAGACAGAAAGCCATCTGAAACCCACTATAAATATGTATATATACATGTATGTGTGTGTGTATTTTTTTTTTTTTTTAAGTAAGTAAAGGGACAAAGCAGGTCAGCTACCCAGAACCAGGCTTGTCCTAGGCCGGTGATATGGTCAAGTGATTAAGGAAATTATTTTCGCAATCTGAGTGGCCTCGTTCATATCAAAATTCTACTACTTACTAGCTGGGTGAATTTGGATGCTACTTCCCTAATGGTAGGGGTTATTTTCTGAATTTAAGTAAAGTCCAGTGAAGTAAATAAGTCAGGTTTCAGTAAGTGGTAGCTGTTAGTATTGCTGAATATAAAAGTTTCATAGAAAATATATGTGTCCGTAAATATTAGTTTTTAGGATAACATTTTTGCTAAAACCCATTTTAAACTGTTTTACACCAAAGTCACAAAAAATGTTTTTGGCTGCTTCTAACTAATCTAGGTCCACATTCTCCCTCGCATCGACACTTTTCACCTTCAGTTCTCTCTTAGGAATGAGATCATCTCTCGAGGTTTCCTCCAGCTCTATCACTCTATGACAATCAGACTGGATGGGGAAAACATATTATCCAGGCTCTGGTTTTGATTGCTCTCTTTCCTGTGGTAAATCTCAAAGAGCTGCCCAAATCCCCTGCTGATTGTCCTGGCCAAGATGGTGATAAATCTAGATTTCTACCATCCAGTGGTATTCACCTGCATAGACAAAGGGCTCTTCTCAAATTATGAAAATGTCTATACCTTCTTTCTTCTAATGTTAATAAACTTTAATTTGGTGATATTAACCCCAAGGTTACCAAGTGTGGCTTCCTCTTGCCAGCCCATATCGGCTTTTTATAGAGGACATTAGTCCGTGTGCTAAAGTCAGGTTTGATTATTTCTCATTCTCAGCCGATTTCCTAACTATGACCAACGTCAACCTTAGGTTTATTTTCTTAAAATTAATCAACAAAGCCATGAGACAAATGTGAAAGCTTTGATGGTATTTTCTAATCATACTCTTCCCAGTCAACAGAATTGAGCTTTGGAAGCTCAATTCAATTGCTTCTTTTTATACAGTGAGTGCTAATGAAGTAGTCCTTAAACACTTGTCACATGACACACAAGACTGATGTCTTTTTTCCCCCATGGTACTTTTTTAGGCATGGTGGGTAAGTGGGAAGGGATGAATGTAGTCCATGGAATCTACGGCAACAAGTCTAAAGCTCATTGTACTTTGTGAACATCAACTCTTCAGCACTGGTCATCTAGGAGAATTTAGTATATATTTCCTATATTGGAGGTGTTCTTTGCATTGAGCAAGTCCATGGCTTTTAAGTCAGTAGTGGAGGAAGGCATTCTTTTGTCTTAAAACCTTAGACTAGTTTATTCACAATCTATGGTAGATTACATTTATAAATAGTCATTCTCCCTTCCACATAGTGTGTGTGTGTTGGGGTGGAGGAGGAGTATACTTCTCTGTCCCACTTAAAATAGGATAGCCATGGGACTTGTTTTGGTCAAGAGAGAGGAGTGGATGTAACATATGGGTGTTCTCAGCAAAAATTTTAAATATGGACATATGGACATGTGGTCTAATCTCCCACCTTCTACCATGAGAGTGACAAGTTCCAGACAGTGGCTCCTTCTTTTCGTTGGGACACAGAGAATAAGACAACAGGCAGAACAGGTCATACCTGGCCAAGCCCAGCCAAGCCTAACAGAGTCACAGCTAATCCACAGAACTACGAGCAAAACATTAATGACAATATTGTTGTAAACCGCCAAGATTCCAGGTTGCTTGCTACTCTATAAAGGCTTACTGATCACTCTCCTTAAATCTTAATCACTTCATTCAACAAGTAATTACTGAGGGCTTACACTGAGTGCAAAACTCTGAGCTAAGGTTACATAATGAGAAAAGAATATATGCTGTCCCTGTTCTCATAGCCTAGAGAAAATAGATAGAAATTACCTGATCATCTTAGCACATGTATAATTACAAACAGGTAAACACTAAGAAGAAAAGGAACATAGTGCTATTAGAGTATATAATAAAGGAAGGTGATCTAGACTGGTGTGTCAGGAAAGCCCTTCTACAAGAAGGGATACATGAGTTAATATTGGTTGGACAAGCAAGTATTATCAAGGGGAAGAGTCAGTGAAAGAACCTTCCAGTCAAGGAAGATGAAAGGTATAAAGCCCCTGTGGCTGAAGGAAAGATGATTTGGCAGAGGAACAGAAGAGGCAGGTATGGCTGGGGCATGGAAGGTACAGAGAGGACTAACAGAAGGCAAGATGAGAGAGAAAGATGGAAGCAGGACCAGAGAACTTTGAAGGCCATGTTTAAAAAGTGAGTCTTTATCCCGATTGCAAATAAAAAGCCAGACTGTTCAACGGGGGATAAAGTGGAAGGTTCTGTGATCAGATTCGTATCTTGCAAAGCTCTCCCTGGTACATGGAGAGTGGACCGAGGAGAAGGCAGAGTGAGTGCTAGAGAATAATCCAGGGGAGAAATGCTGGTAGCTTAGTTAAGGTATTGGCATCGGAAATTAGAAAAACACGCATTTTTGAAATATGGGTCGTAAAGCTAGCAAGACCAGCTCTGTGAAAATGGTACTGGATGTGAGTGGAGAGATATGCTGCAACATCACCCTCTATGAAGAGACATGTCTTACCCTAAAGAGGAAATATGAGAAATAAGGTCTGGGCTTGTGAGTTTGAGTATATCAGTTAATTTTGATTACTTTAAAATACCCCATAATGGTAGGTATATTAAACTCCCTGCACCAGTTACAAATGGAAAATTTTATTAATGGTGAATATGTAAATCACATTTGTGAAGCTTGTCAATCTCAGGAAGGAACATTGGATAAGTAGATGAATTTCAGTATAAATTAATTTAGGAACTCGAGTTTTCTCCTTTCTAATAACTTGGATTTTTTTTTTTTTTTTAGAAAACATAAACACAACTATATAATTATAATCATCGTGATAGTACTATAAAGTTATCTCCATAATGCTATGAAGTACCTCAAAGACTACCGCCTGAGTCAGCACAAATTCTATTCCTATTTCATGAGATTTAGAAAGTAATTATGAGGCCTTTTTTTCTTGAGTGTCCTAAAAGCTCAAGGAGGAGTTCCAACAGTCTTTGGAGTAACGGCTCCTGGAAACACAATTTAGCTTCTGAAATAGACAACTATATAGCACACCTGTCATCCTGCCTAAATCCTGTATACTTAGGGTTCTTTTTTTAAATCCTAATTCCACAAATGGATCTGAAAGTAGTGAAGGATATGATGAGATAGCAGAGATGCACGCCCACACCCATGCCCACACACACGCATGTACACACCCACACGCACACACACACACTCACTTCTATTTCAGATTTCCCTCCCCAGACCCACAAAGCTGACATTTGTAGCAGTCACCAGTGAAGCTTCTATTCTGCCCCAGTTTTTTTTAGGACGCCCATCCTCCCCCAGAGCGAACGGTCCTTGTAGGCTGTCACCTGCCTCTGGCAATAGACCCAGGCTAGGCCAAACAGATGGCCTGCTCTGGGAATTTGACTCTTGGCAGTTCCATGTGACACAGAGACACACATGGCGGGGGCTGTGTCATTGCAATGGCAGCATCATGACGAGACTGTCATCTCTGCAACCAGGATGCCCAGAGCTGCCCTAATTTCATTTATTTTTGAGGCCTGCTACTTTTCAGCTTTCCCTTTTCATTCTGCGATCTGCTTCCTACAGCTTTCCAACACACTGCTTTTATACAAGTGGAAACAGACTCTCAGAAAAGACAGTTAAACCACCCAAAGTCACACAGGTAAGAAATGGCTGCATTGGGATTCACTGTTCTGTTTGTCTGATCCCAGGCCCATGATCTCATACATTCATTATGCTCCCCCACTATACTATTCTAAGTGGAATTTGAAAATGTAACATTTGTTTATTGCCCCAGTGCACCAGTTAGGACTTAGAATGAAATGTAAGCTACATCTGCTATTTTGCTATTTACAAGTGACAGATGACTTTAAAAGCATGTCCATTTTAACTAGTCCTATAAACATATTTACGTTTTCATATTCCCTTCAGATGGCTTTTCAGTGGCTACGCTACTAATCCAGAATGAACTTCCATTGTCTGTTGACAACGATCAGCTCCATTTTCAGAGAAAACTGCCCCATGAGCTCCTTTAACATTTGGAGGACTCCATCCTTTGGAGACAGAGATGGAGAAGTTGCATTTGTTACATTTTCTTACATATTCTTCTTTCATTGAAGAAGAATGTGCCTGGTTAGGAGGTCTTCCTACCAATTCAACCCTTATCCACATGACCATTCAGAGAGACATCAATGAGTGAAACCAGCCCCAATGGCATGAAGCTACAGCTTGGTGAGACTGGCAACAAAGAACACCTATCCTCAGAGTCACCAGTACTCTTATTCTGTCCCTTTTACGTCTTTGTCTCCTGACTGTGAATACAATGACAGGTCTGGTGGCAAACATATTGTAGACTCCTAAAACCAACGCCAGGACTGAAGAATGCAAAAGACTGAAGGTAGCAAAGGGACACCACGTGCCTGAGCAGGCAGCATCTCGGGGAAAGTTAAAAACTGAGTCAGCACTAAAAACCAAACATGGTTAAGTCAGGATTTATGGGCAATGCCTGCAATACATAATTCATCTGAAATCCAAATCCAATTTCACATATTCTGTAAGCCCAAAGTATTCCAAATGTTGTGAAGTTTTTCTAAGGGCTTGATTAGAACAGCCATGCTTCATTTTTGTTCTTCTTGTGGGGGGATTTCAGTACCCCAAGAAGAACTTACCTCTTCAACATATTGTTTTTATTCCCTGAATTTGGATAGAGTACCTCCTCGGTATAATGGGGCTGTGTTGGTCTTTTACCTCTCTCATTTTTTGTAAAGCTAGCCAAATACTCACCCTTCTAGTAGGGTCAGAACCAATGATCTGGACTGAGAAGAATTTCATAAGAGAAAGAAAGAAAGGAAAGGAAAGGAAATCGAAGAAAAGAGAGAGACTTCTTGGGGGACACCCAAGAACAGACCTCTGAAACAAGAATAACTGGGTTCAAGTATCAACTCTAGTATTTGCTAGCTAAAAGGCTCTAGGCAATCATAGTACTTTTCTGAATGTTCCTCTCAAAATATAGATAGGAATACATATTGAGAATGATCGCTTTAAGAATTCAAAATAATACATTTAAGGTTTTAGCACAATGGCCCACAGGAATCATGACTATACTGCCATTACTAATAACTTACTGAGAATATCTACATACATTCAATAGTCAAACAACAGAATCATGATCTCTAACCTCTCAGATTTTGCATTTCATGCGATAGACACAATGAGAAGTAATTTCAATAAGGGATGAAAATTGTTCTGATAGCAAAGTTAAAGGTTGCTAATAGTAACTACTTTTTATCATTAAATTTTTAAATCATATGCAGAACACAGAGGTTAAGAATCTGGACTCTACCATTGGATTGTCTGGGTTGGAGACCCAGGTCTGCCTATTATTACTGTGACTTTGCATGAGATTTTTCATCAGTGAAATAAAAAAGGTAAGAGTAACTATCTTGAAGCATTTTTGTGAGCATCAGCAGAGAAAACATGCAAAGTACAGTGCTAGACACAGAGCACTACCGGAATTACATCGGTACTGAGCTTTACCGAAAGAGTTGTGCCCCTTCAGAATGCCTTCTTCTGAGCGTACAAACGTTGTTTTGTGTGTTTTGAGCCAATCATGTTGTAACTAAACCAAAAATCTAAGGTATCTCTAAAGATACTTTGAACTCAGACCACTCAACTTTGGATCAGAAGTGTACACATATTGGCATTGCAATTCTTAAGTTATTTTGAGGGTAAAGTTACTTTGAGGGTATTTTAAGATTGCAGAGTGAATGAGACAGAAAATACAAAAATGAATAGGAAGAATGTAAGGAGGAACCCCCATAATGCTGGATTTTAATGGAGGTATCAGGATGAACACATTAATTGTATACATATACACATACACATTTGGAATTATTTCTACAAAAAGTGCCTGATAACATTATCCCAGTAATGATGAGCACACCTAGTGCCTAGACCTTGGTTTCTAAATATCATTCTCTCCAAAAATGACCCATCTCTTTGGATATTGCTATTTCCAGGGCTGAAGGAAGGACAATATAAAATGAACTTGGAACAGATAGCAGAAAATGTAGCAGAAAATAAGGAAGTGCTCAAAGACTAATAGAGTCATGTCAAAAGGACACAGGAACCTGTCCAAGGGGCATTTGTTGCCAAATCTGGTAAACTTGTACATCAAAATTCTATAATAGTAATAGATTATAACACCATGAAATAAAAATAGTCTGAGTCAACTAGATGAGAGACAGAGACAGACAGAAGGAGTTAACAAAAAAGTCAAGTTCTTCTTTATAGAAGAATCCCAAATAATAATAAATGTAGAAAAAAATGATAGAATTAGATAGCCAGCATTTTGTAAGCCCCATATTAGAAGTGACTCAGGCAAAGGTCAGCAACGTGCTAAAACTAAACCACTATGAGACATTTTATTGGGGAATGAGATAGATGAGAATTAAAGTTGCCATACGCCTAAGATCATTCTGGAGCCATGACAAGTCTCTAGTAGCCTCTAGAAACAGACTGAAGCCTATTCAAGTGACACTCTTTTCCTGATCAACCGATGACAGCCCTTTGTTCCTTAAAGTCAACCAATCGGTAACAAACTCAATACATCCCCAAGTACCAACTCCAAGTACCAAGCAAGTGACCAGCACAATTCTCCATTATAATAAACTCAGCTTTGTCTTTTTAGCTCAGACAATGAGTGAGGGCCTGCAGACTTACCCCACTACCTACTAATTAAAAAGAAAAAACCTTAACAACAGGACGATCTGACAGTCACCACCTAAGCAAGCAGTCGAGGCTGGCAGTTCCAATAACACTCTGGATGCCTAATAGGATACATCCTAGTACGAGACAGTGCTGAGCAGACAAGGTCACCTAGTTGGTGTTGTTGCCAAAAAAAGTTTGACCTCCTCTGAATCATGAGAAAACAGTCAGATGGCTCAAGGACGTGGAATATTACATGGGAAAACTGGCTGGAATGTTCAAATGACTTAATGCCATGAAGAACCAAGGGAGGTAAGGAAGGAGTATAGATGAGAGCTATTAAGGAAGTTTAATAACCAATTGAAATGTATGAGCTTTGGCTGGATCTAGTATCATGGAGGAAAGAAGCCAAGTGAGGAAATCCAAGTATGACAAGTAGGAAGAGATCACTGAACTGATACGGATTTTCTTGTATGCAGCAACTGTGGTACAGTTGTTCAGGAGAATGCCCTTATTCTCAGGAGATGCATGCTGAATTATTTAGGACTGGAATGTCTTGATGATGGCAGTAGTCTACTGTTGGATGGTTTGGTCAAAGGGAAACCTCTGACTATGGACAAACATGGCATGTGCATATCAAGAAGTTAAAGCTGATGAATCTTGTTGAGAGAGAAACTGGGCATCAGTGAACTCTTCAACTTTTCTGTGAGTTTGAAGTCATTTTATTCTTATTTTTATTTTGAAAACCACATTATTATAGTACATTTGGAATATGCCAGATATTTTCCCACTGCCCTAATTTCTCAATTATAATCAAAATAAATCTGTTGTGCTATACGTATTTTTGTATGTCAGCTCGTATCCTTTTTTGGCAGAAAGAATGGCCCAAATAAGCCAACAAAGTTCAAAATATTTAAATTGCAAAACAATTTCTCTCCTACATTAAAAAAAAAAAAAAGACAAAAGTTTTTCAGTTAAGAATAGCCAAAATAAGGGGCGCCTGGGTGGCTCAGTGGGTTAGGCCGCTGCCTTCGGCTCAGGTCATGATCTCGGAGTCCTGGGATGGAGCCCCGCATCGGGCTCTCTGCTCAGCAGGGAACCTGCTTCCTCCTCTCTCTCTGCCTGCCTCTCTGCCTACTTGTGATCTCTCTCTGTCAAATAAATAAATAAAATCTTTAAAAAAAAAAAAAAAAGAATAGCCAAAATAAGACTCCCTTTGGAGTTAAAAGATCCTCCAGCCTTTATCACAAGACATTTTATCTCCAATGTCAATCAGACAAGCCCAGAAGTCTGTGAGAGGAGGAGAATCTTCCCGGATCCATCAGGAGACATGGAGGTTGTCTCGGAGCATTCATAAACACACACCAAGATGCTAAGGGCATCCGTGGACTCAGCATTCTCCCTGTCTCCCGTACTGGCACGAGTCTTTGGGATGCCATCTGAGGAGTCTCTTGTGGGAAGAGAGGACTTGATCTGTCAGAAGAGCATGTGAACAGAGGCTGCCTGGCTGGATAAAATGCAGCGAGCTGGTTACCACGTCCCTGGGGTGACGGGGCACTCCCGCAAACAAGGTGGAACGAAGCAGACAAGAGAGTGGGCACTACAGAAGAACAGGCAGACCAGTGGTGCCTGCAGAAAAACCTTTGACCTGGAGCATAAGATTGCAGCTTGAGAAACATGCCATAAGGTAAGGGTAATAGGATCCTAGTGTATCCAGCTGAAACTGTGAGGAGAACCCACGTGGTCCCTGGAGCAAGAGGCGCCCGGACTATGTCTGGCGAGAAGGTTGCGGAGCCCCCTGCATGTCCAGGAAGCCCCATCTGGTCTAGTACAGAATCGAAACAGCGACCCCTGACACAGAGGGGAAAGGAGGAAGGAAAATCTATACGTTTACGGGACATGAATTGCAAATAATTGAGGGAATTCAGTGAGGGAGGAGAGCGGATAGCTTTGGTACTTATGGATTTACAGGAAGAGAAATACATTATGAGAGCCAGCAACCCCAGCCCAAAGGGAACTCACCACACAATTAAAAAAAAAAAAAAAATTCCACATTCATAGATCTGGCCCTGTGAAAGAAAACAAACTAGAAAAGGAAATTTGAGCTTTAATAATGAAAAGGTTCACAAAGAGCAGGAGAGAAAATTCAATAAAACTTGTGGAACACAGGGGCGCCTGGGTGGCTCAGTGGGTTAAGCCTCTGCCTTTGACTCAGGTCATGGTCTCAGCATCCTGGGATCGAGCCCCGCGTCGGGCTCTCTGCTTCCCCTCTCTCTCTCTCTGCCTGCCTCTCTGCCTGCTTGTGATCTCTCTCTCTCAAATGAATAAAATCTTTAAAAAAAAAAGAATTCTTCAGTAATAAGAATTGTTTAAAAATAGAATGGTTAAATGTAGTAAGTTGCTGTTGCAAATGCCATAAAAGACATGTAAATTTGAAAAAACAAAACAAAACAAAACAAAACTTGTGGAACACAATGACATCTGAGTCGTCTAGACTCTCCTAACTGCACAGAAATTTCACCAGAGTGCTCGTGTTTGACCCCTTCCCACTGTCCGCCTCTGCATTTCACAGCCACTCGTGCTTAGGACGCTCATAACGATCCCATGATGGAGATAGTAGTACCCCATTGTAAGCATAAGGCAGCTAAAAGCAAAACATACTCAGTTAATCCTGGGGTTATGCTTCTAGTGAGGAACAGAGCACCCAGGCCTGGGCTGCCAAGGGACAGCCCTCAGTCCCGTGGCTACAGCTTCACAGCGTTCCAAATCACCTCTGCCTTTAGGAAATAAAGCCTGGGGCTTTGGTCTCTGAGGGAGAACTAAAACAGAAATAGAAAAGAAGGGAGAAGATATAGCTGAGCAGAAGAGTGAGGAAGGATAATTACAGGGTTCAGAGGAGCAGCCCAGAAAATGTTTGGTCTCCACACCCCTTTAACTGTTGGAAAGTCTTGATGTTACAAAATAAATAATAAGTCCTAAGCCTGAAAAGTATAGCATGGGCAATATAGTCAGTAATATTGTAGTAACACCGTATGGTGACAGATGGTAACCACTTACTGTGGGAGGCGTAGTGCCCCGTAGAGAATTTTCACTATGTTGTACACCTGAAACTAATACAACATTGTCTGTGAACTGTACTTCAATTAAAAAAAAAAATATGGATGAGACCAAAGAGCTCATGTTTATGTGGATTATATCTATTGATACATCGTTAGAAATTAGAACTGAGAAAATTTAAAAATATTTTAGGGTTTACTTAAAATAATAAACCTAAAACATGTTAACATAAATCATATTTTGTGATAATCATATTTTCCAAAACAAAAAATAGTAGTGTGAAGAGTAGCAGTGTTTTTACAGTTACAGTAAATCTCTTATGAATGGCTTGATGAAAGACAAGTGCATTCTCATTTCTATTTTCAATCTGCCCTGATATGTCTTTTGGTCAAAGTGTAAGAAGAAAAGCTGTTCTCATACAGATAATGTAGTTGAAGAAGGAAAGATCTCAGAGATTCTCTGAAGAACCCCAGGATGCTAGGGACCTCAGGACCACTGCTTTAGACACTGAAGCTAGAGTTGGACCATTTGGATTTGAAACCTAGCTTTGCCATTTAATACATGTTTGATCTGGATTAATTCAGCTTTGAATACCTTACTTCTTTATCTATAAAATGGAGGTACTAACAGTACCTGCCTCATAGGATTGCTTATGGGTATTAATACTTAGCAAATGCTTAGAAAAATCTTCACGGCATATATCAAGGTTACAGAAGTCATGTTAAGTAGGTAAATGAAATAATCATTTGGTTTTGCAAGCAGAATCTCTGTCATGGGGTGGCATCTTTACACTGAATTTATATTCTCACAGCTGGGACAAAGACAAGGACTTCTTGAGCAGGAGTGAACACTCATGGAATAACATCCATGTCATAATAGGGGACCCAATAAATTGAGAATGGAGTTCAGATGCATACTTTGATAAGCTGAGAGAAGGAAAAAACAAACAAATTGTAATCTCCACCTCATAGAGGATGAGTAGCAGAATCCCATCTTCAGAACTCTTCCACACTCAAGTCACACCAGACAGTGGGAACTCTTTCTTGTAATTCAAAAAATGTTGAGTTTGAGCTATAAAAACATGTCAGGAAGTCACTAAGCTGATCCATTCAGACATCTTTTAATGACAAACAAGCAGGGGAACAGTTACGAACAGTCAAGAGTTAATGCTAAAGAGAGGTCTTAAAAGTTCTCATCACAGAAAGAAAAAGAAAAGGTGTCACTAGGTGTGGTGAAGGATATTAACTCAACTTACATGGGAATCATTTTGTTATATAGACATATATCAAATCAATATGTTCTACACCTAAAACTAATACAATACTTCATGTCAATTATACCTCAACTTAAAGAAAGGCCAATATTAGGCCAGGTTTAGGTTAAATATATTTCTATCTGGACAGAATTCTATTAATTTTATTTCTAAAAACTGATAAAGGTCATTCAGGAAATGGTCTAAGAACTGAACACAGAATGAAGGCTTTATTACAGGTATCTTTTCTTACCACTATTCCTTCTCTACATGAGGTAGTTTTGACTAAAGGTGTAATTCTTCCATTCAATCCCACCAAACTTGCCACATAGTCTTAGACTTTGCTCCTCTCTTCATTAAATACACTCACTTTTCTTCCAGAGACCATCAGAATCCTAGAAAATGGGGTATCTCCCCGCTTCTTCACATTCACCTCCCTAGGACCATGGGCAGATGACTTACTTGTAGGGCAGAGGGGGTTTCTTTGTTGTTGTGAGCAATAGTTAAAGGATAGTCTTCAGCTTAATGAAATAATCTGTCTGACTAGGAATGGCCATGAACGATGTATCATTTTTAAGGAATTACATTATTATAGAATGCATTTTATATAATCACATGAAGCATCATCTAGAATGTAAGACAATACTGTAAAACAACACTATATTGGATATAATAATCTTTGATGATTCAGAAGACACATTACAGGAGTGCCACATTTCCAAAGATCTACCTTTTCAATATTACCTTCATGCAGGGAATACATAAAACTGGCACTTAGTAATAGAAAGACCAATTTAAAAGTTTAATAAAGAAATGGACACATAGGGCACCTGGGTGGCTCAGTGGGTTAAAGCCTCTGCCTTCGGCTCAGGTCATGATCCCAGGGTCCTGGGATCGAGCCCCACGTCGGGCTCTCTGCTCAGCAGGGAGTCTGCTTCCTCCTCTCTCTCTGCCTGCCTCTCTGCCTACTTGTGATCTCTGTCTGTCAAATAAATAAATAAATAAATAAATCTTAAAAAAAAAAAAAAAGAAATGGACACATATTATTATTTTAAGAATGCAGAAGCACAGCTCTGCTTCCAGAACACAACTACCTGGTTCACTGCAACCCACCCCCCAGTCCCTTCATTTATAATTTGGGAAAAGCATTCTCTGCCTCCTTCAAAGGGCTGTCAGGAAGATAAAGTGAATTTTTAAAGCATGTCTATGAAGTGCTAGGAACTTGGTGATAGTTGACTAAAGAAAAAGAAAAATCTTAAAACACACCCTCACACACACAGAAGAAAATAAATATTTAACTGATCTCAGGATAGAAAGCATAAATGAACTTTGTAAGCATAAGCCCTTGTAAGCATAAATGAACTGGAAAAACACCAAATGATAAACTCACAAAGTGATAAGCTTAACTACAAAAAAAGGTTAAAATTCTTGTATGTTAATAACATCATTAGCAAACTAAAGAGATCAAAATGGGAATAATATTTGCAACAAATATGACAGGCAGGGGTTAATTCCTAGAAGATCTCAAAATCAAATGGAAAAAGGAGCAAAGGACATTAACAAATAATTAACAGATAAAAATAATTCATAAATACATTTAAAAGTTCATCCTGCTATTGATCGGGTAGAAACAATAACACAGATAAATTTATCAACTTGGCAAAGGTTAGGACACACTCAAAAGTGTTAAATTTTTAAAGTTGATGAACATATGGCAAGATGTATGCTACTTGTGTATTGCTGATGTAAGGCAAATTTGGTAATATTTGCCAAATGAAGCAATGCGCAACATTTTACCAAGTTATTCTAGCTTAAGAAATTTATCAGGAATAGGACCAAAACTCCTTTATCAAAATATGCATGATGCAAGCTGAATAGTGAATGTTAAATTATAGTAGATCCATACGGTGCAATATTACTCCATCATTAGAAATCTCAGGGTTACATATATATTTTTTAAAAATCAGAAAATGTCAACAATAGATTTTAAAAAAGGTTATAAAATTTTTCTCTTTTCTAGAGCAACAAAAAAACTAGAAGAAAAAGTAGAAAAATTGAAATTTTAGCAGAGGTTATATCTGGATAATGGGATTATAGATGGTTTTTACTTTATATAATGGGCAAATATTCTTATAATTAGAAAAAATAAATGCAAAATTTAAAAACTTGTTACACTTGATATAAACTAGATTGCTTTTACATAGATATAATTTAGACAAAACATTTATTAAGTCAAGCAATTCATTAGCTGGTTACTAAAAGACTGCATTAAGAATACCAGATGCCTTGGGACGCCTGGGTGGCTCAGTTGGTTAAGCAGCTGCCTTCGGCTCAGGTCATGATCCCAGCGTCCTGGGATCGAGTCCCGCATCGGGCTCCTTGCTCGGCGGGGAGCCTGCTTCTCCCTCTGCCTCTGCCTGCCATTCTGTCTGCCTGTGCTCACTCTCCCTCTCTCTCTCTGGCAAATAAAATAAAAAAAAAAAAAAAAAATCTAAAAAAAAAAAAAAAGAATACCAGATGCCTTGAGGGGCACCTGGGTGGCTCAGTCGTTAAAGCTCAGGTCAATCACAGGGTCCTGGGATCAAGTCCCATATCAGGCTCCCTGGTCAGTGGGGAGCCTGATTCTCCCTCTTGCTCTTCCTACTTGTGTTCTATCTCTGTGTCAAATAAACAAATAAATATTAAAAAAAAAAAAAAGAATACCAACCAGATGCTTTGAGTATGAGCAACTCCTCTCCTCTATAACATTTCAGTAGTACTAGAACTATGTCAGTGCTGAGTACCTACTGTGTACTGACTATATCAGGAGGGAAAGATGGGGGAGGGGTAAAAAAGGGGGAAAAAAAGGAATAGTTTCATTTGAAATTAAATGACAGAGAAGCCTACAGCCCAGAAAGCCCATCAGCCCAGGCCCAAACCTTTCCAGCATGTGTAGGTCGAGCACTACAAAATGAAGGCCTCTTGCTTATCAGCAAATTGTCAGCAATCTCATCACCCTGAGGACTGCACAGAGATGGTACACTTAAAAAAAAAAATCCATTAAAATTAGTTCAAAGAGCAAGACACAAAGGTGGTATGAGAGGGTCATTTTTCAGCGCTATGCACAGAGAAGAGAGACATGTACAGTAACTCCCATTACAGTTAATGAGCGTTGACCATCTATACTAATCTAAACCCCTTGAGAATTTAATTTAAAACCACCACGGCAAAGCCACTCTCAGTCATGAATGAACCCCAGGATTGTTCACTTACCTACTCTTCCCCAGGCACTAAGCACAGTAGAAAATAATATATATTTTTTTCATCACACCTCACAGAAAAAGTAAAAGGCTCACAGAACATCAAATTCCCTTCAGTTTAAAGGCTTATTTTAAATCCTGGGTACTATTTTAATGCCATTTTTAATTAAGCAGTTTAAAATTAGGTCTGGGTTATTTCAGTTGCTATGTGATATTCTTATATCCAGGAATCCAGAAAGTTTCCTTCAGTTTAAACTTCAGTTGACAAATTCAGGGCCACAAATAAATGGTGCCCTTCACCCAAACCCAAGCCCTGGACCAGCCTTCAAAAGTACCAGGATACAGGGCAGTGAAAAAGAGTAATTATCATGCCAGGCTTCCACAAGCCAAATCCATCCAATTCATTCTTCTGCCTTTCACATCATCTGAATTTAGTCTTCAAACTAGTCCTGGAGGTGGTTATGGGTGATAACTTTATTTTCACGTGGGGAAAACAAAACCAAAAAAGATTACATGATTTGACAAGGTTTCCCCAAACTGAACTAAAATCTAACTCACCAACTCCTCACCCAAAGCTCGCTGGCAAATATAAATGGTTCTGCACCCAAAGAGGGGAAAGGAAGCAACGGACCCAGTGGCAAAACTGCTTCTTTCCACACGCTCAATGCCGGAGACAGGATGGGACAATCATCACTAGTTATCATCTCCACAGTCTGAGTTCTCTGGTAGGTCAGGGAAGGACTCTGTGTGGAGTTGCGGATGCTGGTATGCAAAGGTCCTGATGGAAACAATGGCTGGTACAAAGACCTAGCAGAAGGAACAAGTTCACGGAGACAGGGGCCAGAAATCCAGGAGGTCCTGGTGAAGACTGGAGGTTGTATTCTAATTGAAAGAAACAACCACTCAAACTCCTTGAAAGAATAGCCTGGCCTAATGCCTACCTTAAAGAGACCATGTCCACTGCCATGTGATGTATAAGGGCAGGGGAGGGAGATGTTTGGAAGGCTTTGTAAACAAGGAAACCAGAGATGATGGCTGTCCACGCAGGAGCAGTGGCAATGCTGAGTAGTAGACTCAGGACATTTTTCCGAGGGAGAAGCTCCATACGTTGCAAGGACGTTGTGAGAATGCTGTCAATTACATTTTCTGGCATCATCTCTTTGAGGAAGGATCCGAACAAAGTAGGACTCTGATCTCTGGTGTTACTCGGGTTTCTCTATTTCCTGATCAATCAACCGATTTTCCCTCAAGGACAGAGACTCTTTCCTTTCTTTAGGTTGGTGCCAGAAAGCTCAGGGCTAGCACTGTGAGCCATCTCTAACAAGTTATGTGGACATTTGTTATCTATTCATGCACTAATTTCACTTTTGGCTTCATCTGACTTTCCTTATAGTCTTCTTGACTTTTGTTTGCTTTTATTTTTAAAGCACTTAATCTTGCTCTACTTGATCAGTCAACTGAATTTTTTTAAACATTCCAGGAAATAAACAAAGAGACAATGTAGCATGGCAATGTCTTGGTTGCTATACAAATAATAATAAAGGTCTTTTCAAAGGGATTCATCGGAGATTTATAAAGAAATACATGTGTAAGAGAACCTGTGTGTGTGTGAAGCCAAGGAGACAGGTCCATAAAGACTTGCCTGAAGGGATAAGGAAATGGCACACAGTCCCCCTAGACACCCGCCCACCGCACTCCCCCCACCCACCCCGCAGAAGGCAACACAGTAACAAATCTTGGAAATCAAAGCTTACCAGTTGATGAGGTATCAAATCCTATGTTAGTTTCTGACATTTAAGAGGATATAAAAATATCACCTCAGACAGAAGGCTCAGACAAGAAAGAACTGATTTTATCAGCCTGGCTGGAATCCACATGGAAATCTAGGAAAACTGCTTGGGGTTGGGAGGGTGCAGGCAAGGTAGGTGGGGAGGGTAGTTTTAACACACACCACCTGTTACTTCTTTCTGTTCCAGAGCAAGCCACTTTGGAATGATTAAGTATTGACTGTGCGTCCAAGTGTGAGTGTGTACACGTGTGCGGGTGAGTATAAAATCCAGGTCGACACTCTCTTAACCATTACACAGCATTGCCTGGTGTCAGAATTTATCACCTTGTTCCACTTGTTAATGAGAACTCTGGTCCCTCCCTCCCTCTCTTTTTCTTAATTAGTTTTAGAGCTAAAAATTCCCCATAATCAATAATCAGGTTTACTCACTAAACAAATATTTACCAAATGCCTGCCATGCACCAGGGACAGTCATCTCACACGTCCCGTCTTCCTGTGACACCAGTACTAATTAATTACACAGTAAGTTACAATATTAATGCTTCAAAGAAATAATAGAACCAGAGATGTGCTGCAGTTTTCAATCAGAGCAAAGGGAAGCGCATCCTGACTAGGTGACGTTTGCATACAACTTGAATAAAGGTCTGAAGGAGATGAAAGAGCTCAGTGTACATACATGAGGGGGAACAGCATCCCAAGATGAACAGTTGCTTCAAGAGCTGGGAGACAGGAGTGCGCTTAGAACGCTCGAGGGACAACAAGGAAGTGGGTGTGAGAGGAGCAGAGTGAGTGTGGAAAGTATCAGTCTTCTGTGGCTGCTATAATGCATTACCACAAACTGGTAGCTTAGAACAGAAATTGACCCTCTCCCCATTTTGAAAGTCAGAAATCTGAAATCAAGGTGTTGGCAGGGCTGCATGGCCTCTCTGGAGCTTCTGGGGGCAAACCTGTTCTTTGCCTTCCCCAGCTTCTGGTGACTGTGAACCTTCCTTGATTTGGGACCATATCCTTCTCACCTCTGCCTCCCCGGTCACTTAATGCTTCCTCTGCTCTGTGTAATCCCCTTCTGCATCACTCTTACAAGGACATTTGCCAGTGGATTTGTGGTCCACCCTGAAAATGCCCTCATTTCAAGATTCTTAACTTAATTTCATCTGCAAAGACTCCTTTCCAAGTAAGGTAATATTCATCAGTTTTAGAGATTGAGATGAATCTTTTGAGGGTCATCATTTAAATTCATAAGGGATGATGAGTAGATGAAATCAGACAATAATGGCTGGTGGTAGGAAACAGAAAGAAGAGTTTATGTAGGAATCTTGTAGATCATTGTGATAGTTTTGGCTTTGGAGAAAACAGGAAGCCATTGTGGGGACATAAGTAGAGACGTGTGACATGGATTCAACAGGTTTAATGGGATCATTCCAGCATTGTCATACAAAAAAGTCCAGTAACATTCAACCCTTAGATTGCTACTTCTTCAAGTCAGGAGTGTGCCATATTATGATTAGAACTAAAAAACAAGGAGGATTAGAACTTGGCACATAGTAGGCCTTCAGTGGCTACTACACGCCTCTCTGAAAATCTCCTGTGCATCCCATCGGACATTTGTTGAGCAAATGAATGTTTTTATCTAAACCAACCTGTTTTGAAACAAAACTAAATTTTTTCCCATAAATATTTCTCCATCATCTACTATATTCAAGATCCTGTTCCTAGGAATTAAGGCAATCAACAAATCACATACTGCTATCTAACATGGTATTAAGTGACAAGTCACTTTTTTTTTAAGGATTTATGTCATCACGTTACTTGTGTAAACAGTGATTGAAGAATTTCAGCTCACTGGGGGCGCAACATGCTACACTCATATTCTTTGCTATTGCTTTTCCAGTCCTGCTAATGTAGAATCCCTTCTCAGCCCCTCTGCCACATCTTTGAGAGAATCAGTAAATTTGCACTCCCTTTTCGTAATTAAAATTAATAATCTGGTCTCAGATTAAAATTTCATGTCCTACCTAAGCATTGGCTTAAAATGCAAACTTGACCGCTTACAGCTCTCTTCCAACTTCTTCCCTATTCTGGGACTGAGCTACTCTGGTTTTAGAGGCCCAGTGGTCTGAGGTAATTGGTTGTCTGTCAGCTGGTGAAAGGCTGGTGTCCCTGGTCTAGCTCGTTCCCTCTGCTGGCAGCTCCTGCAAATGTGGTGGTCTCAGCAGAGTTCAAAGCTGATGGACAGGCTTTTTCTCTGAAAAGCCATTTAAGTACCATCCTCACTCTATCTGCTTCTGAGGGTCCATTCACAGAAGGACAGCCATGTCTCCCTTCATAATTCTGTCAGTGGTATATGACCCAATCACATTTCTGGATAGGCCAATGCTTCAGTTACATCAAGGTCTCCCTGAGCAGCCCCACGGCACCTGCCTCCTACTTCAACATTCATGGCTCTGGCAGGACCAAGGGACCTGCCGAAATGGTTCTGTGTTTCTTCCAAGGGCTACAAAAATCTGGAATGTGGTAGGAAAGTTGTTTCCTTCTTCTTCCCAGAAACGTTACTCCTCAATCCCTTTTGCCCTGCTGCTACAGGCCACTCCAAAGTATCTCTTCCCAAAAGCAAATGAGAGTGAGGCACAGATCTGTGCTCATGTGCAATCACAAACTCTGTAGAGTAAATGGGAGGCCCTCCTCCAGAGCCTGTACTGTGCCTGTCCCGCACTCCTGTCTGAGAGCAGAGCCTATGGAGACAGCTGGCACCACAGCTCAGCATCTGGCCAGGGAACAACACGGCAGCATCCTTTTGTTGAAATCATGCAGCTCAGGGCTTCCAGCTACATTCCGCTCATGACTTTCAAGAGCAGCAGGCATAATCACTCCAGAAAGAGGGAGGAAAAGAGTCTCTTGGAATCCTCCATTCCAACTGGCTCTATCTTCACCCTCACCAATTCTCCTCTTACGGAGCCTGGGAGCATGGACGTGAGAATCCACGTGGTGGGTCTGGTTCTGCTGCTACCTCTCAGTAAAGTGAGTGTGGGTTCCTCTCCTATATGATTATCTCCCCAAGAATACTGTCCGCCTTTTTGTTAGGGCCCTAGTTGCTCATATTCTAGGGCAACGTGAAAAGTCCCACTGAATGTCTGTTCTACTCCTGAGTATCAATGACCTTACTGCAGATACAGCTCCATGAGAAAAAGCTTCTAGGGGTCATTTGGTCTCCAAACAGGATAGAAAATACTAACTAGTATTTTACATGTCTGCATGAGAAGCACTCTTAAAGATTTTAATGTAATTTTTTTTGATTTATTTTATCCTGACATCTTATTTAACAAATTTTAAAGCAGTCATCTCTGGTGAATGGAAAGGGATCATGGTTTACTGTTGAAGTATTAGCACTCAACGGATAATTCTTAGTTCCAACAAATCTGTTGAACTGGAAATAAATCTTGAAGATGAAAAGATCTCTTGATAACTACAGCCATTTCAAAACCTATTAGAAAACAGAAAAATCAGAGAGCCAGATGAATTTCGCTCCTCTTGGACTCATTTTCCCTAGGAGCAAATTGTACTGCTCGACTTGCTAAACTGCCTGGTCCCCCACACCAGCACTGCAGAATCAGGCTGAAGCCTCTTCCATTCCCAAAAGTCACCAAGGTTTGGCCTGTTCTGAAATAATAATGATAATTACTCCTGAACAACAAAGCCACCAAAATGCCAGAGAGAAATATCAATGGCAGAGTATACATTTACAACAATATAGCCCTAACAAGTAGGAGTCTAAGACTCTGGGGAAAATAACTCCTTAGAACATCTAAGCAATGACACAAAAAGGTTTGCTGCTCATGGGATGGCAGCTAGAAGGGGTAGAAAGAAGGATGGAATGAGGATCAAGAGTCCTGGGTAAAGAAGTCCTGACTCCCATGTGGTAGGACCACCACCGGCCCGAGACAACCTTCTTATTTCAACTGCTCATGTGGTTAACGAGAAAAAAAAAAAAAAAAAAGCATCACTCATCCTAAAATATTATTTAAATTCAGTTAATTTATTTCCAAAATTATTTTTAACAAAATATATTAATGTGTTGTATATGTATATATATACACTCTTCACCCCCATTATACAAACACACACACAGACACACACAAGAAAGACAAAGAACGCTGCCTCAGTCCCCGGCTACAGCTTTCCCCTAAATTGTTGTGTGATGGGTACCAGTTTGTGTTAAGGAAGGTGGTCATTTGAAACAAAGAATTCCCTTGTTTTTCATTCACTGGTGGATCTTTTATCCTGCTAGTCTCAATGGTATTGAAGAACACATACCAGGTCCGAGCTGAAGGGTCTCACAGCGGCTTCTCCCTATCAGTCTTCTACCCTATCTGTCTACCACCAGGGCTGTCACTAAGACATGCCCACTGGCACGTCTGTTCCTGTTACTATATTTCTGTAGGTACCCCACCCCAACTGCTGCTCCTTCCTCTTTGCCTCCTCCCCTGGGGCGCTCTAGACCTCTCCACGATGCAGAAATTAATAGGCTGATGTCTGACACAGAAGAGAGCTTCCAGGAACTGCCCTGACTTTGGTCAGTGCCATGTGTCCTACTAATTGTTTGCATGTAAAAAAAAACTCCTCTAAGATATATCCACCCACATCCTGAGCCCCCACTGTGGGTACATCTAAGCCAAGCCAAGATTCCTAAAGCACATCTAAATCCTGCAGCAGAAATCCCCAGAAAATAATTTAGAACACAAAACTAGTTCAGATATCCAGTACTGTAGCGCGTTCTTACGATAAGGCCCATTTAGAATTTGGTGCCCGAGAGCTATTTGTAAATTTATAGTTATTTTTTTCAGTCAATTAGTTTGAGACAAGAAATGGAAGCTAAGTAAATAAATTAGATCATTAATTTGCAATAAATATAAATTATGCTAATTCTAAAAACTGGACGTATATACAAAGTATGTATATATAATCAGTGAGGAATGTACGTAAGACTCTATTAGCAAAAGAAAGCCATCGTATTGTGTTGTAGAAAAATCCATGTTTATTCATTCAATAGATTTTAGCAGTTTTGATATGTGTATGAAAATATAAGATAAACATTAACTGCCTACTCATGTTCTAACAAATCTATTTTCATTCCAAATGGAAATTACAAGATATTTTGCATTAAGTTAATTACATGATATTTCTTATGAATAATGATGTATTATTTCATTCATTACTTCTAATTATGTTCTGTTACAAGTGCAAGGCTGGCAACACCATGACTAACCTTTCCCTATTCCGCATGATCTGATCACTTGCACGGGAAACAGGTCAAAATATGCCCAGAATATAATGAACAGAGTTCAATAATTGTTAACCATGACAATTTAAGATTACCTGAGGAAAGTTTCACATAGAAATAAATAGCAATGGGGAATGGCTTGCCATGTTACAGGATATTCCTTCTTGCTACCAATAGGAGAAATGTTCTACTTGTTATTTTAATACATTTAATTATCATCCTACCATTTGTTATGACTGGCAGGAGAACACCCCTAATACTGTCCTCCTTGTTCTCCACACTTACCCACCGACACAGTTATATTTTATGTAGACAGGCAGATTGTAAAGATGTATTTTCCTGCTGTGAAAGTGATTCTGTAGGCTTAATGCCATTCGGAGAGAATGTGAGAACTTCCCAAAAGCTCAAAAAGCCAGATGTATTTGGTATTTCCCTCCTTTAATGCACAACCATGGTCAGACCAGCCCATCTCACTCCATTCACAGCAGGGCCTACAACTAGAAGGTAAATCCTATTAAGAAGAAGTCGAGGTCAAGGAAAATCAGCCAGAACCAGTAATCGAGAACAGGGGCCAAGAGAAACACAAGGCCGCTGCATGTGTTCCCTCATCAGCCAGCAGTCAGCAAGGAGCCAGGGAGAGACAGGGGACAGTGGCAAGAGGCCGGGATGAGGTCTACAGGCCAACATGCACATGCTTTATGCACACTGCTTCACAGGTGAGTCCCCTTTATTTGAATGGGTCAGGACCGAGTAGATAAAATCCACACATTTTTCTCCACCCAATTTCAAACATTCCCCGTACACATACAAAGCATCTATTAATTCCTTCAGTGTCAGGTGCCAATGATCCATCATTCTGTCTACAGGAAAAACAAAGATACCAGCCTAGGCTCCAGGAACAACAACAACAACAACAAAAAACCTGGGAGAGGAAGAGCTTGGCAAAGAGGGCTTTTCTTTCTCCTCTGGTACCCATGACACTGAGTACCCACTGGTCCCGCACGCAGCCTCAGAATCCTCCTCAACCCTGGCAGCTCACTACCAACTGGCGAAGAGGCGTTTGCAGTAAAACATGTTTGGTCTCTGTGCAGTAATACCTCAGATGACACGTCAAGATGGATAGGGGTCACACGATGGGGGTTGTCTTGCCACAGGGGTTGCCAGAATCATCTCTGGCAGGTTCTGGACACTGAAAAAGGAGTTCAGTCAACTTAGTGAATGATCAAAGCATCCAAGAGCTTCTTCTGTTCCTGCTGACCAATGCCACTGAAAACCGTTTCTAGCTACCAACCCAAGGGTAAGCAAACATTTATATGGAAACCTTCCCCACACAAACAGGAGAAAGAATACTCCAACTGAACAGTCACTACTACATGCAGAACGCTTGAACACAATAAGATGCCAAATAAAGGGAAGAAAAATAGGACCATAAGAAAACCAACTTACCCCACTGCAGCTGAGGACAAAGGACAGCAAGACTGTCCTTGAACATCTCTCCAAGCGTATTTTAAGCTAGCTGATATACAACAGGCATGCAGAGTATGGAGGGGAAAGACACACTCAGGGAAATTTTAAGAAAGAAAAACTATCTTTAGTAATAAGGATATTAATATAGTGCTGGTGCTCATTTATTTGCACAGGAAGGTTTAAAAAGAAATTCTTTTGGGATATGAAAGATCATCAGATCGCTAATAACTGCAGTTTCCTGAACAATTAAAGAAATTCACAAGATTACAACCTACTCAGGAAATGACAAATATCTCTGATTTTTATGGAAGAGCTAAAAGGGCACTTTTATCTATAGCATCCAGTCTGTAAGAAGCACTGTTAAGTAATGAGGCTATTTTTATTATATGTCCATTCACTTCAGGAGTATTCAACATGGCAGTGGTCTAAAAACAGCAAACTTGCTCGTTCGGAAAGGTAAAATTGTATATCGGAAGGCATTTGCCAGAGTTTTCCTTTTTAGGTATTAAAGTTGGACCTTCGAGGCACGATTCCCGTTGTGCCAAACTTTTGTTTCTCATATTCAGCAGAAACAGCTTTCGAGTGACAAAGTCAAATTCTTCCCAAACGCACTTCATGAGGCTGTCCTCAATACATCATCCTAACGCTGTTTAGACTCGATAACATTCGGTGCGCCACGCTCCGGTTTGGAAAAAGTCTGCTTTTTAAAATAACTGATTCAATAAACTGTTGACAAATGATGTATATCATATAATATGGCCAGAGAGCCAGGTTTATCTCTGTCAATACATGCCGCATGCAGTCCGTTCACAAATGTTGCCATGTTCCCCTTATGTTAGGGCTCCTTATGCCATTCTGAGTAGCAATCCAAAGATCAATACACAGTCTGCTGAAAACAACAGGACATAACAAATGAATAATTTTATTTACAATAAAGCCTCGGTCCCTAAATGGATTCCCCTAATGCTCAGATTCATTTTTCATGCTCAAGATGGGAGGTAGACATAGCATAATGCAAGGGAACGGCATTCGGAGCAATATTAACCATACTGGTTCAAATTTATTTAAGCCACACGCAATCGTGGGACTGCACTGAGGTACATGAATAAAAAACATTCACTGCAGAATTCTGAAGATGCAATCTCCAAAATGCTTCTATTCTCTCACCAAGACACTCTGAAAAGCATTTTCCAGTAACAAGAAATTAATGGATTAAAGACATTCTGACATATCCTTCTCAAGCATTGCACCACAGAGGCCAAAGCCCATTCAATAAGCTTTAAACAGTTTGCAACGAACAGAAGTATTTGCTTTAGGTGGGGACAAGGAGGGATTGAAGTGGGTCTTTTGAGAATGAAGCAAATAGTCTTGCTTCAAAAGCTTATCTTTGGCCCCTGATCTGACAGTTCTTTTCCTCCTCTGAAAGGTATGAAAAAGTCAGTGAGCAAAGTCGTAAGAAAAAAAGGGTTGGGGAGAGGGAGCAAAATGTTAGAGAGCACACAAGTTGAAAGATGACATTTACAAGTCTCGTGAATGGCACATTCCCCAAAGGCCGCCTGAACCCTCTTTTTAAAAAGAAATCCTCATAAATACAAAATAAAAATTTCCCATTCGCATACAGATGCCAATATATTGCCCACGAGATGCAGACTTGTCCATTAAAAATTAACATGCACCAAAAAAAAAAAGAAAGAAAGAAAGAAAGAAAGAAAGAAAGAATCTTTCCCCATCAGCCATGAATTCATTCACCTCTTTCTTTTAGACTTAACTCTGTATACTTGTAACACAGAAATGTAAACAAGATTGCAACTGAGAAAGCAGGAAGGGAAAGTTTAAAAAAATCAGCTTCGATAGGATACTAAAAAACCTGGAATAAAAGGGGAACCCGTTTGGCTGGTGTTCGGGAATACTGAAAAGGCAGGATTTCCACGCACACTTCTTGCCCCCCGCCTCCGTTGAAATGATTCATGTGATCCCCATGCTTATCATTTCATTTTAAATTCAGTCAACATAGAACTTTGGATGCTGAGGAAAAAGAGATGTGCAAAAGCAAGTCCTGCCCCACCCCTTTCCAGGAACTAAGGACTTAGCACGGAACCAAGCAAGAATGCGTGGTTCTGACTTGAGGCAGACCCGTTAAGTGTTTGGCACCACCGTGCCTGGAACAGAGTAGGAGCTCAGGAATAAACTGCTGCATGAATCAACATGCAAATAAGGAGCCAAGGGTCACAGAAAGGACGGAATATTTTCTTCCTGAGGGGGAGCAAGCCAGGTATCAAAACATCTTAGCTGAACCGAAAAAGAATGGGAAGGATCTCCCGTACAGAGACAGGCAGGGTCAAGATGGGTGGAGACATGGTGAAGGGAAATGCAACATCTCTTTAGGAAATAGTTGGAACAGGGGGGGAGGCGGAGTCAAAATAATGAAAATCTTTGAAAACTATGTAAGGAGTTTGTACTTTATCCTCAAAAAAAAAAAAAAAAGATTCATTATATTCATTAATGGTTTACTTGCAAGGGAATAGGAAGGAGAGAGACGATGGGAGCTTAGGTCTAGAATGAGGTGTGGGCCCGAGTAAAGTCTAGGAGCAGACGGGGTGCAGGGAGCTGGAAGACCTAGGAGACCCACACCAGGGGGCTGATCTAAGGCAGACAGAAGAGAATGCTGGGGGAAGATGAAAGCCCACTGCAGACATCTCAACCATTTATTTTATGGAAATGATAATAGGCAGAGCTAGCCACAGCTTCAATTCCCAAATCTCAAGACAAAAGAATATCACTTTCTGCAGGCAAATGAGTAATGTATTAAGATTCTTCTCACAGTTATCACCTAACCGAGTTTACAAAGGTAAAGTAAAAAAAAAATAAATAAATAACAAAATCATCATATAAAAAGGATTGTCTGAATACATTATCTACTGGCCCTGAGACCCCTTTAAACCCTGCAGATATGAAATAGCCTCACGGAGTATACAGATGATAAAGATGTCCCTGTTCTGTTATCCCCAGAAAGGGTTGGTTCCTTCTTGCTACTTTCCAAACGAACTCAGGTTTGTTCATTTTAATGCAACATCCTGTCCAAAATGGCAATTCCAGGGCCATCTGGAACAAAACCAGTTATCAGTCACTAACTGTTCACTGTTCAGAACAGCATTTCCTGAGAAGAAGACACCGCAACTTTTCTTTAAAGATTTTTTTTTTAATTTATTCATTTGAGATGCAGAGACACAGAGCACACAAGCAGGGGGGGAGGCAGAGGGAGAGGGAGAAGCAGACTCCCTGCTTAGCAGGAAACTGGACATGGGGCTCAATCCCAGGACCTAGAGATCATGACCTGAGCTGAAGGCAGACGCTTAACCGTCTGAGCCACCTAGGCAACCCATCACAACTTTTCTTAAGTATAAACATGCCTATGACCCACGTCTTATATCACACATGCCAAATGGGTTAAAAAGACCATGAAAAGTCAAGTTTCTTACTATCAATATATAAGTAAAAAAAAAAAAAAAAAAACCTCACGAAGTTAAATTCAATCCATTATTAACCATTAAAAAGGCAGTACAACTCAGCAACTTCACAATTTTCCAGGCCAAGGTATTAAAACACATTCATCCAAAACCACATTTTCATCCCAGGTTCCCTCTTTGATACAAGATAGAAGTCAACTAAAGCGGGCACTCAAACAGATACCTACAACATTTCAACCATATTCTTCTGACACCGGAATTCTCAAGCATTTTCTTTAAAAAAAAAAATTCCTCAGCGGAGAAAAACAACCAGAAACTTGCAGCAAAATCAGATGAAAAAAATAAAACACTTCTGTTATTTAAAGAACTTCACAGTCTCTTAGAAGAACTCAAATAAAATTGGTATAGATCTTTAAAATTGTTCTCTTTTAGAGGACCTTCCTGAACCATTCTAGTTTTTATTTCTACTTCAATAGAGGAATAATATTTTCTAATATTGAGTATTTATAATGTAGATTATTTTTATACATTTAAAAGAAGAGCTAAATATCAAGTAGTTAAATATCAAGTAGTCATTCACATATCATTTAGTAGTTTACTGCTGTGATCCTTAGTTTTATAAATTTACAGAATTTATTTGGCTAAAATTAAATTCAAGGAATTTGGGCACCTATCATAAAATCACAATTATCTTTTGGTTCGTGTTTTCTTATTGTATTATTTTCAATGTAGAGCAGTTACATGGCCAAGAAAGATTATTCCTAAAGTTCTCAAACTCCTTGAAAACTCCCATGGTGGGGGTAGCATTTTCCACACTACAACATGATTTTATTTTGAAATAAATATTCATATATATGTGTGTGTGCGTGTGTGTGTGTGTATACACACACATATATATATGAATATTTATTTGAAAATAAAATCATATTGTAGTGTGGAAAATGCTTATTATCTTAAAATATGAAAGTTTATACTTTCTTGCACTTTGCATAGTAAATTAGTGGGAAAACAGAAAAAAAAAACCAGAAAAAAAATTCTAGACAGTCAGTACAAAAGTCATCTGCACACAGTCACGAGTGATACTTTCAGCAACATAAAAATAACTCCAGAATATTTCACCAATTCCTGCTGCTCCCGTGGCAAAGAATAAACCTTCTACTGAAGTCAATAGGAGGAAAGGCTACAACACAATGGTCAGAGGGAAATAAAACAACTCTACCACCAATGACACTGGACAATGATCTACAAGCTGTGATGTTCTCCAAGAAAAAAAAAAAAAATGCTATTGCAGATCCTAAAATGAAAACAACTGTTTTGTAGGTATATTTATGTGTATGAATTTGCTTGAATGATCTCTAAGAGGTAAAGATAGCACGTCAGGCTCAAATCTTCAGGTAATACCTTATTTCCACATCACAAAAGTGCCACCAATCTCTATCTTACTATTAATATTCACTACTGATGACTGAAAACAAAGCACTCATGATACTCATTGAGCCCCCCTTAGAAGGACCTATTTATTTACACAGCTACGATAGTGAAAAGGTCAAGTAAAAATTCACCTCCAAAGCCACGGTTGCTAAGCAACTCTTTTCAGAAGTTCTGCAACATTGATCAAGCATATTGCTGGTACCACCAACTGGATCCAGAAATAAATGCAACATCTTACCTGGTTTCTCCAAAGGGGGAGGCAGGTGGATTCCTTGCTTACCTCTGCGAACAGACATGGAGGCCAACGCTGTATTCCTTTAGTCTGTTAAGTTCAGGGGCTTTTTATTTTCCCTCTCTTAAAAAAAAAAAAAAGGATACGTCCTGGTACCACAGGTTTCCTGTTTACAAGAGCAAAGGACAGTTCTGTTTTGAGAAAAACTACAGAGGGCTTGATGAGGTGTTGGCCAAATCGGAATGACATTTCTTCACAGTTGAAGCCTGAAAAGAGAAAATGATTTAAGAAGTGAGCTTTTGTAAAATTCAGATGAGAAACTTAGATTATTTTAAAGAAATACCAATACTTTAAAGAAAAGTAAATCCCATTTCCTACAGATTTTTAGTTGCAAGGATGACATCATTGAAGCTGTTCCCGACTTAATGTCCACCAAGATAGATTCTGGGCAAGTCCTCCTAACATACACTCTCCTCTCCCTACCCAGCATTGCCTTATTTAGAGTGTTTTCAAGCAGAAGCTTATACATGGGCAACAAAAAAGTCTTCTTAAATCCCTCTGCCATTCAAGTTGTCACTTTAACCCAAATCTGCTAGGTCCCATCTCTTGGCTTATTTTTACCCATTCATCATCTTTGCTAAGCTGAAATTTTTAATTGTTAAGCATGGACTATAAACCATTTAATTCATAAATGATTTTCTCAAATGGTTTTATCTCTATTTATATAAAAGCAATTTAGAAAAAGTACAAATGCCATTTGACCCTGCCTACAACTACAAAAACATGAGCACTCTGAGGAAACTATTAGAGTAAAAATTCCAAAACTAAAGGGAAAAAAATTGAGAAAAAGAAAGAACAAAACAGAGTTCAAGAATGAGAACTTCTGGCTGAGTCAGTGCCAGGACTGACAGTAAGGCGTGTGAAAGGTTCCATATCTTCTTTGTGGGGGAAAGCCTCAGGGGTGAGGGGTGGTTGAAGGAATACTTGGTCCTTGGCAACTGGGGTACGAGGTAATGATCTTCCAATGATCAGATGCCGATACAGGGCAGAGTTACTTTCTGAATGACAAAGACACAAATTCCTTGGAAAACCATTCATTTTCCTGATTTAGAAACCACCCCACTATAAAACTATGAAAATAGATCAACCCACGGGAAACCAGAAATACGATTACAAAAAGGATAATGTCAGAAAATGGTTGACTATTTTATAAAGCATAAAAATAAGTGTACAATTGTTTAATGATTCTGATGTTCTCAATGACTCAGAAGATACAGAGAGCCATGCAAATGCCATCTAGGGTCACCTAGAAGTACCCACATGGCAAGAACCTAACACATTTCAGGGACAAAGACATAAAATGGAAGGTGTGCCTCAATGGTACAAATACCGGTTTTCAGAACATTTACAACTAGCTCATGAGAGGCCAGTAAAGACATCAAAAATCATCTAACCCAGTGGTTCTCAGAGTGTGTTTCCTGGACCAGCAACATGAGTATCACCTGGGAACTAATTAGAAATGTAAATTTTGATCCTACTCTGGACCTCCCAAACCAGAAACTTAGGCAGAAGGGCCAAGAATAACCTATCCAGATGATTCGGAACCATAATCAGACCCAACTAGTCTCCCAGTCCTTGGGTCCTTCACTACAGAATCCTGGCCAACCAGCTGGCTAGCCTGGGCTTGAGTACACCCAATGGTGGGAAGTTCACTACCCATTACTTCTAAGAAAATTCCAGCAATTACATAGCTGCCCATCCTATTTATCCAAGTCTATTTATCATGAATTTTGCCTCAGGGCCATATGAAACAAGGAGCATGCAGTGGTAGTGCTTCAGATATTTAGAGTTAATTTTTATTCATTTCCCCCCTCCACCATTTGTCTAAAATGAACATGGCACTTCATTTCAGTCATTCTGCAAGCAGCATTGATTCAATTCCACCACAGCTCTTGGTGGTTTGTTTTTGTTTTTGTTTTTGCCTACCCAGCATCTACTTTCTATATATCTGGCCATAATTGGGGGGGTAATTTTTCTTTGGGTAATACCCCACTATTTTGTGCGCTATTCCCACCACCTGATTCTAGAGACAGGAAATTGATCCCGACTTCCTTAGGCTTCTGTCACATGACTGGTTCAGGAGTGGACACAGGACCAAAAAATGAGCCACTGAAAGAAAAAAGATCCATGAGAAGATTACTGCTGACACTACAGGGAAAGAACTTTCTCCCTGCTGAGTTGCCAGTCTGATAGGACATGAACCAGAACAACTAGAGGTTGCACGGAGTAGAGTCAGCCTGACACACGGAGGCTGGCAGAGCCAAGACAGAGACCCATTCCTAGGAGATTGACTTAAGCACAGGTTAACGAGCTCATGCTAGGAGTCCATCAAAAACTCTTCATGTGGTTTTCATTTTTCTTACCATTTCTCCTTCATCGCTCTGCCCAGCCCCCTTCTTTCCACCACAGAGCTTCACTGTTTCATAATTCATGTATTGTTTATCACCTTAATTGCATTTTATAAATATTTTCCATGTCAAAATTATATAGGGCACTTGCAGGTTTTTAAAGATTTATTTATTTATTTGACAGACAGAGATCACAAGTAGGCAGAAGTAGGCAGAGAAAGAGGAGGAAGCAGGCTCCCTGCCTGAGCAGAGAACCCGATGTGGGACTCGATCCCAGGACCCTGGGATCATGACCTGAGCTGAAGACAGAGGCTTAACCCACTGAGCCACCCAGGTGCCCCTCTTGCAGGTTTTTAAAATGGGTATATAAATTGCATCATGCTTTAAGTATCTTTCTGCCTTTTTTTTCCTCAACACTTTTAGAAATTCATTCCTGCTGTTTTAAGTAGATATAATTCATTCCTTTCTACTTCTTATTCACTCAGTATATTACACTGTCATTTCCCTTACCTGTCCCTCTAGCAATGAAGAATTAGCTTGTCTCCCATCTTGTACCACAAATACCACTGTGGTGACCACCTGACATAGATTTCCCTGAGTATGTAGGCTGGAGTCCCATTATTTGGTTTTAATATCTGGATTTTCTAAAATAAACGTACCAGTTTGCATTCCCGGAAGCAATAGATGTAGATTTCTATTTTCTCACATCCTTGCGAGCACTTGGGAGTCTCTGATTTCCTAGCTGTTACCGGTATGAGAAGCAAAATAGAAGCTCTTAATTTTCCTTTGTCTCCAATGTGATATAGGTGGCTACTTCTTCTTGTATTGTCAATTCATACTTTGCCCTCTTTTGTACACATCTCCTCCCTTCTGTTTTCTGGTTTTTCAGAGTCCCTTGCGTATTTAAATATTGATCTTGGTCTTTTAAACATGACAATTATGTTTTCACCATCTGTTAGTTTTCCTATCATATGATCCAGTAAACAAACAGCATTCATTTTTTATGTATTTGTCAATTTTCTTTTTATGGTTTGTGCCCTGTGACTCTTATATAACAAACCCTTCTCTACCACAAAGTTATAAAAATATCTTATATTTTTGTCTATCAGCTTTATAGCTTCATTCTTAACAGTTTGATACTTAATCCACTTGGAATTTTGCTTATGGTACGAATTACAAAAATGTGTTTTGTTTTTTTTGGTTTTTTTTTTTTTTTTTTACTTTTGTGAAACAATTTTCCTAGGATGAATTGCCAGGAATATTTACACCAAATCCCTTTACGTACAAAGGAGTAAGTCTGTACTCAGAATATTCTGATTCTATGTAAGATGCTAAAGAAGAGGGGTGCCAGATTTTTTTCTCTGAAGGGCCAGATTCAGCCCATCACATAGTCTGTTGTAACTACTCAACCCTGTTATGGCAGTATAAAAGCTGCCAAAGACAATACATAATAAACGTATGTGCAGTGTTCCAATAAAACTTTATTCATAAGAGATGGCAGCAGCCTGAACTTGGCTTCTGGGCTGTAGTTTGCCAACTCCTATTATATAATATTAATGCCTTGTAAAAGGAGGATCCTTCTTTGTTCACCCATATAAATTTTAGATTCAACTCTGCCCCTTAAAAAAAATTATTCCTTGGATGTCGATTAGATTTACACTGATTTTAAATTTTAATGGGGGAAATCCGACACCTTCACAATATTCAATCAATCCATTTATGTATGCTGCATTTATGTTCTATAATACCATAATAAAACTCTTGTAATAGGGTTTTAAATTTCCCTTATGTTTTATGAATTCTTAGATTTATTCCTAGATAGCTTTTAGTTTATGTCACTATTACAAATGGTATCCTATCATCATCATAGTTTATAATTGGTTATTCCCAATACAGAGGAAAGCTATTGATTTTTATATTTTGCTCTTACAAGCTGGCAACCTAGCTGAACCCTTGTATTGCTGCTAATAGTTTCTGCTGATTCTCTTTGGTTTTCTATATAAATGATTTTACTTAGATATAATGACAATTGTCTCTCTCACTTCAATCTTTCTACTTCTGTTGGTTTGTCTTGCTGCATTGGTCAGGTATCTGGTATTATGCTGAAAGGCAGAAGTGACACAACCATCTTTGTCTTGTTCCCAACATTAAAAGACATGAAGGAATGAGTTTAAATCTGTTTCATGAAAAATGCTATCTGCCATAGGTTTTTAGTACAAAGTCTTTATCAAGCTTTAAAAAAATCTCTAGTTTAAGTCTAAGGGTTGATTACATTTAAAAAAAGAATTTAGTTTTACTAAATGTTTTTTGTCATTGATCAAACAATGTCTTATTCTTTGCCATTACAGTAACACTTTTTAAAATGCTGGAACATCCTTTCACTCTTACGAAAAATTAAACTTAGTCACATTTTTAATATACTGCTAGATTTGAATTCAGTGTTTTTTTATGTCATAAGTGAAATCATCCAATATTTTTTACTTAGTTTTGTTTAAAAAAAAATCATAGGTTGGCTTTTCTTTGTTCTACAAGAAGTTTTATAAACAAGGATTTTCTGTTCCTTGAGATTTAAATAGAACTACTTGTCAAACTGTCTAGGCCTATTTTTATATCACAGGATTGTTTTGATAAGCATTACAATTTATTTAATGGTTACTGATTGCATTTTTTTCCTTGCAATTTTTTAACCTAAATTTATCCTAAATTTTTTTCACCTCAACTGATCTTTATTGGTTAAAAAAAAAAAAAAAAAGCCTCTTTGAACAGATTAATAATTCCTAATTATTTCTTTTACCTATTTTGTATTTATTCATAATGTATATATTTTTCAGTTTTCCTGGAATTATATCTACCGTATTAAGCTTCAAAGAACTTTTTTCTAGTTCTTTGCTTTTATTAATCATCTCTAGTTTACTGCGTATTTTCTGCAATGAAATTCTTTCCCCTTTTTTCTTCCTTCTTTGTTTCTGCAGATTTACCATTTCACAGTTTTTTCCTAATTACTTGAGCCAAACTGAGCTTGTGGGGTTTCCCACTATTTTCCTCTTCGGTATCAAAAAAATGCCACATTGCCTTCAAAGTATTCCATTACTCTCAAACGGTGACCTTTGTGTTTTGCTAGCTTACCTTTGTTATTATTTCCCATTTCACCTGAGGCTTATTTTGTAGTAGATCTTTTCATTTCCAAACATACAGGATACTTCTGCTATCTTTTTCTTAATGAGGACTGATTTTAAAGTGCTGTGGTTTAAACCCGTAAGACTTCTTACGGGTTCTTTAAACCCGTAAAACTTCTGCATTTGTTACGAAGTTCTACACACACAGTAAACCAAATTCATTAACTATTACCCAATCTGGATCTTTGTCCACTTACTCAACCTTAGTACTTCGTCGGCTTCTGGAAACAGGGTGCTGGGTTTCTAACTAGGACGGCTGAATCCATGCCAAAGGGCATCAGGGCCTGCCTCCAATACTACAGCACGTGTATATGCTCCTACTCGTTTTACTCCCTTGAACTGCGGTTCCTTGTTTTCCTTGTTTGTATTTGACAAGCATAACTTTTCCATCCCCAATCATTGGACTGTGTCCTTCTAAATGTATTTTACAAATAATATAGCCTTTTGCTTTCCATCCATGGGACAATCTATCTTGGTTTGTTTAACCCTCAGACATTTATGCCAATTATTCTTTGAGTTTATTCAGAACATCCTAGCTTACCTTTGTTTCCATCTTCTTTTTGTTTCATTTTTCTCTCCTTCCTACCTTCCATGGACTAGGACCAAATTTCTTCCTGCAGGTATGAAAATTCTGTAACCTATTTCCTTTCAGTAGAAATTATTGTTATTACAATCTTAAACTAGTGCTCCACTTCCCCCATCATAAAAGCTGATCTATCTCTCAGTCCCTTGGCATATTCTTACCACCTTAGGTCTCTTTCAGAAATCTTCTCTATCCCCACACCCCCGCCGCCCCGTCTATCTTCTGATGCACTGAAATAATACAGCATTGTAATTTCATGTAGCTACTGATATGCTGGGTTTTTATTTGTACACATAGAGATCACGTCTAAAAACAGTGGATGATGGTAGACGTAAAGCACACCTTACTATGTCACATGAAATATTACCAAAAATTGTAATATTTTTATATCTCCTTGCCCAAATCCAATTCAGCCTCTTCTTTAGTCATGGTAAAATTCTACCCATTTGTGCTGCTAGCAGACATGCTTTCTCAAGTTTTAATTTCAATGGAGAAGAAAAACCCTCCAGCAACTATAAAAAGAACAAAAATAGAGCAAAGGGTAAGAGCCAGGACTGCAAGATGGGAAGATTCCTGCATCTCCAAGATCTCAAACTGTCTGCAAGGCTGAGATAAATATTAAATACTTTCCTCTCACGTGAAGATGACCAAAAGCAATTTTATTTTAAGTTAAAGTAAAATTGGTGATTTTTTTTTTTAAACCCAACAAGACGGCTGGATGTACCAATCTTCTGTTGAATTCCCAGAGGAAAATCATCTCCTGGGATCTCTGTTACTTAATAAATATGGAGAGGATGGCTTCCGGCTTCCAGAAAACCAACCACCGGGTTAGGGACCTCAGTCTAAGCTTTAGGTCTTAGACTTATTAGCAGCCTCAGCTAAGACAGAAATAGAAGGCTAACTCCAGAAATGGGGACTGAAACCTGCATGTGTCTGTTTATAAACAATAGCATATTAATGAACACCTAAAATCTTATGCTTTTAGCTAGTTCCTGAATTTATATTCCTTAATAATAACATCTGTTATCTTGAACTAAAAATACATGCCTTTAAGATCAGGGCACCTGGGTGGCTCAGTGGTTAGGCCTCTAGTTTGGGCTCAGGTCATGATCCCAAGGTCCTGGGATCAAGCCCCGCATTGGGCTTTCTGCTCAGCAGGGAGCCTGCTTCCCCCTCTCTCTCTGCCTGCCTCTCTGCCTACTTGTGATCTGTCAGATAAATAAATAAAATCTTTTAAAAAAAAAAAAAAGTATTAAATCAGTCTCTATTTCTCATCTTTTCGTCTGTCGAAGTTATGTGTACCCTCTCTTTACTGCTCTACCCACTATAACCTATCTCTACCTCTCTATCTCCTAGAACTCACAGCAGCTGTTGGCATCACATTATTTTTAGAACTTGGTCTTCAAAATTCAGTACAGAGAAAGTCATGAAAAGTTCTCTATTGACTATTCACATTTAATTTTGTGACTCAGTGGATTTGATCAGTCATTTTCTGATAGGGCTAGATAGGCAACCTAATTCATGGTGAAATAAGGCTCAACGGGCACAAAAGCAAATGCTCTGAAATGTTAAATTTCCCAACCATTAACAATGGGAGATGACAACAGCTCACTTCAGGGTAGATCAGGTTTCTCCCTGCTTTGCTTTCAAGTGATGTTAATGTCCAACTAAAATGACTGCCATATGCTTCTAACCTTGTCCCCCAAAAGAAAAAAAAAAAATCAACTGTAGAATTTGAACAGGAGAGGCCCTCCATGATCACACAGATACAGTCCCCTCATTTTAGACATACTGAGTAATTTGGTAGGTCAAGTGACTTACTCAAATTCACTGTGAACCTGGAAGGTTCTCCTTCAGAGGATACTATTTGGGGAGGATACAAACTATTTGTAAGGAGTTCCCAAACTTAGGAATATAGGAGTTGAGAGAACCCATTTTCAGAATCTCTTAACTCAAGATAACTGTCCCATCAGGGAATCATTTGATGCCAAAACCACACAGCCGTATTCTTGTAGGGCAGTCAGCCAGGGATCCGGAATACATGCCTACGTCTATTACATTCATATTATTTCGTCAAATGTAGAAGAGAAAATATAAACTCCTTTTTGAGAATGGGAGGACCCTACAAAACCCAACAACCCAAGTTTGAGAAGCTCAGATCTTTAGCAAAGGTTTGAGAACCACTTCCCTAGAGCACTAGTTCCCATTAAAATCACCGTGGAAGCTTTTCTAAAACCAACAGACACTTAAGCTCCTATTTAGCCTGACTCCAGCAGAACTTCTGGGATAATGATGTTAAGAACACAGCTCAAGGGGCAATCTGTGAAATGGGGAGAACAACAAAACATTCTTCTCCAGGACACATGTAAAGGATTTAATAAGTATTTTATAAAGCTTGTTATCATATCATTGTTGGCATTTTATGTTGTCAAAAAGTAATGCCAAAGCGTGCCTGGGTTAAGTGTCTGCCTTTTGCTCAGGTCATGATCTCGGGGTCCTGGGGACGAGCCCTGTGGTGGGATCCCTACATCGTGGGGAGTCTGCTACTCCCTGGGCCCCTCTCACTGCTCCTGGTTTGGCTCTCATGCTCTCTCTCCAATAAAATCTTTAATAAGAAAAAGAAAAAAAGCAATGCCAACTTTTATTCAACAAATAACTGTTAACTGCCAGCTAATACATAATATTGCCAAATCGCTCAGAAAAGTGCTTTCATATAAATAGTACAAAATTAAGTTAAAAAAACAAGTAAAACCATATGTTTGGTACTGCACTACCATTAGGTGACTGCTATCCTCTCCACACTAAGGGCAGAGGAGTGTCAATGAAAAAGTAGTTTCTGAGGGACTCCTGTGTGGTTCAGTCTGTTAAGCAATAGACTCTTGATCCTCAGCTCAGGTCTTGATCTCAGGGTTGTGAGTTCACGCCCAATATTGGGCTCCACACTGGGCATGAAGCCTACTTAAAAACAACAACAACAACAACAACAACAACAACAACAACAAAAAACTCTGATAAAATAGAAATAGCTAATACCATATTCAAAATTTTCATTCCAAGGGATTTCTATATAAAAACTTACTTAATCATCTTGACAACACTACAAGGAATGGGTCTCATTCAGCAACATGTTTGTAGCTCTTTGAGCTCAATTCCTAGATTTGAGAATCACTGTGATCAAAGGATACTGAACCTTCAAAGCTATTGATATGTACTGCTAAATATCTCTCACAAAAGATTCATAAAAATTTACATTCAAAAGTAATATAGGCAAGAGGCTTATTTCCCCTTAACTTTGTCAGCATTGGGTATTCTTCGATTCTCCAGATTTCTAGTAAAAAATAGTTATATTCCTTAGGAATATAAGGTAGAGGGAAAGGACTATTCTAGTTCAAATAATCTGCTATGAAATCGGACATCTCCTAGGCACCCAGGAAGCCAGACACATCGAAAAGGAAATGCTGTCTTTTGGCTCAAAGTATGAAAATGTTATCTTTTACCTTGAAAAATAAATGTGTTATTCCATTATGGTTAGGTAGGATAAGATTTACTTTAAAAGTCATATGCTATTTTTATATCCACTCAGCAAATGGCAGGAATCTAGACCAATCCTACAAGGTGTGAACAACCGTCTTCGAGAGTCAGCAGAAGAAACGACATCACAAACAACTCTAGCTCCTTTCCCAACTGGCAAATATGCTTCAATTCCAATTCACTTTATTTAAAAACTGGGCACTCAAAGGCTCACCACAAAGGCAAATGAGCTGGAAAAGCTGCTGGTTAATGAATCCTTAGAGCAACCCTCCCAGGAAAGAGGACCTGTCATCTCACTAAGGAACAGCGTAGTTTCAGGAGGCCAGGCTCTCAGACATATTTTACCGAGGACTTGGACGACCATCAGGATACCTAAATGGACAGCTGGAGACATAGTTTAGGCTGAGGTGACTTATAAAACATTCTAAACTTACAGACATAGGTCAAAATTCCACAGGGGCCAGCATAAGAACATCCCACAAGAAGGTGACAAGAACAAAGAGAAAGAACAGTGTGAAGGCTCTCACAATTCAAGCAAACAGAAGTGCACTTGAAACATTTTTATACAAAGAAAAAACAATTTTTAGTAAAGTAGATTAAGTCATCAACCTATGGTGTCACTAAAGAAAAATTTTCAATTGTTAACAAGTCAAAAAAAAAAAACGCAACAAACAAAAACTGAAGCTCAGCTATTTATAATCAGAAAACACACAGGCATTTCAAAATGCCAACTGCTTTTTCAAGATCTCACTTCATCAACAACCTCTCCTCCTCCCCGCTCCCCTGTCACATTCATGTGTTGCAATTTCTGCTTGTTAACCAACTCTGATCTCACTCCCCTGGTTCCTTCTCCTTCTCCCATGAAGGTGTTCAGAGAGAGCCTACACTTAACATGTCTTTCCTTGAATTGGTTCCTCATTAAATCAATCACTTATTCAGTCAACAAGTACTCATTATATATTTGCCGCTTTCTAAAGACTATGCTAGCAGTGAACATGCCAGACCAGGTCCCTATTCTCATGGGGCATTCTAGGTGCAGGATGAAGAGGACGGGTAAGTGGTAGAGACCACAGACCAATCAGCGAGTTGAAATATTTCTGATTTTGATTTAAAGGAAATAACTTGGGTGCCCAAGTAGGTAGTGACTTGGAGAGGATTGAAGTAGTGGGTTTAGAGGTGACGGAAAGGGAACTAAACTTTTGATCTGAGACTTGAATGAGGTGAGTATATAGGTGAGTATCAGGGGACAGAGCGCTCTGTGGAAACAACAGGTGCCAAGGTAAGAATGAGCTCCAGGTCTTAAAGGGATGGAAGGAAAAAAGAGGGATGGGAGGGACCTCAGAGTCTCAGGGTAGGAAGCAAGATAGAAAGGTGAAGCGATAAGTTGAAAGATGGGTAGGGACCAGATCATGTAAGGTCTCCTTTGGAATTTCATTCAATGAGTGAGGAAGTTTGTGATGACAAAGATTTAAGCTACACAGGGTTCAATTATCAAATTTCATTTTTTTAAAGATTTTATTTGACACAAAGAACACAAGCAGGGGAAGCAGCAGAGGGAGAGGAAGAAGCAGGTTCTCCACTGAACAGGAAACCCCTCATGGGACTTGATCCTAGGACCCCAGAATCACGATTTGAGCAGAAGGCAGATGCCTGACCAACTGAGCCACTCAGGTGCCCCTCTAATTTCATTTTTAAAAGCAGATCTTCACTATTGTATGTTAAAATCATCTCAGAAGGTTTTTTTTTTTTTAATGCTCCCAAGCCCTAAGAATTTAAAATGAGTTACAATTTACATACCATAAAATTCACTTATTTAAATGTACAAGACAGTGGTTTTTATTAACACCACAAAGTTGCACAATTATCACCAAAATATTTTTTTCACCCTGAAAGAAACACCACATCCATTAGCAGAGGCTTCCCCTTTCCCCTCTACACAGCCTGTGGCAACCATTAATCTACTTTCTGTCTCGATGTATTTCCCTGTTCTGGACATTTCATATAAATGCAATTATACAACATGCAGCCTTTTGTGTCTGTCTTCTTTCACTGGGCGTCATGTTTCAATGCTCATCCATGTTGTAGTAGGTATCAGCACCTCATTGCCTTTAAAGGCTGAATCCCATCCTGTTGTATGTATACGCTATATTTTTTAACCATTAAAAAAATGACATTTGAGTCCTTTGAGTCATTGAGTCATTTCTACTTTGGGGCTATTATTATGGGGCTATTAGTGCTGCTATGAACATTCAGGGGCAAGCTTTGGTGTTAGTCTAGGCTTTCAGTTTTCTTTGGATGTATACCCAGGAGTGGAATCACTGGGTTATATGGAAACTCTGTATGGAACACTGTGAGGAACAGCCAAACTATTTACCTTAGCGACGCCACCATTTTACATTATCGCCACCATCAACAAAGATTCCACTTTCTCAACATCCTCACCAACAGCTCACTCCCATGCACTTTAATTGGCCTGGGTTACACCTAGGCATCCTTTGGGTTGCTTTGTTTGGAAGAGTTTTTTTTTTTTTTATTTACTTGACAGAAAGAGATCACAAGTAGGCAGAGAGGCAGGCAGAGAGAGAGGAAGGGAAGCAGGCTCCCCGCTGAGCAGAGAGCCAGATGCGGGGCTCGATCCCAAGACCCTGGGATCATGACCTGAGCCGAAGGCACAGGCTTTAACCCACTGAGCCACCCAGGCGCCCCTGTTTGGAAGAGTGAGGCCAAGAACCCTTTACTGCACAAGGATTTGCCCTTATGCCCTGGACTGCCTGCCCCAGAACTCTCTGGACAGGTTCTATGCTTGCCACCACCCCCCACTCAATAAGGACATCTGCTTTGTAGCTGATTCATCCAGGGAGAGAATAAAATACAAATAAGATATAATCTTATATTTATGATACATATATAACCTTGTATTTATGTAATTATAATATATAACCCTGTATTTATATGATTATATAGAACCTTATATTTATATAATTACATTATAGAACCTTACACTTATATGAATTATATATAACCTTATATTTATAATATAGTCATTTTCAGAGTACAAGGAGTAAACGATTTATTTAAATTTGTGTGTGCACAGGTACATAGGGGAAGTTTAGAAGTTCACGACGATTTTTCTGTGACAAAATGGGTTTGGATAATTTTCTTATCTTTTCTGTATACTTTTTTTTTAAGATTGTATTTATTCATTTGACAGAGAGAGAGAGAGAGATCACAAGTAGATAGAGCAGCGGGCGGGGGAAGGGACTTGGGGAGAGGGTAAGCAGGGAAGCAGGCTCCCTGCTGAGCAGAGAACCCCATGCGGGGCTTGATCCCAGGACCCTGGGATCATGACCTGAGCCGAAGGCAGAGGCTTAACACACTGAGCCACTCAGGTGCCCCTTTTCTGTATACTTTTATTTTCTATCATGACCATGTACTGGAGGAGCTTTTAAAGGAATGATTTTCAAGTATCCCCGGGTAATATGAATTACCAACCCCCTTCTCCCCACTGACCAACTGGAGACCTGTTCTTTAAAAAGAGACCACCTGTAAAAAGTATTTGCTCCTCAAGTTCTTTTCATCAAGTAAAGAAAGAAATAGAACAGATGACTTGTATGTATTTTATACTTCAACCTGACCTTGAGTATTAAACACAGTACCATATGTGCAAAAATGTATAAAATTCAAAATTATGTATGTCACTTAAAAAATGTTTTCTGCCAAACCAAACACAGGTGGTGAAGGTCTTTAACACCAGTATTGAGGCCTAAAGTCATTTAGAAAATCAACAGCCTGTGTTTGTAGATAACCGGCTCAAGAGGGAAAGACAGAAGCTTGGATAAAAAAGAAGCAGATTTCTAAACTGAAGGACAAAGTATGGCATGACTGCTTGGTCTGATGAAGGCTGAGAGTCATCTGAGCAGTAAAAATAGCCCAAACTGTATCTTCATATGGACTGCAATAGCAGAGGGGAACTCACAGGTTAGGATATTAAAACAATACTTTATGATGACAGATGGTAGTTACACTTGCGGGGAGCGTAGCGTAACACAGACTATAGAATCATTCTGTTGTAAACCTGAAACAAATCTAACACTGTGTGTCAACTGTACTCCAAAAAATTTTTTTTCTTAAGGAAGAATTTTCCAGTTGAAAAAAAAAAAAGAAAGAAAAATATCTGGGGGCACTTGGGGGGCTCAGTCAGTTAAGCATCTGCCTTCTGCCCAGGTCAGGATCCCAGAGTCCTGGGATCGAGCCCTGAGCCCTGTGTTGAGTTCCATGTTCAGCAAGGAGTCGGCTCCTCCCTCTGCCTCTGTTCCCACTTGTGTGCGCGTGCTCTCTCTCTCTCTCTCTCTCTCCAATAAAATCTTTAAGAGTGAAAAAAAAAATCACCTTAATGTCATGTATCCTTCTGAAGCAATCAAATTTACTACTGCATTTCCATTCACACTATACTCTTCATATTAATCATGAAAGATTCCTAAGAGTTCATCTCCACAGGCTGGATCGTGGTGCAGGAACACCAACTCGGAACTAGTGGCAAAAGTTTGTATAAGTACACCAAAGCCAACTGTGATCTTCCAGAAGCAGAAACCACATGTTAACATCCTTTTGTCAGTGCACAGGCCTCTCAGAGGTTAAGAGACCCCCATGGCTCTTTAACTTTAAGGTTTCTAGCATATTAAAGAATTTTTTTTTTTGAAATACCAACACAAAATTGCCCAAATTGTGTTCAGTTTTAAACATTAACATTGAACAGACTGAAGCTCCCAGTGCCAATGAATACCAGACAATGATTATTGTGACACCCAAGAAAAAGGATTCCACCACTTTTTAACTAACATGGAACCTGTGGATTTTTGTGGTGAAGCCATGCCATGCACAGGTTTTTGCTCAAATGGAATGGTAAGGTTAATTACAGTATAAATTATAGCTAGGTGTCACTCATCATCTATCAATGGATGTACTTCTATTTTAAGTGTTCTACTGTATTCTGCAATTTCTAATTGTGCTATTCAGAAGATAATTACATGACTGATAGAATCTATGATTTAACAGTCCACTTCAGGTAGTAGGATCTAGTAGGGGTGCAAGTTCAGAAATATCTAAAGTCCTTCCTTCAATCCAGTTCAATGGCATATAGCAAATTCACCTGACATTAAGATCTAAATTCAAGGATGGCCCTTGAACCCAAGGCCACTCCAGACTACTCATACACTGATTTCTCCCAGAGGTCCTCAGATATGGGTCAAATGAAATCACAAGAAGCCAACCTCTAACTTTTAGATCTGACATGGTCCGACCTCACAGAGACAGCGGAAATCATGACAGGTTCTCACTCATGAGGTCTTGAAACACAACTCCCTCCCAGTCCCCACTTCCGTATATTTTGCCCTCATAAAATAGAAACTAAAACACGGATTTGAAGTCAGTCCTCGTCTGACCCCTCTCCCCCCACCCCATGACTTTTGCTGCACAGCATTTCACGGGGCTCCATCCAAGGTAGTTTCCATTTCATCACCTCAAAAATGCCTCCTCGCTTCCCTGTGCCAGAGCCAAATAGTTATTTCTCGGTATCTCTTGGAGTGACAGTGGTGTTTTTCTCTTTTCCTCCTCCTCTCACCATGGTGGGCACTCATCAGGGGATCTCTGTTTCTACCCATCTCATTACCTCTTCATTCTATTTGTCACCATTTGGAAATTCAGAACTCTTAATATTAGCTTACTCTTACCAACAGTAATGAGGCTCTGGCTGCCTACTGGGGAGCATCACTGAACACTAACGAGCAGGCACTCCGAGACCCACACCTGCATCCCATCACGTGGCTCCATTGTTCAGGCCAGGTGGGACATCTCTGTCCACAGGCAAGCTTCTGCAGGAGAGCTGGAGTTTGCAGGGCGGCTGTTACGCATCCGCTTTGGTCGTATGAGTCACACAGCTTCCCTGTGTGGTCGGACTCATTTACATACTGGCTATTTCCTCCCTTATAATAACACTGTGCTGTCTCATTCTTCCTTGTTCTCCTCTTGACTTGTTTAAGGACTCGCTGGAGCTGAGAGTTCTCAGAGAGAAGACTAATTGGTCATTTTCTTACTGCTACTTTTGATCTCCTCCTGACCTCAAAAGGGGGTGGCTCTTATCATCTAGGTGATCTGTCTGTATATAAACCTTCCTTGATGTCTCGCACAGTGTCCAGCATGCTACCTCAAACACAAAAGGTGCTGGGTAAACATTAAGTGACATCTATACAGTTTTCTGAGTGCCTAAGAAAGACGGGCCCCGATCCATAGGAGATGGAAAGATAAGGATGAAGAACGAGCAGGTCCCCCCTGAAACCATGACAAGGAGGTCTTTGTAGTTAATGAGGAAAGAGGGTCTGACCTGAAATTCTTCTTTCTGGACTTAATGTCCTTTTATGGCAGCTAGAACCTTGCCCCAGTGATGACAAATGAGAACTGGCTGAATAATTCTGTGTGCCAGAGCCCATGTTAGGCACTTGACCTACATTAGCTCATTTGAACCCCAGCAGCCTATAGAGGAGACACGGAGAAGACAAAACCCATAGAAGTCAAGACTTGATCAAGGTTATCCGTTAGCTAAGAGCTCAAAGCTCCTCTCAGGAAAGGTTACCAAGAATTGCTCAGGAAAAGACAGGGGAAGATGAGAGCATGGGATGGCTTTTGGGGAATGGAAACCCCTCCAAAGGGGATGGAGACCAATATGAGAGGTTAGGAGCAGTGGCCACACCCAAGTGTCAAACCTGTATCCTGAGTGGCTGCTTCCTCCTTTCCCCAATGAATACCATCGTGAACACTGTCTAGGGAGGACTGTGTACAGAGATAAGAATGTTTTCACAGCTTTTAAAAGCTAAGACATTTCTCAAAGTTCTTGGGGGTCAGCACTTATGATGCCGGCAAGAGCTCCTCTCGCTGATATCCATCATGTAGATATGGAAAACTTATACAGTAAGTTTTTTTTTTTAAGATTTTATTTATTTATTTGACAGAGAGAGAGATCACAAGTAGGCAGAGAGGCAGGCAGAGAGAGAGGAAGGGAAGCAGGCTCCCCGCTGAGCAGAGAGCCCAATGCGGGGCTCGATCCCAGGACCCTGGGATCATGACCTGAGCCGAAGGCAGAGGCTTTATTTAACCCACTGAGCCACCCAGGTGCCCCATGCAGTAAGTTATTTAATATGGGCATTTGTTAGTCATACGAAAACATGGAAAGCCCTTCAGTCCTTGCTGTAAACCAGGCATAATGCTAAACACTCTACATAAGCATCTCACTTAATTCTCTCGATACCCTTGTGACAGCTTTTCATCATCCAGATTTTACCGCGAAAGCACTGAGAGTGTAAGTCACTAGACCAAGTCCACTCGGTACATAAAAGGTGGTGTTAAGATCTGCATCCAGGGTGTCGGGACATTGGACTCCTTTCTTAGTGTTGCTGGAGGTAGAGAGATCTTCTGCCCACATTGTGTCATTTGCTAAACTTTCAGTGTAAATGATCAATGCAGATGTCTGCATCCAGGTGGGTGAGAAGAGCAGGGGACAGGAAGAACACAGAGAGAGACCTATCAGGAAAGGAATTAATTTTCACGTGCACACGTCTGGCTGCCTACAGAGTCAGTCTGGTCTTCCACAGGTGTAAAGGGATTACTCAGAGCTCACAGGGTGGCCGTGCCCGTTATCTAAAGGCCCAACAGACAGGCCAAGGGCATAATCAAGCCCTTTGACTTTCCATGTGGCTCTGCCTCACGTGCCCACTCAGTTCACCAGGGACCTGACAGAGCACGCAGAGTTCAGGGCAACTCTACCTTGAGTGTGTGCCGTTGCTAAGGGTAATTTATGGCAACGTTCATTACCACTTGGGCTGCCAAACACAATAATTAAAAGGCTGACAAGCAATCCCTAATTAAGTGCATCTGTATTGTGGAATGGATTTGTAGTCCTAGGAAAATCACAACGAGTGTTCTCCCAGAGCTACACCTTTAGAGTTTTATCACCTTAAAGCCTCTTGCTTTTAAAATAACATTTCAGATGCCAGCTGTTAAAAACCTATACATTTGAACCTTGGCTGAATGACCAAAGTGAGAAAGCATCATTGCTTTTCGAAAAAGCAGCAAATGGGTTTTTTTTTTTCTTATATTTTCTCTTGAAAAATTTTTATCTCCGTTTCAAATGATTTTGTTTAGATGCCTAAACCCCACGCAGAATCGCTGCTGACAAGGCAGAGGCACACGCCCTAGACCCTGCCCCTCTGAACCACTCCACTTACTGGGATCTCCCCAACCTCTTCTTCCCTGACCATGGCACATGGATGCAAGAAGCCATTCCATGATTCAGAATTTCATTCAGCATGCTCCTTAGAGCTCTGGGGCACCAGTATTTATTCTTCCTGTCACCATGTCTGGGAAGAACACTGTCCCCACTAAACACAGATTCCCAAGAACTGCTATCCTCCAAGAAAAGCATAAAAGGTGCTTGGTCAGCTCACTACCTGGTTTTGTTTCTATTCGGAAAGACCCATGCTTGGCGCTGTGCCTTCCTCCCCCAGCACCAATGATAGACATCACTAATCAACTAGGACGTCCTTGGGCATGATTTTAACAGAACGTTCGAGATCGTCATTACCAATCAGAGTTGCTACATGACATGCATAACCTATTTTTCATTTTAGTTCTTTGGTGACCCAGAGAAAGCTTTCATGGTGGTGCTGAGAAAGTTCTATCCATTTCAGACGAAGGATACAATAACACGTATAACTCCCAGAATCTCAACTCTTTGAATTACGAACATGAATAATAAACTTCTAGTACTGAAATAACATGTCCTATGGTAATCCTCTGACTAATCACCTTGTTAATAAATATCTAAAGACCACATTTTTCTCTGGGCTTCCAGCTTCCATGGGAACATTCTGATGGTGACATAATTTTTAAATTAGTAGGTTTATTCATAGTTTTACATTAGTAAATGTCAAGCTTCTTACTAATTAGCAAATTCTGTAAATCCACAGTAGTATTAATTTTCGACTGTACAGCAAATTAATGAGAAAAAAAAGAGAGACAATTAAAATTTCCCTAAGGGGCACTTACTTCTATGAAATTCAGCACAAAGCAAGAAAACATTAACCCATTTTGAGGGTGCATTTAGCAACGATTACAAAAAATTTGTCACTGTCACCACGGAGGACTGAAGGTAAGGAGTGCTCCTTACCATGGAGCACTCTCTGTTACCACTAAATTCTCAGATGACAGTTTCTCAGGTTGCTGGGGCTGGGATGTCTCCTCTTGCCTTTGATTTTGTTAAATGCATTTGGGGGGGGGCAGTTTCTCATTTAATCAAGTCCTATTATTTCCCTGTTGATGTTTCTACTCAAATTGCTGGTGCACTTTTTCTGGCTTTAGAGGACAATGCATGGTATAATTCTCGGATCTTCAAAAACCGCCCTACAAGAGTCTCTTGCCCACCAAGTGCTTATTGATATCAATCTCACTTCCTCCACTAACCCGCTGAGAGAGCGGAAAACATACCTACCTCTGGGTGGCCGTTTAACCCCCCAGCTCCAGAAGATGAGAGAAAGCACATCTCGCCCATGGGCATATCTGCCATTTCCTTACGAAGCTTTTCTACAAACACTGTTAAACAAATCTGCTTGTTTTTTCAAATTCTCCTTCAAACTGCTTCAGCCTACTGCGGAGATGTCAGAGTCCTGCGTTGGTGGCCATGGAAACCACCTGTGCACATCATGGCACGGGGTCTTCTCTTTGCTTTTCTGAGTACACGAGGCTGCTGAAGGCAGGCTAGAGCCCTATGTCTGGAGAAGTGCAGAGGTCTCAGAACGAGGGCCCCCTAAAGATTTCGGATCACAGTTGATACCAAAATTAAAACGTACCACGGTATGCGCGGAGCCAAACCGCATAATTTGTAAGTACACACACTAGGCAGTGTACAAACAATTGTAGCTTCCTTTTGGGGGCCCTTTTCTTTCATTACCATGGCTCTGGATGACACAATCTGTAGCAAAGGAAGGAGATCTTCGCCAATTAGAGTAGCACACATGGAAGGTCCTGGCCTCCCACTCTGCCCTAGTTACCTTATCTGTGACACACTCCAAGTAGAACAGCCCTCACACACCCACTGTGACTGTGTATTCACTTCCCTATCTCACATACTAGGTCATGATCCCCTTGAGCGCGGAGAATGCAATCTGAGATCATGGTTATCTGTTAGCCCCCTCCCCGAGCCAACTGAGAAGCCCTGTGAGGAGGGAAGAATGGCTTTATGAAGGGCTGGGCATTTCCCATCAGTCTCTGAATCCTATGAGCAAACCTTAACAGGTTCAGGCTAGAAGCCAAATGGGTCTTCCCGCTATCTCACCCCAGGGTCCCAGGTGCACAGTGCTGGCTGGATGGGACTTCCTCAGTCCAAGGCTGAAAATGGTAACTGGGAAGAATCAGGCAGGCCTTTTATAGAGACTAATGAATGCACCATTCAGAGCTAAGGACAAGTCCAAGCAAAAGACTGCAGAGTGTAACACCTTTTCTAGCTTTAAGTGACAAACTATCCCCCGCTAGCATGTAGGCCATAGCCCAGTACGTGCCAGCTGTCACCAGGGAGGGCAGTTGTTCCTTTTCCTGATAGGAAGTATGTGGGGGGACACCTGGGTGGCTCAGTAAGCCAAGTGTCTGCCTTCAGCTCAGGTCATGATTTCAGGGTCCTGGGATCAAGCCTCCATATCACATCGAGCTCCGTGCTCAGTGGGAAGCCTGCTTTTCCCTCTTCTCTGACTCTTCCCCTGCTTGTGCTCTCTCTCAAATGAGTAAAATCTTAAAAAAAAAAAAAAAAAAAAAAAGCGTGTGTGTGTGTGTGTGTGTGTGTGTGTGTAAAAGAGGGATGGAGGGAAGGAAGGAGCCAGAGACTAGAGAGAAAATTTCCCTCCTAAGAAAGAAGATTTTCATTGAACATCCCATATATATAGCAGCCAGCATAGTGCCTGACAAATGTGCGATACCCAATAAACATCATTTGAATAATGGATTCATTTAATATACTCTTCAATATCTCTATCTCTAGGAGTTAGCAGTTGTTTAATGTATTCTGGAAGAGCCTACTACTATTTTAAACCAAACCAATACAGTAGAATGCCCCAGAGCACTGACATATGTATAGGAATTAGACACCAAATTACCAATCCGATAGATGCCCAGACAGGACCTCTGTAATAGCGAATCCCATTTTGGAAGGAAAGAACAAAGCCAATATCCAAGGCCAAGCTTCGAACATAGCTGTTCTTCCAAAACACCTGGACCACAAGATACAGTGAATTTTAGTTCATTCCTTCTCGCTCTTCTGTTTAAACCAATGATAGCTAAGTTACAAACGTGGAATCCTCACGAGCTGACAGAAGAGCTAGTCAAAGAGTATCTGAGCCATTTTTCCTAGCTTCAGATGATGATGAAATGGGGGGGGGGGGAGAAAAACACTTCTATAAGGATGCTGAAATGAGTAGATCTACAGTATCCATTTGGGCAAAGGACAGGTGAATAGCTCAATTCTCCCACAGAAAAGGGGAAGAAAAAAAAAAAAGTTCAGGCCATTATCCACTGTGCCTTGAAAAGGCAACCCAGTAACTGAACTTTGTTGCTCTGGTATCGAATAAAAATGAGAGTTGGAGATAGAAGGACAGATGGTTCATTTTCTCACAAAGGTTGGTACCTCTGCTCAGAGAGGCAGGTGGACAATGGCTTCCTATCAAACGGCACAGACTTTGGCAGCCTCTTCATAATAGAATAGACTCTACCCCCCTCAAGGAAAGACCTGTTGCCACCTACTGAGGACCATTCTTGATATCAAACCCTCCCCATTTTTTATTGCCCTAATTACAGGAGTCTAGAAATTAGTTTCTTATTTAGAAAGGAAGGAAGGAAGGAAGGAAGGGAGGGAGGGAGAGAGAAAGAGAGAGAGAGGAAGGAAGGAAGGAAAGTATGGAGAGGACCTGACTATCCATACATAAAGTAACACCTGCCAGGGGCACCTGGGTGGCTCAGCTGGTTAAGCATCTGCCTTCAGCTCAGATCATGAGCCCAGAATCCTGGAATCTTCTCCCTCTGCCACTCCCCCTGCTTGTGCTCTCTTGCTTATGCTCTCTCTCAAATAAATAAATAAAATCTTAAAAAAAAAAAAAAGTAACACCTGCCAACTAACCTGACCCGCTAATTACTACTCTCTATCGTGTTTTCCCTATTTTTAACCTGAGTTCTCCTTCACTGACACAATATCTACATGTGCCACATCCTATGCTGTGCCCTCACAAGAAAAGGGCCCGTCATCATGGAACTTGTGACCAATATGTCCTAGAGTAATTCTTATTATTTTACTCAATAACTATGTAGAGCAAGCAGTGCTCTCTATGGTTATGGGGATACAGTAGTAAACAGAACAGACAAGCTCCTTTCTCTGATCAGAAGAAAACAATGAAGCAGTAAAAGAAGATTTTTAGATAGTTAGGGAAGCTGGAAAAAGTAATAAAATGGGATAATGTTGCTGAGAGGGATGGGCAGTGGGATCATTGTTTAGATCAGATGATCAGGTGGGGTCCCTCTGGAAAGGAAAGTCTCACTTGACATGGGGGTGGGTAAAGAAGGCAACCATCCAGGCAGGGTATTACAGCAGCCTGATTTTTCCCCACACTCGGGTTTTAATAGGAGGCTGGCATGAAAAGTTTCTACATGAATACCTTGGTTGAATACCTTGGTTGGCCTAATTGGCCTACTTGGGTTCAATACCAGCCAGCCCCTCCTGGGAGCTTGTGCGGAATGCATATTCTTATCTCTAATCCAGTCCTACGTGAATCAGAATCTGCACTTAACCTTGGCCTTAACTAATTCATGTGTGTACTAAGACTTGGAGAATTCCTAAGCTAAGATCTAAAGCCATGTCCACCAAACCTGCTCTGTTTTGGGTGTTCCTTTTGGGAACCAGAGCAGGAAAGAAGGCTGCTATTTCTTGAAGGATCTCAAGACCTTCTAATTAAAGGGCAAGTGAAAGGCTGCCATGTGGGCCAAAGTGAATTATGAATAGAATCAACAAAGAGATGGCCAGCATGGCTGGCGCCTGGCGATGGAAGAGACATGATCTAGGATTCAGACAGAAAGTGAAGGCTGACACACAACATGCATGGCCAGGGTAAGCCATCTCACTTTTATTCTTATTGAAATGGGTAGCCTATGGAGGTTTTCAAGCAAGGAAATAGTACGATCTAATTTAAATTTTTAAAAAGTTTATACTGGATGCTGTGTAGAGAAGGAACAGTAGCCAAGCAAGAAAAAAAGTAGCGCATATAGTTAAGAGGCTCTACAAACCAGAGGACAAAAGGCTGGAGCTTGAACTAGCGAGGCAGCCATGGTACAGTAAAAAGTGGTCATACTGGGTCTTGGGGCCGGGGTAGGGGGGAGAGGTGGGGACGGGAGTGGTCACAGTAGCCCTGAGCACCAGGGTGAGACGTGCGGATGGACCCACTATCCTGGCCATCTGGGGCCCCACCTCCCATAGGCCACACGGTGACTCATCTCATTCTGATGATCAATAAGCATCAGCAGCTGGGCTGATCCGGAGGACAACACAGCAGGAGAACCCATGAACAATGAAAGCCAGAACTCCCAGTTCCGATTCTCTTTCTCATTACTGGATTCCAACAGGGACCCCCTCCTTCCTTGAAAAATATCAGAGCAATGGTTTTCATGGAAATTAGTAGTCATTTAAAAACGAAACAAATGCTAATTCAAGAAAATACTTCAGGCAAGTACAGACAAAGCCAAGTTTAAGAAGAAAAATCCTGAATATTTAAATTAACTTACTCTCTCACCATTGATGTTTCGCACTAAGAAATAGACTGCACATTGCTAAACTTCTCCACACTTTAGGAGACAGTGGGCACCTAACGAGTACAGCAAAACGAACTAAGCTCATCCTGGGACTCAACCTTTTATCCTCTAGAAAGGCCATTTTTAATGAGTTCCCTTTCAGCTCTAAGCCACACTCATCTTTTTGAACTCAATCTTTATTCAGAAAGAACGCACATAGGGAAAGCAGAGGCAGCCATTAAGAGGTCAGCGGTGACCATCTTTACATAGGAGAGACAAAGCATCCCTCTCCAAAAAGTCACCGTGCTGTGCTGGGGACTCAGACCTTCACTATTTCCTCCAGAACAACACATTTGTGACAATTCATCATGATACAGGTTCGTTCTTTGTTTTCAAAAGTAGTCTCCCTTACGTGTTTTCCTGGTAAAAACAGGCTTTCATGTGAAGCTCGCCTTCTTACTCCCTCTCTGAGGCCAAAACCCAAACATTTCTCCTATTTTAGTTGCACTATTTTTATGTGCGTTTTGTACCCAAATTCGGGAGAGCGTTGACAAAGAGCAAGGTAACATTCCAGGCAGTATCTTTTAAATAGAATTCTATTTTCAGGTTCCAGGATGTGGAACAGTTGGTTTTGAATGTGTGACTTTGATACCAGCGTGTCCTTCCTAAGATGTGCTTCTGAGGATGCCTTCTGGCCACCAGGGAAGGCTGGCTCAGCTCATTTCAGCACTGTGATAAAGGGATGGAGAATTTTATTCCCAAGGGGGCTAAGTCTCTTATCTGTCCTACACCAATTATTTTGCAAATTAGATCCGCTGGTTACATAATAGGACACGGTGAAGGCGTGTGGATGGACAGGAACAAATTCATCAGTATTTCTCCAGCCACATGCCTGTTGAATCGCAGGATAGTTAAGTCAGCCTCAGGTTTGAGGACAATAAGATGGTGTAGTGGTTAGGAACATAAACTCGGTCTCAAACTGCCTGGGTTCTTACTCCACTCTAGCTAGCTATGCAAGTCTGAGAAAATTCCTTGATCTCACTTTTCCCATTTACTATATAGAAATGCTTCCCAAATTATTCACCTAGGTTTTTTTGTTTTTTTTTTTTTTAATGTTAAGAGTTGTATAGGAATACAATATACATACTGGAAAACTCGCCCATTTAAAATGTCCAATTCAATTTTTTTTTTTTAATCTATTCATAGAGTTGTACAACCATCACCACCATCAATTCTAGGCCACTTTAATTACCACTTGGGGATTTTTTTTTTTTTTTTTTTTTTTTTTTTTTAAATCCCAAAGCCTAGGCTATGCCCCAGATCAATGAAATCCAAGTCTCTGGGGCTGGGATGCAGGCATCAACCGTTCGTGATGCTCCCCCATAATTCCAAGGTGCAGACAAGTTTGGGGAGACACGGCTCATGGAGTCATTGTCGGGATTACACGGAAAACAGAGACACAGATGGAGAAATGGGAGCTTCTCAGCACAGAGGCTGACCTATAATAAGCACTCAAGAGGGGGTGGGAATAATCACAGTAAGGAAGAGAGAATGGGAAGGGCCATTAGAACAGGCACACTGAAGCTTGTATCGTCTGGACTGCAATGGTGAATTTGTACGTGCAATACATTTGACAGAAATGCATTTCCACGTACAGCATATTCTCAGAGATCTAACTTGGGTATGAGAATTTTGGAGGTGGGACTGAACCCACAGAGGGATGGGAGTTTACAACTTAATCTATCACACTTGAAAGCAATCATCGAGCTTCCTGGGCTTCTAGGAACTGCTGCTTCGGCTTCAGGATGCCATTAAAGCGTCACCCTGTGAAAAAGTGCTACTCCTGGGGCACCTGGGTGGCTCAGTGGGTTAAGCCTCTGCTTTCAGCTCAGGTCATGATCCCAGGGTCCTAGGATAGAGCCTCACATCGGGCTCTCCACTCAGTGGGGAGCCTGCTTCCCTCTCTCTCTCTCTCTGCCTGCCTACTTGTGATCTCTGTCAAATAAATAAATAAAATCTTAAAAAAAAAAAAAGTGTTCCTCCTTCTTGGGTCTTAGCATTCTGCACACCACATAATAACAGCACTTATCAGCCTGTGCTGGGTGCATTTAGAAGTGAGTTTCCCTCACCAAGGGGCAAGTGCCTTAGGGGCAGCAAGAAAACCTAATGCATTAAAAAGAAAAAAAAAAAATCATCTCTGGGGCATAGCATGTGTTTTGACACAGAGTACACAAAGGTTCGTTGGACTGAAGCAAGTGAATTCTTAACAAACATTGCCAGTCCAGGAATGAAGAGTGTACTTGTTCCAAAGTTCTCAAAAGACGTGTGGCCATTGTAGCTCACAGAAGACTGGCAAGAGAGCCCCGCAATTTCGCTCTGTAAGCCATGTCCCGAGGAGCATTGCTTTGGGTACTTAAGAACTCCAGTGGATAAATGGCACAACCACAAGCTGTGATTAAGAACACTGAATTATGTATTACCAACACTGAGATTGAGAAAAAAAAAAAAACACAAAACTGTCATCGAGGGGAAAGATTAATTAATATCAATTAATTTTCTTTTACAGTAGATTATGCAGAAGTCTTCGGGCTTCTGAGGAGAATTTCCAAAAATTTTATAGCACACAGGAATTTGCATACACTCCAGGAGCAAAAAGCAGGTCCCCAGATGGGTTAAGAGGATAACAGTCAAGATGAAGAACAAAAGATAGAGGCAGTTCTACAAGTGCAGAGTCATGGGGATGGGAATAAAAGGCAGGCAGGTTTTGGAGGGAACAGAAAAAGCTTCCAGATTCAAAAGAAATAAAATTGCAAACATAATAGCACTTACATGGTTACACAATCAGCAATACTCCTAAGCACCCTCTCCAGAAAGAGAGTGTTCTTTGAAAACCCAAAAGCAGAGAGTTAACAAAAGCCATTAGGTAAAGTCCATCAGAGGAAGGATTCCTTTTCATTAGCATCCTCCTTCAAGTGCAAGATAATAATGCTTGATTTGTGGCACAGGAAATGAGTCGAAGAAATTCACCATGTAGTAAACTTGGGCAAATCATCTCTTTGGACTTGGCTTTCTATTTCTAAAATGAAGCCTTGGATCAAAAGAGTGCTTCCCCAGGTTTGTTCTGAAAGATTTAACAGGCATTACTTGAAGAACATGTTTCGTGTTCAAATAGATTTGGGAAAGGGTTGGATAATCCAGCTACACAGGTTTCTTCCTTTCAGAGCTTGGCAGAAGGTTCTCTGTTAATGCTAGTTGTGCAAGGGGACGCTGACCTACAGCATCTCCCCAGCCACAGAATGCTTTGGGGGCAGACCTCATCGAGGGACTTGTGTTTTACTGAACTCACATTAGAAAATTCTGGATTATAATGATCTTGCAGGTCCTTTTCTGGGTTAAAAGTCCATGGATTCCCAATTACTGTCACATAAAACCAACACCATAAGATAATGCATCAATAGGCAACTAAGGTAACAATTAGCATTTGGGCAGCAATGAGATACAAAATCTCCAATTGCAAAGCACTACAAAAAGGGGTAACTGGTATTCTTCTCAGTACATACATCTAGAATTCCTTTGCTTTATTTTAATTAATCCAAGCTGAGCACTGGCGGGCTGGATTCATGCCACACTTCTTAATATTTATTCTATTTATCAAATACAGCCATCATGTCTAGCTTCTAGGCATGTTTACAAATAACACAGGGAAAGAAAAGTTTGTGGATAACATAATGACTTACAACTCCCCTGTCAGTGTTTTCCCAAAGATCTCCCTCACCCTCCCTCTCCTTCTGTATCCACTGGGGAGGTCCCACAGTATTCTCCGTGTTAGCCATGCCCTGGGCTCGCTCTCTCTCTCTCTCTCTCTCTCTCTCCCTGACCCGCTGCATAACTCCTACCATCCAGAATCCTAGAGCATAAAAAGAAAAAAAACCAAAATACATGGTCTACTGAAAAAAAGGACAGAGCCTATAAATGGAGAGAGAGCCAGACACACCACACTATTTCCTTTGACTGGAGTCAAAAGTCCTTTCAATAACCTCATGGAAATAAATAAATAAATAAATACAAACATAAACAGCGCAAAAAGGAAAGAGGTAGTGGGAGCAGAGAGCCGGGACCCGTGGGGCAGCAACGAGGGGAGTCACCCCACCCCCAATTTCCTCACATACGGCATTTTATTTCATCCTCTTGGCACCCCAGCTAGGTAGCTCCTATTGTTCCCATTATTTGGGTGATAAAACCAAGGCTCAAAGAAGTGAAATGAATCGCCCAAGTCCCAAAGCTACTAAGCGACAGGCCCAGGACCTGTGTACAGGTCCGCCCAAGGCCAAAGTACAGGCTCTTCCCCAGAACCGCCTGCTTTCATTCCAGAAAATGTGAACTTAGGGACATTTTAGTCACTCCCTCAATTGGCCTGGCTGGTCTCCTAGCCTGAGGCCACCACAATGTGCTGCTCCTGTTGCTCTGAATTACGACAATTTCCCTCAGACACTTTCCTTCCTCTACAAAAGGGTCTATCTCCTTCTGCATTTGGATTTCTATAGAAAAGCAGATATTTGCCCACAAATGTCCCAGCCAAAGCCTGGTCCATCTGCAATTTTTCTGCCTATCTTGGATCCCGAACTAAACACCCACAATGAGATGACAAAGGAAAAGCCAGAGTGTTGCAAAAATTTGACTGAAAGACTTGTGCCCCCCCCCCAAACCCCCCGAACACCCTCCAGTGTGAACTTTGGTTCCCTAGAAATCTGTAGTGACTCTTTCTGAGCCAAGGTCTGACCTGCAGGATCTAGAGCAGCTCCAGGAAACGGGAGAAGAAGCAACACACAGCTCTTCTCTGGGCTCTCCTCGACGGAAAAAGAAGGAAAGGGCAGCTGCCCCCCAGGTAAATGCTGGAGGGGGGAGGGGTCAAACAACTCTCCTCACCTGGATTCTGACCTTTCTCCCACTAGACACAGAACTGCAAATTCTCCCCTTGGTGATAAATTCACTGTGTCTTCGTTTACGTTTTGCGCACTTCTCACTAATGTGTTCAACTTCCCAATTAAAAATGATCCCAGTCGCTGGGAGGGTGAGAAAAGGGCAAAGAATCTGGGAGCTTTTAAGACTTCCAAGCCTCTCCTTTTCTCCTTTCTCCTGCTCTCTCACTTTCTGCCTTTCCTTGAGGAGCAACAAGAGAAGCAACTCGAGCAAAGTCGCACAACCTTGAGATGTAGCTCACAAATTTGTCAGCTGCATCTTTCTATCTCCTCCTCCATCTGTGCTTTTCACCTTACCTTTTTTTTTTTTAAACCATAACTCTTTCTATTGACTTCGAGCATAGCTTGGAACATCACTAACCAGTGCTGTATCAGCGTAGAACGGTACTACCTGGACATTATCTGGTGATGGGGCACAGCTGAAGAAGGCACAGGGCTCTCAGGAAAGCCGTCAGCCACAGCTGAAAACAAGGTACTGTGGAGCTTCCATGAGTTCTAGATGCCCCTTCTAATCCCTTGAGAGTCACAGTCGGGGTTGGGGGTGGGGGGAATGGAAGCAACTGCAGGATGGTAAACAGTCCATCCTTGGACAGCAGTCCCAACCTTGACCGTACCATGATCCAACTGATCCCTTTAGAACAGAAGAGTTACTTAAATGTGTAGCCCTAGACACCCACTGTTCCTGAGTTAAAGACAAAGCTCTATCAGTTGACCTACAGAAGACCCCTTGCTTATCTCCTCTCATTCCTCCCACCTGTGAGAGTAAGAAAACTCAGGGAAGACATGCCAGCCCAGACCTGCCTCCTTCCTTCTGAAAAAATGAACCGCTGCCTCCTCAATGTTTTATCATGGCCCTCTTCACACTGGGTCCCCCTTCCTTACGCGCTTGTCTCTCCAGATGGCTGTGAACTTCTTTCAGTTTAGGAACATTGCTGTCTCATCCTGACAGCCCCAAGAATAGAGATGATAAACAAAAGGGTTTGATGGAGTGCAGAGTGAATGAATAAATGAATAAGCATTTTTTTAAACTGTCTGCAAAAAATTTACCTTCTTGTAGGTAAGTTGAGACACACAGTAAAATAAATGAGATAAAGCAGTAAGTGATAAAGATGAGACTAAGAAGTAGAGGACGGGGGGAACCTCTGGACTTGGTTAAAAATGTAAATGGCAAGCCTGTTAGGAATGTGAGTAGGAATCAAATGTGCACAGGTGTATAAACAGAGATGAGAAGGTTCTGTTTGGGGGAAGCAGTGTCTAGGTTCAGGGTCTGCTGAGATCCAGATGCCCAAAGACCTTCAACATCAAACAAAAGATGCTTTTTTTTTGGTCTGGACAATAGAGAGGATCTTACAAAGACAATTAAACTGGTGGCCAAGGTGGACTGGAACTGGTGTCAGGGAGACCCATCATTTGGCGAAATTGGTTTACACAGCAGCAGAGGAAATCTTTATCAGCTACCCGTTTTAACCAAACAAGATTTGTACTTGAAAAAATAAGAGTTAAGACCATCTGACAAACAAGAATTAACATTCACAGAGAACAAATGGCATCGAAGAGAATTCATGGGTCAGGCAGGAACTTGCAAGTAGAAAGCCTAATTCAAATTCTCTGAGAGATTCAGGAACATTCCGCACCTGTAAGTTAAGAAGAGGTGGTGTATCCATCAGGATATAGATGCATTCTTGACAGCTGTTGTAAAAAGTCTTAGACTAAAGACATGGGCCAGGTAAAACAATCAAACAAACATGAATGATGACTGGTGGGGCACCAGAGATTAGCAACAAGGAGGAGCCATTACCTCCACAGCTGAAGGAACAAGGGGAGGAATCTTGTTATTCAAGGCGAGCTCGTGCTACCCATGGAGGCCAAGCCAGAGGGAGCTGCAAGAACAGAAGGACACAGATGAGGCTACAAGGCAGGAGAGGGGGATAAGAAATATTCTGACTTCATTCTCTGCTCTCACTGCAGACATGTACCCATGCCTCCTGCTGTGCAAACCAGCATCGAAGTGGAGGGATGCGGGACAGGGAATAGTGGAGAAGGGAACTTGGTGAAACAAAGCTTAAATGACACAAGAAGCTATGGAAAGAGGAAAGATCCAAGTGTGAGGGCCCAGAGGGTCGTTGGAAATGAAGAATATCATTGATAAAACTAAAATTTTAAGAAAATGTGGAAGACAAGGTAGAGAACATTTCATAGGGCAAGAAGGAGATGGAAAATGAGAGACAAGTCAGGAAGCATGGAAGAGGGGTCCCAGAGAGAGCTCTTGATGACTAAATGCCAAGGGTATGGGGTACGTGTCTCAGGATCCTCTTGGGGGAAGAGCAAACAGAAAGAAATGAATCTTGATCTTCCTTTAGGAATCCACAGAGCATTGTGACAAAAACAATTCCTTTGTCCCTGAGTCCTTGGAGCAGAAAGGAATCTGAGGCAACCTGTTCCTTTACTGCATCAGAAAAGTAGCTTTTTTGTTTCAAAGGTCTGTGGTGAGACACAATTCCATGACGTTAATCAATTTATTTCAATTGAGAGCGAAACACAAATGAAAGGTCTCCATTTCAGAAAAGGCCATGAAAATGTGAAGACGTTATTATTTCTAAGCTGAGAGGAGAGGTGAGATTCTCTGCCTGGCACATTTCAGAAAGGTTCAATCAGCCAGGGCAGGGGAATAGATTTAAAATAGAAAAGTAATGGGAAAAGGGCTTTCCACGTAACAGAGTCGGTGACTGATGAAAAACCATCCCTCTGGAGCCAGCTCTATTAATACCCATTTCTTCCAGGCAGTTTGGAAAGTTTGAAAACCTACGTAGTTCTCATTTCCTAAAGCTTCCAAGCCTAATTGCATATTTGTATCCGTACATAGATTTATATATACATATATGTATATATATATACACACACACACACACATACATACACATATATACACACACACATGGGTCTCATCCAGCGAAACAGATAGCTACATATTCAACTTGTAGATCACCATCTTCAAATAGAGATCTAAATTTGGAAAAACATCTGTATGCTGTTTTTCAAAGAAATAAAAAGGAGAATATTGGCCAAAAACCATAATACCCGACTCACTGATTCATTCATTTATGCAACAGGTATATATTGGGTATTCACCTGATCATAAGCCTAAGACCTAATACTTCATGATTCCAGCCCTCTCAAATGACACTGAGCTAGTTCAGGGAGCAAGCCTTCCTAAGCCAAATTTTGGAGCTGCATGTAGCAGCAATTTGAAAATCCAAAAGTATAGGCCTCCCAAATGTCTAGAAACTACCCCGAACCCCCTCCCTTTAATTTATCCCGTTACAGTTAGGTGTCCCATGCTCTCTTGTAGGTTAAAAACAACAGGGATGATTTAATGCCTTATGACTGTCCCTTAAATATCTAAATTATGCATAGTCAGATGAAAGCTGCTGTAGTATTTTAATAAAAGCATACTAAATAAGGCAGCTGGTAATAAATCTCTTAATAAAAATGTAGTCAATGGTGCATTTAATTTGATCACAGAGTCCACTTTCAAATAATCCAAAAATTGGATTTTTAAAAAATAAGATGCAAACACCTCTCTCATGCTGTTCTTAAGAAATGTATTTGCACAATTAGAAGACATCCATGTTAAGAGGCTTTCTTGCATATTTGAATTTGGTTGGAAAGCTTTGTTATTTGTTTCAGTTAAATGAATATACATAATTGTCCAGCCACCCCAGGACATTTATGAAAACAAGATGTTCTGTCCCAACGAGGTTAGCTTTAGAGTGACATTCGAATCATGAGATGCCTCATTAGCTGCTAGGCAAACAGACTTCAATCTTCTGCTTTCCCTTTTCTAATATTAGCTAGCTAACAATTCAATGGCTTCAATAACTCCAGGTGACTCCAATTTCACAGCAAGTTCTTCCAAAGACCAAAGGGAACACTTTAAGTTCCTAAAGGCTTGACACTAAGCGTATTTACATAACTTTGTATGGCTCTAGCTCAGCATCATGCACCAAGGGAAGGAAGACAATGGAGGGGAAAAAAGTTAAAATATATATTCATATCTACATAGATGAATCCTGAGCATTTAAGAATGGCATATATATATACCAAAATCTGTTTCTGAGCATAGAGAAAAGACATTTAAATACACAGAAAGGGACAGAGACCTACAATCTGCTTAAGCAGCTAGTTGATATTTACATTGCCTGTCCTTTGTCATTTAGCCTATAGTTTAAAATGAAGAAAAAAAATCTTATTCTTTTAAATTACCTCCACAATTTCATTTGCTGGAAAGCAGCCAGTTTAATTTCTATCACATGTAGAACACACTCTTTTCCATGAGGAGGACATTTTAAGACTAATGTAAAAGAAAACAAGTTGAGAAGTTAATATAAAACAAAACAATTCACTCAAAAGAAAAAATAGGTCCTGTGGATTCTTATGTTAACATTCTAAAATAAATAAAAAATTAACGAGGGAAGTCATACTCCATTACCACTAAAGATGGTCACAGAAAATTTATATGGATGTGCCTGTATTTATTTGTACAGACACAGTTCCAATTTTCCTTTTGACTATTGGGGAAAATTCCTAGAACACATTTCCTCGATGTCCTCTTTTATATACCAGGTCTTTGGACATGAAATTAGTTCCAGGCAAAGAAATAAAATACTCAAAAAAGGAAAGTGGTTTTATGACCTGAGCTTTAATGTTATTTTAAGAGACACTGTCCTGGATCCTTGACTCTGGTGTCCGTGCATCTGCAATTATCCTTTTATCCATCCCTTGAGGTCAAACAGATTTGGATATGGAAAACTTCCAAATCAGAAAAATGATGTGTACGTCGACTAAGTTAATGCACTGGGGAAAGGATCATCCTTTCCTGGAAATTTTGAAGTTAATCACTATAGGTTGGCTAAAGTAAAATGACATACATATATACATAAACACATAAATATGCATTGATATACATTTCATGCACCTATATACATACATAAACACACATACATACATATAGATCTATAAATATATAGTCGACTTTTGGTTTTTGGTTTTTGAATTTGCAGAGTCTGTCTTACATTACCTAAACTATTACTACAGCTTGGGAAAAACTTGAAATGTAAAAACTGACACTGCCTTATTTTATTTTGAGGAGGGGAAATTTTGGTGTATCTTCCAGAATGGGGAAAGGAGCCCCTCCATGTCAGCCCAGACTCTTCGGGGAACATTAACATCTTGAGATTTCTAGCAAATTAACGGCCCAGGTAACAAAACGCAAGGAACTCTGGCCAGTCGCTTACTCACTCAGTTGGATCTGGCCACTTCTCCATGTATTCCCACCACACTAAATGGAGCATGAGCCATTTGAGTAATGAGTCAGAAAACGTTTAGCAGCCTCAGTGCAACAGCCAACGTGATGCTTAAGATAAATTTCAGAGGTATTAGGATAGTGTTTTCTTTTCTGCTCTAGGCAGACCATCTCTCTCATTGGTGATGAACAAAATTCTTCCCTCCTTCCCAGGAGACAAAAGCTGGATCATCTGCTATCTCAAGATTCATTCCAGCCCTAAGATGTAAAATTTCAAGCAAAAACAATTGTAAAAGGCAAAGGCAATGTATCATGGTGTGCCCTAAGCAAAATGTGTATTGTGAAATGCTGTCTGATGAATTCAGTGGTCACTTCATTGACAACCTCCCCCTCAAGCATTACACATCCTTGCTAAAAAGACAGTGCTTAAAGCAAAAAGAAGAAGAAGAAGAAGAAGAAGAAGAAGAAGAAGAAGAAGAAAAAGAAGAATTTTAGAATTCAATGGAATTAATGTATCATCACATTTTTTTTTAATTCCCATGCCTACATTATCACAATAGAAATTACCATTAGGCTTTGAGTTTTAATCACAGTTAACACTGTTAGCTGATTTTAACTTATTTCTTTCCTACTTCTGTTTTAACACTGAATGATATTTTATCCTTCTGGTTAATCTCAATGTCCTTTTTCACCATCCAGTGGTAGCACAAAGCCAACCACACAATAGTTGTGTGTTGCCGAATGACATCATGAAGGCAGTATAAAATAATGCACAGGATTGCTGGTTTGAAGATTAAAAGCCCTGAATTTGGGGCACCTGGGTGGCTCAGTGGGTTAAAGCCTCTGCCTTCGGCCCAGATCATGATCCCAGGGTCCTGGAATCGAGCCCCACGTCGGGCTCTCTCTCTCTCTGCCTGCCTCTCTTCCTACTTGTGATCTCTGTCAAATGGATGAATAAAATCTTAAAAAAAAAAAAAAAAAAAAAGCCCTGAATTTGAGTACTGTCTTGGCAATTCACTGCCTTCCAAGCTCGGGCAAGTCACTCCGTCAGTGCAGTAAGTTTCTTCTGCTATAGGGTCCATCTCGCATGACAGTTCCCACCAGCCAGTTGAAGGTGTCTGCAGTGTGGACAGGATGCTGAGGGATGGAGTGCCACGCTAGATGAGTGACGACGGCCACAGGTGTACTACAGGGGAGTAGCATCAATTGTGCCTTCTATCTGCCATTTATTGAGTAGAACACTGCTGCTCACTTGTGCATACAAATCACTGGGCGTTTTTCTTTAATGCGGATTCAGACTCAGTGAGTCTGGGGTGGCTGGATGAAATGACACATTCCTAACAGGATCCCAGGTAATGCTGATGCTGCTGAATCAGGAACACAAGAAGCAGGGTAAGGTCCCTTGCAGCTCCTGCTGAATACACACACACACTCTCTTCCTACTTTATGTATGTGAAAAGGAGCTTACCATACGCTATGAACAGTGATAAGCACATTAAATACGTGATCACCCTGATTTCTCAACCATCTCCCCTAGCTCCCCCTACCCCAAAAGGTAGCTAGCTCAAAGTTTCCAGGGAAGGAAATGAAGATTTAAAAAGGGTAATAAATTTGCCTACCTTCACAAAGCTGATAGGCAGTGTAGATGAGATTTGAACCCAGGGAAACTAACCTGATGAGCACCCTTGTTCTTGGCCTCTAATATACATTGTTTCAATATCATCACAACACTGGAGTGCTTGCTTAGTGCCAGCCACTATCCTGTTTCATACATATTATCTCTTCCTCTTTTCTTAACAATCCTAGGAGATGGGTAATATCATTATTTTTATTTTACAGATAACAAAATTAATTAACCTTCTTTCAACGGCATCAAACTCAGTGAAGCTATAGCAATTCCTATTTAAGTAAAAGAGTAGATCAATAAAATACTGATAATGAACTAAACACAAGGAATAGTGTGCTAATGAGAAGAAAATTTAGCAGCATGTATATTCACCAGGCTAAAAAAACAATGCATATGGCTATCAGTGAATGTATAGAAAATATGCTCTTATAAATTCATACCCTGTGAATGCATTTTTGACAACTGAGTCCAAATGCCTCTGTACAGGTTAGCCATGAGGTTATCAGAGTCCAAATAATCAATGGTCTCAAACAAAACCCATTGGTGGGATTTACAGTTGGAGACGTAGGAAAGATTCATTTCTTATCACCCTCTTTTGCTACCTAAAAGATCCTTCTTTATTAACAAGCTAATGAAATAAGATTGTATCAGTAAATTTCCCTGGAGATGAGACTCCGGTACAAGCAGTCGACAAGGATGCCGTGTTGTGCATGCTTAAGAAGACCAAACACCATAGACACATGAGCACAGGATTTTCACATTATTCTGTTTAAGGACAAGTTTAAAACCTAAAGGTTTAAAGCATGATCCTGAACCTTGGCTGCGGGCTGCACTTTGGAATCAAGTGTGTGGAGGCGACATAAAAATTAGTAAATAAATACATGCATACATACATACATACATACATACTGATGTCTAGATCCCAGCCCCAGAAATTTGGATCTAATAGGGCTGAGGTCCAACCTAGGGATCAGGATATTTTAAAGCTTCTTGGTTTTTCTACTGTATAACCTAAATTGAGAATGACTTGATTAAAGCAATGCCTATACTATGGCAGGAGGAGGGGGTGGTGAGTGCAAACAGCTGTCAAAGAAATGAATGTTTAATTGGCGAATGTCATCCTTAGAGCAGACTGTGCAGGTACTCAGATAGTGGGAGTCTTTCTCTCCTGAAGGTATACTTAAATTTCATAAGCAGGTATATTGTAACAGAAAAGAACCTTATAAAACATTTGCTAGTCTTTATGACCACAATTATTTTCTCCCCTTACCAGAATAGTTTCCATTAGAGGGCAGTCTCTTCTTGGGAAGAAATGAATGGAGACACAACCTTCTTACCTGACCAAAGTTTAAAATATTGGCGGAGACTGTAACACTTGTGTGAATTTCCTTCAAGACAATTTCCAGGAGATGAAGTATGTGGGGCGAAAAAAATTTGTATTGTATGTCAAGATACTGTCAAATTAAATATTTATATCTGTCTGCAAAAAGTAAAAGGATAAAAGCTTACCCCAAAAGATAAATATGCACATGCATAGAAGGCCCTGAGGTATACAAACATAATAATAACAACAAATAAAAGTAACATTTATTATATGCTTACTCTGTGTCAGATTCCTATGCTATGGAATTTAACATTTGATTTGATTCTCAGAACAATTCTATATTTTATACATGAGATAACTGAAGATGCAAATTGTTAAAAGCAATTTGTCCAAGACCATACATTGAATAACTGGCCAAGCCAACTTTTGAACCCCATTTGTCTGACTCCGAAGCGAAAGTTTTGTCACCACCAACAATACTCCTTTACTGTGTCAGAAGCAACAGGGCTCTTGTGATCAGGAGACCATGTAACTTAGAACACATCAGCATAAGAAAGCATGAACCTCTTCATATTAGGCTATCAACGAAACTGAAGGTAAGGTAATTTGGGCAAAGTGACACATTCCTTATTTTCTTTACTCTTTCGTATTTTAAGAATTTTCACAAGCTGTTTATGGCTCCCCTCATTTTCTTATGCAACTCCTCTCAACCCCATAAGAATGAATTTGGCATTCCTACGGCTATGTCTTCAGTCACTGTACAGAACCTTGAGCTAGCTGGTCACAATTCCTCAGAGACTTATTTCCTAGATCAGGGGTTGGCAAACATTTTCTGGAAAGGGCCAGATAGTAAATATTTCAGGCTCTGGAGGCCCCACAGTCTCTACTACAACCACTGAACTCTGCTGGTGTAGCATGAAAGCAGCCAGAGATGACATGATGATGTCGATGATAGATGATATGAACAAAAGGGCAGGGCTGTGTTCCAGTAGAACTTTATTTATGGTCACTGAAACTATCATTTTCATGTGTGACAAATTCTTCTTCTTCTTTTGATTTTTTTCAACCATTCAAAAATGTGAGAACCATCCTTAGCCCACAAGCCACACAAAAATAGGTAGCAAGCTGGATTCGGCTGATGAGCTGTCATTTGCCAACCCCTGTCCTAGATGATAAGATGTCCTATGTTAAAGGCATTGGCCATGATGCAAAGTTGTTGTCATGTTCAAAAATGGCAATAGTTCCATGCTTAAAAAGCAAAAGTATCCCCAGGCACTGGCTTGTCAGAATCACTTGCCTTCCCTAAAACCCTCTTTAATATTAACCACAGATTCTCTCTGTACCAAAAGTATCCCGGTTAAATCACCAGCCCTCTAATAACCGACAATGGCAAATAACATCAACTTTAAAAAAGTTCATCATATACAATTACAATGTATTCCCTCTTACAAACACTTCTTGAGAAAGGATTCTAGAATTTGGGAACTGGAAGGGATTTTAAAGATCTCAAAAGACATTCTTCAGAGTTTTCAGGTGCCTTACAAATATCTATGGAAACAACCCCACAAAATGCCCCTAGGTAAGAAATCTACTATATGGCACAACATGATGGATGGACTTAGAAGGTAGATGCTAAATGAAATAAGTCAAATGGAGAAAGACAAATATCATATAATTCTACTTGTATGTGAAATCTAAAAAATAAAAAGCAAACACATGAAAAACAGAAAGACCCATAAATACAGAGAACAAACTGATGGTTACCAGTTTGGGGGGGGTAGACAAAATGGGTGAAGGGGAGCTGGAACTACAAGCTTCCAGTTAGAGAATGAAGAAGTCATGGGAATAAAAGGTACAGTTTAGGGAATATAATCAATGGTAGTGTAATAGCATTGTATGGTGACAGATGGTAGCTACACTTGTGGTGAGAACAGCATAATGTATACAGTTGTTCAATTACTATGTTGTACGTCTGAAACTAATATCACAGTGTGTCAACTATTCTTCAATAGAATGGAAGGAAGGAAGGAAGGAAGGAAGGAAGGGTAAAGAAAATCTAGCCAAGGTGTACCATAGACAGTTCCCAGTAGCTCATGAGAACTACTTGTTGAACTTTTGGTGTTTTGTGAGCCAGCTGACATCAGGTTGATAATCCAAAATTGTCCGAGGTGGGAAGTTTTATACCACAGAAATCCCCAAATCTGCCAATTTTGCATATCAAGATTGTTTTTTTCTTTTCCTCTGAGACCCAGTTGTTAAACATTTATCAGCATACCACTGCCCATTTACCCTCTTCCAACAAAGAGGCTCCTCTTAGGTCTGTTTTATACACACACACTCTTCTCTCACTCACCCACTAATGAAAGTTGAGTCCAAAGAAAAATAAGGATTGCTCCAAGCCATAAACAAGTGGATAAGGAATCAATCACTGTTCTGTTATCATCCTTAAATTATTGTTCCCTCCATAACCCCAAATGTGCTCTCATTTTATATTAAATATGGTCCTCTGGAGAAAGAAGAATTTAAACATTTAGCCTACCAAAAATGTATTGAAACCTATTACCTCTCTAATTATATATGTTCTTCTAGCTTGGATAAAAAAAGAGAGAGAGAGAGAGAGAAGAAATGAGAAGGGACCACACTCCATTATACAACTGTGATTCCAAAGGTGACATTTCCACTTCTGCATAAATGCTAGCTAATGACCCACCAAGCTCCAGCCCATTTCCTTATTTCCTTCCTTTTGCTATTACAGAATGAAGATCCTTCTGGTGTGATACCTAGCAATGCTCTAATGCTCCTGTACTGTATATGTTTGTTTTCAGGCAGGAGGTTCTCTGATTATTCCTGGTTCCCGGTCTCACTCCACCAAACTACATGAGCCCATAAACCTAATCTAAACAAATCATTTTGAATTTACTTTTTCTACATTTGCTGCCTTCATCTTAGTTTTGCTTCACTTCGGGCATCAAGAGAACCATTTTAGTACAACCCTTTCCCTTTAACTGTACAAGATTAGAAAATAAAAAAGAACATTTACAATTGCTACTTGAGCTGGAATATCTAAAAGGGGATTATATCCCTATTTGTCAGCAAATATGAAAACAGATCATATAAGAGTAAGCTGAAGCTGAGTGGTCTCTACCTAATTCTGAAACGCATTTCTCTCCAAGGTTTAGAAAAGAGTATCCAGGACTCAAATGTTCCTGAGACTTTGTAACAACAGATTCATGCATAATCAGAAATGTACAGACTTTAATAAATCTACCTCTCCAATCTTCAGAAAGCAATTTTTGGAGCCAGACACAGATGTATTTTGTTAGAGTTCGATTGAAACTCTTTACATTATATAACCATGGCAAAATAACCTGGGGTTATTCATACACGGTTTTAATTATTTATCTATGGGCTCACATGGTTTTATTTTTCATTCAGATCCATAGCTAGTTACACATTCTGCAGCAAAATATTTAAATGAAATTCTGGGACTCACAAAATCTTGTAGGCAAGGTAAGAAAGATCTATTAGTAGTCTGTGAATTGACATCACGTACCTACAAATGAAACCAGCCTTGGTACTCAAATGCACATCTCAACCTAAAATTAATACTTCAATACATAAATTCTAACTCCAGTTGCTTTTCAAGAAAAACCTTCCAGAAACCTATTTTCTCTTCTTCAATCAGTTCACAAGTAATGGAGCAGAATCAGTTACCTAGAGCCCTTTCATTGTCTATAGAAATATTTCCCAATTTGGGTCCTGTGGAACACGATTGTGGGAGATATCACCATTGTTTTACTACTTTTTTTTTTTAAAGTTCCATTTTTGAGTAAGTCTGGGAGATGCTGGGTTTAACCAGTTTTCTTGGGGAGAGCTAGGAGCCTTCCTATGCTAATATTCTTTGGGATTCGACAAGAAGGGCATTATAACAGACAGAGTTTTCCATGCATTTTAAATCAAATTTTAAACCTTCTTCCCATGGGGTACTTCAAGAAACAAGTGTCCCATGAGACACACTTTGAAGAGTGCTGGTTTGAAAGACACAGCTGGGGTTTAAACATGAGTGCCGAAATGGGAGCACAAGAGAGGAGAGAATCATCTGAGGTCCCTCTGCTGTGAGCACACCAGCAGCAGTAAGATGACCCAAGAGAGCCTGCTGAGTTCTTCCACACCCATTTCCAGATCCTATGAACAGAAGGAAGCACCGTAAGGGGGTCAGGAAGGACGATCGGCAATCCCATAAAATAAACTCGCCCCAATCTGCTTGCTAGTTCCCATGACTTACCATTTACTCATCCCAACAGTCAGATGTGTTCTAATCCATCCAACTTCAAACTTGAGAATTTTAAAAACAGACTGAACTTCACGTGCAGCTAAGGCAAGTCTGCTGGAGGCAAAGGAATGCTAACATACTGCCGCAGATGACAAATTTAAAGAAACACTTTCCTTCCATCTAAGCTCAATACAAGAAAAGTAATTACCTGATATTCATTGGGATAAAGAAAGGGGTTTGCAGAAATGTTTTGTTTTGTCCGTAGAGAGCAGAAGTAAAACGACAAGCCCTTAGAGGCCACGAAGTTCGACTTTTTCATTTCACAAATGGGAAAATGGAGACTCAAGGTATTTCATGCCTTGATCGAGGTCAAGCAAGACATAAGCTAGTGGCAGATTTGGGAGTGCTACTCAGATCTCTTGACTAACGGGTTCATTCAGCTAAAGGATGTAGCTGACAAACCCATGTGATTATCTCTGTCTCTATTTCTTGCTCCTTTATGAAAAGGCTTAGCCACCATTTATTGAGCTTCTGATCAATGCAGGCGTGGTATTAAAGCATTTATAAATATTCTCCCATTTTATCATCTGACTGTGGTAATGTTGTCAGTTTTATCCTTATTGTACAGCTATCACATGGAGAAGTGCCATGCCATGTCCAATATCACACAGCTCACCGGGTATAGAATGTCTCAGGGAGGCAAGTCTGCTTAACTTCAAAACTCATACACTTCCCTCAACTTTCTCTTTTTTCCCATTCTACCCTTCTGCCACTCCCTCTCCTTCCAATTTCCATTTAAAAGCAGTTGTGATAAAGGAGTACATGCACCGAATGTTTACAGCAGCAATGTCCAAATAGCCAAACTATGGAAAGAACCTAGATGTCCATCAACAGATGACTGGATAAAGAAGATGTGGTATATATATACAATGGAATACTATGCAGCCATCAAAAGAAACGAAATCTTGCCATTTGCAATGATGTGGATGGAACAAGAGGGTATTATGCTAACGGAAATTAGTCAGTCAGAGAAAGACAATTATCATATGATCTCTCTGATATGAGGAATTTGAGAGGCAGGGCAGGGGATCGTGGGGGAGAAAATGAAACAAGATGGAAGTGGGGGAGACAAACCATAAGAGGCTCTTCATCTCAGGAAACAAACTGAGGGTTGCTGGGGGTTGGAGGGGAGGGATAGAGTGGCTGGGTGATGGACATTGGGGAGGGTATGTGCTATGGTGAGTGCTGTGAATTGTGTAAGATGTGATTCACAGAACTGTACCCCTGAAGCAAATAATACATTATATGTTAATTTAAAAAAAAAAATCAAAGGTCAGCTGCCCATAACTTAACTCAAATGTTCTTTCTTCCTTGCTTTTAGAGATGTATTACTATCTTCCATCATCCACATAGACCAAAAAGGATTTAGACTGAGATGAACATGCATAAAATTATCTGAGTGTCATTACCAATCAGGCACTCCGGAGGGGTCATTCTCTTTGCCCTTATGAAAGCTGAAGCTGGTCATAGTTTCTTTTTCCCGCATATCTACTAAAGATCAACTGATATAGAATGGATGAAGGTGCTAATAATTTACTGCTGATTTCTTTAAAACATGTGTCATCAATAAAGGAGGTATACAGTCAAATGACTTTAGAATCTAGAGACAGGACCTGAAAAATACACCCTTAAATTTTTCAGATAGGGGCACACAGATCATTTGCATCTGAATCCCTTGAAGCTGAAGCTTCCTGACCCCAACCAGCCTAAATAAGTCAGAATCTCTGGGAGGGATCCAGGACTCTGCATTTGAACAAGCTCCCCTGGTGATTATAATTTACACCAAAGTCAACCTCACCTAAGAAGTGACTTCTAAGTGTGTGGCTTGTGGGACTCATATGTTTCCCAAGTTTTCCTCAAGAAACCAGGGCCTAGCTGCAGGAAGAATTGTTCATAAATATAATGATGACATCACATACTGGAGACAATGTCTGTGTGAGGCCAATAAAGAATGATGAAAACATTCTCCTGGAAGGGGCTACTGTCTGGGGAGGGGGAGCAGGGGCAGGGGGATGTGCCTGGCAGGTGACTCTGAAGACATCGGGAAGAGTGCTATCTATGAAACATGATTATCTTTCTTGGTGCTAATTTTAAACTCAACAAAAGTCAACAAGAAACTATTTGAATATTGTTTTAACCTTTTTTTTTTTTTTTCATAGAAAACCTAATAGGGGAAGCATAGAGGAACACATTCAAATGATGCAAAGCATTTCTAGTAAAAAAAAAATGAGTCTTCCTCTCATCAAGTCTTTCTAGGGTTGACCACTGTTTTCTGCATTTCTGAAACACGCTTAGCAGAGTAACACATATATTTGTGTATTTTATTCTGAGGAAGCCCATTACACCCACAGTTCGGTATCATTTCCACCTCAATAATATATCTTGGAGGCCATTCTCCACATAACATATACATTACACAATTCCTTTTAACAGTATCACAGCTTTACATTAGATAGATAAACCATAGATCTTGACAGGTTCACTTTTGATAGATATTATGTTTCTTCCATTTCTTGAATGATACTACCATGAGCACTCTTATTCATATGTCTTTGCCCACCTGTGAAGATTTATCTTCAGGATACATTTTCAGAAGCAAAATTGCAAGGGCAAAGGATACACGCATTTTTTATTTGAGATGTTGCCAAATTTTCCCTCCAAAGAGGTTGCAGTAATTTACACTTCTATTAATAGTACATGATACTGCTTTTCCCCCCACACTCTCACCAATACAGTGTATTTCTGATTGTAATTTAATTTGCCACTGAGACTTCTTACTGGAGAAAGTGCTGACCAGATAACATGAATAGAACTTGGCAGCTATATTTCTCCTGGAGAATGAACACATTGGCATTCTAATTTATCATTGTCTTATGAGTTAGGTAAGGATGCGTCAGTGGCCTCGACCCTCCTCAACTCTGGATAAATGTCTAAACTTAAGTTTCTGGACTTGCACACCAAGTAAATAGTGATGCACCAAGAAAGTACACATCTACAAGGCTACTGAAAGGAGTCTTCTATTAGTTTATTCTTTGAAAATTTGGAAATAAATCACAAAAATAGGATATTTCTTCTCATCAGTTATTATGATTTAAGTAAATTGAAAACATTTTCTAAGCAACTAGGAACAAATTTTCCCTGCTGAAGTCTGCAAAAGGGGAAGTACCCTGTTGGGTGTTTTGGACCAAACCTCCTTAACAGATAACAATAATCTAGTTTAAACAAAATCAACCTTCAGACTCAATGCTCTGTTTTATGGGTTCAGAGTTAATAAAAATTTATACTACCAAGGCACCTGAGTGGCTCAGTTGGTTAAACATCTGATTCTTGATTTCAGCTCAGGTCATGGTCTCAGAGTGGTAGGATTGAGCCTCGTGCTGAGCTCCACGCTGGGCAAGGAGCCTGCTTAAGATTCTCTCTCTCCCTCTGCCCCTCCCCTCACCACTCCCACTCTCCCTCTCTCTCTCTTCCAAAAAAAAAAAAAAAAAAAAAAATATGATACTATCGATGTTATCACTATTGTCACAACAGAAAATCAGAAGCTCTCTTCACTCATCATCTCTACATTCCACCTTCAGGGAATAACAGACAACATGCTGTTTCTTCCAGTAATTCTCTGGATGTTATTGATTTATTATTTTTCATTGAGTCCATGCACTTAGGAGGAAACAGGATGTAATATATATGCACTTTCAGAAAACTGCTTTAATGTTGTAAATAATATCCCAAACCTTTAATGAGCCTTTCAGAGGCATCTGCTTTGCAATACAGAATTACTTAAGCACTGGAAATCCAATCTACAAATATTTATTTTGCAACTTCTATGCACATGCCTTTTTTTTTTTTTTTTTATCCCATAAGTAAAATAGACCCCTCTGGAAAAATACATTAATTCAATACATATTTGCTGAGTATTCACTATATGCCAGGCAGTGAGCCAGGACCATAGCTCCCAAAGGGAATAAGGCAAAGACCCTGCCCTCCAGTTATGAAGAGCCAGATGGAAGATACAGCCAAGTTCACAGATGGCTAAGAAGGTAGGATGCAGTAGGATCAGAGAACGAAGGCTCCTAATCAAGCCTTGAGGGAATGAAGGAAGGCTTCGAGGAGGAGGCAATCTAATATGACTTCTAGTTAGGATTCAGCCAAGGGAAAGAATGGACAGAATCAGGGAAATACTATCACTTAATCACATAAACTCCACGAAAGTCAACAATGGAACAGTACCTGTATGAAATATCATGAGCTAGTGTTAGAATATGTGCAGGTTTCATGATATAAAACAAATGTCTAAAAAGTTTTCTGAAAGTCTAAGTCCCCCAAAAAGAATAAAAGAAAAGCTAACACCACACACTCACTTACTCAAACTAAAACATATTTTTCCATTACAAATACTATATATTTTCACCAACTCTGGAAAAAACCAAATGGACATTTTATGAACTCTAGAAGAATTTGTTCCCTAATTCCCTCCTTATGCTCCTCCCCCCACCCCCTTAAACTGCAGCCTGAACCTCTGGTTTTGAGTACCACCTTCTCTGCACTTAAAACTTTCAAAACCTAATTGGAGATAGCTATAGAGGAAGAAGATGGGCTTGATGGACTTAGACGTGTTTTCCTTCATTGGTGTTTAGGTTATTTTGACAGCAAGCAGACCTAAAATCGGAACTGGTTCCAAGCAAACTTCCCAAAGAATATCAACAAGGAGGAACAGCCACTGAGCTCTACAAATCTACTTGCAACAAACTCTTACATGTGCATAAGAACCACTATATGAATTTTAATCCTAACAGGAAAACAATTCAGAACTCAGGTACACTCGCTTGGGCCTCCCCACGTCATGGAGGACGAACATTAGTAGCTCTTCAATGTGCTATTCTAGGAAGCAAGATCAAAATGGCAAGCAGGGAGCACTGGGGTGGCTCAGTGGGTTAAGCCTCTGCCTTCGGCTCGGGTCATGATCTCAGGGTCCTGGGATTGAGCCCCACATCCTGCTCTCTGCTTGGCAGGGAGCCTGCTCCCCCATCTCTCTCTGCCTGCCTCTCTGCCTACTTGTGATTTCTGTCTGTCAAATAAATAAATAAAATCTTCAAAATGGCAAGCAGTAAAAGAAAAGGAGCCTTCTGAGATTCATTCTTTAGTTTGTTCATTCAAATACAATGCAGTAGAGTACTTTCCATAAAGAAATTACTCAATTTAGAACATTCTCACTTGTGCTGTTTAGAGAAGAACTGCTTGACTCTGTCTAAGAGTGGACATTTCCAAGGGCCCCAAATGATGGGACATTGGGAAAAGACAGAGTTTGGGGCCATTAGAGAGCAGGAACATTGACTGCTACCATACTGAAGTGACTTAAGAGGAATCAATTTGAGTTGCTACAGTCTTCCTGGTTACATGGTCTACGTGCCAATCTGAACAGCTTCTAATGTGCTCTTTTCAAAATTTAAGGGGAAAAAGAGGAAAGGAAAATTAGATTTCAAATCTGCCCTTTAATGAAAGACTATTAAAATGATTTATCTTAACTAAGTGACCTTCAAATTAGAAGCTGTATGCATTCTTATAACATTCTGAACTCTACATATCAAAATTAGATAGAAAAATATTTTTAATACATATAAAAATACACTTAATTTTGTATATCTTATAGATATACCATGTATTTGTGACACAATAGTCTATTGAGATGCTGAAAGCAATGCAAAAAATATGCATATATATAAAATGTATTAGTTACAAATCAGGTAAAAATTACAAATTACATGTAACTCTACACACACACACACACACACACACACACACGCACGCATGCCCGCAAAATAACAGTGACTTAGGCAGACGTGGTTTTATTCTCCCACATGAGTCTGGGGAACTAGTCTGACCACTAGCTCTGCAGCCATCTAAAACCCAGGCTACTTGCAGATTTCTGTTCTGTCACCCCTAGGTTATGGTCCTTATTCTCACGGTCCAAGATGGCACTCCAACCATCCCATCCCCTGTCTAGGAAGCAGGACAGAGGCAGGGCAGGCCTCCAACCTCTAAGGACACTGTTGCACATATTACTTCTCTTCATTCCCACTGGTCAGAATTGACTTAGCAGCAAGGTGGGTTAAAAATGTAGTCTTCATTCTAAGTAGTTAGGTAGGCTTCCAGAAGCAATAGAGCTGGATTGTTTAAGAAAGGAAAGCATCACATGGAGAAGGAGAATGGTCTATGTCTGGAGAGAGTGAGTAAAGCTTCCCTGAGGGGGACCCCTAGCAATGGCAGATCTCAGAGCAGTCCCTGGGTACATGGCTGGGGCTCAACGTCATTGCCCCAACAGCTGCCACACATGCCCCAGTGGCTGTGGGTGGTATGAAAGAAGTAAACAAGAGCAACAGCAAAGTCTGCATCTGAACTGATGGTTCCAGTCAGACCAGGACAACAAGCAGCTTGTCCTTCCCCAGGGCATCCTAAAGACCAGAGCCTTTCCCCATGTTCTGGGGGACATATGAGCACTTGATAAGTGGGCAGTGCCTGCATTTTCATTTCCACCCAGACATACACTTGGAATTGTTCCCCTAGTGGTAATCTACAGTTGGTTAAATGCACTCAAACTCACTCTATACCCTCGAGACCCTAAGTAAGACTGCTCTTGATCAGAAATAGGGATAGGAAACCAATTTTGTCTTTATGATACCAACTTGCGCAGAGGAAAGCATTGCTTCAGCTTGGTATTAACATTATAGTTTTATAAGCAACAGCATTAACCCAGGTGATGTGACACTTCTCTGTAATAATTTTCCCTGGCACATTAATTTACACATGCACACCTATTACTGAAGAAAAGTACTGGGAGTTTCCACCAGAACAACAGACCTGAAATGAGTGCTGAAAAACATTCACAGCTAGGATATCACTTCCCACCCCCTAGTTATCTATTTTAGCCTTCTACATTGGCAACTTTTAATTTTTTGCTGTTCAATGAAAATAACAAATAGCTTAGTGATGAAAAAAAAAAATACTCCTGAAATACATTGTAGCTACATGTTAACTGGAAATGAATACCATCTCCAATGGGTTGACACAATGTGTGACTTTCTGGTGCTCCATCCAACTAATGTCTCCTAGGAACGAAGCAGAGGGATATCCATGTGCATCTCTTTCCGAGACACAACACCCTTTCTTTGAGCTGACATCTCTAGAATGAACAACTCAGAGCCAGCCAATGTGCAAAACACTCTCCCTGCTGTCACACTCTTAGGTGGGTCAGAAAGTCAATCAAATTCTACTTTCACAAATAAAACTAATTCCTATAATATGAGATGGGAGGCTGCATTCATATTTTGAAGACCAAATATTCTCCCTCAAGTAATATAAATTTATAGCTATGACTTTTCCCAGCGCTCAATCGACTGCTCGCGGTATATGAAAGTAATTAGGCTTCTCTGAAAGCCACAGCTGCATTGAGAACTATATTTGAGTAAACACAAAAGAAAAGCATTCCAAGTGTTACTTTTAATGTTTCCATAAAAGTTAACATCTATAAAAATATTGCTTCCCATTTTCTGTGTAGAAGCCAGCCACCCTTAGTTACTGAAAGGGGACTGTGGAAACACAGCGGCTGACACGCTGCCCTGAGGAAGAGTGCAGAATTCTGGTCTAACTCAGATCTGGCCAGGCCCCACGTCGAAGCGGGTCCTGCAAGATATGTTGCCTACATACAGCGAAAACGACCTCTGTAACTCTAGTTCATGAGAAGCTGAACATACAAGGGACAATGGCCAGGTACAAAAAAAAAAAAAAAAAAAAAGAACCCTGGCCCACAATCCAAAGGAACCACTCTGAAAAGCCAAACCACAATCTCTTTTGCAATTGGTCCCAAATGGTGAGGATTTAAATAATAACTGCCTGCCAATTTCCCCAATTTCTGCCCCTGGCTGCCAACTTTGGAGCAATCAGAGAGAGCAGAATAAGCTCCCCTAACCAACCACACAGGATGTCCTGCTTCCAGCTAGCCTGGCTCCGGCATCCTCATGCCAACACCCTCTAGTTGGGGCATATCTGAAGCCTTCCCATTCCACCTCTTTAAAGCTTCCACTCCCGTGACTACCTTTGAGTTTCTGCCAAGTGCAAGCAATGGTGGCTGACTCTCTTGCTCTAGAAAACTCTGAATAAATATCCTCTGCTATTTCTCATTTGGGTGGTTTTTGTTTATTTCCACACCTGGTTCTCCCTGGTGGCTCTGCCTGCCTAGCAGCCCACTCAGCTTTCTCCTCCCATGGTGCAGGGGTTTTGCTCTTCCCTGCTGCTTTGGGCTGCCTCTTTCTCTTTCATTTCTTTCTCCCTTTCTCTCTCTCTCTTTCTCTCTTTCTTTCTTAGATTTTGTTTATTCGACACAGAGAGACAGAGAGTACAAGCAGGGGGAGTGGCAGGCAGAGGGAGAGGGAGAAGCAGACTTCCTGCTGAGCAAGGACCTTGATACAGGACTTGATCCCAGGACCCCGGGATCATGACCTGAGTTGAAGGCAGATGTTTAACAGACTGAGCCACCCAGCCGCCCATAGTCTGTCTTTCTGAAGGTGAACATCTCTTCCTCTATTCTTCCAACTGTATTCTTCATCAGTATTTTTCCTCCTCCCTCCTGCACTTTTTGTTAATCTACTGTGTCCTTCCCCATGTCCCACACATGCCACCAGGACAGAAGGGGAACATTCACGGGGCACCCACGGGACTAAGCACAGTGAGGCGACTGTGAGGACAGGATATGAAAAAGTCAAGACATTGGCCTTGCCAAGAAAAGGGATCATTACAGTTCAATTCACTTACACTAAAATTTGAGCCAAAACTGGGCAGCTAAGATCTGGAAGCTGAAACAACAAGAAAAAAGCCAGGAGCCAATAGCAACTGATAGAGGGGTCAGAAGTGGCCAACATCAAGAATATGGACAAAGGTGAGCAGAGAGGAGAGGAATGAGAGGAAAGTGAACTCTCCATAGGGAGATTAAGGCAAGGACACCTCGTTAACCATTGTTTTCTTTATTCTGAGCTCTCGCAAACCTCAGCAAGCCATGTCTTAAAGGAAAAGAACATGGAGGGTCACCAAGAGTTCTGTCCAAAATGTATTCTCTTTTGCAACACAGTCTCTATATAGTAAAGCATTTACATCCCATGCAAAGGATAGTAAAACACTTGTCAGCAACTTCCTCCTCCATGGCTCAGAAAAACTCTCTTTTTTCCATTTGTCTTCAATCTTACCTTTGCTATCGATTCTTCTAATTCTTATGTTTCTCTTTCTCACAAGTAAAAGTCTGCTCAACCATGTTACACTCCCAAATGACCAACTTCTTCTTTTCCTGTCATTAACCACAAAAGCTCTTGAAAGCATCTACTGAACACCTAGTCTCTGCTGTCTCCTCAGCCGAATAAAAAGTTGGCTTCTGGGGCACCTGGGTGGCTCAGTCAGTAAGCATCTGCCTTCAGCTCAGGTCACTATCCCAGGGTCCTGGGATTGAGCCATGCATCAGGCTCACTGCTCTGTGGGGAGCCTGCTTCTCCCTCTCCCACTGCCTGCCTCTCTGCCTGCTTGCATTCTCTCTCTCTGTGTCAAATAAAAACATAAAATCTTAAAAAAAAAAAAAATTGGCTTCTTTCTTCTGCCGTGCTAATAGAATTGCTGTCCAAGGTCACTAATGATGGCCTCGGGCCCAAACCTGATGGCGCCCTTCAGTCCTCATAGGCCACATGCTCTCCTGGCCCATCTTGACTTTCTTCAACCTTCGCCTTTCTGGCACTGCACTCTCCTTCAGGACCACGCTTCTTCAGCTTAGCTACTTTTTATTTTCACAGTCTCACCCATTTCCCCTTTCCCCATCTTTCAGTGTCCCCTGCTATGGAAACTTGACCTAGTCTCCAAAATAATCCATGCCAGTTGCCATTTCCTTCCAGATCTCTGGAAACAGACAAGATTAAGTCCTCCTTTGCTGTTATTGGTATTAAGTTACTCCTGCAGCAACTTCCCTTGTTGCCTCATAGTAAAGTAATCTGCATCCCTGTGTTCCACCCCTCCCTTAGTCTGCAGGCTCCTTGAAGGCAAAGATGCAATCTTATCTTTGTATCTCCAGGTCTAAGAATAGAACTGGACACACAATGGGCATGGGCTCTGGAGCCTGGCACCTATAGAGTGAGCATGGTCTCTACTTCACAGCATAATGCCCAGCATGCTGGCTGTTACCATCATCATCAAGAGATGAGAGTTAAATTCTACTGAACCTAATAATATGAACACAGGTGTGAGCATTGTTCCCCTGTGAATTTTCTGCAGTATCTGATTTCAGGTATTTCAGTGGGAAAAAAAAAATGTGCTTTTAATTACCTGAAAGATACCAAAAATCAAATTTATCAGATGCTTCTGATGTTCTCAGTTTTGTACAAACTGTTTCTTATATTATTACTTTTATAGCACCATTTCTATCTCATTTCGTATAGAACCATAGGATGTCTATGTATGCTAGAAGGAAAGGGGAAGAAATACTGAGGAAATGAGAGGAAAGTAGGGACAGGTACACAGAAAATAGTCAAAATCAACTGCAGACAATCTTGATGTGGAGAAAACAATGGGACAAGATTTTTCTCACAACTCTGCATCCCAGAGCCCTAAATACTTTGTCTTTCAGTAACAATGGTAAGAACTTCTGTTATAAAATTATTTTTACAACAGCTAAGAGGCCTCAATGTTTAATCATTATGACTTATTTAGGAGTGTGGTATTATTACTTTATACGTAAGAGACTGGAGCTCAGAGACACCCAATAGCTTACTGAAAGTTCTTCATTCAGAAAGCATCAAAACCACATCTGAACTCTGGTCTTTCAAATTTAGGAGCCCTAACCCACTTTTAATCAAATGAACACCACCTCTCCAAAAGACCTGAGGAAATAATTAACTACTACCCAAAGAAATTATCCAGCTCTTCCTCCTTGACAAAAGAGCGGTTAGATCCTAGGAAGATCCAAGTTACGTATATACCTAAGTTCTCGGTTTCTGATACCAAGGAAATGCAGGGGATTGAGTCCATTAAGTGTTTGCATTTAAGGGTAACTCTTAAGTCCCTCTTCTAATAAAGTCTGAAAGAAAGTGAACCAAAACAGGTTATCAACTAATTAGGCTTCATTCTTTTGCTTTATTTGGACCCCATCTTGAAGTCCCAAAGGACCAGGCTATGAAATTTGTATTTGAAGAAGCTAAAACCAACCAAGAGATATTGAGCAAAGAGCCAAAGAGTCTTCTAGCCCAGAGGAGGAATGACAACACTAGACTGCCAGGCACAAAGAAGGAATACAAGAGGTTCAAAATAAAGTGTGTTCATAGCTGTTGCTATTGGGAAGACTTCAGGGAGAAACTGCCATTAGAGCTAAGAATATTTAGATCATATTGTTTCATCCTAAAATTGTAAAAATAAAAGTCTGAGAAGATGTACAAATGTAAGGACCTACCATCCAAGTTACATTGTAGAAATGTTATTCCAGCTTTCATACTGCAGAGTACATAGGAACTTCATATTCAGAAACAATTAGATGATTTCTGAACAACTTAAAGAAAAGATATTTTCTAGATTAATGGATAGCAATTGAGTAAATGTGTTTTTTGCTCAGAAATCCCAGAAATAATTACCAGCATGAAAGGTAACCATCAAGCAAAATGACGACGATTTTCAAGTTGGCTTTTCTCCCCTCTCAGAGTTATTAATAAACTTACCACATTTTGGTTGAAATATTCATTCACAGGGAATATTAATTTATCCAAAATGAATAGAATTAAAATATTTAAACATGTATTTTGCCAACAAAAAATAATTTGGGTTGAGTTTTTTAGCATACATAATTCCACTGGGCAACAAAAGTCACTTCATCTTCCATCTTGTCAGAAGAGCAAAGAAAAGCAACTGGATTTTAAATGTTTAATTAGAAGCAAAATCAAGTTTATATAATGATATACTGCACTGCTAGCAAGTAATAAAAATAAACATCTTTGTACATTATCAACACTGAAAAACACGGTCAAATTTCACTTTGCTTACAGATGGCAAAAAGAAACTTCTATAGTATTAAATGGCTTTTCAGATACCACTTCTGAGTTTGGTTGTTGTTTGTTTTTGTTTGTTTGTTTTGTTTTTTCGTTTTCCCCAAGAACTTGGGGTTGGGATAATTTGAGGCATTTGAGTTTTGACAGTGACATTTCCTTGTAATTGAGAGAAGTTTGTGAAGTTCAGACATGATTGTGTTTGCCTTAGCAAACACACCGTTCACATTTTGAGAAAAGCTGCTGATGCAGTCCTAATGAAACTGTTCCAGTCCTGCCAAATCACCGACAGATGTGCTTGCCTGCCAAGGGATTTCCCTCAGAACGTTCTCATTTTCTCCTATCTGTTTAGAGAAAGTTCATTTAAAATCTGTTAAAATGTATTAATGTGCAGCACTGCATTGTAGCTTGCTGTGGGCATCCTGGTGAAAGAGGAGTTATATGAAGATGAACACTGGGATATCTACTGAAAACTTAAGAGATCCATCCAAAACAGAAACCTTCCCTGTCTAGAGCCTTCCAGAAAGGAGGCCTTATCTGGTCCACAGAACATATGTTGCATAATTGCATAGATTGTTCCAACAGAAAGGGGCTCCTCTATTGCCCCACACCCATTGAAAAATGTGTCTGTGGCTGACATCTAGAGAGACAAAATGACTGGCTGGCAGTCACAAGGTCAGCTGTCCAGAGACCATGGGGCCACCCGCAAATACCAACTGAATGAAGAAAACAAAAGGTAGTTTTTACCTATTAGTTTTGCACAAAGGATGAGGCTCCAAGGTCCTCTGAGTATGGACCTAAAACTTTTATTTATTATCAAATCAATATGTTCTACAGTTCATATGGCAACTATGGAGGAATCCAATTTTGGAAACTTCATTAGAGTTGCAAACACCTTATCCATTAAGGGGAGGTTTAACACAGCTTTCTTTAGTGAATTAAAATTGACTTGTGGGTATTGGCGCAAGCGTTTAAGACAGTATCACGATGATGGTAACTTCAAGGAAGTAAAATGTTTAATTCTTCAATTTAAAAAAGCCCAGGTTTTTGGGTTTTCTTTTCTTTCTTTCTCTTTTTTTAAACAAATGCAATACTCAAGTCTGAATGGAACTGGTGACCACACTCATGCCTGGATCAATGCAAATGCCCATCTACCGACTGAAAAGTATAACGAAGAGCTATTATTCTTACCTATCTCAGCTCCCGTCCTTCCGGGCAGGATTCCCCCCCCCCCCTCAGTGCTATTGACATTTGGATCAGATGCATCTTTGTTGTTGAGTGCTGTTCTGTGCATTGTGGACACTCATGCCCTATACCCACGAGATGCCAGTAGCACACTCTCCCCGGTTAGGACAACAAAAATGTCTCCAGACATGGCTAAATGTCTCCTGATGGTGGGGGCAGGACATATCACCCCCTGTTGAGATCCACTGCTCTAAGAGGGCTTCCCTGCTGCACTGGTGAGGCTGCCTCAAGCGCCCAGCAGGTACTTGGAGCTCAGCAACCACAAAATCAGGGCTTCCCAGTGCCCATCATTCTGTCTTGCGGAGGGCACCTGTTGCCAGTTCTTCTTCCCCCGATCTCTTCTTTAATTCCATATGCTACCCAGCAATCTCTCAAACCTTGCTTTTTCCCCTTGCCTAAGTCATTCAAAGTACATAATTGCTTACAACTAAGGAAATCTACCTGATAAAAAGCTAAGCAGAAAACAATCATCCCAAGAACACCCTCTTCCTTTTTTCAGTCTTCTTCCTTTTCTTGTTATCATGCTATATGAGAAGATGGATGCGAGCTGAACCTATTATGGTAATCATTTCACAATCTATGTAAATCAAACCATCATGCTGTATGCCTTAAACTTATACTATATACTCATGTATACCAATTATTTCAATAAGACTAGAAACATTGAATGCAAAAAAAAAATATTATTTTCATTTGTGTGGGTAAAAAAAAATTGAATGCATTTGTTATATAATAACAGTACAATGAGGCAGAAGCATAGAATCACACTCCCTCCAAAACTAACAAAAATAGCAAGGAAATGAAATGATAAGCATTTTGAAAGACTATACTATAACCACCACCTATAAAATCGGCAAATTAGTAGGTGATTTTGCTAAAAATGTTTATTTATTTGAGAGAGAGTGTGTGCACAAGCAGGGGGAGCAGCAGAGGGGAAAGGGAGAAGCAGGCTCCCCACTGAGCAAGGAGCCCAACTTGGGGCTTGATCTCAGGACCATGGGATCATAACCTGAGCCAAAGGCAAACACTTAACCTACTGAGCCACCCAGGTACCCAGAAGAAGCATGAAAGAAAGAAAGGAAGTACAAAGAATACTTAGAATTCTCAAAAATACTCTAGAAGTTATAAAGGTAGGGACTGAAGGAAGGGGCATGATGAGACCTGGATAAATTCAAGGAATACAGCTTTATCACAGAAACCCCTTCATATTATTTTAAGACCCTGCCAGTATGTACTACTGTGTACATACCGATGTTCTTCATGTGAAAAGATGCTCCCTCTGGGAAAATCCATTAAAAAATAGCATCCCCCCACCTACAGTCTGGACTGAAGCGGTCCCGCACCAGGCACATTCTTTGCGAGCAGAATGCAGACTAGATTTTAGTTCCCACTGAAACCCCCTCAGTCAGGTGCCCTAATACAGAGACAGCCCACACAGCAGTCCACGACAGCCCTGCCAACAGAGGCAAAGGACCATCCGGGCTTGCTGATTTCTTGAGCAACATGCCAAGTCAAGGAAAGTGGTCTAGTCCAAAGGTGTAGAAGAGTCCTGGTTGAGGAATGATCCCAGGATATTTAACAGGCTCTCAGAAGATAGCACAGGGACAGGATATTTAATAGCGTCTTGGAAGACAGAGCAGGGCTCAGGTCCCCATGTGTGGGCTGTCCTCAGCTCTACCATAGTTTTCCATTCCCACATCTGCACAATGTCTATTGCAGTGGTTTTTCAAATTTTAAGATGCACCAGTATCACTTGGAGCACTGATTGCTGGGCCCCATCTCCAGAGTTTCTGACTTGATAAGGCTGAGGTGGGGTCCAAGAATTTCCTTTATTAATTGATGCAGCTGGTCCCAGGACCTCTTTGAAAACCAGCCACCTTTAGAAAAGTAAGCAGAAAGCAACATCCAGTTCTTAAACTTAGGTCTCAGAATTTGGAAGACAAAAGCGCCCCAAATAGTCTGAAGAAGGGCCAAGGGAGATCAATTTACACAAATCTGGAAATAAACACAAACACCCATCTGACTAGTAAGCAGGATACAAAGAGAAGGCACGCTTATCTAGCATGCAGACAAGTCTGTGAAGGAAAGGTGGGAGGAAGAGAGGAGTATTATGCAAAGGACAGATGAAGAGCTCAGCTGGAAATAAATATAACCCAAAGAAGAGACACAAGTTCCCCCTGAGTGCTTTGTAATATTAAAGAACTTAATAAGAATATTCAATGAGAGTTCAGAGCTGAGAAGATGAAAGGAAATTCCAGAGCTAAGCAAACACTCTGAAAAATATTATGTACCACTGAAGATCTAATAAATAAATTAGAAACAGAAGTGGGGGAAAAAAGTCAAAGCTAAAAACCAAATTAACAGAATGATGACAAAACTCAATATAATGAATGCATAGAGGAAAGGCAAGAAACTTGTTAAAGCAAACTGAAAGCAAAGCATTAATTTGGAACAAAAGAACAATTGGTATTCCCTGAAACAATGGACCAGGGAAAGGAACACTGGGTTATCACACAGAAGCCTGTCCCTAAAGGAAGAAGAGCTGAATCCATAGGTGGAAATGATACATCATATTGAGAAAAAAATGTAAGAATCAGCATTAAGACATCTGAATTAATCTATTAGACACTGAGGATAAAACCAGAGTTATTCAGGCATCAAGAAAAAGGAAGCACATCAACTCCAACAGGAAAAAAGAATCAGGCTGGCCTCACACCTTCCGTAGCAACATCCAATCTCTGAAAATCATGTGGCAATATCTGTAAGCTTCAGTGGAAAAGAAAAGGAAATCCAAGAATATCATTCAAGTATAAAGGCAGTGGGTAGATATTTTCAGAAATGAAAAATCTCAGAAAACATAACGTTTATGAGACTTTTTTTGGAAAAAGAAAACAAACCTTGATGATAAGAGTTATACAACCAAAATAAATCAAAATAATCCTGAAATGTACAAACTACAGTGAAAGGAGCAGTTAACAAATGGTGGGTCCAAATGAAAATAGAAGCAGAGCTAAACAAACATGAGAATTACATTTACAGAACAGAATGAAGATGTTATAAACCTATCAGAGTAAATACAACACAAGCAACCAAGTTGGAAGGTAGTGAGAGAGGAGTCGAAAGAAATGAGAGAAACCCATCATGTCATCTTCTCTAGTAAATGATATTGTCTAAAATTGATGTGAAAAACTCATAAGGACTCCAACTTTTTAACAATTTCAGATTTTTTTTCTTAACCTTTAGAAGGTCTTTTAGAAGCAAATACCTGTGATAGTAAAAAAAAAAAAAGTCTTAAGTTTAGCAGTTCCTTTAGTTTTGGTTTATTTTTACTTTAACCAATTGAAGTAAAATTAAATGTTTTTAAAGATTTTATTTATTTGAGAGAGAGAGAGAATGAGAGAGAGAGTGTGTGCACATGTGCGGGGGGCAGAGGGAGAGGGATACAAAGCAGGTATATATTATGGCCTCTGAATTAGTTCCATTCTTACAAGGTTAATAATTACTAGCTAATTTTCTATCTTTCTACCTGTACATGTGTAGTAAGATATGTTCTTCGCATGTTCATGGTGGCTATTTTTTGGGTGATGAGATGTAGTATGATAAGTTTTTTCCTTCTTTATAATTTTTGGCATTGCTTACTCTTTTAAAAAGTAGAACTAACATGCAGTGTTATATAGTTTCAGGTATACAATGTAACAATTCAACAATTCTATACATTACTCAGTGCTCATCTAGATAAGTGTTCTCTTAATCCCCTTCACCTATTTCACTCATCCCCCCATCTACCTTCCCTCTGCTAGCCATCAGTTTATTCTGTGTATTTGAGTCTGGTTTTTGTTTTTCTCTTTTTTCTTTTGTTTTGTTTCTTAAATTCCACATATGAATGAAATCATATGGTATCTGTCTTTCTCTGACTTATTTCACTTAGCATTATACACTCTGGATCATTCCATGTTGCTGGAAATGGCAAGATTTCATTTTTTTTATGGATGAGTAATATTTCATCATATTACACTCTCTCTCTCTCTCTCTCTCTCTATATATATATATATATATATATATATATGTACACACACACACACACATACATATACACCACAGCTTTCTTCTTCATTCCTCTATCAATGGACACATGGACACTTGTGTTGCTTCCATAATTTGGCTATTGTAAATAATGCTGTGATAAAAATAGGGGTGCATACATCTTTCCAAATTAGTGCTTTTGTTTTCTTTGGGTAAAAGTAGTGGAATTACTAGAACATATAGAAATTTTATTTTTAAGTTTTTTGAGGCACCTCCATACTGTTTTCCCTAGTGGCTGTACCAGTTTGCATTCTCAACCATGCATGTATATTTTTAATGATAAGCATAAGTCACTTGTAAAAAAAAAGAAATACAGTCATCACTCTAAAATGAACATATAAAATACGACACAACTTTTCTGACTTAGCAACTGCGTAAAGTGAATTTTTTTGATGATCAAACACCTTGAAGTACCTCTATATGATGCATCATTCTAAAAACACATCCTCCTTGTAAAGTACACTAAAATGAAACGGTGTATAAGAATGTGCAGAAAAGAATCCAGGCAATTATGAGGGAAGACGCTGTGTTTCATTTTCTTAAATAAGTCTCTGGCTTCCACTCCTTTAATTAGCACTACCTAATATTTATTAAGTGCCTACAATGTGCCGAGCAAACTGTTCACATACTTTATAGGTATTTTATTATTTAATCATCAGAGTAACTATAAGGTGATAGTAGGAATAATGATGATGATGAGAGTAATAGCTCAGATTTATTGAGTGCCTACTATGTGCTAAGCATTGTTCTAAGTGATATGTACTGAATAACACTTTCAGTGGGAAGTCCTCATCATAATGGAAGTCCACTGTGTGATATAAAGCTCATCAAGGTTAGCTTTTAGAAATACATGGTTTATATTAGTATATTTAGAGGAAGTGCCCAGGTGAGCCTGACCTTGTGTGAAGAGAGAACACAAAGAAAAAAGCTGGCAGAATCAGGGAAATAATTGAACACTTTGGGTCCCAAAACAGAGAGGAATTGAGACTACAGTAGGGCTCTGAGCATGTTGAAACAAAGACCCTGGTCAACAGCTGGTTGTCCTGGAAACAGAATTCCAACCATTATACTGAGAGAAAATCACATGCTGAAAAGGGAAACAGTAATTAGAGTTGGGGGCCAAACGCAGAGCCTAACTCCATCTTGGGAGGTGCTCTAGGCAGAGCTTCAGATGTACTTTTGCCACAAATAATTAGTCCTAAAGGGGAAGGATTTGGTTTATGTATGAAAGGGTCAGGTTGAAATGGCATGTTCAAGAGTTATGCTATTTTGAGTGTTGCTTACCCTGGAAACTCTGACCAAGTCAGGGTAGGTAGCAAATTACACAGGTGTGTATAGCCTGATTCCACTTACCAACTTCTCCTCTATGTAGGAAATGGCATGAATAGGAGACAGAGTAGTGTATGCTATTGGTGTCCTATGTGATTGACCATGGGATTTAAGAGATCTTGGCTCATTCTCCCCACCCTCCTTTAATTGCACAGGAGGTCTGGACATATGCAGAGGGGAGAGTAATCAAGAACCAACAAGTTCAGGTAATATCACACCCACTTTATGAATAACATGATGCTTTTATCATGTCAATTTCACAGATTCCACATCTATCAGGAAGAACTGTATTCAGAGGGCAAGTAACCCATCCACAGTCTATTTGAAACAAGATCTTCATGACCTGATTCAGACTCCCTTCTGTTTGCTTGGGATTTCTCTCTTCTCTGAAACATTTTGGCTAGGAATTTTTTAAATGATTTCTATGCTTGTTTAAGTACTTTTGTTCATATCTAAATTATTATTCTGTGCTCAAGGACACACACGCGTGCGCACACACACACACACACACACACACAATATAAACAAGAAAGGGAGATAATTTCCCTCAAGTAATAATGCCCATGAATTGAAAGCTTGGGCTGTAGCTTTAATATGGTTTGGTTTGGTTTGGTGCAGTTCTACGGAGCTGGCTTTGTAAATTAAAGGTGTGATCCCTTGAAATCACTGTGATAAAAGTGCTTTGAAATCATACTACTGACAGCCATAATAGAAACAAATGCCTCCTTACCACTCATAGCTCAGCTCTGGTGAGAACAAATCAATAGAGTAAAATGCTTGTGGCTTCTTAGAGAAAGGTTCCACCTGACAGGTATCAGGAGATCAAATATTCACACTGCTTAGTACCAAGAATTGTATGGATTAGGACATATTTGAAAAGGCAGCAAGAGAAGGATAAAACCCCACCCTGTGAGGCCTTTGGTCACTATTCCTTTATCTTTCAATTTGTTCATCTCCTGTCTCTGTCCTTCAAGTTAAAACTATACCAATAAAAGACACATTTCCTGCATCAAGGAACTCTCTGTCCAGTGGTGGAAACAATTAATACATGATTTTGAGCTATTGTTCTGCTAGAATTGTGTACATGGGGTGCTACAGGAACACAAAGAAGGGGTACCTATTTTTGCCCTTCTAAGGGAGTTTTGAGGATATTGCCTAAAGAAGCATTTAGAAACAGACATTTCGAGAGGATGGGAGAGGAAAAGAGAAAAAGCAAAAGGACCTCCAAGATTTGGGGCATGTGAACTTTTTATATGACATAGTCATTTGGTCACTCTATCATAAAGTTTCTAAGGGAAGCCCATCCTACACACCATTCCAGAAATCAGAGGATGTTATTATCCAAATTTACCTGGCTACTTTTAAGGTGGCCCAAGCTCTAATTTCTCAAGGATGATATTCTTCTTGCCCATAATTCTTATATGGAGCCCGAGGTACCAAGTCTTTCTACCTAATTTCCTGCCCAGTGAAGAATTCTCCTTTATGACATTCCTAATGAATGTTCAGCCAATTTCTCATTAACTTTTGGCTCCTTAGCCTCTATTTCCTTTGTGTTACAGCCCACGAATTCCCTTTTGGGAAATTTCCCCCTATTGTAGGCAGTGTTTGTAGGATAGTAAATTCAGTGCCCTACCATTTCACTATAGGATTTGAGGAGATCCCCCAGAGACCTCTGGTAGATATTCTGCTGTCCCCATTCTACATGGACAAAGGATAAACATGCAAATTAAATTCAGGCAGCCAGCTCTACTCTTCCAGAACCTTAAACCCTAAGTAGGATGACTCAACACTCGTTCGTCCATTATTACAATGGTCTTACAGTCAAGTAGATTCCAGCTTGATTCCTTTACTGTTTCTAAGCCTGGTCCTGCTGCGTGCATCTTAGTCTGTTAATTCCCTGATAACTTTCTAATAAATTCCAGTTAACTTATGTTAGCCCAAATTGGTCTCTATTACTTGCTGCCAAGGAATTTTAATTCTGCTTGAATCCTTCCATTCATGGAAATATCACTACATTGTAAGGCTGAATATCCCAGAGGTATACCTCTGAATTTGCTACAGTTATTAATTCAACCTAAAAATCAGCTTCCCTATTACTGGGGTCTGTCATCAGGAACTCAAAAAAATAAATTTTAGTCCTTCTATATGATAACCACTTTAGTATCTGAGGACAGCAAGTAATTACTAGCAACCACACCACAAAAACCAAGTCATCCCTTTCTCAAGTTGGAAACTAACATGACTTTAAAGTCCCCAGACCACAGAAATCAGAGAGCTGGATTGTTAATGGGCATCTTAGTCATTTTCATTGGGTCCCACGGGAAGTAAGAAGGCACTTCCTCAAAGAGTCTCTTTGAAAGAGAGTACTTCCATGTTTATTGTTTGCAAGGGTTGGTGAGTGGTAGAATTTGTTGACAGGATACAGAAGCCCTCCTTATCATATAACTATTAGGTTTCTCCATATTCCTCTCCAGTCTGCCCCCAATTAACAGTTATCTTCTCTACTGAAGTTGGAATAATTGTTGGTTATTTTCAGAGCAACTCATCAGGATGAGAGAGATTGATTATTTTTAATTGAGTTTGTGGAGGTGTTGAACATTTGTTGGACACTGAGTAAATGTTGCTAGGATTGCAATTTCCCAAGCCACCTGTCTGATAAACATCACGTCCTCAACATTTGCAAACAAACCAAAGTCACTCCTCCCCCATTCAAGTATTCCCCTTTCTCATTCTAACATCTACTCTAACTACAAGTTTATGAGTCTGTATTCACTTCACTACTTCAGTAAAACATTTGTCTGTAAAAATACATCTATTCTTGAGCAATAGTAGGTCAGAAACCTGAGTTTTCATGACAATCAGAGGAGGAACATGGGGTAGACAGAAAAGAGTCCTTCTTCTCTAGAGTCTTCACAGTCTGACACTCATGCAGCTTCTTCGTTGCAACTCAAGCCTTCCCCTCTTCCTGCCCCATCTCCTTATTCCTTTCAGAGAGAGTGAGAATTTAGGGCAAGTAATTCCCCCATTTCATAAAGAAAGGAGCTCCACTTAGAGTACCATGCTTCCTTGTGACGGAGCTGTCAAAGGAGCATAGTATAATGGCCATCTTTTTTCTTGCCTGCTCATACAGAGGATGACTTCCTCTCCTTTTTCCTCCTCTCCCTTCCCCTTCCCCTCCCCTCCCCTCTTTAGTTCAGTGGACACTAGCACCTACGATTACTGTCCCAGCCTGAGGAAGCCTGAGGCAAGTAGCCTGGACCCGCACCAACCAGCACTGAACAGGAGTCCTTTGGCTCCTTTTCCTCTAGTGCTTTGGGTGTTCTGGCTTGGCTGCACCTCCCACCACTCAGGTGAGATGTGACAGTCGGGGCTGAGGAGAAGTAGACAGACTGCTCTGGATCTAGATCACCTCAGCTACTTTAATATAGGTAAAACCATTTACCAAGTGTTCGGTGCAAGTCACCACAGTTCTACTTGGGGACCTAGGGGCCCAGGGCAGACTGCCCCCAAGATGGGCTGCTTTGGTATAAAGATTATTTTGAGTTAAAATTCACCAAAACCCAGCAGATGCAGGAAAAGCTCTCTGTTCTCCCCTTCAATTGCTTACATTTCCATTGGAAAGAAGAGCTTATAACAAGAAGAGAGCTATTAACAGAGACTCACCTTTACCTAAGTAACCTATCCCCATAATAGAACAACTTTCTTTTTCCAAACATCTCCTCTCACCTTCTTGCTAATGGCCTCCCTCCCCTTTGTGTCTTCAGACCCCTGTCCCTCTCTTAGCTCATATAAGCATCAAGTGGCCTCTCTGTCTCTGGGATCTCTGGTCTTTGTGGGTTCCCTGTACATATGATGAAGTTTTAGTTAATATAAGCGAGGTTCGGTAGGGTGAGGTATGGAGCCGATGACCAAGAAAGAATTCTTTAGAGATCTTTGGTGCAAAATGGTAGTTTATTAAGGAATGGGGACAGGCCCTTTCTCAGGCAGAAAGGGGGAGGTAAGGAAAAGGGAGTTTCCAAAGAACTTTCATATGCTAAAGAGGACCTACAAGATACGGATACCAGAGGCCTTGCCATTATCAGGTTAAGGTTCTTTTTCTTTTCTTTTCTTTTCTTTTCTTTTCTTTTTTTTTTTTTAAGATTTTATTTATCTGACAGACAGAGATCACAAGTAGACAGAGAGGCAGGCAGAGAGGGAGAGAGGAGGAAGCAGGCTCCCCCGATGCTCTGCTCCATCCCAGGACCCTGAGATCATGACCTGAGCTGAAGGCAGAGGCTTCAACCCACTGAGCCACCCGGGCGCCCATTCCTGGAAGAGCAACACGTAGGTTCCTACCCAGGAGTGGGGGGCGGTGGGAGGGGAGGGAGGGGGTTGCAGGATGTCAGCTTCTGCTTTGTCCTCAGCCTGCCATCTGTTCCCTCATCACATACATCTATTAAATTTGATTTTCTCCTGTTAATCTGTCTCATGCTGGTTTGATTTTAAGTCCAGCAAAAAGGACCACAGGGCAGAGGAAGGTCTTCCTCCCTGACAAAGTCCCCAAAACCCAGCTAAGAGCAAAGAATGACTTAGATTTCCTTTGGCCTCCTGAGTGTGTGTGTGTGTGTGTGTTTGTGTGTGTGCACATGTGCGCATGTGCATGCGTGAGCACATGTACGCAATTTCCAGAAAGAAAAAAAGCTGGACGAAATAGATGCTGGGCCCCGTATCCTCATAACAATACCACAAGCTCACACGCCATCCTGATGGTACATATCGGAATTTTTTTTTTTTTGACTAATGAGAAATTGTATGTCATACAAAAGAAAAAAAAATCCTTAATGATGTACATCCCTATTTGGCTTTGCGTGTCAGTCATAATCACATAAACAGAGAGACATACGAATTGAAACACTCTGAAGGAATGGGATGATGCTACACCAGTAAAAACCATGACATAAAAGTTTAGTTTTATTAATTCTAAAATAACTACCTTTCTTCACATTTTACTATTTCATTAAATGAGAGTTCTTTTCAAGTGATGTATACTTAATGCAGGGTTTTATTGTTTTTTTTAAGTCTCCGATAACTCTGACTACATTGTTGCTGTCTTATAATTCATATTATCTTAGAACTAATGAAAATTGGCAAATTCAATCATTTGACCTCTGGACCAGAACTGGTGTGGCATAAACCCATCCAGGGAAGCCTCCAGAGGTTCCAAATATTTTTCCTGATCCTGCTGAAATTTTCTCCCATGTGGGTTTTATGCCCTGCAAGGGACAAGAATATCCTTACAATAGAGTAGATTAAAGTACATTGGGGAGTCTCACCTTCTCCCCATCCTTAAAAATTGTGGGCCCACTCCTGCCAGCTTTGAACTTCTGTCTGTTGGACAGAGCAAAACAATGTCCCCTGCAGAGGAAGAAAGGGACAAGGGGACAGACTCCCTAATATTCACCCTGAGAATTAAACAGACTCACCCACTGGGCATCTTCCTGGGAGCAGGTATTTTCTTCTGTTCTCTTTAAAACAGTCCTGTGAGAAGGTAAAGGCTAAGAGAAGCTAAAAGCTAGACGTACTACAAGGAGGGGACAGTTGGTTTTACACAGGAGTCTTGTTCTTCTACCACCAACCCAGAGCAGCTCACAGTGGACAACTGGTTCCTACAGGTGGAGCGAGAGGGGTCACACACTACAGGGACGCAGGAGGGGAATGAATGAAGGCACTGCCCCTAGGTGGTGTTAAACAACGCTCAGTCACATGGTGAGACGTATTTGCTTAAATTCCTGTTCCATCCTTTTTTATTATTATATCAAGGGGAAAGCTTCAATATGGTACCACATGTCTGAATTGGCTGTCTAACACTTGGACATCTCCCCTTTTAACACAGGGAGACGAGGCCTCAGGTTCAGAGCCATTATCAGGAAACAGCTACTACCTTGAATTAATTTGTGGTAATTTACTTTCACTACGTATTTTTGTGTTTCCTTTCTCATCGTGGTAGGTGGCAAGATTTCCCATTTAAAATAGCAGCAGGATTTCCTTTCAAAACTTAATGGTTTAAAAGTGAGTTAATTCAAAGAAATACTAAATACACGTTAATATATTAAATACACCAGTGCCACATACAGATATGGCAAAAACTGCATACGGGGCTCATGGATGACTCTCATGCCACTTTGGGCACTGATGCACAATTAGATCCTTTGCTTCCAAACCTCCTCAAAAGAAAAGAGCATTCCACCTGACAGGTGTGTGAACACACGCCTTTCCCCCATATGGGAGCAGAGGCAATCCAAAAAGTCCACCAGTGCTGTTTTTAATCCTGCTACTACCGCTGGCTCCCTAATCCCTTACACATGGAGTTTAATCTTTTGCTTCTGATGAGAAAGAAATTTTCATAATTCCCTCCACCCAGCTCAGGCAGGTATCTCTACGCCCCACCTATAATATGCCCATTCATTTCTACCTGAACAGCCTTCTTTATGTTGTACCCCCCAACCCTCCTGCTGGACTGTGCTTTGAAGGTCTTCTTTCTTTTTCTTTTTTCTTTTTATTATTATCTATTTGACAGACAGAGATCACAAGTAGGCAGAGAGGCAGGCAGAGAGAGAGGGGAAGCAGGCTCCCCGCTGAGCAGAGAGCCCGATGTGGGGCTCAATCCCAGCACCCCAAGATCATGACCCGAGCCGAAGGCAGAGGCTTTAACCCACTGAGCCACCTAGGCGCCCTCGAAGGTCTTCTTTCTTACGTGCCATGCAAGAATAAGTTTCTACTCTTCCTGGTATCAAACCCAGAGCTCTTGCTATGACTTCTACATGCTGCAAACTCAAAGCATGTGTATGTAAGAAAGAACTTTATTCCAAGACTTTGTTTGCGGAAGGAAAGTAGAGTGATTGAATGCATTGTTCTACAGTGATTTCAACTGTCACTCTAATCTGATCAGTCTCTAACCAGCTAATCGGTATTTAATCGGTTGTTTTAATTTTATTACAAAGCAGCTAGAATGCAGTAGTGGCTAGACACGACACAAATAAATAAAATGCATTATTATTTTTATTATATCTATGCATATGAGTTTTATTTTACTTCTGTCAAAACTAGACTAACTTTCACCCCACTAGTAATTTGTTTGTATTAAACAAGTATTATGCATTTGCATGGTGAAAAGTTAAAAATGTCTATTCATTGCCAAGTTTAAGTTATATAATAACTTGTTAGGTGTACCACCCTCATCTGCCAAATAATCTTGTGATTCATTTAAATATTTGTACAGTGTTTCAATCACTGACATTGTTTCTATTAATTAATGATACCAGGGGTTAGTTCTAAGGAATAAATAAATATAAAAGTAGATACAACAGAACAAGTTCTTGCCTAAAAGAGGAATCTGACTTGATCACCCTGAAATATAATTCCAAATATTGCCACACAATTCCCCAGAGAGTTAGGCCCAGCAGCATTAATAAAACTCTGGTTTAGATTTGAACATAGGTACAATAGGTTCCAAAGCCTTATGTAAGTATTTGAACAACTTGACCTTATTTCAGCTTCATCCAAGAACTATCGGGGACAACCAGCAAATCAACATGAGAAATTATTAGGGACCCACACAGTGCCTACCTAAAAGGGCCCAGAAAACTACCAAAGTTTAAAAAGATACTAATAACAGAACCACAACACCTCAAGACTGCTCTTTGGGCCTTAGACATCCTTGCTGCATGACCTCAAGGCCACTTACTCTCAAGTCTCAATTTTTTCATCTGCAAAATAGAAGCCATCATAGCTGCTCGAACATTAGCCTGAGGTTTAAATAAGACAATGCCCTGAGGCTTTAGCTAAGGAGTCCCACTGCTCCTTTGGCCACTGAGCTCTCTGGGGCTTACTCAGAACAACCAGTGCTGCTCCCCTCGTGGTCTTCTCTATATCCTGCTGAGGGTCACTGATTCACCAAGTGCTTGTTGAGTACCTCTGGTGGGCCAGCCACTAAGAGAGCCCCCTGCTACATTACCCTGCAGGTCCAGTTTGAAACAAAAAGCCATTTCTCCCATGAGAGAACGACTAGATTTGCCTTTAAACAAAACATGCTCAAGTAGGTATTTGTGTTGAAACCAAGATCGAGCCACCTGTGGAAATATACTATGGAACCATTAAGGAAGAAATGGCTCTTAGTCCAAGCTTCTCATTTTCTATCTGATGAAAGAAAACTTGTTTACTCATTAGCTTCAGAACAGAGCCTGCTATTTACATAGCAGTGGCCGTTCTGAAGCATTATTTTGTGTAGTAACATCCAAACCCATTCTGGACTAGGCCTAAAGATCTACCTTCTTGAATATCACTACCCCCTCATTGAACCATGGAGTCCATCTACCATAAAGAAGATGGCCAACAAAAGTTCTCTACAAGAACAAACCAGCCAGTATCTTGGTTTCATTCTTGTCCTGGATCTTTAAACTGGTCTACCACACACCACAGTCTGAAAGCTCCCTACATGTGTGGAGTGGAGTAGAAGGCACTCCAGCTCTGCTCTAGGCAGTGACATAAGGATCCCTTATTTGCTCCTGCACAGGGTTTTGATCCCATCCCTCTTCCTGTTCTGCCTGGCTTCAGAGCTCTCGGCAGGATGCCCTGTTATCCACCTGACCCTCACCTCTCTATCTAATGACTCTCACTCACTGAATGCAGCTCAGAAATAATCCCTGCCAATCATGGCTCCATACCCAAACCTAGGGTTTCCTCTACAACTGGCAGCCTGGTGGGCTTTCTATGGTCTTCAGAGAAGAATGATCAAAGACAAGAGAGGTCAAACAGACACATGAAAAACATCACTTGGCATCAGGGAAATAAAAATCAAAACCAAATGAGATACGACCTTACACCAGTCAGAATGGTTAAAATTAACAAGTCAGGAAATGACAGACATTGGCAAGGATGAGGAGAAAGGGAAACCCTCCTACACTATTGATGGGAATGCAAGCTGGTGCAGCCACTCTGGAAAACAGTATGGAGGTTTCTGAGAAAGTTGAAAATAGAGCTACCCTATCACCCAGCAATCACACTACTGGGTATTTACCCAAGATACAGATGTAGTGATCCAAAGGGGCACCTGTACCCCAATACCAGCAACATCCACAGTAGCCAAACTATGGACAGAGCCCAGATGTTAACCGACAGATGAATGGATAAAGAAGATGTGTCACATATGTACAGTGGAATATTGTGCAGTCATCAAAAAAATGAAATCTTGCCATTTGCAACAACGTGGATAGAACTAGAGGGTATTATGCTAAGCGAAATAAGTCAATCAGAGAAAGACAATTATCATATGATCTCACTGACAAGTGAAATTTCAGAAATAAGGCAGAGGATCATAGGAAAAGAGAGGAAAAAATGAAATAAGATGAAACCAGAAAGGGAGACAATCCATAAAAGGTTCCTAATTTTAGCAAACAAACTGGAGGGGAGAGGTGAGGAGAGGGGACGGTGTAACTGGGCGATGGATATTGGGGAGGGTATGTGTTGTAATGAGCACTGGGTATTTTATAAGACTGATGAATCACAGACCTGTATCCCTGAAACAAATAATACATTATATGTTTAAAAAAAAGTAAAATAAAATAAAAAGAGAGAAGAGAGGTCAAAGAGAAAGGTCAATTCTCATGCAAAAGAAAGATGAGTTATGAACTACGAAATCCTGAACATAAGTCACATATTCTCTGATCTTCATTCTCCAAATCATGTGAATTGAGAGTCACCTAAATTGCCTCACATAGATATGATAATACATACATACATGTATCATCACAGCAAAAAGATGTCTTTTATCAAAGCCAAAGAAATCTTACCTTCTCCAATTACAACAACTGGATTATACCACCAAAAGATACTTGACCTTCCTTAAACAAAACACAAAACAAAAATACCCCTGAGCCTTGCATTCATAGTAGAGGATAAATACTGGGTTACTGGATAATTTTTAACATGGGGGCTAATGTATATCCATTGCTTATTAACATCTGTACCCCTCTTATAGCCTGTTTGCTGTGCCAACACTGAAGAAAATGAGCTAGGGTGGTGGTAAAGGATTGTTACATTCTAAAAACTTCTCAAAGAAGGAACACCATTTCTCTGGCTAGACAAAAAAAAAAAAAAAAAAAAAAAAAAAATCTGTGAAAAAGATACCAAAAGGTCTTACAAAAACTTTAAGACTAGAAGACAAAACATGGCACACAGACAACACTTCCACATCCTCCCTCTATAGCAGACATTATTAAACAATCACAGAACTCTTTCCACTGTGTCTATACACAGCCTTCAAATGCTTCCCAACATAGCAACTCACATAAATCTTGGCAACAAATCATACTTGGCATGAATGATAAAAGCCATTTGGAATTCCAGCTTTATGAGACTGACTCTATTACCCTTAACACCATTTTGAGTATTAAGAATCAAGACTGTCAAAGTATCACTACTTACATGAAATAAAATAGGGAGGCAATCCTGCCTATAGGAACATGGATCCAAATGTTAATAGAAGATTTCAAACCTGAAACTCTCCAGAACTTTCTTTCTTATCACTCTAATATCTGACATTAGCTCCCCTTGCACCCTCTTCCCCTTTTAAAGCACAAAGGCCACTCCAAATGAGAAGAGTTTCAGGTTGAGTTCAGGCCAAATGTTGTAGCACCTCAGAGTCTCCCACTTCAGAGGTTGAGTATAATCCTGAGAAGGGGCTGTGATTGCAGAGTGAGAGAAATGCAAATGCAGCCTGTACTGCTGAGCTGGGAGAGTGGGTCTGGTGGTAACCAGGAAGGGGTCCATGGGGAGTGGGGGTGGGGGTGCAGTGGGAGGTGGGTTGGGGAGCAAGGAGAGCAACAAAGGTGCCAAGGGAATGGACTGGAAAGAACAATGGTATACATTAGTGAAGGCTGGGCTTTAGGAAATAAATGTAAAAATCATGGCTCTTGAATGAAGAGCTCCTTCTCATGGAGTCTGACATGTCTTCTCTGACTATAAATTACCTTTCCTTCCTCTACCCTTCAGCTCTTCTCTCCTTCCTGTACTCCCCATTCTCTTTTCCTCCATCTTCCTTCCCACCCCTCCTCTTCAACTTCCATTTCTTCCTTTCTTTGGCTCTCTCTTATCAATCCTTCTTCCCTTCCCCACTTATTCTGCCTTGTCCAAGCTTTTGACAACTGGGCCTACCAGCCTTTTGTGGCTAAGGTACTTGTTACTTATTTCCCATGCAGCCCAGCACAGAGGGAACTCAAGGGACAAAAGGCAGGTGGGGTTCCCAGATGCTACAAATCAGAGGGGAGTGCAGGCCAACTGAGGGAAGGAGGCAATGAAGTAGTAAGCAGAGATGGAGAGGGTGCATGCATGTCCACAAATAGGGTCAACAAAGTCCCAGGGCAGTGTCACAGTTAGGTTGGCAGAAAAACCAAGAGAGTAGAAAACAGTTCAGGCAGGAAGTGATGCAGCTGAGAAAAGAGAGAGAGAGAAATATGAGACAAGCAAGAAAAGCAGCAGTACTAATGAGCAGCCATGACTGGAAAAGACCTGGGGGAAGAACGTTAACAGGCAGGTGCCCACTGAGGGTAAGAAGCAAAAATCAAAGTGACAATCCGTGGCTCTGTAACACTTGAGATACAAAAACAGAGGTGTGCCCATTACATGGCAGCACCATGTGAGGAACTCAGTACGTATTTCTTGTTTTACTTGAATTGTTTATGTTAATACCACTGTGGAAACAGAATTTTTGCTCTGAGATTCAAGAATAACTCATATCAATTTGGGAGCCGACATAAAACCAAATGCCCATTCTAGTCTGACTATAATTTGGACTGACAGTGCAGAAATTCTTTGTTAAGCCCACCCTATTGGACCTGAAGGTCAACCCCATCATAACAGGGTGCCTCGGAGAGCCATTCTTCCTAACTAGTTATCGATTTGTAAAAAATCATGAGTGTCTTATATCAAATGACTGCTCCTGAATTGTTACCTTGGATCAACAGAGAGTAAATATTGGCATTTTCTTATGACAATCTGCTATTCGGGAATAATCTAGCCTTCCTGGAGGGACAGAAATAAAGCACATAACAGTCATTTACCAATCATATAATATTAGACACTAGTAATTTGTCATTCACTGCAGTGTTCTAGAATCATTAGAGGAGACATTCAACTGCTCTCAGACATACCAGTTCTGATCATACAGGAAGCACGATTCTGCAGTCTGAGTATACGGAGTCTGCACTAAGGTTTCATGACTCTAGACTGAAAGTTAATGACCAGTGCAAACCACCAGGCTACTATAGTAAAAGAGCAGTAGTAAAAATGGCCTAATAAATCAGAAATTTAAATGGGATATTCATTTTAGTTATGGTCATTAGAGAAAAGTGATGGTCCAATTTACTTACACAATGACTTACATTGATCATAACAGTATTTTAAGTGATAGCATCTGTTAATTAATTAAGCAAATATTGGATTAGTACCTACTATGTGCATGATGCTCTACCAGATGATATGAGGCATATTCAGACATAAAAAAGATAATCTCTACCTTCAAGTGGCTTGTAATCCAATAAGGAAAGAAGACCTTTGGCAGAATTCTTGTACAAAGTTAAACATGACCCCATAATGTAAGAGGTATACAAAGAGAATGCTTTAAGACTATAAAAGGAGAAATGACAAATATATGTTACCTTATAAAGAAAGGTAAGTTTATGTATAGAAAAATCATTGCACATATATTAAAGAAAAAGAACAGACTTTGGGTAACCCAAAATTGCAGGGAAAGGATGCCCAGTCATAAGAACAAGTACTATAGATGGGCTGGATGATCTATTGTCAACCCAGAATCACCAACCCCTTCTCAGCAATCAACATTGCAAAGCTGATGGTGGGGACTACGTTTTCCAGAATACCCTTCCCTGAATGGTTCCTAGTAGAGTCAGCCAATGAGAGAACAGTGAGAAGATATGGAAGGCAAAGAGATGTAAAGCCATCCTCAGATGTCAGACAAGTGTATACAAATGAGATCTTCACTTCCCACTAAGAGAGTGGATGAGAGTATGGCCCCGCTTTCTGTACTGAAACCATAATGTGTCTCTGAGTTACTAACACCCTTGTCACTGAGTCACAATTGTGCAAACTGCCATTGCCTAGATTCCTCTTTTTCATATGCTTTATTTGCATAGTAGTTGCCTTAAATACATATATAATATGTTGTCACCTGTTTGAATACCTATGGGACCTATTAACATCACATCTCTTGTAATCTCACCCCAGATGTATTGGTGTTTGCTCTGTTTAATTCATTATATAAATCTGTATATAAACTAATAGAAACAAAAACAATTCTAAGCCATTATAGGAAATTCATGAAAGACATAACTGGTGTCAAAATATTTCATCACATTTAATGACTACGATGTGTGTAAGTATGCTGAATCACTTTCTCCCCATCCCTTCTGATTTTTTTTTAATTATATAAGCAATATTCTGTTGGAAGTAATAAGTGATTATAGCAGGGGTGTGGGATTTGAAATTAAAAACACAATACCATTTGCATCAATATCAAAGTATGCAATACATAGGTATAAATCTAACAAAATAGGTCCAACATACATATGAGAAAAACTATAAAACTCTGATTCTGAAAGAAATCAAAGCAGATCAAAAAAAATTTAAAAAGGAGAGAGCGAGAAAAAGAGGCAGGGAGAGATTCCATGTAACTTGATAGGAAGACTCAATATTGTCAAGATGTCAGTCAGTGCAATCCTAATAAAAATCTCAGCAAACTATCTTGTGGATACCAACAAACTGATTCTAAAATTTATATGGAAAGGCAAAAGATCAAGAATATCCAACACAATATTAAAGGAGAATAGCTAAGTCAGAAGACTGACACATCTGAACTTCAAGATTTACTACAAATCTACAGTAACCAAAACAGTGTGGTACTGGCAAAAGAACAAACAGATCAGTGGAAGATAACTGAAAGCCCAGAAAACACAAAAATATAGTCAAAAGATCTTTGATAAATGAACAAAGGCAACTTAAAGGAGAAAGGATACTTTGTTTGTTTGTTTATTTATTTATTTATTTATGAATGAGAGAGCATGGTGGGTAGGGGCAGAGGGAGAAGGAGAAAGAGAGTATAGCAAGCAGACTCCTTGCTGAGGGCAGAGACTGACTCAGGGCTTGATTCCATGACCCTGAGATCATGACCTGAGCTAACGTCAAGAGCTGGACACTCAAATGACTGAGTCACCCAGGTGCCCAGCATTCTCTTTCTGACAAATGGTACTGAAACCATTGAACACCACATGTAAAGGGAAGAAAAAAAGAAAAAGAATATAGAAACAGACCTTATACTCTTCATAAAAATTAGCTCAAAATGGATTGTAAATGTGAAATGTAAAACTTTGAAACCTAGAAAATAACATAAGAGAAAATCTAGGTGATCTTGGGTATGGCAATGACTTTTTAGATAAAATACCAAAGGCAAGATCCATGAAAGAGATAATTGATAAGCTGGACTTCATTAAAATTAAAAACTGCTTTATGAAAGTCACTGGCAAAAGAATGAAAAGAGAAGCCACAGATTGGAAAAATATATTTGCAAAAGACATATTCAATAAAGAACTATTGGCCAAAATATACAAAGAACTCTTAAAATTTAACAATAAGAAAATGAACAATCCAATTAAAAAATGGGCAAAAGACTTGAATAGACACCTCATCAAAGAACAGACAGCAAATATGCATATGAAAAGATTTGTACATCAGAAGTCATTAGTGAACTGAAAGTTAAAATAATGAGATACCACAACAAATTTATTAAAATAGTGAAAATCCAAAACACTAGTACCACCAAATCCTGGAGAGTATGTAGAGCAACAGGAGCTCTCATTTATTGCTAGTTGGAATGCTAAATGTTACAGCCACTTTGGAAGAGAGTTTGACAGTTCTTTCAAACTAAACATATTCTTACTAAATGATCCAATGACCATACTCCTTGATATTTAACCAAGTGAGTTGAAAATTGCAAACCTGCAAACAAATGTTTAAAGCAGCCTTAAATTGTTAAACTCATAATTGCTAAAATTCATAATTCATAATTGCTAAAACTCAGAAGCAACTAAGATATACTTCAGTAGCTAAATGGATAAATAAACTGGTACCTCAAGGCAAGAGAATATTATTCAGCACTAAGAGAAATGAGCTATGACGTCTTGAAAAGACATGGAACCTTAAATGCATATTCTAAGTGAACAAACCAATTTGAAAAGGCTACACAATGTATGATTCCAACTATATGACATTCTGGGAAAGGCAAAACCATGGAAACAGTGGCTGCCAGGAGCTCGGGAGGAGGAAGGGAAGGATAAATAGATGGGGTGCTGGCAATTTTTAGGGCAATGAAACTATTTTGTGTGACACTGTAGTGTTGGATACATGTCATTACACATTTGTCAAAACCCATAGAATATACAATACCAAGAGTGAATCCTAATGTAAACTACAAACTTTCATGAATAATAACATATAAAAATTGGCTTATCGATTCTAATAAATGTGCTTACCACACTAACACAATGATAGGGGAAACTGGCAATGGTGATGGGATATATGGGAACTTGACTTTTTGCTCAATTTTTCTGTAAATCTAAAACTGCCCTAAAAAGGGTCTATTAATTTTTTTTAAAAATTAAAATAATAACATAAAATACATTCTTGTTGTGAAAAACCTCAAACCATCAGAGCCTACAGACTAAAACATGTTAAGTCCCAAGTGATTCATTCATACCAATCTCTCTTTCCTATCAAGGGGTAAATGCTACTAATGATTTGGTATGTATACTTCCAGTCTGCTTTTTAATATACTCATTTATATATGGGTACATTTCTACTAAGTTATTTTTAATATATATGGACCATTTCATACATATTCTGAAATGTGCACAGTTCTTCAAAGCATCCACTATTTACTAGGCTGAGCTTTACAGGAAAACATGTTCCAGAAGATGCATTTCCATGGTTGGTACCCTATAATCTGAAATTTCTTTTATCTTCCCAGAACATTGCATAGTGATGAGCATATAGCAGGAACTCTAGAAATGATTATGGATTGATGGGCAATCGACTAAGTCAAGATGAAAAGAATAAGGCAATTAAAATATAGCTACATGGTCTGACAGCTATATTTTAGAGAGAATCAATCCTTTGACTACACAGCCAGTATACCAATGGAGTGTCCATTGTATAGAGTGAATAACACTTTTCATGTTTAATAATGATTTTAGCTCTTGGGGCCATGCACAATGTAGGAAATGTTAACCCCATATCAGAGGCAAGAAAACTGAGGTTCAGGGAGTTTAAATAACTTGCTCAAAATAATCTGACTCGGTGGCAATGGAGCCTCTAAGTCTCATAGTACCATTCCAAAGTACCATCTACAGGTAACGAGCACCCACTGGCCCTTTTGTCACAATCTTAATTAACTGAAAAGGCCATTTGCATCCAACAGGGACAGGATCATATTCATATCTTACTCAATATTAGGGTTCCATCTTTCCCTTTCCTTAAACTGAACGTCATTTAATCATATGGATTGTTTAAAGGTAGAATGCTAGACGGGTTGGTGTTTTTTTTTTTTTTTATATACAATCTGGTGTTCAGTTGCTTAGGAAACTGTTTTTATCATTAGGGGGACAGGACTAACACATTGTTAAGTGAAAGAAAGGCAGAGGGGAATATATAGTAAATCCAGTGTTTATATGAATTTCATTCACAGGGAATATAGCAAAATAATCACAACTCAATGGAAAAAGGAGCTTTTGAGTGGGTTGTGAAATAAGCTATTAAGTCATGCAAATAAATCCAATGTCAACACCTCAGAGTAGTCTGATTGGATTCATGCATTGGAACTCATACTTCATGAGGCTTTAAGACCTCTGATGTTCTCAGGGGTTTATTGTGTTTTTGTTCTGGGTTTTCTTTCTTGAGGGGAGGGGATTTTAAGGAAGGTATGACTGCTTTATGGTGGAAAACTCATGAGTCTATGTGCTGCAAGTGTTGAAAAAGTATATTATCACAAGACAATATCAGTACTTTCAGCCTTCACCATTTCTCAGCTCTGCTCTAAAGAAGCATCCTCTCTTCTTGCATGCAACCTATCCATCCTATTGTTCCTTGAAGCACATCTGACAACCAGATAGGAACCCAAGAGTCAGATAATTCAGAGGGTATCCTCACCCATGAATTGGAGATGTTGCTGTTGACAGCATAGATGTTAACCTGTGAGTGTCTATAAGCAGCCTTTCCCCCATGCAACACATCTTCAGGAGCATTGTGAGATTTTGCTTTTCTTGTCCAGGGCCATATCTGGAATGCCTAACCCAGCACCTGGTGCACATAGTAGACATCCCACAAATACACACTCATCTGATACATGAGCAAGAAATAACCTTCTATTTTGTTATATCACTACATGGCTGGATCTACTTGATACCAAAATTTAGCCTCCTTGGACCAATGGACCATCTTTGTATTCCCAGTGCCAAGCACAAGTTCTCCTGGCTCAAAGAACAATTGTGCTAAGTAGTATACTCTAAATTTTACATGTCATCTCATTTAATTCCACGTAATACCTACATAAATACATGTTCTCATTTTATAGATGAGAAATCAGGGCTTCAGAGAAATCAAGTAATCGAGCTACAGTCTCAGAGCTAATACATGATAGAACAAGGGTTTAGATCCCACTCTGTTTCAGCTGCAAACTGTATGTCCTTTTCATCTGTGCTGGGCTGTGTTCTGTCCTAAATGAAGTACTGTACACATGCATCACTCAAATGCAGATACCAGTGTTTAAATCTAAAACCTTTATGACTTATGAAGGACTACTGCATGAAAGACATTGGGAGACTGACAGAGTCAGTTTACTCAGAATTGAAGTAACAAGCATGAGGATATAGTAAGACTGGTGATATACGAATGGAACAGTAGTTAGAAATGGATGGTCATGGTTGTACAATTCTGAAAAGAGCAAAAAAGTCTTCATTCTGGAGCGCCTTCAGGAGAACATTGTCTAGCTAAATAACTGTCCCTGTCTTTAAATTGCCCAAAGCCAGGTGGAGGGAATAGAAGGCTTCTCTGAGGGTCAATGACTCCTTCTCTGCCTCCTTCCCTCCCCTCCTCCTTTAGTGGTTCCTACACACCAGGCAGTGTGTTGCAAAATAAAGAATAAGACACAGTCTTTGTTGATGGTTTTTTTTTTTTCTTAGTCCTACAACACATAAAAAATAGGACAAAACGTGGTTAGTGCAGTGTGAGTAATTCAGAGAGAAACTCACTCAGCCACAGCACGGTCTGAAGAGCTGTCTAAGCTAAGCTTTAGTGGAGTCAGGAGTCTGGGTATGCAGACAATTTCATGCAATTCAATATTGCCAAAACATACAGTAAAAAGCAAGGAGTGGTGAGAAAAGAGCAGGATAGGTTGGCTTACTTTCTAAGTAAGCCATGTTGACAAGCTTAGGCTTCCTCTTGACAGTGATAGATGTATATTTGGAGAGCTTAGGCAGAGGACTGACAAAGTTGGATATGAAGTTTAGAAAAATCCCTACAGTTGCTATGTATTTTAATGAAATTGGACAGAAAGCCAGGAGGTCAAGTTAGGAACCTAGTACAGAGTCTCAGCAAAATATAGGAACCTGAATGGAGATGGGGGCTTGCTTTGACAGTGATTCAGAAAAATATTTCAGAAGGATGGGAGAAGAATTCATCATGAGGAGAAATAATAAACTAGCAAAAAAGCAGAATATTAACAAAAACTGGGAGTATATAATATTAAAGAAGTTACTGAGCAACTTTAAGAATTTTAAATATGCATGGTATACATTACTACAGCTTTGTTTTATTGTCCAATGTGTGGTCTTTGTTGACTAGCTTCTCTCTCTTAATATGTTTTCAAATTTCATGCATGTTGTAGTATGCATTAGTGTCTCATTTCTTTTTATTGCCAAATCATATTCCACTGAAAGGACATACCACAGTTTATTAAATATTCATCAGTTGATGAACACTTGAGTGCTTTCCACTTTTTGGCAAGTATATTGCTATGAACATTCATGCAGAAGAATTTGTGTGCACACATACTTTCATATCTCTTGGATATATATCTAGGAGTGGAACTATTAAGCTATATATTACTATGTTTAACTTCTATTGTAATACTTTCCAAAGTTTCTCCATCAATTTACATTTCTATTAGCAGTATATAAAGGTTCTAATTTCTCCGCATCCTCTTTTGGATTATAACCTTTCCAGTGGGGGAATGCCTAGGTGGCTCAGTTGGTTAGGTATCCAACTCTTGGTTCCCGCTCAGGTCATAATCTCATGGTTGTCGGATGGAGTCCCATGTCAGGCTTGTGTTCTCTCTCTCTAAAATAAATAAATAAAATCTTTAAAAAAGAGAGAGATTAGGGGCACCTGGGTGGCTCAGGTCATGATCTCAGGGTCCTGGGATCAAGCCCTGCTTCCGGCTTCCCACTCAGCAGGGAGTCTGCTTGTCCCTCTGACCCTCCCCTTACTTGTGCTTGCTCTCTCTCAAATAAATAAAATCTTTAAAAAATATATTACTTAAAAAATAAAAAAATAAAAGTAACTACTCCAGTGGGTGTAAATGTGGTACCTTACTGTGTTTTTTATTTGCTTTTCCCTGGTAGCTAATGATTTTAAGCAGCTTTTCATGAGCTTATTGAGTATTTATATACTCTTTTTGGATAAATATTTATTTAGGTCCTTTGGCCATTTTTAATTGGTTGTGTCAGAACTGCTCTATAGAGAGATGTTTTCTATATATCATATAGATTATATATTTAGATACAACTCCTTTATTAGATACATAATTTATAAATATTCTTTCTTACTCTGTGGATAGCCTTTTCACTCTCTTGATGGAATCTTCTGAAGCACACAAGTTTTAATTTCAATGACATTTATCTATTTTTCCTTTTGTTGCCTGTGCTTTTAAAATGTCTTTAAAAATCACTGCATAATCCAAAGTCAAGAAGACCTGTACTTATGTTTCCTTTTAAGAGTTTTATAGTTGTAGCTTTTACATTTGGGTCTCTGATCAATTTTCAGGTAATTTTTGAATATGGTGTGAGGTAAGGTTCCAATTTCATTCTTTAGCACGTGGATATCTAGTTGTCCATATAATATGTCAAGAACATTATTCTTTCTCTGTTGAACTGTTTTGGCAGACTAGTTGATAATCATTCACAGTAAATGTGAAGTTTTCTTTCTGGAATCTCAATTCCCTTCCAATGAACTGACATACAGTAGTTATCTTTCTAGTAATTGTGCATTTCATCTAATTTGTTGGCATACATTTGTTCATGATATTACCTTACAATCCTTGTATCTTTCTATAGGGTCAGTAGTAATGTCCCTTTTTTCATCCCTCATTTTGGTCATTTGAGTGTTCCCTCTTTTCTGTTTGGTCATTCAAGCAAAAGGTTTGTCATTTTTGCTATCTTTTCAATGAAACAACTTTTCCCTATGTTGATTTGCTATTTTATTAATTTTTATTCTAATCTTTATTTCTATCCTTTTGTTTGCTTTGAGTTCATTTTGCTTTTCTTTCTACAGCTTAAGGTCCAAGAATGGGTTATTGATTTGAGATCTTTCTTTCTTTTTAATACAAGTGTTTAGAGCTATAGACATTCCCTCTAAGCATTTAGTAACATTGCATATACTTTGGTATGTGTGTCTTCATCTTCACGTGTCAAAAAGTTTTTTGGGGGGGTTTGTTTGCTTGCTTGTTTTTTATAATTTCTCTTGTGATTTCTTCTCTGTCCTATTGGTCTTATAGAAGTATATTCTTTAAATCATATAAGTATGTTCTTTGGCCAGAATACTGTGGAATTAAAAAAACAGTAAGAGAAAATTCTGAAATTTACAAATAATGGGGATTAAAGAATATACAGTCTTCTTCAGTGTACACAGACTGTTTTCTGGTGTATCTGGAGAACATTCCATGTACACTGGAGAAGACTGTGGATTCAAGCTTCTCTTTGACTTTTTCCCCCTGATCCATTTCTCTTTTCCCCTCATCCGTTAAGCTGTCTGCATCATTTACATCACATCCCACTGTAAGGTTTCACTAATTTCCAGCTGATTGTTCTGTTGGTTTTGATAACACCCCAGGGGGGCATAATTGCTCCACAGTTTGATCCAATTAAATTCACACCCTTTTGCAGGAGTACTTCTGAGGCCAGTTTAGTTTAGTTTAGTTTTGTTTTTCTGATTACAGGAGGATAGATCTTCATTGATAATGTCTGGTAAACTAGGTGAGCTATGGTTAGGTTGTTGCTTTTACAGAGCTATCAACCTCTTAATTGCTTACCCACCACAATCTCTATTGTTTTGGAGAGCATCTTAGACTTAAAATTCCCCACACTCTCTTCCAAATCAAGTGAGTTCCTTTGGGTAGACTTTTAGAACCCTCTTTTCTTTTAGCCTGCCTCTCTCTCTAGCAAATCTTTGAGCCACCGCTCTGAAGCTGGGGATTGGAGTGACACCCTTGCTTTGTGAGCAGGTACCGGTTAGAGGTGGTAGTCTGGTATTCTTGACTCGCCTCTCCCAGGGTAGAACCTCTCTCCTGTCAGCAAGTTAAGCCAGGATAATCTGTATCTCTCAGCTGCCACAGCTGGGGTAGAGCCTCCACTCCCTGAGTGTGGGCTGAGTAGAAGAAGGTGGCCTGTAACCTATTAGCTAAATTCACTAGGAATTTAGCTTCTGTAACTCAGAGCTGGACGGAATGAGAAATGCTGCTGGTCTGCCCCTCTTAATGAGATACCACATCCCTTGACTGAGAACCGAAGAGAAAGTAAGCTTCATCATCTTGAGCCCATCTGCCCAGAGTAGAGCTTCCATCTTACTGCATTGGGTGAAATGGGGTGGGAGTAAGGAGGAGCAGGTTGTAGCTCAAATGTTAAACGCCCTTGGTGCTCTTGTCAAGATTTGGGACATTTTCTTAAGTATTTCTTTATTTGCTCCATACAGTTAGGACAATTCCAAAGACTTTATTTTTTTAAAAGATTTTATTTATTTATTTGACCAAGGGGGAGAGAGAGAGAGAGAGAGAGAACACAAGCAGGGGGAGCGGCAAGCAGAAGAAGAGAGAGAAACAGACTCTCCACTGAGCAAGGAGTTCCATGTGGGGCTCAATCCCAGAACCCTTGGATCATGACCTGAGCTGATGGTAGATGCTTCACCGACTGAGCCACAAAGGCACCCCCCAAAGATTTTGAATGGCTGGGTTTCTTTTTATTGTTTTCACTAGCTATGGTTGTTTTGCTGTGGAATAGGTCTGTGGAGCTTCTCACACTGTCATATCAGAAATGAAACTCCAATAAATTCTTTAAACCTCAGAGACTTGGAAGTTGCTTATTATCTATCAAAGCAGAGCCTCACTTAGCATGACCAAATCCATGCCCAATATTAAAGCAGAATTGAAGTAAACTCAAAGGAAAAAAAAATAAAACTAGTGATTTGCCAAATCTATCTTTCTCTAAGAAGTTCTTGTCCCTTAAAACTGCATATCCTTCATTGGTCAGATTCTAGGATAATGCCTTCCCTGTTTCTCCTTTGTCCCTTCTGTTGGCTCGGTTGCTGCTGTAATGTGTCTATGCATACTATAACCCTCTGATGGAAAGTCTCAAGTTACTTCAGGCTACTTGCAATGTTTAAAACACAGTACCTACTTAAAGATGACAATATGTGGGGTGCCTGGGTGACTCAGTCGGTTAAGCATCTGATTCTTGCTTTCAGCTCAGGTCATGATTTCTTGGGGGTCAAGGGATCGAGCCCAACATCAGGCTCTGTGTTCAGCAGGGCATCTGCCTGGGATTATTCTCTCTCTCCCTTTCCTTCTGCTCCTCCCCACACTGCTCTTTCTGTCCCTCTCTTTCTTTCTCTCTAAAGTAAATAAATAAATCTTTTTAAAAAACAGCAATACGAACAACATGAGGACAGAAATGCTATCTATTTTATTTGCCAAGTATTCCCAGATCCTAAAAACAGTGCCTGGCTTGCCCGAGCCTTCATAGCTGCTCTCAAAACATATTTTTTGAATGAAAGATAGTATTAGCAATCTGCTCCTGTGCCTTTGTCATACAACTGGCTGCCCTAGGAATGGAAGGGATGAGAGGATAGTTTGTCTTATGGTATCTTTCTGAAAGTATCCTTCCAGAGAGTGGTTTAACCTGGGATCCTGACACCTATGCTAAAGGATTCTCTGCATTGCTAGAATATCCCCAAGAGTCTTATAACCAAGAGATCGGGCCTCGTTTTCAAAGTTATCTCAGGAAACTCAAGGGGTATATTCTGGCATCTGTAGCTGACACCACGGAACAGAGTATAGCCCATCAGTTATATGAATGAAAAGCAATGGAAGGAAGGTGACCCCGAGAGAAAAGAAAACAAATGGTTCTGAATAATCAGCCCACACCTGGACCGTAGGGAGACCTAAAGGCCCAGGAATACCCTGCATGATCAGAAGATGTGGGCTTGTCCCCTTATTTAGGTCTGAGAGAATCAGGTCTCTTCCCAAAGCCATCAGAGCCCTGCCTTCAGATGAATGAGTCTAGAAGCCCTATAGACCATTCCTGAAATGATGGTAAAAAGGTAGCATCAAACCACTCCAAGAAGCCTCCTTGGGAACTGTGTTCTAAATTTCTAAGGCTTTGGCTCAGTGTCTCTCTTACGTATTAAAGTCCCCCTATTTACCGAGCCCCACACTAGCCCTGCCTGCAGACTTGGTCAGGCCCTCTGCCTACTCACCCAAAACCATCAATTGAGCTTTGCCAGGAGCTTCACCTCATCTAGATCTCTGGCTTTCTGATCTTTCCTGTCCCCTAAAACTTGCCCATCCCTCCTCCTATCTTGATCTCACTCTGGTTTACACAGAGTAATTAATCCATTGGTTAATTGGTAAGTTCAATTAATTCATCAAACTCCTGCTTGAGTCCCTGTTGGGATTCTGTGACTCTGTGTCTTTAACCTTATTAGAAAGCAGCCACATCTCCGATTTTACCCTCACTTCTTCCCAGGTCATTAAAAAAAAAAAAAAAAAAGGCAGCCCAGAAATAAGTGAGTAAAAAACAACTCTCAATCTTTGCCCTCTTGGTATCAGCTTTGAGACACCTGGCCAAGTACAGCCTGTGCTAAGTTTCAAAGAAAAGGCAGATAACTTTGAAGATTTTATTTTACAGGGACAAAAGATAAAAGTCTCTGTCAAGTTGTCATTAGATGCTTAATGCTATTCGTAGTGGGGTGCTGGAACTCCCCTCCTCCTCTGTAGACCTCTAGCAGATTAGGTTTCAGAGCCTTAATTTGAGGAAGGATTTACAGCTGTGAAGAGGTATAATATCATTTTGATTTGGGTTGTACTAGGCTGGGGAAGCCAGATTACATTTGTATGAAACTGCATTAGAAGATATGACTGAAGCCACCAAAATCAAATAAAGCGAAAATTTTCCAGGGAGCCTAAAAATAGGGGCCTGCCTTTCTAACACCCCTGCACTGTTTCACTATTATTCTGATTTACACCAAGAAGATACAAGCAGAAACACAGAAGATTAAAAAAAAAGAAGAAGAAAGAGAGAAAGAGAAAAGAAAATAAAGAAAAAGAAAGGAAAAGAAAGAAAAAGGAAAGAAAAGAAAGGAAAAGGAAGGAAGAAACACAGAAGGTAGACAGCAAAAATGTTTATACTTGTCTGACCTGTCCATCCATCAGTCTGTCATAAACCTAACCCAGAGAGAGTTTCCCTGGATAAAGAAAAATAATTAATTAACCCTTAGAGAAGTGTGGAAGTTAGGAGAGGGGAACAACTTATGAATAATGCCCTGCTTTCACCTCCTGAGGCACTGTCTAATTCAGAGTCTCAGAGAAATCCATCAAATAGTCTCTGAAGTTTTGCTGGGCCTCGGTCCATCTTCCACTGCCATATGCCACCACATGCACGTGTCACACAGCAGCCCCCAGATAATGACTTACACAGAGCATGAGCCTTTCCTTCAGAATGATCTCAAAACTATTTTAGAACCTGACTCTCCTCATTTGCAACGCAAACAATAAATCACAACGTGTATTGCGAAAACCCAGTTTTCTCTGCCAGGAAGCATGGAAAACTATTAGCTGTTGCCTGGAATTGTTTGTACTACACAGTTCTGTAGCCCTGGGCAGGTCACCAGCACCTTCTGGCAGGATTTAGAAATGCAAGAACAGAACACACCATGGGTAGAACTTCTAAAATGTAAATTATTGTGCCAAAGCCTCTAGATTCAACTAGAATGCGTTATTCATGGTTGGGGAGAATTGGGGGAAGTAGGGCTGTTTCTTATCACCAAAGTACTGTTTACTTCCAGAAGCAAGGGGAAACCATGCAGACAACCACAAGCTTCTTCAGGGGCTACCTACTTCTCAAACTGTTGGTTCCTCTAAGACTGGTTGATAGCCACAGAAAATAAGACAGAGGATGACTTCTCTGATTTCTGCCAAGAGTTCTGATCTCTCAAGTACCACAGAAGATGGTAAAGCCATTTTTTTCCACAGGAACCATCTTCAGCATATGTTTTTTATACCTGCACATGTCCTCAGACAAAGAAAATATAACAACTCTCTTAGGCACATGTCCTCAGACAAAGAAAATATAACAAATCTCTTAGCTCCAAAGTTAAAGCGTCACTGGGCCCATTACAAAAAGACTCAAAGTCTTTTGTGTTGGTATGCACAGATGTCTTGATTAACCTGAATATAGAAGAGATGTCATAGGAAAGGCACCTCTTCTTTAAACACAGGATTAAAACATGGTTTCCTCAGGATCAAAAAGTAGTGACAAAGGCTCAAAATTTAGGTCCTGACTTCCAGATCTGGATATTAATAAAATCAAATTAATTAGATGAAAAATACATCCAAAATCTCTCAGATTGCCCAAAAGAACTCCCTGGGGATAATTTATATTTACTAACATATTAATTTATATAATTTATAGTATATCTACAACAAACCAATATGAATGCTTATAATGATACTTGTTAGTATCTCTATCTTATTCTCAAATCATAACCAAACCTCAAAGTGAATGAGTCTTGTTTCTAAAATTCAGTGTTGTCTAGAAAAAAAATTAAAAAGCAAAGTTCTCTTTCTTTTAGGAGTCCATTGGTTCCCTTACCATCTTTTCAGACACTATAATAAAGGCTCCTTCTAGACCCTGAGAAAGCAAAGAACCATAGCTTCCATAGCCTTGGAACACTAAGCAAGTACTTAAGAACACAGAACCTTGAAATCTGACCTTGAACTCTCTGAGAACCCGATGCTTGGCAAGCAAAAAGAATACAAAAAAAAGGGGAGTGGGTAAGAAGACCTACCCACACTGCTGACATTTTAGTTCTCTGACCTTTCATTTCCTCCTCTGGAAAATGCAAGTGTAGATTAACACAAGCCTAAAAGGAAAGCCATGCTCTCTAATTGAAAAATAAATAAAATGGCCTTTAACTCTTGGGAAGAAAATACACTCAGAATATCCTTATGGATAGTTTATTAACCTGCACTGAGAGGGTAGACTAGCATGTGTGGTGGTTAGGATCAGGAGGTATGAGTCATACCTACCTGATTCCCCATCCTGATCACATCATTGACTAGCTGTGCAACCCTGGGAAAATCACTCAATCTCTCAGAGACTCAGTTTTTCCATCTGTATAAAAAAATAATAAAGGGGCACCTCGGTGGCTCAGCTCAGTTTTTCTATCTGTATAAAAAAATAATAAAGGGGCACCTCGGTGGCTCAGCTGGTTAAGCGTGTGCCTTTGGCTCAGGTCATGATCTCAGGGTCCTAGAGCCCCTAGTGCCTTTGGCTCAGGTCATGATCTCAGGGTCCTAGAGCCCCATGATCTCAGGGTCCTAGAGCCCCCATGTCAGGCTCACTGTTCAGTGGAGAGTCTGCTTCTCTCTCTCCATGTGCCCCTCCCCCCTGCTCGTGCTATCTCTCTCTCTCTCTCTCTCTCTCAAATAAATACATTAAAATCTTGGAAAAAAAAAAAAGAAAAATAGTAAAATTTCCTGCATCACAGGACTACTGCAAGCATCCAATCTAGTAACACATGTAAAGTTGTCAGCACAATGTCTAGCCCCACAGTAAGCACACAATAAACATTAGTTACCAAGAGAAATATAATTAGTAATAATTCTCTTTAAGTACAAGCAAGTAATATTTACACACTTGCAACACTTGTTACCTGCGGGACTATTAAATCAAGGATCAAAACGGAATTATAAGAAAGTGTTGCGTGACATCCTTTGGATCAATCAAAGTTGCCAAACAAACTGATCCAAATTAAGAAAAAATCTTTTGAGCTATTTTGCAGTACCTATGTCTGTCCTCACTTGGGAAAGGGAAATACACGTTCCTCGCATTCTGGAGAGCTATTCAGAAATGCTAGCTGACCCCTGATAAACCTTCTGCCTCCCTGGGAAGACACTCAAGCAGCTTAATTTGAGTGAGCCAGGGGAGAGCATGAGCCAAGGGCCCTGCACTGCCCAGTCTCCATCTGTGTGGGTTCACCATGAGCCACAGCTCACCTCTGCGGACACCAAGCCCAGCTGCCAGGGAAAGGTTTCAGACCCAGAGTGGTGCCCCAACAATTTCCAGTTCAGTGGGAAGCTGGGAAACGCCTGGTCTCACAGCACATGATTTCCTCATTTTTCCTCACTTTCTAGGCTTTAAACAATTTTAACCTCCCCTCTGGGTGAATACAGAGACCGCTGTGCTCTAAGTGGAAATACCAGACTTGGGGTAGTGTGATCAGATTTCACACCTTCCAGTGGGCATCCAATGAGGACCGTGACACTGGCTGAGTCCTGGCTTCTCTGAGCTTCACTTTCCTCCTCTGAAAAATGGGCCAAAGCTGACTTTGGGGGTGGTGGGGAGATGTGGACCTTTGGCACAGATGTGTAGACGTTACTAATTTTCTTAAGGTTCTTCTCATTTTCTGCTCTGAACTGAATGAGGCTGTCTATCTACTCTCACACCCCTCTTTAAAAACAAAACAGGAAAAAATAAATAAATAAATAAATAAACAAACAGAACAACATTTCCAAAAGCTAACAAACTTGAGAAGAAGAAGAAGGAAAATTCTCCGCCACATAAATTGGCCAGGGCCAAAGCGATAAGTGGCTCGGGCAAAGCAGTTGGTATCCACAATTTATTCTTTAATAACTTCTACTATAATATTTCTGCGGCACATCAAAGGACAATAACAGCCCGATGTTGGTAATCCCTCTCACATATAAAAAACTTTCATTACAGAGTGTTAAAGGCATCACTCTGTCTGAGAAATGGGAATCAATAGGAGTTGGCCGCTTTTATTCCTGCCTATCCCAGGGAGACGGCACCCGGCTTTTTCTCCCTAGTGGGGCCACGCTGTGTAGTCAGAGTCTCCTCTGATGGCTGCAGACGAGCAACAAGATGAAACATCTCTGTGATAAATGGAAAAGGGGAGAAGAATTTCAGGAGAACACATCTCCGTGCCAGAAACTTAGAGCGGTCCAACCTAATTAGCCCTAAATGCGGCTTGTAAACATTGGCTTTGATGTATGTTTAAATGTCATTGGGATTCGTTCTGACTTGGGCACTTTTGTGCTCTCAGATGTAAAAGATTTTAATTCTAAAAAATGTTTTTGATGAGCACCCCAACGGCAGGACAATTTGGGGATACTGCGGCAGATCTCAGTAATACAAACTAAAAGAGTAGCTAGCAGATAGCCATTAATTTCCCCTATTATCTATAATGCGATGTATTAGAGGCAGAAATACAAAATTCCTTACACGTGGTTTTAAATTCACCCTAACTGTAGCATTCACTTTCTTTAAAGTATCATTCTAGATTCTTTAAAAAGCTGGAATCACCATGTATTTTCTCTTTATCGTGAACATATAAAGGCCAAAGTCATGTCCCTAGTAAAGGTCATCAAACAAACTGTATCTTCCCAAAGCCAGTGGCCAATTTCAGGTCTCCCTTCATTTAACCATGTAGCAGCATCTGACATCTGTCACCCCCTCCTTCTTTTACACACACCCACCTTGACAACTACTCATTCCCTCCACTGCTACCTTGCTCTATCTTCTTTAGGGTTTCATCAGGATTTGAAACAATCTCATTTATTCTTGTGTAAGCTTGTTAACTGACTTCATCCCTCCTGCCTAAAAAGAAGTTTCTGGCACATGATGGACACACCATAAATATGTTATCTAACTGACACTTGGCCTTTTCATGTGACAGATAAAAGACTAAAGCTCAGAGGAGCAAAGCAACTTGCCTGAGACTGCACAGTGATTGGCCAAGGCAGGATTTGAACCCAAAGCCTCATAAACACAAAACCCATATTTGGGACCATTAGACCATATAAAGGCAGCCTCAGCATAAATGTCCAGGAGCCGGGTTGGTAAACTGTAAAGGGAGATATTGCAAACAGTTTTGGCTTTTTGTTTTGTCCTAGAACCCTGTGCGGGATCAGTTAAAATTTGTGGAATGGATGCCTTTCACCTCTGTCTTCTCGACAAGCAAGATGGTCGAAGGTAAAGACCAGACGTAGCACACCTCTTGCAGCTAAAACAGTCCACTGGCCACAACAGAGAGTTAGATTAATTCCTATGGATTGGTCTATTTACCAAAAGGAGGCAGAAGTCCAGGCAATTCCAATTCAGTCAGAAAAAAAGTAAAGGACCAGGAATGGCAAGAAGCTGAAAAATCAATGTTCTTCCTTTTCCAGTTAAGAGGCTCTCTCCGAATGGAGAAAGTATGCATCACCCTAAGTATGAGAGGAGGGAGAGAACTGTTCTCACCTTGCCGGCTTCCTGCACTCCTACCCTGCCGAGACAGTCTTTGGGCTACTGCACAAAAAGCCAAAAGTGACTCCCTCACAGCATGAGAATACTTTCAGCTGGAGGCCAGGGGGAGGTTTTCTCTTGGTCTTTTATTTAGTTGTTCGCAGAAGGGGACATCCTGTGACCTCATTTTTACTCTGAAGTAAGAGAGAGAGCCAAGTGTCTTCCTGCCTTTGGTTCTGTAGAAACTCCCCCTTTTGATGGCCCCTTTCTACTCCTCTGATGCAAGTCATGGAGGAAGAGCACTTTTCTGTTTCCAGGAGGGGTGGAGTTCCTTGGGAATCAGTTGCTCCCTGGGAATCCAGGCAGCACCAGGGAAAGGAGAGCAGAAGGAAGGCCCAGTTTCAGTCCTCTGAACCACGGCAAAGGGAAAGGTGCTTGGGGAGAGAGCATAGTGGTTCAGCCATGTGACTGGGACATAGGGATAGAAAACTTCCAGTATGGCTATTTTGATAGCACCCTTGTGAAGCACTCATTGTGATGCTAGTATAAAACTACTTGGAATTTTAGTTTGTCACCTGGACAAATACCTACGTGAATAATTTTGGATCCATAATAATAATAATTCTTATTTGCCAGTTTACTTGTTTCTTTTCTTCCTCCTTGAAGACAGTGACCATTCTTGTCTTAATTGTCATTGTATCCTTAGTGTCCAGCATGGTACCTCACACATAATTACTTACCGGGGGAAAAAAAAAAAAAAAGATTACTACTGGTATGATCATTCTTCCTCCTCCTATCATTACTACCACTGCCTGTGCCCAGTGCTTACACACAGTAGGTGCATAATAATTTGCTGAAAAAATGAACTGCTACCATCACTACTACCATTATGGCTCTATCACTACTACTACTACTGCTACCACCACCACCACCAAGTAATCCTGTTGGCTTTCCATTAAAAAGACAATGGCAAGGATTATGCTTGGATTATTTCAATTATCATTCCCATTTTACAAATGAAACAACTGGCACAGAGAAATACCCTAAGACAAACATGCAATAGGTGGTAGAACTGGAATAATAATGTTGTTATTATTACTGTTGGCCAAACACACTGGGAGAAATGAGGAAAAGCCTGAGGGTTAAGGACAGGGTTGTACTTAGTACCTTTCTTTTGGTCTCTTAAGCACTTTTTTTTTCTCTGAAAGGAACCTGGGATCCGATTGTAGATCTGGTACAGGAAATGGACATGCTGAATGAGGAAAGTTTGTCATAGGAAGTTATCAAAGCCTGCTAGAGTCATGTCAGAAGGACTTGGAGCCAACTTGAAAGGGGCTCCGACTGGCCAAAGATGAATCAATTTCAATATCAAAAACAACTTTGAACATGGTAGAATGAAACAGATCTAATACATAAAAATCCATGAGTTCTATAATGGGGTTTGTGCATATATATGTATATGTATGCATGTATATATATGTATGTATATATATACATATATATGTGTACAGGTACAATTGATACCTGAACAACTCCTAAAGGTGACCAACGATATCTATATCTATCTATATAGATATCTATCTATCTATATATATATATATACCTTTCTATCTATCTATTTATAGATAGCTAGATATAGATAGATAGCTATAGAGATAGATAGCTAGATAGCTATATCTATATCTATATAGCTATATCTATATATAGATATAGATATAGCTATATAGATATATCTACATATAGATATAGATATCGCTGGTCACCCTTAGGAGTTGTTCAGATACCAACTCATAATGTAGACAATATATAAATATATAAATAAAGGGAAAGAATTAAGCTTTTACCCTAACTTTCTGTATAGACTGCATTTCAAGAGAACCAAATAGGAATTGAAAGTTCCATATAGAGGAATCACAGCTAATAAAAGCATGAGGCATGACAGAATTAGAAAATCACTATCTGCAATTCTTAATTAAATAATGGTTCTTGGCAACTACCATCGATAGCTCCTAAAACATAAGCTTAAATCTTGATGGGGAGCTTGATACCGAAGGGATCAAACTGACAAAACCTGAATATATGAGTCAATCCTAACCTAACTAAAAGTGGGATAACCAGGCATTACATCAGTGGTTTCCAAACTTTGCGCACATTAGCATCAGGGAAGGAGGCAGGGACAGCTCCTAATGTTCAGGTCACAGTCCATAGCAATTAAACCATAATGTCTGGGATAGTAATCAAGTTATCAGTAGGGTTTTCCTTTCCTATTTTTTTTTGACTCTTCTTAAAGATTTGTCAGATGATTCCAATGTAAAGCAAAGTTTGAGAGCCACTGTATTTTATGGCTCATGGTGTGAGGCAGTGGGAGATACACAGTGCCACCTTGGACATGTCACTACATAACAACCTCTAAGTCTAACTAAATATCTACTAGAAATATGACGAATAAAGAAACATTCAAACAGTGACACTATAAGGAAATAATTAGCAAGTGTAGGGTTTTCAATGGAGAAAAAAGACCTTTTTCTTTCTTTTTTTTTTTTCCCCAGAAAATGGCATCTTTAAAAATGGTGGTGGGAAATGCCTTTCTTAAAATATAGCTGGAAAAGCTATACTTCTGGTTATGAAGGAGTAACTTGCATAAGACTAATCTTCCAAAAGAAAACAATTATAATGATGCATGGAATAAAAATAAGACCAACTATTTAAAAGCACTGCAGTACCACCAAGGCAACCAGGATTTAAACAGAAAAGGAAAGCTCATCGAAGTCAGCCCTATATTTACAGCAACTTTTTGTTCTAAAGGCATCTGTTACTTCGCATTATGGGGCTATTCACCAAGTAGAAAGTAGCAACCTATAGCTTACAGCAGCTTCTCTGGGTTGAAGAGATAAAACTTGAAGTTAAGGGCTACAGAAGTAGCAGCTAGGACTTGAGGAGCTAAGATTTCTGAGAAAGGGGGGGAAACAGAGAAGTGACCTCAACATTCCCAATTCAGCTTCCCCCTAGATCTTTGCAAATTCCTAACCTACAAATGTGTGGAGTGGGGGACCCAAAAGTTAAGCAGAAATCAATTGCTAAGAGACTAAACAGCTAAGGAACACTTACTTCTGTCAGTCCAGTAATGATTGTAAGACAAACGCTGGAATTTAGAACCTGCTAAGGACAAAAGGTCATGTAAACATCCCACTCAGCTGAGAAACTCTGAAGGCTTGAGTTGTTAGAACGAATGGGAAATAAACCAGGCACAACTTTGAAAAATCTCATTTTGTGATTAGATCAATGTGACCTGTTGGTACTGATTCCACCTGCCAGAATATTAACAACTATCTGGAAGAAGATAACAAAATTTACAAGAAAGCAAATACTAAGAGGAACGAGAGGGAGTTATTTGGGCAGGAGAAGACATTCCCAGACGTAAGCACAGAATACAGAATGCAAGGAAGAATACCAGATTGGGGTAAATATGTGGGTAAATTCTGAAGAAATAAGATTGTTTAAACTAAAAATGTCTTTGTGTGGGATTGAATTACATGACAACAACAATACAGAAAAGAGACAGCATAGGTGGTAAATGGATGCATTACAGATTTCTTTAAACCAAAATAAAAACTTAGGAGACAGGTTGCCAGACTAGATTAATAAAATAAGACATGAAAGAAAAATCTTAAAGATAAGAAAGTGAAACTGTCTTTACTTACAGATGATATGATCATGTATGCAGATAAGCTTAAAAATCTGCAAAAAGACTAACAGAACTAGTAAATGAACTTAGCACATCAAAGGATCTGTAGGCAACATATAAAAATCAATACTATTTCTAACAGAAGCAATGGATAATTGGAAGATAAAACTAAAAGTACAGTTTCATTTACCATGCCACCCCAAAATGAAATACATGCAAGACCTTTGTACTAAAGCCTACAAATACTGTAAAAAGAAATTAAGGAACTAAATAAATGGAAAGATGGAGCATATTCTTAAATTCCATTGAAAGATTCAATATTGTCAAAATGGCATTTCTCTCAAAAATCAATCTAAAGATTCAGTGCAATTCCAAACAAAATCACAGCAAGACTTTTTGTAGAAACTGACAAACTGATTATAATTTATATGAAATGCAAATGAATGAAAACAGACCGAGGCAATTTTAATACAGAAGTACAGAATTGGAGAACTCCAACTACTTGGTTTTAAGAAGGACTGTAAAGTCACACTAACCAAACAGTGTGTTATTAGTGAAAGAATAAATTAATCAAGGAAAACAGAGAGTCCAGAAATAGACCCACACATAAATGGTCAATCGATTTTTGACAAAAATGCCAGGGCAATTCAATGATAGCATAGTCTTTTTGATAAACAGTGCTAGAACAACTAGATATTCATACTGGCGGGCGGAGGGGGGGAGAAGGCCAGAGGAAAGAACATTGACTCTTACCTTAAACCATACACATATATTATCTCAAAATATAACATAAACCAAGCTTTTAGAAGAAATTATAGGAAAAAAATCTTTGCAAACTTGGAGTTGGCTAAGATTCCTTAGAAATGACCAAAAAATATAATAGACCAAAATTTTAAACTTCTGCATTTTAAAAGCCACTGTGCAGCAACAGAAGGATATATCTGCAACACACATATCTGACAAAGGACTTGTGTCTAGAATACATAAGGAACTCCTACAACTTGACCAGAAAGGGGAAAAATCCCAAAGATTTAAAAACATCTAACATACAAAAAAATTCATACCAATAGCAAATAAGTACATGAAGAGGTGTTCAACATCATTAGTTATCAAGAATCACAAATCAAAACTACAATGAGGTATCAGTGCACACTCATTAGAACAATTCAAATTTAAAAGAGAGAACTTGCCAAAGGTAGGCAAGAACATAGAGCAACTGGAATGCTCATATATTGATACTGTGAAAAAAAAATGGCACAACCACATTAGAAAACTGTTACTTTAAAATTTTATACATATCCATAATATACAACTCAAATATGGCACTGTAAGTTTTTTATTTATCCAGAGAAATGAAAGTATGTCCACAAAAATAACTGTGCACACAATTTTATCCAAATTAATCCAAACCTGCAAACAACCCAAAAGTAAACCAATAACAAAGGAATGAAAGAATAACGCAAAATGTAAAATGCCCATATAATAGAATAGTACTGAGCAATAAAAGGGAACAAACTACTAATACTTGTAACCACCTACATGATGCTCCAAATCATTATGGTCAACGAAGGAAACCAGACATAAAAGAGTACATACCGTATGAATCAATTTATTAAGAATTATAGAAAATGAAAAATAATCTCCAGTGACACTAAATAAATCAGTGGTTGCCTGAAAGCTGGGACTGGTAGGAGGGAATGACTGTAATTTGACATGAGTAAACTTTTCATGGTAAGAGAAATGTTCTGTATCTTGGGGCACCTGGATGGCTCAGTCAGTTCATCGTCCGACTCTTGATTTTGGCTCAAGTCATGATCTCAGGGTTGTGAGATTGAACCCCACATTTCATGGAGCCTGCTTAGGATGCTGTTTCTCCCTCTCCCCCTTCTCCCTTCACCATCTCTGAAAAAGAAATAAAGAAAGAAAGGAAGAAAGGAAGAAAGAAAGAAAGAAAAATAAAGAAAAAAAATGTTCTGGATCTTGATGGTGGTAGTAGTTTCATGGGTGTATACTTCTTTTAAAATCCATTGAACTATATACTCTTTAAATGGGTACAGATAATTATATACAAATTATATCTCAGTAAGTTGATTTTTTAAAAAGCAGTTGAAGGTTCCCCAAAAGTAGCCAGGGCAAAAAGATGACATGTTGTAGGATTCTCTTACAGAAGGTGAAAAATGGGCAAAACCAATCTATGATCATAGAACAACAGCTATCTTGGAGGGTCGGTATACAAGTAATGACTGGGAAGCTTCTGGGTGCTAGTGATGTTCTGTATCTTTACTAAGTAGCCATTACGTGGGCTGTTCAGTTTTTAGGCATTCATTGAACACTTAATGTGTGCTCTTCCGGTATTGTTTTTGTTGTACTTTAAAAAAATTAAGGCTAGGTGACTTTTGGAAATTAAAAGAAATTTGATGTAGCTACCAAATGCAATGTGAGGGTACTCTATGGATTTTGATTTGAAAAACTCAACTGAAAAGAATTTTGAGGGAATGGAAGAAAACTGAACATGGACTATTTATTAGACATTAAAGAATCATTGTTCACTTCATCGTATGTGAGCTACAGGTAGTTTTAAATTCCTTATATGTTAAAGAAACATAAAAATGTATTTATAGGTGAAATGATACGATGAACAAGATTCAGTACAAAATATTACAGAAAAAATATGTGTGTGCTAGGTGATGGGATATTGATCATCATGGAAGCTGGACAATAGGCTCATGGGATGGCAGATAGGGACAGAGTGGGTATGAAGATATATAGTATGTCTGTGACCAAAATCTTCTTTGTACTCTAAAGATCAAAATATCTATAGCATCAAAATGTCCTATTTCAGAACACACATGGCAAGATATTTCTCAGGGGCCCAGAAACATGACAAGCAGGAATAGAAAGAAATTTATGAGACCCCAATTAGGTCCTGAATGACAGCCAGACAGATATAGGATGACAAACAGTGCCCCTCCTTCCTCCAGAGACTGATCTATTTTGAGTCTGAAGTGAGGAAAGTGAGTGCAGATTATCCAAGGGATTTCACCTTGTTCTTCTGGTCCCTGGTTTTCTGAATCTGAAGGCTGCCCAGCTATTGGCAAGAGGAGAATATAATAGGTAGCCAAAAAACAGAGTATGATGGTATTGGTTGGAATCCCGGCAGGAAGAGATCACAATCATCTACAACTCTGAAGAGAATTAAATGAAGGAACTACTTTCAGAGGTACAGGTGGGACTACGAGTTGAGGATTCTGAGACCCCTGGGACTAGCTGCCTCAGGATACCTCTACCACCTGGGCCCAAAACAGCAACAGCAAAGGGAGAGACTACATTACCAGGGCCTGAGGAGGTAAGAGAGGTGGAGACTACCATCATGAGATGGATCCATGCTGGAACTTGGACCTAACACCTTCTCACCTCTCTCTCCTCCCATTACCTTATGTCTCTCCAGGATCTCCGTTAACTAAATTGAACTGAAAGTAACAGTCATGGGAATCCAAGTGGTGCAGTCCATAGTGGTCAGACTTCTAGGGAGTCCTCTCACCCAATCAGGGCAGAGAAGGTTGCCCAGTAGACTACAGAGACGGGGGGGAGAATAACCAGCACACTCCCCCGAGAGAGAATTTACAACACTCTGGAATACATAAGGTCTTCAAATCTGCAAATAGGACTACTAGCCATTTGGTGAAATCTTTAAATCAGTCAGAGAACAATGAGTGAACTGCTTCATAACAGAGCATTGGGTTAAGGAGCTATTCCTACTACGACTTAGACTTACAAAATTAAACAAATATCCTTCTGTATTTAACATTTTTTAACTAAATGCACAATAAAGTACAGAAAGTGGGTTGCATTTTCCATGGAGATTTAACCATCTCTCTATTAAAGAGAAGAATTCAGAGCAAAGTTATTATAAGTAGAAATGCAACTCCAAACCTAGACAAGGAGCATCACCTTGTCCTGGCCCATTAGGCTCTTATGGACTGGCCTTTCCCTGCCTTCCCATGGGCATCTCCAACCTCTCTCCCTCTTATCCTCCAGGGGTGTGGGAGCCTGTCAAGCATGATGATGCTAACTCTGCTTCCTCCCACCACGGTTTTGCATCTGTTGTTTCCTCTGCCCCCAACATGCTTTCCTCCCATCCCCTTCCTGTTAAGTCCTATCTTAGCTCAACTGTCACTTTCCAAGGGAAGCTTTCCCAACTTCCCTAGGCACACATTCATAGCACTGGGGTCTTTTCCTCCATGGAATCTCTTCCACATATTTTGGTATGACTGCTTGCTAGTCCATCTACCTCACTAAACTGCTAGCTCCACATGTGTACCTTATGCTCCATGACATTTCCAGGGCTACACATACTCTTAGCTCATAGAAGGTACATAGTTATTGTTGAGTAAATAATATGGTTGAATAAATAAGTCCTCAGTATAAGATAAGAGTACATTGTTTCTATTCAAGGGACAGCCTGAGCTTTAAAATTTTTTTCCTTTAATATACAACACAATTTTGTGGGGTCCCCCCCACAGAATTACATTACTGGGAACTCTCAATTTTCTGATTGTTTCTTATATTCCTTTTTTTTTTTTTTAAGATTTTGTTTATTTATTTGTCAGAGAGAGAGAACACAAGCAGGGGAAGCATTAGGCAGAAGGAGAAGCAGGCTTCCCACTAAGCAGGGAGCTTAATGTGGGGCTCAGTGCCAGGACCCCTGGATCATGACATGAATGGAAGACAGACGCTTAGCCAACTGAGCCATCTAGGCATCCCATTTCTTATACACCTTATAAGAAAATGATCTGTACTGATTTTTTAAAAAGATTTTATTTATGTATTTATTTTAGAAAGAGAAAGAGCAGGGAGAGAAGCAGAAGGGGAGAAAGAATCTGAAGCAGACATCACCCTGAGCACAGAGCCCATCATGAGGCTCCATCTCACCACCCTGAGATCATTACCTGAGCCAAAACCAAGAGTTTGCTGCCTAACTGACTGAGCCACCCAGGAACCCCTAAGAAAATGATCTTTAATGAGGGCTTTTTAAAACAACGTACAAATTATGCTTAGGACTCATACACATCCAACTTCATCTCATAGTCCAGGTTTCGTACAACTGCTGCTCTAAGACATTACTTGCAGGTACTCGAAGCAAGAAAGACTTCATCACATATTCTGGATTCCATTTAAAATTCCATTTAAAAGAAGCTAACCACATACTTCTTTGGGGGTTTCAGTAAGGGTTAAAACCCAAAGGACTTCAGAAAATTCTCAATTATCTAGAATGATTGGCTGTATTCTTAACTGACATTACTTGCAGGCACTCAAGAAGGGTTTGGTGAATGGGAGAAGACATTTGTTGAACACTTAATATGCAGCAGCTATTGGGCAAGGAGTTTTAATAGTAACAAGAACAGTGACCAACATCTAGTGAGAATTTTATGTGGCAGGTGCTTTGCTAACACACAAACTATACACTGTCTCCTGGTCCTCCCAATAATCTAATGAGTTATTTTGCCCAGATACTGAGAGACTAAGTAATTTGTTGATGGCTACACAGCCAGAGCTGGGATTCATTTCCAAGCTTTTAATGTTGCTATCCCCCATGTTCCTCCTCATCTACCTCATTTAATCCCGACAGTCTAAGAAGCAGGAAGATGATGTTCAAAATTTTTAAACATAAAACCTTACCATAAATGAAATGTTAAGTAGAGCCCAGCATCAGGTTGAAAGGAAGAGGAACTGCTTTGAGCTTAAGAAGGGGTAAAGAATTAGGAATCGCATCAAAGCACCCCAAGTTCTAGTGTTGCACCTGGAAAAGTTCTAGCCATGTCTGCTGCAAAATTTGGGAAATGCTGTTATTAATTAAGAAACTGGAGTTGAGGGCACCTGGGTAGTTCAGTGGATTAAGCCTCCACCTTCAGCTCAGCTCATGATCTCAGGCTCCGGGGATTGAGTCCCTCACCAGGCTCTCTGTTCAGCAGGGAGCCTGATTCCCTTTCTCTCTCTCAGCCTGCCTCTCTGCCTACTTCTGATCTCTGTCATATAAATAAATAAAATCTTAAAAAAAAAAAAAAAGAAACTAGAGTTGAAGTACCAAGAAATTTGCCCAAGTTTAATCATCTAATAAGTGACAAAGCAGTAAGTTAAACCCCAATTAGGATGACTCCAAGGGCACCTGAGTAGCTCAGTAGGTTAAGCATCTGCCTCTGGCTCGGGTCATGATCTCAGGTCCTGGAATCAAGCACTGAGTCAGGCTCCCTGCTCAGTAGGGAGCCTGCTTCTCCCTCTTTCACTCCCCTTGCCTGTGTTCCCTCTCCTGCTATCTCTCTTTCTATCAAATAAATAAATAAGTTTTTTTTTTAAAGGATGATTCCAGTATTCACTCAAACACATGGATAGATGAATATGGCCAGAATAGTTACCTTTTAAAGCATATTAAAACTAACCCAAAATTCTGGTTGTAATTGAACCATTTCCAATGCAAGGAAAAATTAAGAAGTTTGCACAGTGAGTGTTCCAGTTTACCCAAGGTCCCAAGACATGAGAAGACACTATTTATTTATTAAATAAACACAAAGTAAATCCTAGATCTGGGATCACAAATGCAAAAAGGCATTTTAATTAAACTAAATCAGTTGCATTGTTATGTCCATGCATATGCTATGAATATAAAACCTTGCAGATAGAGTTTTAGATATACCCATATTTTCCACAGGTACAAAGTCAACAATGACCACCTAAGTTCTTCAGCATCTTCATACCATTATACTCATTTCAAAAATCAATGGTAATAGCATCTGCAGTAAGTCATCCAAACCAGAAAGAACAGAAAGAACAAATTGACTGGCAGAATATATTTCCTTCCTCTGTAAATACTCCTTACTATTTATCATTAGAATCATCTGATATCTCTAAGATTTAGAATGTATATTCTGTAGAGGGTATCTTTCAAATTTGGAACAATCCCCAGGGGTTTTTTGTTTGTTTGTTTTTTAAAGATTTTATTTATTTATTTGACAGAGATCACAAGTAGGCAGAGAGGCAGGCAGAGAGAGAGGGAGGAAGCAGGCTCCCTGCTGAGCAGAGAGCCCAATACGGGGCTTGATCCCAGGACCCTGGGATCATGACCTGAGCCGAAGGCAGAGGCTTTAACCCACTGAGCCACCCAGGCACCCCATCCCCAGGGTTTTTAAAGGTATGTTTCTAAAGCAGGGCCCTTACCAAAACAAAGCTCTATGGTCAAACATATATGGACAATGCTACATACTACATAGCCACTTTGGAAATCTGTAATATACACTAAGGAGTTTAAGAAGATCCCACGGCAGGTAAGACTTGGTAAATGGACATCAATTTCCAAAACATATCTCACTAGGAACCAGGTTTATTTCAAATAATTCCTCTTACTATCCTGGGGATCATATTTGAGGACATACTATAATGAAGGAAAGATGTTCTAGAATACATAGGTTTGTGAGATTGGGAAAAAAACACAATATTTAACTGCTCTTTGACAACCTCATTGTATCCATCTCTCTATTCTTCATAGGTGTCTACCCTGCCCCAATGTTTTTGTTTTCTGACTACTTTAAATCTTAAAATAGGAGAAAATAGTAAGAAAAAATGAGAAAACTAATTTTTGAGTAACTTACTCGACAGTTTGAAATACTGACATTTTGAAACAAAATGATCAAAGTTAGTTCAGAAGGGAAATTATTTTACTGAAAAATAACTTGATCAGTCCAAATAGGTACTTAAATTTATTGATATATGTTAAATATATGGATATGTGTGGGATGCCTGGATAGCTCAGTTGGTTAAGTAACTGCCTTCAGCTCAGGTCATGATCCTGGAGTCCGGGGATCAAGTCCTGCATTGGGAATCCCTGCTCAGTGAGGGATCTGTTTCTCCCTCTACCCCTCCCCATCTCATGTTGTCTCTCTCTCATTCTATCTCTTTCAAATAAATAAAATCTTTTTAAAAAATAAATAAATAACTATAGGGGTAGGTACTTAGGATATGTATGTATATATGTATACATACATATATGTGTGTATATATGTATACATACATATGTGTGTATATATATGTATGTATATATGTGTGTATATATATGTATATATGTATACATACATATCCTAATAGATAATATATATAATAAAAATGAATAAGGTAATAAATAATAGGTATATAGGACAATAGATAATGGAAATTATATACATATAATTTCTATTCAGAAATGAATAGATACACCTTTATGTAACAAGTATGCTGAACAAGGATAATTTATAACATAAAACTTTTTTTTTTTTTTTTGGTCCACTGTCCCTCTAAACTTGATTAGGTATTAATGATCTTCCTCTGCCCTTGGATAAAAAACTCAAGCAGGCCCATGATTTTGCTTTTCAAAGGTAATAGTTCTAGAACCACTTCAAGTTATAAACAGAAATGCCACAACATGTGCTAAGCAAACATTTGTCCTTGTCTTTGTGTTGACTCTCTTCCCTGGTCCTGCTTCAGTCTGGAAACCTACAACAGGGTGATGGTCGTCGTCGTTTTCTCCTTCTCCCCCTTACTTCCCCTGCCATTCCCTTACCCTACTAGCTAATGTTCTGATTGTCCCAAGGCTGAAAATTTTAACAGATAGGAGAGCTCTTCCTGTGTTGGTTCTGTTATAAGCTGGCTTTTCTCTCTCTGGGCCTGTAGTACATGGGTATATATTAGGATTTGTCGGTATGGGGTGCCTGGGTGGCTCTGTTAGTTGAGCATCCCAGTCTTGATTTTGGCTCAGGTCATGATCTCCGGGTATGATATTGAGCGCCACTCTCAGGCTCGATGCTGGGTGTGAAGCCTCCTTAAGTTTCTCTCCTTCTCTCTCTCTTTCTTTCCATTTCCCTCTGCCCCTCCACTCATCTCTTAAAAAAAAGGGAGTTGTCTGTACATCTGGCAAATTGTTAGAACGGATGCTCAGCTTTTTGGGGGAGTTTTCATGGACTATACAGAGGTTCTGTGCAGGGTCCTTCTCTTAGACCTAAACTCTTCTCTGGGTTATTCTTTGTGAACCTCTCCTTGAGCCCCAAGGATCGAGCAATCTGCCTTGGACCTCATATGTCGTGGTTCCCTGACCTCCTTCAGTTACCATTCTTGACTAGATTCAAAACAACTGCTCATTGGCTCTGTCCTCTGCAGTTTGGATCAGGTTCCTGGGAAACACTCACATATCTCATGCTCTGACAAAGCCTGAAAAGCAGGCCAATTCTCAAGCATCAGCACACCCATCCTACCACCCACACAGTTGACCAGCCTGTCTTTGCTTTCCCTTCTAGATTTCCTAGGTTGAGTCAGACACTGATGCATGGGCTGCTCCAAACATCAGGCCTCTGGGTTCTCCAACTGCAAGAAACATAATTCAGAGCTCTCTGATTAGTCCTTTTGATGAGGCCTCACTGGGTTTGGGGTTACAAAACAGTATTCACCATCATTCTTTCCAAGGCGGTGGTGACAACTCACTGCATGACCACAGCTCTCTCCAAAGAAATTTCTTCTCTACTCCCTTCTTGACTCTTAGATATTCAAAAGCCATAAGGCGGACTCATGACATTCTACATATGGGATAGTTGGTCTTGGGATAGACACCTCGGGTGCCTCAGTGAAAACTTGGGCAGGAAGAGACCCATCCCATATGTACCTGTGTGTTTATATTTTATATGCAGTTTCTATAACAACTTCAACTATTTAAGAGTGATGTAAGAGCTCTCTCTAAATTCACTAATAAATCTCCAACTCTCGCTCATCACTGCTGATTTGGATGGACGGTTGTCATTATAAAAGACTTTACAACCAAGAGCATGCATTGAGAATTTTTTCAATTAGTATGTTCTCATATTAGGATAAATAAAACCTACTTGAAATACGTGGACTTAAAATAGTCTTTCAACATATTCCTCACACATTAAAGTATTCTCAAATTACTAGCTATTGGTGACATTCCTGATAGTGTCCTAGATTTTTCAACTTTTGCAACAGCCCAGATGGTCCGAAAGAACTTCACCAAATTTGGATCATCATTTTTAATGGAATGATTTTAAATACACTTTTGACAATCAGCTCAGAGTTATATTGAAGGAAAACTACTTAACAGTATTTGCAACTAAAAGAATAGATAATTACCAGAATAAACTAGTTAGTTCCTAATGCTTATATCCTAAAGTGAGAACTAACATAGGGCCAAGGATGTAAAAAGCAAACATATGTATTTTTAGACATTTTTAAATCACAAGGTGGGAAAAGTTGTATAAATCTAGGTATTTCTGTCCACATCCATTTGAAAGAATCCCATAAATTTCAAGACTAAAAAGAATAATTTTTTTTAAGATTTTATTTATTTATTTATTTTTATTTGACAGAGATCACAAGTAGGCAGAGAGGCAGGCAGAGAGAGAGGGGGAAGCAGGCTCGCTTTAACCCACTGAGCCACCCAGGCGTCCCAAGAATAATTTTCTAACAGTTAAGTCAGATATCTAATCCTTTATCTTGGGCTGTCAAAAAAAAAAAAAAAAACATATTAGATTTATTCACCATAAAATATAAGAAACTTTCAGATTCAATTCCTTACAGGGACTTTTTCATCTTTTTTGTGCTCAAGGATCTACAATGATTAAAGTAATCAACCAAAAAGTACACTTAAAGATGTTCTAAGAGAACTTAACAAAAATACTAACATGATTATCTTAGGAGGGAAATTTTCTTTAACATAGAAGGAGTTGGAGAAAATGAAATCAGAAAAAAATACTTAGTTTTGTTTTGTTTTAGGGTTTTTGGGGTTGTGGTTTTTTGTATTGTTTAAAGGAAAGAATCTCACCAACGATTTTAGAAGGTAGGGTATGAAATTACTTAATTACTCAGATAATTAAAGCTGTAAGGATAAAGTTGGGGGGGAAACATAAAATAACTGATAATTTCACTCTCTTCACCTGGCCTTAATTCAAATCAGAACACTTTCCTCCCTGCATGACTCCAAACAATTTACCAGAAAAGAAAAAAAAATTAGAGAAAAATGAAGTAACCCAGAACACATTGTGTATGACAAAAACTGCAATGTTACCATTCAGCAATTATGATGCTGTAGTTTATTTTTAAATAGCTCAGAATTGAACATGAGCATGAAGTGGTTCTAGAAACAGCCAGAGCTCTTCACTTAAGGCAATACATAATTTTCCCTAGAGCTTCTCTGCCTTATATCTTATATTTTATACCTTCTACCTTATATCTTTCTTCCATAACCCTTCATGGAGCCCCACAGAAATTGCCTTCAGCTATGAACTCCCGGGAAAACGCACCTATATGGAAAGGCATGGAAAAAGGTCCACTGTCTTTACTTTCTGCAGAAAAAGGTAGGAAATATTTCTTTCAGGGTAGCCATCCAATACCTGAGTATTTTTAACACTCCACAGCAGAGAGTTTAGTTTGTTTTCAGGGAGGATGAAAGTTTAAAGCAACACAAAGAGAGGGGTGCCTGGGTGGCTCAGTTGGTTGAGCATCTTATTCTTGATTTCAGCTCAGGTCATGATCTCAGGGTTGTGAGATGGAGTCCTAGATCAGGCTCCCCACTCAGCAGGGAGTCTGCTTGAGATTCTCTACCTCTCCCATTGCCCCTCCCCACTGCTAGCTCTCTCTTTCTCTTTCTCTACTCTCTCTCTCTCCAAATGGATATATAAATCTTTAAAAAGTAAATAAAATATAGCAACACAAGGAGAATGAAGGAGTCAGAGGATAGAATCTTCTCCAAAGTTACCGCTCTTTGAACTCCTGAAATTAGGAAGGGCTATAGCAATGAGCAAATCATGTTGCAAAAGAGGGGAGCAAGGGTCTGAGCCACGAAGGGATCTGCCCAGCACTTCCTAGAAGGATGAAATGGGACTCTGGGTCCCTAGGCCTGCACTGGAGGACTCTGTCTACTACCCCACTTTCTCCTTTGTCTTCTCCTTGACCTCTCTGACAAATGCTCAAAGTCTCACTTAAAACAGCCCCTTTCTCAAAATAACAAGGGCTTGTCAAAAGAAGGAAAAGTTTACAATACAGATTCCAATTAATGACCTCTCATTGCTGGATAACTTAAGTCTTCCAGAAACTGATTCCACCAATATGTGTTATTTATCTACATCCTACCCTTGCTCCAAAAATAACTTGTTATATTTTGCAAAAATACATAAAATACAACCAGCTAAAAATAAATACAATAGGGAAATTATCTCAAAGGGCAAAGGAAGGATAGGAAAATCTAGCCTATTAAAAGTGCCTATGCTAGGACCTCATGGAAAGGTCAAGGAAGTATCAATATTCCCAAAGGAATCTCCTAGAGAAACTGTCATACACCACAAAAGCAATTTATCTAACTGGTAGCATAACAGCCAATATTGTAGGCAACACATAATAGTGACCCATCAGGAATGAGTTGGGGATTGAAATGAAATGTCAACAGGAGTTGATAGGGAGGGACGAGGCACAAAATTCCCTTTTAAGGTCTTTTTATGCAAGTTTTGATTTCTGAAACAAGTCATTCCTAAACCTTGCAGGATTGGGAAGGAAAGGAGAAAAAAATGGGTAGGAAGAGGAAAGAAAAGAGAGTGTCGCAGAATAGGGGGAGGCAAAGGGAACCAGGACAGGCTGCGTCAATGTAGGCATCATTTGTTAAAGAACCGAAAATAACTTACTGCATAACTGGAGGTTTAAAGTCAGACATCGCCTAGACTCGATTGCACTTTTGTTACGTTATAATGCAATATAGTACAAATCAATTGGCTCAGAGTTTAAAATTAGGGCCCAATTACCTGTGTAAGGGAATCATAAATCCAACCTGCATTTTTCTAACAGGGTTAACGACTCATGATCCAGCTTAAACTCTGGAAAATAAATTTTGTGGTCTTAAGAACAATTGGGCATGGTATTTTATCGCCTTGGTCTAGTGCAGCAGGTTGAAAGATGGGGGGTGCTGGGATGCAGTGTTTGGGGGGATAGAAGCCTAAAGCAAAACAAACACAGAGCACTGACTATTGATGAAAACACCAGCTACACACAAGAAATCACAATAGGAGCACTTCCGTGTAACAGGCGGTCAAAATCTGGACATCTGCTATTTGGTGAAGTAGTAAAGGCAAAACACTCCTACAGCTTTTCTTATTCAGAAAACAACAACAACAACAGCAAGAAGAAAAACAACAACAAAACAAACAAACAAAAAACCCCACAACCCCCTGGCACTAAAGAAGTTAAGGTGAAATGCTAAGGGGAGAAATTTGAACCCCCAGTACCAGCTCACCCAAACCAGGGCTTCCTGAGTGTGGTCACACCTGCCCTGAGCCAGTCTTCTCAGGCACGGTCTGTTGACTTTCTCTTTAACAGCAAACGCCTGAGGGAGCACTCAGTGAAGGGAGGGTGGAGGGGATAGAACTGTGGCAATGGCGGCATTAGTATAAACTGCTACAAACTTCATGGAGGGCGGTGTAATGCTGTACAGGTGTGTGTATACACCCCTATTCTCTATTTTTGACATTAGAATTCCATTTTCATAAAATTTGCTGAAGAAATACTTGAACAAGGGATGCAAAGATACACATAACAGGTTCTTTGTTGCAGCCTTGCTTCTAAGAGCCAAAGTTGGAAGCAAACAAAATCCATTAAAGGGGATGATTTCAGTAAACTATATTTCACACACAGAGAGTAAAAATGCTATGCTACAATTATAGATGACAATATAATTCTATGGTCATGGCACATCATAAAGTAAAATAACAACAGTATTGGGTGTATCAAATTTGTGTGTGTGCAAGTATGTGTCTGTGTGTGCACATGTGCAAGGTGCTGGTGAAGCCACGGGTGTGGCAAAAAAATATCCCTACGTATAAATCAAGGTTATGGCTGTGTGGTAAGATGATAGGTGATATTGACCTTTCAAAAGTATTTTTTCTGTGGTGTTAGATTTTGGATTTTAATTTTATAACATGGGGAGGTATTCCTTTTATAATCTGAAAAAAAATATAGCAATTTCTACTTTGGATCTTCTTGAAAGTCAGGAGGATAGGAGGACGAGCAGCAATACCCAGTAGAAGCAGAGGCCGAGCAGGACCCATGAGGCTTTCACTGCACAAAGCACTAGCACCTCTCCAGAAATGCTTTCGGTTGCCACACAAATTCCACTGGCTGGTACATTTCATTGAGGATGAAAAACAAATGCACCAAAACAGATCATTTGTTCACCTTACCTTTGTGTTCCGTGGGTCAGAAAAACTCAGTCCATACAATGCCTTCTGAGGGCAAATAACATTCCTTCCAGTCCTAAAATACAGCTAGAAACTTTAGGAATGGTGCCTTCTACACTAGGCTTGTTGCTTTTTGTTCTATTTTCTCATCTTCCAAATGAACACGAAAACCTGTGACTTTGCGAAGGCAATTTCTCTTTTTCCAGCAAAGAAACTGCCAAAGAAACATGCGCTGAGAACACATGCTTCTCACTGACTCATATCTGTATCTTGGTTTTATCAGGACTACACCGGGGAAGATATTTGCAAAGTCAGAGAAAAAGACCTAGAAGGCCATAGAGGTCATTCAATTCAGTATCTCATATTTTTCTTTCACGCTGTGAACCGGACTAAAGCTGAGAGTCAGACTCCCAGGCCACAGTTCACAACTCTGGCTCTAATTCCATTCAAAGATGCAACTGTAAGTTCCCTCTTCTAGAGAATCTGAATATTTCTTTAGCTAATGTTGACATAAATCAGACTTTGGAGTCAGGTGTGAGATACAGAAAGAAAAAGAAAGCAAAAAGCAGCAAATCTAACATAATATACCAGTTAGCTTTTCCAGATGCATCTGAGAGATACTTTCAATAATGAAAAATACTTCATACACAATTTTATACAGTATACCCACTTGATTCCATGATAGAAAGGGTTAAAAGTTCAAGGGGGACAGCCAGATGGGTCACTTGGGGACATCTGGAGGGGGAGGGGCAAAGGGAAAAAGAAAGAGAGAGAGAGAGAATCTAAAGCAGGCTCCATGCCCAGTGTGGAGCCTGATGCAGGGCTCGATCTAAAAACCCTGAGATCATGACCAGAGCCAAAACGAAGGAGCCAAGGGTGAGCCACCCAGGGTGCCCCTGCCCCCCACTATTTTGACATTTTTTAATGTTTTACTTTCAGAATCACATAATTTAAAGAGTTTTCTCTTACTTCTATCAAAACAAGACATATTTGCTATAAAATATCTGGAAAATGAAATGTTAATAAGCAAAAAATTAAAAAAGACAACATCTCATACAATTCAACCAAGAGGTAACCACAGTTAAAATTTTAGTATTGTTCCCTCTGGTTTCTTTCCCTTTGTGAATGGTTTAGATCTTAATACATATGCCATTTCTAGATTGTCTTTTCACCTAAATTATACCTAAGCATTTTATCAGGACATTAAAAACTACTTACAAATTTTGATTTAAAGTACAAACAGTATTACATGGTATGGGTGTGCGAAATTTTTATTTAACTTTTTAATGTATGTTATTTAGGATTTTTCTATTACACATTAATGTTATAATGAACATCTTGAAAAATGAACCTTGATCTTAATTTCTGATTATTTGCTTAACTTCAATTTCCTAAAATGGGGAATTACTAGGTTAAATGTAATAAACATTTTATTTATTTATTTATTTTTAAGATTTTATTTATTTATTTGACAGAGAGAGAGAGATCACAAGTAGGCAGAGAGGCAGGCAGAGAGAGGGAGAAGCAGGCTCACCGCTGAGCAGAGAGACCCTGAGATCATGACCTGAGCTGAAGGCAGAGGCTTAACCCACTGAGCCACCCAGGTGCCCCTGCAATAAACATTTTAAAGTACCTGCAAGACTGGACCAAAATTTGTTAATCCTACAAAAGCATATAACAGTATAAAGATATTGGAGTTTTTCTTTTTTTCAGTAATTAACCATATTTTAAAAACTTTGTTAATTCTGTAGGTGACATAGATACTGGTTTCAATATGAATCTCTTATCATTGAATAGTTTCACATATTCATTGAACATAGTTGCTCTTTGGGCATACCTGCTCTCGAGATCTTTGCCCATTTATCTACTAAGGAAGAACACAATTTAACTGATGACACATTTTGATTAACGACACCCAATCATGTTTTCTTTGATAACTAAAATAAGAAGAGATTTAAAAAAAAAACAAAACCTTAAGTACGCTTGACACATATTACATTAGTTTCAGATGTACAACATAATGATAAAAAATAGAACTTTTAAACAGGTTATATAACCTTGTTGAATTCATGAAGAAAACAAACTCCTGGCATGCTCAGTTACAGGATGTAGAGAAAATAGCAGAACACACTGTTTTCCCAAGTATATTTTGTATGGTCTCCATTTAGTTAATGAAATGTTTGTGCAACTTCCTGTGACTGCTGATTCCAAGTATCAGATTAACAAACTGTTGAAAATAAAATGAAGAGCTACATGGTATTTCTCTAGCGTGCGGTGTATGAGAAGCACAAACTCTCTTTTTAAAAACTGTGTGTCTGGTTCACACTGGTAGACTGAGCAAACCCATTACCTCCTTTCCCACTCAAAGTACTTTCTAAATGATACTAAAGGAGTACAAAGGTGTAAAACCCATAACCACAAAAAGAATAAGAAGAAGCCATTAGAAGATGAGGGATTTCAGTAAGAGTCTGTTGACTTATGAACCGTAGCAAAGAAAACCACAGCCTCAAAGGAGGTTTCAAGCAAAGGAGTTAACAGAGGTGCCTGACAATATCCCAGAGAGACTCAAGTTTCAGAAATAGCAAGTACAACAGTGCGGGGATGTGGGAGCAGCAGAGAGTGCTAGAAGGAGGGTATTACCTACAAGTCAATACATGTAACATCAACCACCCTCCCTCCTGTTCTCCATGTGGACTGGACTTGAAGCTTCAAGGCAATAAGGGAAAACTAGGGAAAACTAGTGTGGGGAAAACTAGGGCAATTTTCATGAGTGTTTAAACCTCATTCTTGCAAGTTGAGATTTCCTTCGTTCCCATTCACAGACTCTAAACTTTGACCCTTTAAGCAGGCCATTTATATGACCCATCCACTTAAAAACAGTTTGTACACAGCCTTTCTAGGGCCTCATTTGTTTGCACAGATCCCCAGATCCCTAGGAATCTAATATGTCAAGAAAAGCCACAACAAAAAAAGAGCATGAACAAGGAAAACAATAGAAAATATGACACTGAAAAAATAGACAACATAGAGAAAAGATACAACCTCTAAAGAAAAGTCTATTCAATACCCTCAGGAATGATTTCAGGAGATTTGGTAATAGCACGACAAAAACATTTAAATTATATTTAAATAATATTTATATATTTAGATAACATATTATTAAATATTATTATTAAATAAAATATTATTATTATATTATTATATATAATATATTATTATATTATATTATTAAATAAAATATTATTAAATAATAATATTTAGATAATAAGAAAGATCTCCTGGGAATTATATGATTCCTTAATTTAAAATTACGCACAAAGTTTGATGGCAAAGTTGGAGAAATCTCCTAGACTACTGACTAAATACACAAAATATGCAAGAAAAAAATGAGATATACAGATGATCAAACCAGGAGTTTTAAGAATGCATTAGTAGGAGTTTCCGAATGAGCAAAAAGAAACTGGGGTGGAGAAAATTATCAAAGAAATTGTATTAGAAAATTTCCCAGAGCTAAAAGTAGACTTGAGTCTTCAAATACTTGAGTACATAGGAATGTACTCAAAAGGAGATGTAGTACTAGAAAACTGCGGTTAAACAGAAATTCCTGATAGCCTCCTAAAAAGAAAAGAAAACAAATTGGAGAGGGAGACAAACTATGAGAGACTGTGGACTCTGAGAAACAAACTGAGGGTTTTGGAGGGGAAGGCGATAGGGGGTTGGGTGAGTCTGGTGGTGGGTATTATGGAGGGCACATATTGCATGGAGCACTGGGTGTGGTGCATAAACAATGAAATCTGGAACACTGAAAAGAAATTAAAAAGAAAAAAGAAAACAAACAAAAAAGGTAGCCTAAGAAACATAAGGATCAGAGTACCAACAGATTTAACAGCAGCAGTTGGATGCTAAAAGGCAGTAATAGAAAATGATTTTCAATACAAAAGTCTATACCCAAATTATCAATCCTGTTTGGGAGCAAAATTTTAAAATTACAAACTTGCCAGGATTCAGAAAAGTTCACTTCTCACTTACCCTTCTTGGAAAATTACAAGCAAGATTAAGTGAGTCAAAAATTTATTACAAGCAAAATTAAGTAAAAGAAAAGAAAATAAGGGAAAGGAAAGAAGATGAAAGAAGAGGAAAAAAAAGAAAAGAAAGCAAGCTCACTGGATCCAGCAAACAATGAATCCCATCCTGGGGAGCAATGGGCAAACCTCGAGCTAATTCTATTACAGCTGGTCTACAGAGTAACCTGCGGAAATGAGAGCAAATGGAGACCTACAAGAAGGAGGGAGGACAACAGAACAAAGAGTGCATTCTGAGCTTTGAAACCTTGTTGACTGAGGCACACACTCAGGAAAGGCAAGAGGACATCAGAAATCCCAGTAGAAATAAACACAAGTCACTTTATGAGAAAGATGTGAAATATGTATTACATACACCAACAGATGGAATGATTATGACAAAATGACAAAGAAAGAGCATCCATTTGAACCTGACTCTAGGCACCATCTCTTTGGAGTATCACAGAAGATGTGACACTGTAACCATGGAGAACACTCAGGTCTGTGGTAAATAATTTAACAAAGTCCTAATCATGCAAATCCTTTTCATGATTTTCAACTTTGGAAAAACCAGAAATACCGTGCTAGTGACAGCTAATGTAAATTAAACTTGGCAATGCAAAAATAATGGTAAAATTGCCTGAGAATGGAAAGCAGAAGAGGAAGACTATTGAGGAAAAGGGTTTGAGGGCTTGTGTCTCATCTGCCTGGGAAGGAGGTAGGAAATACTGACCAGATCAATGACCCAATAAGGGGGAGTTTAAATTCAGTTTAAAAGTGGCAAGAACAATGGAAGTTGAAAACAATGTCACTTTCCAGAGAATGTGAAAAGGTGAGTGTAAGTACGCTAAATCCTTTTCTTTCGTTGAAGAACATCAGTAGATAATGTATAAAATGGATAAGGTATCAATGAGCTATAATGAGCTAAAACCAGGCATGAGTTACAGTGTTGCATTTAGGGGATCCAACTAGAAGGGAACAGGTGGAGTTGGGAGTGGTTGCTTTTCATTGTAAGTATTTCTAAATTATTTGTTTGGTAACTATGGGCCAGTTATTGTTTTCATAAAAACAAAACAAAAAGAAAGTTATTAAAAAAAAAAAAAAAGCAAGTGCATTGTGAGCCACCTTTTACTAAAAACAACCTGGATAAAAATGTCTTCTGAGCCTCTGAACAATTCTGGAGGAGCAGTAAATCCATATAACTAGATTTATTTATAATAAGAAGGGAGCAAATGCAGTGTACGGAAATCAGACACATCATTTTTTTTTTTTCAAACAGAACAATTAAGTTTTCATTAGGACTTAATGACAGGATGACATTCTGGGGTTTGGAGGGTAAGCACATCCCCTTCATTATCAAATCAAAAAATATCCAGTATCAAGAGGCACTCTTTATCCTGGATTCTGCCTTCACACAACCTCCCTGCACACCCCATCATGACCCCAGATAAAGATCGAAATCAAAAGTTCCCTAATGCTAACAGCTTGTTCTCTCATTTTCTTAAGATTGCTGCTCTTTAGCCATTTCATATTAATAGCACCAAAAATGGACAGCAAGTGCACATTTGAATACCCAGCGAGGTACATTTCCCAGAATGCAATTTAGAATGGGCCAGTTGTTTGAGATTGGCAAGACACCAGTGATCCATGTTTGTGCTACCATGCCCATCTGTCCTGAAGGCCTGTCATTCATGTTATTTAGAACAGCCTGGGTAAACTTATTATCACACTCTCTGTTCACAGAGAAGGTTGGTTCTGAGTTCAATTACAATCCCTAGCAGTTTAAATGATAGCTGCTGTGCTATAATCTAAAATAAATTGCTTTTCTCAAGAAGCCATGTGAGCTTTTGCACTGCAACTTAGCAGAGTGGCTGGTTTTATCTCATCTGAAATTCAAGTGGAGTAAGGAAGTTGGGTCTCTGAACTCCTGTCTTTAACCTTGAACGACATTCTTCTACAATCTGGGGGCCCTCTGTTTACTCGCAATTCCTATCCTGGAACGAGATTTCTGGGAAAACAACACCGCGTTTCCATTTTTTTATGCAAATCATTGTGTTGCTTTTGTTTTTCTTTTTCTATGCAAGCCTTACACTTTACTAGGGCTTTTTTGAAAGAATTGTATTACTTCCAGGCCAGATTAGTTCTCCCTGTTCTCAGGGCTAGGCAGCTCATCCACCACCACAGACCAAGACAATCAGAGTATAGTCATAAGTATCTGAATGAATCCAGGTACCACTGCAACTGTGTTCAAAATCACCTCCTTCCTCTCTCCTTACTGGGAAAGGAGATAAAGGAAAGAAAGTCGGCTAGTGCTCAAAATCTGAAGTGGAATTTCTACCTTCTCCCACCCCTCACCTCCCTGTGGATTTCCCCCAAAAGTCCCATAGGCTTGAGCTCACAACGTCCTTTGAGCACACCCAGACCAAGTGTGTCAGGAGGTGCACAGCTGCCTTAGCCCTTCTCTGATGGAGATGGCTTCTGATCCCTTGGATGCTTTCCCACAAAGGCAATAAAAGATTTCCAATGTTCTACGTTCTTTCAGATTTAACAAGGCAACATAATTAACACTGCTGTTTTTCTGCCAGTCAACATGAGAAAATTGCCCTTCCAAAAGATTTTTCACATGTACAAAAATAATCCGTTGATAATTTTCCCTTTCAGAGATATATATAAATATATTATATATACATATATATATTTCACATGTACAAAAATAATCCATTGATAATTTTCCCTTTCATATATATGAAATATATATATATATACATATATATATATCACACACACACACATATATATATATCACATATATACATATATATATATATTTTTTTTTCTATTGAGATTAAAAGAAACTGGTTTGGAGTGTGGTGGTGGTATGCATTCAGCAGCATTTTTCTGAAAGGGGAAACCTCTTTATTTCACCAAAAAGAATAGCCAGATCAAAAACCCAATATGAAAACTTTAGACCCATTCAAACTCAAACTTAGAGCCACTGTGAAAGCAAGAAGTTCTGTTTCTTTGTATCACTTGCCGGCATCCAAGGCAAGGGATAAGATGGAATGTTCCTCTTAAGTCACATAAATCCTGTAGTTCCGTTGCATGAGATATAGGAATCCCAGAAAGAGACAAACTGCACTGGTTTTTGACCAGGGTTCTAAGGGGGAATTAGGAAATATCCCAAGAATGGGGGGTGTCTGACATGTAGGGAACATTCTAAATATTGCTAAAAGTTCTGCGGTGTATTATCTCCACACAAAAAAGAATTGTCCTACCCAGGATGCCAATAGATTCTCCCTTGGGAAATACTGACCTCAGCTGAGAAAAAAGTTTAATGATGCAATAAAGTAAAATGAGCTCCTTGCCCTGGGTCCCTCATTTTCTCATTTTGCAAACCCTGGGCTGCTGACAGGTAGTGACTAAAGGAATCATCTAGTGGTCTAAAGAAGGCAAGTCATTTATTGATTCAACAAATATGTATTAAGTACCTACTATGTACGGTGTAATTAGTGCTCTACATGTATCAGATCATAATCTTCCCCTTTAGAAAGCTTAAAATGCCATTTTTCTCCATAAAGTTCTTCCTAATGCTTTACGTTACCAGAAAGTTACAAGTTAAGAGACAGAATAGCCTATCAGTTAAGGCTGTGGATACTGGAACCAAAGATTCTTGGATTCTAATCTAAGCTCTACCAAATACTAGGCTTGTGACTTTAGACTGATTGCTTAAACTTGCTGTGTCTTGCTTCCTTTGTTGGAAAATGGGGATAATACTGCTGCTCACCTCATAAGGTTGTTTTGAGGATTAAATGGAGTTATTAATATAAAATCATTAGAACAGTGCATAGCACATAGTAAAGTCTCAAAGTATTATACATATGTAATCTACATATCTATAAATTTTAGAAAGTGGTTAATATATAATCTTAATTGAAATTACTTTGAGGTCATTAGAGATTCACATGCATTTGTAAGCTATACCACTGAGAGATCCCATGCATCCTTCATCCAGTTTCACCTAATGGTACCACTTTGCAACATAGTATAACAGCACAACCAGGATACTGACACTGATACAATATACTAATCTTATTCAGAGTTCCCCCAAATTCCAGTGTTACTTGTAGTCATTCGGGGGGAGGGGGTATGTGTGTGTATTAAGTTCTACACAATTTTATAACTTGTGTTGGGTCATCACTTTTCTCACTACAAGAATCCCTCATGTTGTGCTCTTATTACCGACCTTTTATTACCACCTTTTATTACCCACCTTTCTCTTGCCCCAACCCACACTCATCTCCATCCCAAAGTTCTGGCAATCACAGATCTGTCCTCCATTTCTAAAATTTTGTCATTTCAAAAGTGTCATATAAATGGAATCCAAAAAATTGTAGTTTATTGGTATGACTTTCTTTACTAATCATAATTCGCTAAAGAATCACCTAAACTGTTGATTGTACCAATTGTTCATTCCTTTTGATTGCTGAGTAGAATTCCATGGGTACCACAGTTTATCTAACCATGTATCTGTTAAAGACATCTGGGCTATTTCCCGATTTCGGCTGTTATAAGTAAAGTTGCTATGAATATTTATGTACCAGTTTTTAAGTGAACATGAATTTTCATTTCTCTGAGATAAATGCTCAAGAGTGTAATTGCTCAGTTATATGGTAGTTGCATGTTTAGTTTTATAAGAAACTGAAAGACTCTTTTCCAGGGTGGCTGGGCCATTTTATAGTGTCACTGACAATGTATGTGTGATCAGTTTCTCTGTATACTAGTAATTGTTGTTGTCATTATTCTCTATTTTAGCCACTTTGATTGATGTGTACTGATATTACGGTTTTAATTTGCAGTTCTCTTGTGGCTAATGATGTGGAACATCTTTTAGTGCATTTATTTGCCATCTGTATGTCTTCTTAGGTAAAATACCTGTTCGTGTCTTGTGGTGCCCATTTTCTAATAGGATTGTTTTGGCTTTGTTTGTTTGTTTGTTTTATTGTTGACTTTTAGGAGTTCTTATATATTTTAGATACTAGTCCTTGTAAAATATGTGGTTTATAAATCTCTTCTTCCAGCCTGTAGATTGTTTTCTCATTTTCTTCATATGGGTTTTCAGAGAAAAACTTTTAATTTTAATGAGGTTCAATCTATCATTTTTTCCTTTTATTGATTTGTGCTTTTTGAGGCCAAGTCTAAGAACTCCTTATCTAGCTTTAGATCCCAACAATTTTTTCAGGTGTTTATTTTATTTTTTTAATTTTATATTTGTCTATAACCAATTTGAGTTAATTTTAGAATGAGATATATGGCTTAGATTAGTGTTTTGTTTGTTTTGTTTTTGCCAAAGCTAATTGGATGTCTAATGCTCCACCACAGTTTGTAGAAAAGTTAGGCTTCCTTCACTGAATGGCTTTTGTATCTTTGTCAAAAATCATTTGAACATGTGTATGAGGGCCTATTTTTGGGTACTTTATTCTGTTCCACTGTATCCTCTGTGTACCACATTGACTTGATTAATAGAGCTACACAGTTTGTTTTAATATTAGGTAGACTAATTCTTATTTATTCTATGGTATGATTGTTTGAGCTATTATGGGGCCTGTGTCTTTACATATATATTTTAGAATAAGCTTGCTGGAATTTTGTTAGGAATTGCATTAAACCTCTCATTTTGGGGAGACCTGACATTATTACTATGTTGAGACTTTTATGTCTTCTCATTTATTCAGGTCTTTGATTTCTTTGACCAGCATTTTATAATTTTAATAATACAAATCCTGTACATCTTTTATTAAGTGTATATCTAAGTATTTCTTTAGAAGTTTTGTACATGGCACTGCATTTTAAATTTGGCATTCTGCATATAGAAATATTATGTATATATACATGCATTAGATTTTTCTGTGTATCCTGTGACCTTGCTGAACTCACTTATTTAGCTTGTTGATAATGGTGGGTTAAATTGATTAACTTTAAAGTATTAAACCATCCTTGTATACCTGGAATAAATTTCATCTAGGATTCTTTTTACACACCTTTGGAGTTGATTTGCTAATATTTTGTTTAGTATTTCTGAGTCAAAGTTCACAAGAGATATAGGAGGGTAATAGTCTTTCCTCCCTCCCTCCCTACTTTCCTCCCTTCCTCTTGTTTTTCTTTCTTGTGCTCTTTATCCTATTTTGTTATCAGGATATTACTAGCCTCATAAAATGAGTTTGGAAGTTTTCCTCCCTTTTCTATTCTCTGAAAAGTTTGTGGAAATTTGATATTAATTCCTTTTTAAACATTTATTAGCTTCCCCAGTGAAACCATGTAATCCTGGAGTTTTATTTTGGGAAGAATTTTAAGTACTAATTTAATTTCTTTTTTTTTTAATATTTATTTTATTTTATTTTTTTTTAATTTTATTTTTTATAAACATATATATTTTTCCCCCCAGGGGTACAAGTCTGTGAATCTCCAGGTTTACACACTTCACAGCACTCACCATAGCATATACCCTACCCAATGTCCATAACCCCACCCCCCCTCCCAACCCCCCTCCCCCCAGCAACCCTCAGTTTGTTTTGTGAGATTAAGAGTCACTTAAGGTTTGTCTCCCTCCCAATCCCAACTTGTTTCATTTACTCTTCTCCTACCACATTAACCCCCCATGTTGCATCTCCTCTCCCTCATATCAGGGAGATCATATGATAGTTGTCTTTCTCCGATTGACTTATTTCGCTAAGCATGATACCCTCTAGTTCCATCCACGTCGTCGCAAATGGCAAGATTTCATTTCTTTTGATGGCTGCATAGTATTCCATTGTGTATATATACCACATCTTCTTTATCCATTCGTCTGTTGATGGACATCTAGGTTCTTTCCATAGTTTGGCTATTGTAGACATTGCTGCTATAAACATTCGGGTGCACGTGCCCCTTCGGATCACTACGTTTGTATCTTTAGGGTAAATACCCAGCAGTGCAATTGCTGGGTCATAGGGTAGTTCTATTTTCAACATTTTGAGGAACCTCCATGCTGTTTTCCAGAGTGGTTGCACCAGCTTGCATTCCCACCAACAGTGTAGGAGGGTTCCCCTTTCTCCGCATCCTCGCCAGCATCTGTCATTTCCGGACTTGTTAATTTTAGCCATTCTGACTGGTGTGAGGTGGTATCTCATTGTGGTTTTGATTTGTATTTCCCTGATGTTGAGTGATGTGGAGCACTTTTTCATGTGCCTGTTGGCCATCTGGATGTCTTCTTTGCAGAAATGTCTGTTCGTGTCTTCTGCCCATTTCTTGACTGGATTATTTGTTCTTTGAGTGTTGAGTTTGCTAAGTTCTTTATAGATTCTGGACACTAGCCCTTTATCTGATATGTCATTTGCAAATATCTTCTCCCATTCTGTCAGTTGTCTTTTGGTTTTGTTAACTGTTTCCTTTGCTGTGCAAAACTTTTGATCTTGATAAAATCCCAATAGTTCATTTTTGCCCTTGCTTCCCTTGCCTTTGGCGATGTTCCTAGGAAGATGTTGCTGCGGCTGAGGTCAAAGAGGTTGCTGCCTGTGTTCTCCTCAAGGATTTTGATGGATTCCTTTCTCACATTGAGGTCCTTCATCCATTTTGAGTCTATTTTTGTGTGTGGTGTAAGGAAATGATCCAACTAATTTAATTTCTTTAATGGCTTCCAGGGCTATTCAAGTTGTCCATTTCACCATGCCTGAGTTTAGGTAGTTTATGATTTTTGAAAAATTGATTTATTTCTTCTAAGTAGTTGAATATATGAATATGAAATTATTCATAGTATAATCTTATTATCTTTTAATGACTGTAGGATCTGTATTTTATTCCCTATTTCTTTCCTGATAACTGTTAATTTTATTAACTGTCAGCCTTGCCAGTCATTTATCAATTTTATTAATTTTTTATACTAACCTTTTTGTTTCATTGACTTTATCTTTTTCCTATTTCATTGATTTCTACATTTACCTTTATCATTTCCTTTTGTCAGCTTGCCTTTAGCTTATTTTCCTTTCCTTTTCTACCTCCTTGAGTAGGAACTTGTTATTAATTTAAGACCTTTTGTCACTTCTAACATAAGTATTTAGTGGTATAAATTTCCTTCTCAATACTGCTTTAGCTGCTAACTACATATTTTGATATATTACATTTTCATTTTCATTTAGCACTATGTATTTTTAAATTTTCTTTAGACTTCCTCTTTGACCTATGGATACTAGAGTAGTATGTTGCTTAATTTTCACATTTGGAGTTTTGTCTGTTGTCCTTTTTTTTTAAAGATTTATTTATTTATTTGAGAGAGAGAGAGCAAACACAAGAGCAGGAGAAAGGAGAAAGGGCAGAGCGCGAGAGAGAATCCTCAAGCAGACTCCTCATTGAGCATGGAGCCAACACAGGGCTCAATCCCAGGACCCTGAGATCATAACCCAAGCCAAAATCAAGAGTCGGACACTTACCTGACTGAGCCACCTATACGCCCTTTCTGTTTTCACATATTAATATAGCCACTCTGGCTTTCTAAAAAATTAATATTTGCATAGTATATCTTTTTCTATCTTCTTGTTTTTTGACATACCTAATCTCTGCCTTTGAACTGAGTTGCTCATAAGCAGCATATAGTTAGACTGTGTTTATTTGTCCACTTTATCAATCTCTATCTTTTGATAGGTGATATAGATGATTTATATTTAAGATCATTTTTCATATGTTAGCATTTTAGTCTACCTTATTACTTGTTTTCTATTTCTTTCCTCTGGTTCTCATTCTTTTCTTGCTTTCCTATGGATTAGCTGAACATTTTTTTTTTTTTTTTAGAATTTCATCTTTATTTAGAGTGGTTTCGGATGCACTTCTTTGAATAGTTTTCATAATGGTTGCTCTAGCCATTACAATCGATTATGTAACTTATTACAATCTACTATTATCAATATTTTAGGACTTTGAGTAAATTGTGATAACCTCACTTCCATTTAAGTCCCTTTACCTTTCCCACTTTTAAGCATGATTGACTTGAGTATCAGATGGTGTTATAATTTTTGTTTCGATCATTTCATAAAGAATAGTTTGCTGTATGTATATAAATCTCTTTCCATTGTTCCTTCTTCCTTTGTCATTCTCCAATATTTCATTTTTTATCTTTTCCTTCCTGCCTGCAAAACTTCCTTTCGCCAATCTTTAGGAGTCAGTCTGCTAACAACAACTTATTTTAGTTTTTCTTCATCCAAGAATGTTTGTGTTTCTCCTTCATTCCTGAAGGACAGTTTTGCCAGATATGGAATTCACAGTTGACAGTTCTTTTAGTACTTCAAAAAATATTGTGGCACTTCCTTCTGGTCTCCATTGTATACGATGAGCAATCAGCTGTCATTTGAATTGATATTCCTGTATAGGTAATGTGTTCTTTTTCTGTGACTGCTTTCAAGATTTTTACCTCTTTGGATTCCAGTTTTGAATGTTTAAAAGAAATCCAAAGCATGGATTTCTTTTGCTCTATCATGTTTGGGTTTGAGTCAGCTTCTTAGATCTATACATTTGTGTATTTCACCAAATTTGGGAAGGTTTTCAGCCATTATTTCTCAAACACTTTCAGCACCCTCTTCTGCTAGACTCCAATAATATGGATGTTGGATCTTTGGTTATTGTCCACAGATCCTTGAGGCACTGTTTACTTTTTCCATCTATTTCCTCTCTATAGTTCATATTGGGTAAATTCTATTGTTTTCTCCTTGTAGTCAATAATTCTATCATCTCTCATCCCCACACTATTAAGAATACTCAGCAATTGTTTTTAAAATTTCTGCTATTGTAATTTTCAGTTCCATAATTTCCATTCAGTTTTGTCCTATAACTTCTATTCATTTTCTAAGATTTCCTATTTTTAAAATTTGTATCAGAAGAATTTGTGATTATGGTTAATGATTTAGATGACAGCTGCTTTTAAATCCTTGTCAGCTGATTCTATCATCTGATTCATCTTGGTATTGGTATCAGTTGGTTGTCTTTTCTCATTCTATTTGTGATTTTCTTGGTTCTTGGTATGATGGGTCATTTTAAAATTACATCCTGGATATTTTGTCTATTATGCTAGATGGCTCTGGGTTCCAATTGAATCTTTTATTTGAGGAGGCAGTCAACCCTGTAAAATTAATCATGTGGCTACTTTTATGAGCTGTAGTTCCAATGGCATTCTAATTTTCACAGTCTTTGGGATGTTATTTTGGTGTGCTGTATTTATTTACTGTTACTAGGACTCGCACTGTCCTTTCATCATTTCACTGCCTCAGGAGGTGGAAGAGGTTTCCCCAGACTGGGCCTTAGGTGTCTCTCAAAGGGAGAGGGATGTGATGAGAATCTTATACTGGTATCCCCAGCTGCCTTAGTGTCTCTGAGCAAGAAAAGAGCATTTCAGGCATAAGGGAACAAAGAGGCTTTCTGGAATTGGCCATTTATTGTGGTTGCATCCCCCTTGCTGGGTCTGCCTACTTGCTGCAATGTCTCTGGCCAAGTGAGAGGCATTTGAGGCCTGGCGGGGGGGGTGGTGGGGGGAAGTGACTTTCTGGATTTGCTGGAGCTGGGTCTCTCCTGCTGTTCTGCCTACCAGCCTCAGAATCTCTTGTTGGAAAGGAGAGCCTCAGGCCCACTGGGGAAGGAGAGCATTTCCTTGGGCCAATTATTTTTGGGGAGGCATTCATTAATCCCCTTGCTGGTGGTGTCAAACTTGTTTGACAAACTTGTTTGACACTCCCATTCAATCAGGAATAGAATCAACCTCCCTGGCCTTTCTCCTGTCACTAGGTGGGGCACTGGGGAACACCTGGGTTGCATGGCCTCTTCTTTGGGGAGGGAGGATTCTAGACACCCTGCTACTGTGCTGTTCTTCCAGTCCTGGGTTCTCAAACCAGCTCATCTTCTTCTTATCACCTTTCAAGGTCCTTATTTGGTTGTCTCTTGCTTCATTTCTGGAATTCATAATTGTGCTTTTAATAGAGCCGGGGGAAAAATATGTCTATACCATTTTTTTGGACCAGAAGTCTCTGTTTACTATATTTTTAATTTTATACTTCCATTCAAGATTCTTATGGAACTTAACCATTTTTTTACCTTATGTTTATGTGACTACATCCACCTCTCAGACTCCAAAATTCTCTTCAAACTTTATCTGTTTAATTTGAGAATTTCTCTTTATATATTTATGGTGACCTGAACACAGTAAGTTCTCTCCAAATAACTCTTACGAATTTAAGTATGCATGAATTAATGAATACTTATGCACATTTTCTTTGGGACCACACAATGGAGCAAGACCTACCTGTTAAGAGGGGACGTTGTTGGCAGAATGTAAATATGACCGATAAGTGCCAACCCCTGTAAATGGACACAGGAGTAACAATGAGAATCTTTCTCAGTGTGATTTACTAAAACATGGCTCAGAACATATGCCCACTTGGTCATAAACTCCCCGAGATGATCACACTCATTTTTCTCCTTCCAGCAGATCAGAAAATGTAGTAATGCTAGGGCACACCTCCCCACCATCAGTTCCTATATTATTCCCCTCTAGTCTATACTCTTGAATGTGTGTGCACACGTACACACACACACACACACACACTTCAACCATTCAATCTTCCAGAGAAGGTGGGAAGTCAAAAAGGGGAACATGTCATATTTTCTTTCTAAAAATGAAACCACCACATCTCCAATAAAAGGTGAGTATGAAACACTGATACCTAATAACAAATGGTACAGAACAATATTGTTGGGAAACTCCCAAGTTTTTAGAGCTCACAGAAGCATCACTAAAAATTGCATGTAAGAGATAGAAGGCCCCAGGCAGGGAAGGCAGCAAAATGTGAGGCCAGCCCCCTGCTGGAGCTCAGAAGTAGGAGTGATGTGATAGCAAGCAACAAGAGACCCTAGCCAATTGAATTCTCCCACTGGAAAAGATTGGAAATGAGGACTTTCACATGGAATAGGTCTGAAGCCTGACCTCCCATTTAACTACTGGAATCATGCATTGTTATCAATTGGTTTGAGCTCTTGGTCTTTAAGATTCCCAGGCACTGGTCCCTCATAGTTGTTGCACATACTTATCTCCATTTTGGTTTTTGGTTATGATGAACAGAAGTTTTAATTTTTAATGAAGTCAAATCTATTACTCTTTTATGATCTTTTCTTTCTGTCCTAAGTTTATAAGATCCTCTCTCACTGTAGTTGGGATATTTACTTCTATTCTGGTTTTCTAATGCTTGATTTAATATATTTATTGCTTTAATCAAGCTGAAATTAATTTTAGTATATGGTGTGAGAGAGACTAAAATTCTTCAAACTCAAATGCGTTCTTGGTAAGTAAAAAATCTATCTTCCCAAAGTAGAAAACTCAACCTAGACACATGCTTTTCAGCTTTTGGAAGAAGGAATGGAATGAATGAGGCACTTTTCTTAAAAAAAAAACACTGAAAACCTCATTGTGTTTCACTGTGGACTTACAACAACCTTTCTTCTTTATTTGTTAGTGCCTCTTGTCTTTTCTTTAGAGTAGGGGCACAGATATCATACACTGTATCCCCAAGGATAAGGCAATTTCTTGAGCTCATCAAGTCTTCTGAGCACATTCTACATAGAAGATTTTCCATTACTGGTGACACTGCATATACAGGGCCCTCCTGGCAAATGTGACCAGTGGAAATAGAACTCCAGAAAACATGAAATGAGCTATCAAGGGGTTCCCTTTCTTAGGAATGGTCTCAGGAGAAAAATAAGTCTTGGTATTTAGAGCATATTAGCTATCACCTCTCAGATTCCAAAATTCTCTTCAAACTTTATCTGTTTAATTTGAAAGGAAGCAATGCTTCAGTGTTGGCATTTCTGAGTCAGGAGATGTCAGTACAGTAAAATGTGGATTAAGCAAGGGGAATTTATGTCCTTGTTCTATTTCATAAATGGTCTTAGGGAATTCTGAAAGTAAAATAGTCTCATTATTAGTTGGTAATTAACATAGTGACTGCCAGGGGAGAACTGTCCAACTTGTGTCATATTCCCACAGTCGATCCATAAAATACAATATTCTTCAGAATATATAGTTTGTCTACCTGCGTTCATCCTACAAGGTATACTGACTTCTTGCTGTGGGCCTGGACCTGAAGGGAATTCACAATAAAGGATGGTCCTTGTTCTCACAAAAGCTACCCAAAATGGGTACACCCACTCATAGTTAAAAACACACTAATCTCTGGATTATGCTAAACTCAACTGGGAGGGTAGAGTCCTCTGCCAAATTTTTCTTTTAGCCACAAAACTATATCACCAGGTAAAACCTAAATGGAAGCCCAACATATCAAAAAGAATAAAAGAGAAAAGCATAAATTCCCTGGTCAAATGGGGAGTACTGTTCACAGAGCATTGGCCTCCTCTAAAACAAACATTCACACACACACACTCTCTCTCTCTCTCCTTAGAGCTTCACAGAGTAGTTCCCAAACCACTGCTCTTGATGAACTAATGGGCAGAAAGAAGAAGGAACAGAGAGACAGAAATATGATAAAGCAAGCATAGTAGGATGTTAATGGCAGACTCCAGGTTTGGGTAAAAATTTTTTCAGTTTTTTATATGTTTAATGTTTTTAGAATGTAATTTTGGGGGAAGAAAATCTGTCCTTGTTTCCTATATTTTGAGACTCTGTGATTAGTTATGTAAACAATTTATTATATGTCCTTGATGAATTGAGCCCTTTATCATTATAAAATGCCCCCCCCTCTTTTTTTGGTAAACATTCTTGTCTTGAAGTTTACTTTGGTTAACAAAGCCACACTGACTTTCTAAAAATTAATGTTTGCACGGTATATATATATATATATATATATATATATATATATTTCATTCTTTTTACTTTTGACTCCTTATGTCTTCATATTTAAAGTGCATGTGCTGTGGTCAGCATATAGTTGGGTCCTATTTTTTAATTTATGCTGATAATCTATGACTTTTAATTGGTGTATTAAGTCTATTAAGATTTGATGGAATGATATATGGTTAGGATTTAAATTTACCATATGGCTCTTCATTCAATATTTGTATTAATTTTTCACTATACTACCTTGCCTTCCTTCTTCCTATTAAAAATGAGTATTTTCTAGATCCATCTTACTATCATTGTTGCCTTTTTAATTATACCTCTTTGTAGTGTGTGTGTTTGCCTTATGACTAATAACATGCTTCCTTATCTTATCAACATGCCTCCCATTTTATTAATATAATACCATTTCACGTAAAGTAGAAGAATCTTACGACAATGTAGTTGCATTTACGACTCCCTTGTGAGTGAGCTATTGCTATCACATTTTACTTCTATATATATGATAAACCCCACAGTACATTGTTATTACCACTGCTTTAAACATTATTATCCTTTAAGAAATTAAGAGAAAATAAAAGCAGTGTTTTTAAAGAACATACATTAATCTGCATATTTACCCTTCCTAATGTTCATTATTTCCTATAGATTCAATGTATCATTTGGTATCACGTCCCTTTAGCCTGAAGAACTACCTTAGCATTTTGTGTAGTGCAGATTGGCTGGCAATACATTTTCTTAGATTTTGTTTATCTGAAAGCATTGTCATTTCATGCTCATTTTTGAAGTACAGTTGACCCTTGAACAACATGGGTTTGAACTATGTGGATTCACTTACATGTGGATTTTTTTTATGAATAGAGAACAGTACTGTAAACTCTTCTTATGATTTTTTAAATCACATTTCTTTTTACTAGCTTATTTTACTGTAAGAATGTAGCATATAATACATGCAACATACAAAGTACATGTTAGTATACTGTTTATGTTATAAGTAAGGATTCCGGTCAACAGGAGGCTCTCAGCAGTTAATTTTTTGGTCGAAATCAAAAGTTATATGTGGATTTTCAACTGCATTGGGGTCAACACCCCTAATCCTTGCATTGTTCAAGAGTCAACAGTAATTCTATATTCACTGGACACAAAACCACATTGACGTACTTTTTCATTCTGCATTTCTTTCTGCATGTCATTCCATTGTCTTTTGTTTTAATAGTTTTTGTTTAGGAGACTAAAATAATTCTTACCATTGTTTCTGGTATAAAATGTGATGGGTTTTTTTTCCTCCTGACAGCTATTCTCTTCACCTTTATATTTTAGCAATTTGGCTATGACATACCTAGATGTGGCTTTCTTTGTATGTATCCTGATTTGATTTGCTAAACATCTTAAAGCTATAGGTTGATATTTTTCCCCAAGTTAGAGAACTTTGGACCATTATTTCTTAAAATATTTCTTTCTGACACATTCTCTCCTCTTTTCTGAGACTCCAATTAAACAAATATTAGACTTCTAGCTTTTGTCCCATAGGTCTCTGAATATATTTTTTTTTCCTTTACCCTTCTGTCCTTCAGATTAGATCATTTCTCTTGGTGTGTCTTAAGTTTACTGACTCTTTCTATAGTCCCTAATTTCCTGTAAAGGCGATTAAGCGATTTTTCATTTCAGAAATTATCTTTTGCAGTATAGAATGCCCACTTGGTTCTTTTTTTATATTTTACATGTATTTATCTGAAATGTCCCCTCTTTTCATTCATTTTATGTCATCTATTTTATGTCCTTTAAGTCCTTAAGCATATCAATCACAGCTCTTTTAAAACCATATCTTCTAATTCTAATGTTTAGGCTAATTCAGGGCCTGTTTCTATTGATTGCTTTTTTCTTATTGATGGTGTCTTCTACTTCATGTGTCCAGTAGTTTTTTATTGTATGCTGGATACTGAATGATATATTCAAGGTATCTAATTGTACTGTCTTCCTTAAGAGTTTTATTCTAGCAGGCAATTATATTACTAAGAGATCCTCTTTATCCTTTCTTTGTGAGGACTGGTCTACTGTGATTCTCTTCTTGGACCTAAAACATGGCCTTCCTCTACAGCATGGCCCTCACACCTAACGCTATCTTTTCTGGGGTCTCAATTGAATGCCCAAGTGTTCAATGGAGCCTCTTCTCTCAGGCCACAATAGAATTCCAACATCTCCCAACTCTGGTATCTTTCTTTGGCTCTTTCTTTCACTCTTTCAGCCCCCAACCTCTGCTAGGCCTCAGGGAGTCCTGCCCTACCGATGCACACTAAGTCCTCAATGATCTACAGAGGAACATCCAGGCACACTTCTAGGTGCCTTCTCCCATGCATGTCCTCTTTCTTCAGTACTCTGCTCTGTGAATTCTAGCCCCAAGAGCCTCAAACTATAAGCCCTGTCTCTTCAGTCCACTAAAACTGCCACCTAATGTTTGGCTCTACCTCCTTACTTTCTGGTCCAGGGGATGCACCTCTAGGCAGAAAACCAAGGTGAATGTAAGACCTATCTCAAGTGTTTATCTCCCCTCAAAGATCAAAGTACTGCATTGCCTATTAGTCAATTCCTCTAAATAGTTGCCTCAGACACTTTATCTAATTTTATAGTTCTTCATGAAAGGATGTCAAGATTAATCACAGATGTCTCATTGGGGCTGACAGCAGAAGTCCTCAATTTTCTAAAATCACTGCCTTTGAAAACTAAAGTGCTATAACATCTCTCTTCACTCATTATCTCATCACCAACATCTGAACTTTACAAATGATTCTATTTCTCTGACCACCCACTACTTTACCCTGCACATGAGTGAAGAATAATATTTATCAAGTGAATTACCCAGTCTCCTTGTTTTCTTTTAATGATTTATTTCTATATTTGGGAGAGAGACAGAGCATGAGTGGGAGGATGGGCAGAGCAAGAGGGAGAGAGAGAATCTCAAGCAGACTCCCTGCTAAGTGTGGAGCACAACGTGGGACTTGATCTCATCCTGAGATCATGACCTGAGCCAAAATCAAGAGTTGGATGTTCAACCAACTGAGCCACAATCTCCTTGTTTTTACTCCTCTTCCCATTTTATTGGATAGCCTATTGAAAGTTAATGTCTGTGTCTCAGGAACAGAGATAATCAGATGACAAGAAAGAGGAAGCTCAACTTTTTGCAGAAACTTTTTTTTTAAAGATTTTATTTATTTATTTGACAGACAGAGATCACAAGCAAGCAGAAAGGCAGGCGGGGGGGGGGGGGGGGAAGCAGGCTCACTGCCAAGCAGAGAACCCGATTCGGGGCTCGATCCCAGGACCCTGGGATTATGACCTGAGCTGAAGGCAGAGGCTTTAAGCCACTGAGCCACCCAGGCACCCCTGCAGAAACTTTCTTGACAAAAGCTGAGAAGATCAATTGGGCAGGAGAACTCTTTCATAGTAAGGTTCGAGGAGTATGAAAAAATTTCAGTTGGTCTAACGCATCCATTTCCAGTACATCACCACGACTAGACCTTCAAAGAAGTAATTATGTACTGGTTGTACCTTATGCCTAAGCAGTAGTTTATACTCTTTTACAATGAACTACATCTGTCTCTGGGACAGAATGTAACTTCAGATCATCAGAGAGCTTACCTAAACCAACAGCATTTAGTAACAACACTCACCTGCAAATGCACCCAGCTTGTGATAAACTTTCTTTGTACCATTTTTAGCTTCTACACATTTGAATAAAGGTGAACCCAAAGCTAACCGAACTCTCAGAAAGAAGTCTCTAATAAGTTAAGATTAATCAGTGTTCCTTTTCAGAAGTGGGAGAGGGTGTATGTTTAGGAATGTTCAAAGATTAGTTTGTTTCTTTTTCAATTTTTTATTTATTGATTTTATCTTAAAGCAAAACACAATCCCTTTCTAAGGCTTTAAATACAGATCAACAATCTAAACAGGCTGCAGCTAAGTACATCATTCTTCAAAGATCAACTCAGAAAAGAATGGGTGGCTCTAAACTTGTCATGAATCAAATATATTTAAGAGAAGCAAATGTAAATAGCAGCTAAAAATGAGGAGCAGGAGAGGAAGATTAGATCCAGTAGATGCTCCCTTTTAGGTTTGCTGAGGTGTTTCTAACTAGCTTGTGTATTGACATAACCAATGTTGTGTAATTTTTCTTCAGTTTGTCAATCCTTCTACACATTAGTAGATTATAATGTCACCTCAAGTTGATCTTTCCCATGTGTATTTGACAATTCCTTGGCAATACAGAACTTAAATGGTCACTTTCTAAGAAAAGAAACAAAGGCTAACATTTCTGATAAAGAAAGTGGCAACTTTGAGAGATGAGTGAATGGATGAATAGGTGGATGGATGGATGGGTGGACAGATGGATCGGTGGATGGGTGGGATGGTGGATGGATGGATAGATGGATTGATAGGTACATGGATTTATAAGACAAGCACTAGGTCATTCATTATTTATTTATTTGTTCAACATGGTTTTGCTGAATGGTACCATGCTAGGATATAAAAGTGAGCAAGTTAGAAGTAGTCCTATTATGGAGTTTACAGTTTACCAGGTACAAATTGAGAATTCAAGGTAAGCAAAAATGTCTACTATGTCACCTGGAGAATGTAACCAAAATGAGCTTTCCAACAACTTAGCTGGCAGCTATCTGTAATTATATACATGCCAAGTAAGATAAGAAAAGGCCTACAACCTCTCCTGGACGTGGTTTGGAGACCAAATAGGTTTTCATCATGACCTTTCCCTATAAATCCTTACGTATACCTTCCAAATGCAAAAAGAAACCAGGAGATATCACTATTACAAATCTCCTGCCAAGAACCCATTAGTTCTGTCCAAACAGATAAAAAACTGTGTTATGCTTGTTTTTGTCTTTTTTTTTTTTTTAGTTGTTTGGAGATCAAAGTCTGATACAATTTCACCGTATTTCCCTCTAAGGACACTTGTTACAAAAGTTATTAATGTACATTTTTGGCATATAAAGTCACACTCACTAAATCTTTTATCTCTTTTGGAACATACTTCTGTTTTCACCTATCAACTGCATGTTATCATAGATGCCAATCTATGGGGCAAAAAAATAAGAGAAAGCAAACATTTACAGAATCACAAGGTATATATCACCAAAAAATAAGGAGATAAAAATCTCTTTTTTAAATATAAAGAGCAAAAAAAAAAAAAAAAAAAAGAGAGAGAAAACAAACATTTACAGAATCACAAGGTATATATCACCATTCAGTGGAATGCAAAATTAGCAAATACGAAATCTGCTACTTTGGCCATTCAACTGAAAGATTTTTCTGTAAGGAGTTCTCCAAAGTACAGTCAAAATCTAGAGTTTAACAATCACCGTCCTTTATTCTGCTCTTCCTGCTGCAAATTACACACACAGAATCAGTTCTCCATAAGAAAGACCAGGGTTGGGATCAGAGGGTGCTGTAAATAGATTATAATCCTGAATTGCAAAAGGTTCATCATTTGCAAGTGTCCCTGTTTCTGCCCAAAGAGTGTCTCCAGCCTGTGTATGATGGCTATCTGTAATGGAGACAGATAGTCCCCCTTTTCTTTTTTTTAAGAACAAGATTAACCATTTGTTTCTTTCTGCTCATCCCCCAAACTCTTCCTGTCTCAGACATACCAGCAACATAATAAATATCATCTTGTTTTCTGTCTTTAAGACTTTTTATATTTATAGGCAACATAAAAACTGATATTTGGTTTTAAACAAGAAATGATTTGCAAACTTTTACCTGTAACATAACAATAGAGCAATAATCAGCCAATGATAATGATGATGATAATGATAATGGTTAGATGCTAACTTGTGCCAGGAACTGTGTTAGGCTCTCTTCACTCATTGTTTCATTCAATTCCTACAATGCCCATATGATTCATGTATTACTTTCTGTAGCCCGTTTAAGCACTTTCACATAGAAATCCGTCCTTCCCTTGCAAACATCTGCCAAAGTTGGCAATACAGGAACAGAAAAAGGGATAAGATTCTGTCCAATTGGGAAAAACAACCATAATCCTCATTAAGACCTACTCATTTTAGAATGAGGCCAGTGAAGCTATTAATCATGATTATGAGAGTAATATCTATTCACTGCACCCTATTTGAGAATTACAGCATATCATTTTTAAAATCGTAATTATTCTTTTACTCAGAGACAAACATTGATGTTTTGAGTCTTATTTATGTGTATGTACTCACTTTCTTCTGTTTGTTGATTTTTAAAAAACAAATACAGATCATATAGCAATGTAATTTGGATCTTTTTTCACTGAACATTATACTGCAAGTATTTCCCCATTAAATATACTTTTTAAGAAGATTTTCAAGTGCTACCTTATGTACCATAATTTAAAAATTCCCCAATTTACTGACATTATTTAATAGAGTATTTATTATATAAATACTGTAATACACAATTATAATAATTTATGTTTGCATGATTTTCCTTCTGAAAGATTTCCAGAAATCAAATTACCAGATCAAAAATATAAAAACTTCCTTTTTCTAGGGAGGCTGTCCCTATGCACAATTTCACCACGTAAGAATTTACCATCACTAGATCCAAGATTATATTAAATAACTTAAATAGGTGAAAATGATTTTGTTTTGCATATTTTATGTTTTATAAAATGATATCACATTGCATTCTTCTGCAACTTGCCTCTTAAAAGTTTAACTCAATATTTTTCAGATTTATCTTTGTTAATACATGCTATCATTCATTCTTTTTGCTTTTTAAAAATCATCTCTTATACTAATATTTCATAATATGTATTCATTAGCTAGTGTTGGAATTTATGTTTTCCTGAATTACAAAAAAAAATGTTATAAATATATGGAGTACATCTCTTTGGGCAAAAGAGTCATGGGAGATACAACTGTCTTCAACTTTACTGGATGATGCCACACTATATTTCACAAGGGCTGTTTGCCCTATGAATGAGAATCCCTATTGTTCCAAACCTCACCAACACTTGGTATTATTAGATTTCAAAAACTTATTTTTTTCCAATAAGATGGTTGTAAAAAGCTATGGTATAATGATTTTAATTTACATTTCCTGATCACTTTTCAGGTTGCTCAGCCTTTTATTCACTCATTAATTGGCTATTTATGTTACTTCTTCAATTTATGTTTATTCAGACTTCAACCCATTTTTAATTCATTTTTCAATTTCTGATTATTTAGGTATGTTAACTCTTTATGTATTTCCTGTTACTTTTCTTCTGTTAAACATTCAGTAAGTATAAGCATACCCTGTAGAATGTTGCCTGGATTAACATTTTCTGGAAAAATGAATTTTGGTTTTTAAAAAATCCAAATTTGATAATATATAATTTTTTCCAATGGTCATGTAGCAAAAATTTAGATTTATGACACCAAAACTCAATAGAAAAATTTCTACAAAATGACAGAGGAAAATTGTCAAGAAACTTTCCAAATCCAGTCAGTAGGATGTCAGAATCATGTGTAGGTACTCAGGCCCACACAGATTGCCTGGAATTCAAAAGGCACAATCCCTTCTAAGAATGGTTGGGTCATCAGGAATGAATCGATTAACATCAAACTAGACATGTCTGAAAAGCATGCTGAGTGTCAACACAACAGATACGCATTGCATATATTGCCCATGCTAAAAAGCCATGAGAATGGGGTGCCTAGGTGGCTCAGTGGGTTAAAGCCTCTGCCCTTGGCTCGGGTTATGATCCCAGGGTCCTGGGATTGAGCCCCACGTTGGGCTCTCTGCTCAGTGGGGAGCTTGCTTCCCCCTCTCTCTCTCTGCCTGCCTTTCTGCCTACTTGTGATCTCTGTCTGCCAAATAAATAAATAAAATAAAAAAAAAAAAGGCCATCAGACCATCAGTGTTAGCCCCACTTTGCCAATGAGTGCTTGAACTGCAAACCTTTCCACACTGCCTTTCAGTTAGTTCTTTTTGCTTCCTGTTAGAGTCCTCAAAGAGTTCAGAACATATTGAAGACAATTATGCAGAAGGAAGCAAAGCAAATGAAGAAATTTACTACATATGAAGCACGCAAAGCAAATATTTCTCAACAACCATACTAACTGTTGTGTGATCAAGAATACAACTTTTAAGTATTTTAAATCCTAACATGAGGGTTTATTGCTCAACCATGGATATTTTACTATTTTACTTACATTTCTTGAAACTAGTTGGTAAGTTGGGTTGATACATAACACATTATCATTCTTGTCTTTTTAAAATAATAGGAAATTGTCTCCGGGAAACCACCCTTGGGTGAAATGTTGGGTCATCAGGAATGAATCGATTAACATCAAACTAGACATGTCGTTTTTTTTTTCCTACGATGTTCCCTATCTATTACTCTTTGCTTTCTTCTTTTTCTATTTTTACACATTTCTCACTTAGTGTTGGTGTGACAGGTATGATCCTATTTTACAGATGAGGGCACTGACATTCAAGGAGGTCTATAGCTAGCTCTATTAGTTTCCTGCTTGTGGTTGCTATAACAAATGAACACAAACTTGGTGCTTAAAACAAGAGAAATCTATACTCTCTCAGTTCAGAAGCCAGAAGTCTAAAATCAAAGTATTAGGAGAGCCATGCCCTCCAGAGGTTTGAGGAAGGATTCCATTCCCTGGCTCTTTCAGCTTTTGCTGGTTGTTGGCATTCTTTGGCTTGAGGCCACATCACTCCAGTGCCTCTATGGTCACACTGCCTTCTCATCCGTGTGTCTTAAACTTCCCTTTGCCCTCTCTAATAAGGACACTTGTGATAGAATTTAGAGTTCCCTAGAATAATCCAGAATGATTTCCTTATTTCGAGATTCTTAACTAAAAATCACATCTCCAAGGGCCCGTTTCCCAAATAAGGTCACATTCACATGTTCCAGAAATTTGACACAGATACTTTTGTAGGCACCATTTTCAGCCTGACACATTGGCTCAAAGTCACACAGCAGGACAAATAGTAGACAAGTTCAGATGTAGGACTTGCAGACTCCAGAGTTCATGTTCTTTCTGCTCCATGTGCTAGCTTCCATGAGATTGTGTGACCTGTCATCTCTGTCCCTCCTCACACCTCAAACTAAGAGAAGTCTGCTTTACCCCAGAGTAAGGTCAGGATTCTGGACCTTTTGTCCCAGCTCCACAGACCTCTCCAAGGAGAGTCTGAAAAGGCTGAGCTGCCCATTAACACATTCCATCATGTACTCTTGGCTTTCTTTCCAACACCTGGTTAGCTTCCTGAGCCTAGTTCAAGAACTACACTAGAGCACCAAACAACCTTGCTGGCAAGAATTATTATATTATCTGCTGTGACTTAGGGAATGAAAATGGACATTTGAAAGAAACTATGCTATGTCTCCCAAACTGTCCTTGAACATTCAGTTTAAAGGTTAAGTAAGCACTTGTTTTTTGTCAAGAAATTGCTCGATGTGGAAAAAATATAAAATGTGATATTTCCACCTTCTTAACATATGGGTTAGTAAGATCTACAAAGTTCCATTCTGCTACATACTTTCTCCTTCCTTCTAAGAATGGTGATTTTCATCCACACAGATTGCCTGGAATTCAATCTATCCTCTCTTTTCCATCTACCCAGAGTTGCTATTACACCGTTTCACATTAGACTTGGAAACCTTGTAATTTTATAGGCCAATTTTATAGGCCAACCCTTCCCCGTTCAAGTTGTCATCTGAATAACATCTACATGCATTATAAACCCCACAAGACAGTGTGTTCATTTTTACTTAAATAGACATACATATTTCTAAGAAGTTAAGAAGGGCTTTTATAATTTGCCTTGCTACTTACGATGTCTATCGCCCTTCATCCTCACCTGAGGATTCAAGATTTCCATTATTTCCTTTCATCCTGAAGAACATCCCTTAGCATTTCTTGTAGTACTGGGTGGTCTGCTGACAATAAATTTTCCCAATTTTTCTTTATCTGAAAGCAATTTTATTTTACCTCTATTCCTGAAGAACAGTTTCACTGGATATGGAATTCTGGATTGATAGCTTCTGTTCCTTTCAGCACATGAAAGCTAATGTCCCACTGTTTCTAGGTTTTATAGTGTTTGAAGGTAGGTTGGCATTTTTTCAAAACGTGGGTCCCTTGTTGTATATTGTATGTTGTTTTTCTCTGACTGCTTTCAAGATTGCATCTGGGATTTTCAGCTGGTTCATAATGATGCACCTCAGCATTTTGAATACTGATAAATATATCTCTTTCACTAACTTTGGGAAGTTTGGGGCCATTATTTTTTCAAACAGTTTTATGCCCCATTGCCTATTTCCTTTCCTTCTGGGACACTAATTACCAGTATGTTAAAATTTGTGCTATTATCCCACAGGACCCAAGACTCTGGTTGGGTTTTTTTTTTTTTCTTTGTTTTCCCTTTGCTTTTTATAGGGAAAGCTTATATTTATCTATTGTCAAATTCACTGGCTGCTTGTAGTCTGTGTGTTCCAAGGGTCAGCCAGTGATTTGGGTAGAATTTATACTAAGAATCTGTGGTTCTTTCGGTCTGGCTTTCCATTTCTGAAATTGCCCCACCACTTTCTAATAGCTACAGTCACCCCAAACTCTGTACTCTGGTTCTTCTGGCCAGAAAGGCTGTGGGTTTCCCATTGGGGTTTTAGCTACCCTATGTAGTACTGACTACAGCAAGACCTCAGGATGGGGAATTTGACCCAGGCTAAACCCCTCTTCCAGGTGTCAACTCCTCTCCAGAGTCAACCTGCATTTTTTTCATTCTTCACATACAGAGAATTGATCTGTTTGTTTGTTTTGTATTTTGGTCAGAGTTTATAGGTGTTTTCTGTGGGAATTTACTTGATTGTATGGGAAGCAGAAATCACTATTTCTTATGTTTTAACTTTGTTATGTTGTCTACATTAGTCCTGACAAGTTCAGTAATGTTGCATAAACAAGTAACTCCTAGAACCTTAGGGGCTTAAAAAAACACAAAGGTTTATTTTCTGACTTATAACTCATGTCCATTTCCCAGATTAACAAGGGCTCATGTCATCCTCATTTACAGACACAAGCTGGTGACCTTCACTAACTATTTATCATCCTGACAAGGGGAAAAGGGGAATATGGTAAAAAATGCACTAGCTCTTAATGTTTTTGCCCAGAGCCAAGTTAAATCACTTCAGTTCACATTTCATTTGTCTACAGCAAAATATGTCGCTTCACTTAAATTCAAGTGTGTAAGGAAGTGTACCCATTCAAATTGCCCAGAAGGAGAACTAAGATATATGTGAATGAACCTAAAGACTACCAGGATGTCATGTCAAAAGGATTTTTTCACTTTCACAAAGTCAGTCAGTCAATTTATTTCCTCTATGTATTGTGCCTTATATAAAAAGAACTTCCCTAAGATTATAAGGTCCCAAGGTTATGACATATCCCTTATGTTTTTCCTCCAATATGTTTAAATTTTTACAAAAAGCCATTTAGCTCATTAGCATAACTGGAGTTGTGTGTGTGTGTGTGTGTGTGTGTGTGTGTGGTAATGTGTCTAACATGTTTTTCTAGGTGGATAGCCAACTGGCCCATTCACTGAAAGAACATACCCCCCTACCAATTTAATATTCCAACCTCATCTATAAAATCATTTTATGTATACATGGATCTGTTTTAATACTCTTCATTTTAACCAATGATGTATTTGCCTGGTAAATAACCCCATAGTATAAATATTTTAAGTTTTTAGTAGGTAAATACCCCACTATGGTTCTTCTTATAAAATAAATCTCGTCCAACTTTCTTTCAAAAACTATTCTAAAGTATGGTCTTTTCTCTTTTAAAATCTACAAGTTGCTTTTAAGGTCCCTTAAGAAATACTGTTTCTTTTTTGATTGTGATGGTACAGATTTGAAACAGATTATGTCTTCCCAGTAGGGAATGGTACTTCTAATCTACTAAGGTTTTCTAAGTTTGTTTGGTAGAGTTCAACATTTTTTATATAGCTATTGTGCAGTCCATTTTAGTTTACTTGTGAATCCTCTAGTTTTGTGGTCCTCATAAATGTGTAAGAACGCTATTGATATTTTACTGGGATCTTACATATAGCTATCTCTCTGAACTCTATCAGTTTTAATTGGTTTTTAGTTGAGTTTGGAAAAGACAATCATATATATTTTAATAGCACTGGTTTATCTCTTCTTTCCAATATTTATACATCATATTTAATCATATTATTTTTTTCCCTTAGCAGAATTCATGTTGTATAATGGCTAGCACAATGTTGAAATGGTTTACAGTAAAGGCAAGCACACTCATCTCATTTGTGGCAATAAAAGGACTATTTCCAGTGTTAACATTAAATAATGTACCTTGCTATAGAGGCCTCTGATACCTTGTAATATGCTGTGTAAGTTCATTCTATTCTATTCTATACTGAATGAGTATTGCTTGCTTGTTGTGTTGTTAAATAGAAAAGGGGACTCTAAATTTATTAATTCACTACTTTTATTTTCTGTGGATCAACTTTGTTATTCTCACTTAATAATGAGAGCTCTTGGGTAACCTGGTTGGCTCAGTTGATTAAGTGTTTGACTCTGGATTTTGGCTCAGGTCATGATCTCAGGATTTTGAGATGGAGCACTGCACTGGGCTCTACATTGAGCTTGAGTGTAGAGCCTGCTTAAGACTCTCTCTCTTTCTCCCACGGCCCCTCTGCACTCTCTCTCTCTCTAAAAAAAAGAGAGCAGGTAGGGGGAGAGAGAGAGAGAGAGAGAGAGAGAAAGAATGTGCTCTTGGGGCTATTAATTTTCTGCTAAATATAGCTTTGGCCATTTAAATGTATATATGTAGAGTTGTCTTTTTTCTAAGACTTTGTTACTCTACATTTGATTTCCTATTTGAATCTGCAGTTCTTTAAAAGAAATTCTTGTTTTTTATTATTGGCATCACAGTTTTTCAAGTTGTTGAGCTATACATTTACACCTTTATTAATTTTTAGTTTTATTTCATTGTAGGCAGAGCATGTAGCCTGTAAACATGTTGTGTTTCATAATACAGTTTTCTTTGAGGTTTAATATATGATCTTTTTTTTTAAATGCTTCATGACTCTGTAAAGTATGCTTTTTATTTCTAGAGAACAAAGTTCAATAAATATTTATTAAATAGACTTACTAGATTAAAATACTCAATGTATTCTGTGTTTATCTGACCCACAAAAGATCAATGTGTATTAAAATCTCATAAAACAATTTTATTTTATCAAGTTTTCCTTATATTTGTAACAGCCTTTATTTCATGTATTTTGAGACTGTTACTATGTCAATGAAAATTCAAGAATGTCAACTTCATTGTGCAGTCTCACTATTTGAATGAAAATATAATCTTCTAGAACACATTTAATATTTTCACCATCTCTGACTCTATTTTGTCTAAATATTGCTAAGATTACTTTTTTGTTTATTTTGCTTTTGCCTGATATATCTTGTCCATCTTTGGTTTTTTTGTTTGTTTGATTTAGCCAAAATGGGTCCTCTATGTTTTAGATATGTCTCTTCTCAGTAACCTATGGTTAGATTTTGCTTCTTCACTGTAAAAGAGTGTCTTGGTATTTTAATAGACTAGTTTAATGATTCTTTTATAATGTTTGAGCTTCAGAATCTGCTTTCACATTCACATTTGTTCTTGACATCATGTAAGGCACATGGGAAAGGTCATTCCTATTTTATACACGAGAAAATTTAAAACTAAACAGGTTAAATATATTTCCCATAGTTACTTGGGTAAAATATGGTGGGGGTAAGACTTAGCCAAAGGATACTGAAACAAAAGCCATGGCTTTTTACAAAGATGGTATACTTTTGTTGAACGTCAATGTTCAGATGGACTAATTGGTCAAATTATCTGTCTTTTTTTCAACTAGGTGAATTTACACTGGAGTTGGCATAAATGATATATTTCGCTATACTTCTGTGATCTTACTTTATGCTTTTTGTAGTTTATGCTTCATCGTTAATTTCTTTGCTTCCTGTACTTGGCAATTTAGGCCAGGTGGCACAGTCTTTTCTCTCTCCATTGATTTGGAAATCATACCTACTTTTGTTTCTTTTTTTTTTTTTAAGGTTTTATTAATTTATTTGATAGAGAGAAGACAGTAAGAGAGGGAACACCAGCAGGGAGAGTGGGAAAAGAAGAAGCAGGATTCCCTCAGAGCAGGGAACCCAATACGGGGCTCAATCCCAGGACCCCGAAATCATGACATGAGACAAAGGCATCAGAGCCTTAATAAATGACTGAGCCACTCAGGCACCTCCCCCCTTTCATTTCTAATAGGGGTAACAAGTATACCAAAAAAATATTAATATTTATTGAATGCATAAATAACTTTTAAACCTTTCAAATATTTGAAATTGTGGAGTCCACCCCTGCTAAAATAGAGATTTATCACCGTTTTATTTTCAGATTCTGTAAATATGATCTTGGGTTCTGTGACTACTTAGTATTAAATATTAAAATATTAAGTACATGATACTTATTAAAGCATTATCTTATATATTTTGTCTTTCAAAAGTATAGTTTTACATTTGCATTCAGTGTTAAACAATCATTTAAATCTCTCTTAGGTTTAATTAGTTACATTATTAATAATCAGTCTCCTAACATTTATTTCTCTGTTACAGAATTCTTAGGTTTGATTTCTCTCTAAATTGCCTGAGCTAGTGCTTCCTAAATCTCAGTGCATGTAAGCATTTCCTAGAATACTGTTACTATAGATAGCTGTGTTCCATGCCCAGAGAGTCAGCTTCTGGAGGTCTGGGGTGGACCAAAGAATCTGTACTTCTAACTGGTTTCCAATTAATGTTGTTACTGGACTCAGAATTTCCCTTTGAATAGCACTGACCTGGGCTACATCCTTAAGCCATTTTCCTAGTGAAAAGGCGTATGCTTTCTTTTCTCTTCTGTATTTGAGAATCTCTTTCTGTTACTTTTACAAGTAAAAGACAACCTAGGTTTATTTACCTTTCTTCAGTACACTCTCCCATGCTGTTCCAAGCAAATTTTTGAAAGGTAAATTGTTTTCTTGCCTGACTGCTTGAAGGATTTTTTTTCCTTTATTCTTGGAATTAAAAAAAAAATTGCCAAGTTGTAATAGTATGGAACCCTTTTCATTAATGTTGCCCAGAGTATGAAAAACTCTTTCAATTTGCATACTGAGGCTTTTTTGCTTTTGTTTTTGTTTTGGCTCTAAAGAACTTTTATTAATTTTTGATTACTACTTGTGTTCCAATTGTTTCTGTCTCAAGAACATCTATAATTCTTAGATTTGGTCTAGTGTTTAAGTTGATGATCTCTGCTATATTTTTAATCTTCTCTATTTCATTAATTTAATTTTATTGTCCTTTTCTCCATTTTGACAGAACTTAATCAATTTTTCTCCTACATTAGTGATATATATGTATTTTTAAATGTTTATTTCTTTTCAGCTTCTAATGCAGATTTTTAATTCTGTATGGCATTTTGGTTTCTTTATCACATTTGCTTGACTAACTTATCTCTTTTTCCAAACCATCCTACTTTCTTTTAGCTTCAGCTTATTCTTGCACTTCTCTTTCTGTTTCCTGAGGTTTCTGAGGATACCAAGCTTCTAAATATCCTTTCATGTTCCTGTGGCAAAGCATCCTGTGAGGTCTATAACTCTGGGTCTCTGAGATACTGTTCCTTCTTTCTTGTCCATCATGATTTTTTTTTATTAATATGGAATGCTTCACGAATTTGCATGTCACCCTTGCACAGGGGCCATCCTAATCTTCTCTGTATTATTCCAATTCTAGTATATGTGCTGCCAAAGTGAGCACTGCCCATCATGATTTAAAAAAAAAAAAAATCAGTTTATCATGAAAGAGCCAGTATTTGCCAAGAAAGAAATGATGACTGTCTTATTAATGTGTTACTTGAATCCCCTAAAACTGGATCATAAATTGGTTTCCATAATTCCTAATCCCAATTCCTAGTCTCTAGAAGCCATTTTGTAGAGCTCCTTGGGATGATATAGAATCTTCTAGTACCACTGCCTGGATCTATGTCCAATCTGAATACAAAAAATAAACCACAGTACTCTCTTTACCTTCAGCATACTTATAGTTCTTTAATTATGATAGATACTGACAAATGTACTTCTAAAAATATTATTGTCCCCAACAATAGAAGGCAAAACACTGACCTTCCCCAAAGATGTCTACACCCTATTCCCTAAACTCTGTGAATATGTTAGGTTACACAGCAAAGGAGAATTAAGGTTGTGGATGGGATTAACGTTGCTAATCATCTGACTTTATTTTATTTATTTATTTATTGCTAATTATCTGACTTTAAAATAGAGAGATTATCAACTATTACTCAGGTGGATCCAACCTAATCACAAAGGTCCTTAAATACAAAGATAGGCGAAGAGTTAGAGTGAGGCAATAAAACAAAGACTCAACTGGTCATTGCTGGCTTTGAACATGGATGAGTACCACAAGACAAGGAATGTGGACAACTGACAAAACCTGAAAAAGACAAGGAAACAAACTAACCCCTAGGGACTTGAGAAAGAAATTCGGCCCAACCAACATGTTGATTTTATTCCAGTGAAGTCATTTTCAGATTTCTGATCTCCAGAACTTTAAAATAATAAATCTGTGTTGTTTTGAGTCACTATGTTTGTGGTGACTTTTTACAGCAGCTATAGGAAACTAAAATACGACATGCCATCTACCATTTGTATTCTCTATGTCAATGCAGAGATAGAAGTCTGCGTTAATAGTACGGTTCAAACATCACTTACACTGTATAGGAATTCTCACTCTTGTAATTAGTCTCTGCATGTTTCTGAACCAAGGCAATGGGGGCAACTAAAAGATTAAAGGTCTTTCCTCCTTCTAGCCATAGCACAAGTGCACCGAGTTGAAATGGTTCATTCCAGTTCCACCAAACTTCAAATTAGTAGAATCCTTTACAAGAATTTAGAATAGCTTTGACTGTAAGAACTAGTTTTTGGTGGTAGTAGCTTTATGTGTGTGTGCACGTGCATGTACACACACACACACACACACACTACTATCCAGGCATCAATTTAATTTCATATAATCTTCAATCCCTTCTTGGTTAAGGTATTGATCCTCTTACTTCACACCCTTGTGAGTGAATGAAAACTTGGGAAATTATACCTTTATATAAAGTGAGAATGCGTTTCTAACTATAAGAATTATTTTTCCTCCAAATAGGTAGAACCAAGTCCTATTTTACTTTTGCACAGCACTACTTTTCCCTAGGGAAAGAGTAAAAGATCACATTTCTAAATGTTTCTCTCTCTGGATTGGAGGCTAGTAGGAATGTGATTTCCATACATTTTGATTTGCCCAAGTAGATATTTCTCTACTCACTGGTCTCTGGAAATCACTGTGTTTACTCAAGATTTAACTCAAGAGGCTAAAGTCATGGGTAAATACTAAGAGGGAATTGACAAAGGCATATTAAGTTCTAGGGAATAAACTATACTTTCCTAAAAGAAACACATTATTATAGAGTTGACACAGAACGGCTTTCTGCCTTTTGAGTATCAAAGGCCACATGAGCGGCCAACACTCTTCATGTGATCTTGTCTTGCAAAATTTCTGCACAGCATATAAAGGGCCAAAGCGACACACTTTAATGAATAGCACAGACTCATTCACCAATACGTACTAGATCTTAGGCCACTGGGCTTCTTATTGCTCCTACTGTAAGAATCATCTTGTGCTTGCATGCTGAATACAATTGTTCTAAATACACAGGTCTTTATCTGGACCAACACCTATTGAGGAGGAAGGGTCCTCTACTATTAATAGGCAAGAGGGTATAACATTTCCCACCATTATGACCATCAAACAAGATAAAGCCTTTTTATCTCTGGGAGGATTAAATCAAAACTTAGATAGACTGACCGTGGAGATGAGCCATTAGTCTTCGTGAGATAAATATGAATACTTGGTGGTATTATTTAATAGAGCTGCAGAGAATACTGAGGAAATTAAGCAGGCTCATATGAGAAGGACTAGAAGGCAAATGTGAGATCCATAAGGACATGGGTAGGACAGAAGGACACTAAGATGTTGAATTTTGTCTGAGCATGATACTTCTCTGGTAAAGCTAACTGGTGGGCTCCTCAAAATAAAGATATTCTCTGTGGTGTTGGCCAATGTGAGCCCAATGTGAAAGAACATGAAAAGCATCATAACTCTTTAAAAACAAATAAATATTTTCATTTTCCTAGGTACCTATGAAACAAGTGGTTAAGAGCATGAGCTCAGAAGTCAAAGGGATGAATGTTCAAATCTGGCCTTGGACCTCACAAAAATACAATGTAACTTCTCCATGCCTCATTTCCTACATTTGTAAACTGGGGATAATACCATTACCTCACTGATTACACTGGGAGCTATATATATCAGCTATGATAATACATATAAAGCTCCTAGCATAGTCCTAACCTGTACTAAGAGCTAACTATAACTACTGCTCCTGCTAAAGAGAGGTTGCAAAGCATTCTGGGTAAGAATAGGACTGTTGAACAAGACTGTCCAAGCAGGCTCTGCCATTTAATAGCTGTACAATTTGGGTAACTTATTTAAATTATCTGTGCCTCAATTTCCTCATCTATAAAATGAGAGCAATAATAATAATTATATCAGTGTCATCTTGAGGACTGAGTTAATGTTTGTAAGATATTTAGAAGAGCATCTGGCATATAATGTGTTTGATAATACATTATTCACCTCTCTTGGTTTTAAAACTGTGATCATGGGAAGTCAAGGGCTCTGCAATGATACTCTGGGGGTCTGTGTGGTAGAGTGGAGATAAGGAAGGTATGGCCCAGCCTCTTTCTCTATTTAAACAGAGTAACTCTGTTTTACATTTTGAGCTCTTAGGCAAGATTTTCTTTGAGTAAAAGGTCCTGCTGTTCAAAAAAAAAAAAAAAAAAGGAAGTAATAGAGGGAAAGAGACAGGCAGTGGGAGAGAAAGGGAGGTGAGGAGAAAGAAGGAAACAAACCAGGGATCTATACCAAGAGGCCCTCATATAAAATACCTATATCAGTCTGGTTTCTACAAAATATTACATATTTTTATATGCATTATTTAGCGAATTTAACCAGGTCATTTTTAAGGTTCCCTATAGACAGAAAATTGTTTCTTGAAAAGTGAATTTTAGTAAATTCAAATTTTAAACACACAACTTCCCAAACTTCTTTAGGGTAAACAAAAATCTCGATAATTCTAATTTAACATGCAAATCATGAATATTCACTACAGTCAAATGAATAATAAATCACCCCTGACTTCAAGTGCTTGCCATGGAAAATTGCCTATTTCCTTAAACACGAAGAAATCTGTTTTTAAATTGTTTTTTTTTTTTTTATTATTTTTGCCCTCATGATGGTTGCTCTTCAAAGCAGCTTGGAAAATGTGCCATCTTCAGCATTAAGGAGCTACAGAAGAAATGATAAAAGCAAAATATGGTATCATTAACAAAAGGAAAGATAGAGTCCATGGATCAGAAGGCTGGGTTCTGGGATAATTTTTTACATGTTACCAGATAAAATTTATGATATAAAAGGGAATGTTCCTTAGTAATTCTGAGTATTATTATCTATTTGAATAATAAATCAAAAGGCTCTTTATCCATTTATGGCTGAAATTATGACCTTAGACAGGTTACTGATGTGATTTACTCCATTGATGCCAATGAAATGGAAACCCAGTGAATATCACTGGATGGGCCCCGTGTTCTAAAAAATTAGTGAGGCTTGGTAGAACAAACATTTTGAAGGGAAAGTATAAAACTGCAAATATTTATGTCACCATTATATCAGTAAGCTCATTAAGATTTCTTTTAAATAACTACCCTTCAGTCAGTGTTACACAGAATCCCAAGTACATTCAAGCTTAAGAAAAGTACCTATTTCATAATTTGATGGAAGGACATCACTAGTATTTGGCCCCAAATTGAATTAGTAATATTTTGCCTTTAAAGACTCATGTAGTGTGATTCCATTTATATAAAATTTAAAATATGTGGGACGCCTGGATGGTTCGGTGGGTTGAGCCTCTGCCTTCAGCTCGGGCCATGGTCTCAAGGTCCTGGAATCGAGCCCCGCATTGGGCTCTCTGCTCAGGGGGGGCCTACTTCCCCCTCTCTCTCTGCTGCCTCTCTTCCTACTTGTGACCTCTGTCAAATAAATAAATAAAATCTTAAAAAATTTTTTTTAAATATGCAAAAGCTACAGTGATTAGAAGTATGTACATTGATGATAAAATTAAGAAGAAATGCAAGGAAATGATTATTGCAAAGGACAGGATAGTGTCTACCTCTAAGGTGGTCAGAGGTTTGCAGGGGGACTCTTGGGGCCCTGGGAATACTGAGGCTTGACCAGGATAAACCTTGACATGGGTTTTCATTTATAATTATTCACTAAACTGCACATATATATCTTATGTCACAATTGTGTTCAAAATTCCCTATTCTAAGGTAACCCTCCAGTCCAGTACAGAGGTCATACTTTATACTAAAAAAGTATTGGTTGTTTATCTGAAATTCAAATTTAACCGGGCATCCCATCTTTCATTCTTACCCCAACCAGATTAGCACAGTTAGATTACAAATACTTAAAAAGAAAAAGGCAAAATAAACCACAGATACAATGCATAGAGGTCTTGGCTATTCCTGTTTTGTATCCTATTAATATGATAAATTTGTGTTTCATGGTTTATGCCGCCCCTGGGGTTCTTATATGCAGGGACTATAAACAAAAGTAGGCTACATAGATGCAAATTATAATTTGCTTATAGGAAGGCAAAGAAGCTGACCTTTATAAACACAACCACACCTAAGAAAGGAGAGCTCAAGTCAAAAACAAATCTGAAAAAGAAAAAAAAAAAAACTTAATTTGTTTTCTTTAAAGCAGTGATTTGCCTTTTGTTATGTGCATTTGTTCCACAGGAAAGGAAAAGACAATCAACTAGTTAAAATGGGTGCTATATTGTTCCCTTATTCACAAAGAATTACACATCTGTCTAACAATACTAACCACTCTGAAAGATAATTATGAATCAATGCTTTAAAAAATACCCTGAACTGCCTCCAGAAATGGCAAGGAGAATTCAATTAAATTATTTGTAAAAGCCAGAGTCTTTTTTCCCTACCCATCTGCTACTTGAAATGGGATGACCTTTCAAATAGTGCTTGCGGTTCTCAAAGCAAACTCTAAATAAAGAAGTGGAGTGTGTTTTTACCCTCCCCCCCACCCAACCAGGTTCAGCATAGATAGAGCATTTGTACTGACATTCTACACAACTGAAAAGAATGCAGATTTGGCCTCTAGAATATAAAAAAGGCACTTTAGGAATATCAATTAAGCTCTGTCCCATGCCTTCAGTCATGACATTTGCCTTCTATGAGAAAGGTGTGCTGTTTCCAAGATAAGTGTTTGGGAACAAGCGACATGAAGTAATTTACTCCCGGGAGAAAAACTGGAAACCCTACCCCCAAACAAATAGAATAAAGTACATGTTAGTGAACAGTCCCTTGTTTAAGCTGCCTACGGCAAGAGAGCTAATTCAAAAAGGTCAGATATTCAAGTAACAATAGACTCAAAGCAGACTTCCCAAAGGCCTCTCCATAGGCCTTATATTATCAACTAAGAGCTGGTACTATGAGACTATTAACAGTGCTTTCTTCACCAAGTCTATATGCCTTTTTCCTTGTTTTATTTTTCCTCCCCTGAAGCTCTTAATTTTTAGAACATTTCCAGTTTGGTCTTTTGTGTCATTTTTTTCCTAAAAATCAGAATCTTAAAAACACAACCAATGTATTTTTCTTGATAAAAGTACAACACACATTTTACAAAAACTTTAAAAAATTAAAAAAAAAAAAACAACCCAACATTAAAGATAATCTTTTACCACACCACACACAGAAAACCACTCCAGTCTGGTGTGTCTACTTCCATTCATCTTAATGCATGACTACATCACAAAATTGCATCATACTAGGTTAACAATCGGAATCTAACACACTGATCAACTGTTTTATGCATATCTTCCTATGCCATCAATGGAAATTCATCATATATAAATTTTCATTATAACTTTGTGATTCTGTACATGTGTCTATGTGCGTACACAGTTGTGATATAACTTATAAGTTAAATTATTCAAATATTTATGAATATAGAGATTTAGCTTTTTTCATTAGTATAAACAAAGCTGTACAGAATATCAAATATTCATCTTTACAATTATTTCCTTAGCATTACTTTCTAGAAGCAGTGTGGCAGGACAGGAAAGTATTATGATAATGAACATTATCAAAGTTTTTACATTAATATGGCCAAACTGTGCTCCAGAGAGTTGAGCAAGATATGTACACAATCTAGTCAATACCCTACACTCTGGGTAACATTGAGAAGCATTAATTTTGTGTTCACTTGTGAGTCTGAGCAAAAACTCATCATCGCTCTAATTATCTTTGCTTTGATTAACTAATGAGCTGAAAGTTTTAGTGATGTATTATATTGCCTCCTTTGTAAATTGCCATTCAAATATTTTGCCCACTTTTTCTTTTTTTTTTTTAAGATTTATTTATTTATTTTTTGGGAGAGAGAGTGTACACACCTGAGCATGTTGGGGGGAGGGCACGGAGGGAGAGAATCTTTCAAGCAGACTCCCTACTGAGCAAGAAGCCCAATTCAGAGCTCTATCTCATAACCCATGAGATCATGACCTGGGAGGAAACCAAGAGTTGGATGCTCAACTGACTGAGTCACACGGGCAATGCTTGTGTCTACTTTTTAATGTGGTAAAAGGATTATCTTAAAGTACAATATTTTAAGGATTTAATATACATACATATACAAATGAAATCAGAAAAAAATGTTACAGATAATAATTATTTTAATTTTGTAAATTAACATAATAAACAGAAACACAAAGGTATGTATGTTAACAAAGGTATGTATGTTTAATAAATTAAATAAATGTGGGACCCCTGGGTGGCTCATTCAGTTAAGGATCTCCTTTTGGCTCAGGTCATGATTCCAGGGTCCCAGGATTGAGCCCCATGTTGGGCTCTCTGCTCAGCGGAGAGCCTGCTCTCCCTTGCCTTCTGCCCGATACTCCTCCTGCTTGTGCTCACTCTCTGCCAAATAAATAAAATCTTTTTAAAAATAATTAAATTAAATAAACATATATACACACACACACACACAAAATATATCAGTACTTTCCCCCTGACCTATTGCCAATCCCATGTTCCCTTAACTCATAAAAAATAAAAAATAAAAATAATTACTTGTTTATGCTTCCACAGCTTTCTCTAGCTTCATACAAATATATACAAACATAAATTATATATAGAACCATTCTTTTCTTTTTCACTTAAATGAACTCAATACTTTCCCTACTAGTCCAATCAAAGGACTATTCATCAACTGTATCATGTACATGTTGAAGATCACATAGAGGTCTATCTAATTATTTTTATTCATTGCACAGCAGAGTTATAAATATGGTCAACAATTTCCCTATTAATGAGTTTTTTGGTTAGTGTTTTCTCTTGCTTGGTTTTGTTTTTACCACTAAAAAAATACAGCATACATCTTTAAATATGCATTTGTATACAATAGATTAAAGATTCCCAACAATGGAAGTACCAGGTCAAAGAGTAGGTGTACCATTAATTTTGACAGATAATGCCAGACTTGTCAGAATTTGAAAACATTCTACTTTCTCATAATGATTTGTATTTCTATGATGACTGCTGACAAAGTTGAGCAGATTTTCATGCCTATTGCTCATTTAAATTTTCCTTTTTTGTGAATTACCAATTAGTATTTTTAGCTATTTTTTTTTCAAATATGGTGTAAAACTTTATCTCATCAGTGTATGAATTCCTAGTTTTCTAATATTTATATTGTTAAAAGCTGTACACTTACAACTTTAATTTATCTAAAGTTTATTTTTTTAATTTTATGGTGAGAAATAGGGATTTATCATTTATAACTTACAAAGGAAAAGCCAGCTTTTATATCATTTTTTTATAGAAACATCCATTTCCCACTTAAATAAAAAGCTACTTATACTAAATATTTAGCTCACTATTACATACTTGGATCTGTTTCTGACTTTTTCCTATTCCAATGTCAATTTTTATTATGGCCAATAACATACTGTTTGAATAACAGCAACTTTACACCTACTTCTTGATTTCAGCTCGGGTCATGATCTCTGGGTTGTGAGATCAAGCCCCATGCCAGGCTCCTTATTGAGTGTGAAGCCTGCTTAAGATTCCCTCTCTCCTTTTTCCTCTGCTCCTCCCTCCCTGCTTGCACATGTACATGCGAGGTCTCTCTCTCTCTGAAAAAATAAAAACAAAAAAGCAAAAAAAACTTCAAACCCCAGCAGCTTTAAGTTTTAATGTCTAGAAGAAAGAATAAAAATAAAAAGCTGTTGCAATTGTGACTGGAATTCCATGAACATAGGCATGGTTTTAGGAAGGAATGACATTTTACAATAGTAAACATTAGGGAATACAGAATGATGATTTCCTTTCTTGTTAAATGCATTACTAAAGATTTTATATTTTTTATGTAAATGAAAATTTTCTATTTCTTTGTAACTGGTTATTGAAGGTATAAATATGCTTTAATTTTAATATATTTATCTTTCAGCCATCCAGCTTACATGTTTTCTTAGTCTGTAACAGAGTCTTAAGTTTGCTGGGAATATAATCATATCATCTCAAAATGAGGATAACTCTGTTTAATATCTTCCAATATATATGTCGTTTAATTTTATTGTTTAATAAACAATAGAACCCACAACAGTACCAAGTAACAGTGTTGACAGTAAATATTCCTCTACATTTTTCCTAGTCTTAATAGCAATGGCTTTTATATATTCACTGTTTAATGTTATAGTAGGTTTTGTGAATATATATTATTATGTTTAATTAACATCCTCCAATGTCCATTTTATTTAGAAAATTATTTGAAATTTCTAATAAATTTTAGAACATTATTTTCTGGCATGTGTACTGGGTTGAAATTTATGGCCTTAGAATCTCAGATGACCTTATTTTGAAATGGGGTCCTGGCAGATGTACAGATGAGGTCATATTGGGTTAGGATGGGCCCTGTCCACCCTATCCTCAAAAGAAGAGAAAATAGAGGCAAAAACAGACACACAGGTAAAAGTCCATGTGAGGACAAAGGCAGAGATCGAAGTGATATGTCTACATGCCAAGGAACACTAAGAACTGACAGTAACCACCTAAAGCTAGAAAAAGGCAAGAAAAGATCACCCCTTATAGCATTTGAAGGAGGCATTATCCTGTTTGGCACCTTTATCTTAGTCCCTTAGTATCCAAAACTGTGACAGAAAAAATTTCCATTATTTTAAGCTACCCAGTTTGGTAATTAGTTACAGCAGCCCTAAGAAACTAATATAGCATGTATTTATAAAATCGTATCATTTTTATCTCTTAATTTACTGATGTGATGAACAGTGTGGATGAATTCCCAATTTTGAACCAGTTTGTAATTTTTAAAGTAAGCCTGATTTCAAATGTTTTATTATATTTTCATAAGCAGATGGACTTAAGTTGCTATTTTTAAAATCATATACATACAAGAATGAAATTGGTATGATATATCTTTTAGCGCAATTGATATTGGGTTTGGATATAAAATTATATTGGATTTGTACTATTACTTGAGGCCCCCTTCTTTTTTCTCTATAGTCTTAAATTGTTGGATAACCATAAAGAGTATCTGTTTTTAAAGCTTAAATTAAATTTAGCTGTAAAACCATCTGGGCCTGGAGCCATTTTCAGTGGTACATCTTAAACAATCTTCTACTTTTTTTCCTCTGATTATTATTATGAAAATATTTTTATTTATCTTATGCGAGTATTAATAATGTATATGTTCCTAAAGAATCACCATTTCTTCTAGGTTTTCAAATAAATGGCTACAGAATTTTTTTTTTTTCAAAGATGTGGTAGTTACCAGTTGACTGGTAGAGTTGACCAGGAAACTAGAAGAATACATGCCCCTTTCCTCCTACTATTACATGTGGATTGAGTCAAAGGGGGGCATTCCTCAAAGAAAGAAAAGAATCATTCTTCAGTCAAATGTATAGAAGTAGCTCTTATCACTGGCAAGAACCTCTAAACAAACCCATAAAAATGTTTTCATCTGAATCACAGGTACGTATCACAATAAAATTTAGTTGGTCCTCAAGTTATTTGATACTTTCCTAGAGTCTTAGCAAAGCTACACAGAAATTTTCTTGACATTTCCATTAAGCTACAATAAAGTTTCCATTTTTTTAAACACTTGACAAAATTAAAAAAAAAAAATATTCTTCCCTCGCACCTGCATACATTTAAAAATATCTCCAACTTATCTAAGAAACAATTTTCTCTACAACTCTCCCAGACTTCATACTCATATCCTTTTATTCATAGCAGATGGAGGAAATTAGAGTAACACATTTGCTCTAAAATCATTAGTGTTGCCTCAGCACTTCCAATCTAAAATGGCATTTCAAGGGGTTATTGTTACGTGGATCAAGAGTTTGCTCTAGGCATAAAGAGACATAAAAGCCAATTTGAAATATTTTTTTTCACAATGAGCTTTCTCATCTTAATTTCTTCAACATCATTCCAGTTGGATTTTAAACACAAATCAAGTGGGAGGACAGAGAGGTCTGATTTCTGTCAGGGGTGATATTTTATTCCATGGCCAGTCCTCTGACAAATCATTATAGCTGCTTTGGAAAGCACGGTTCTCAAAACTGTCCACCAACTGCTGGGTAGTCTGGAAGACTAGGAATATATTTTACCTCTCAGATATCAGTCTGCCCTTTAGCCTCCTGAAACACCTAAAACTAAAGTAGGTAGTGAGCTTCAGACGACAGCAACTCTGTCCCAGACCAAAACAATCCCTGGCTGAAGAAAGACCAATCTTTGAGAGTTTCTTTAGCATATACTGTATTAAGTCCACTGTAAAAAAAACAAAAACAAAACAAACAAAACAAACAAACAAAAAAAAACCTTTTAAGTTTAAGAAACTACACACCTGGAAAATACAATCTTATGTATACATAAGAGCAATCATGGAGCATGATACCAGATCTTTCTATTATGTATTACAATTTTCAAACTCCCTTCATGTTACATTTGTATGTCATCCTCATAAATCTATAATGAATGTAGAATAAAAGAAGAAGGAGACATAAACACAGTGGTCTTAAGATAAAAGTGACATTAAAAATCATCAATAAACCTCTTTTACAGGTAGAAAATGGAGGCCAAAGGGGAATGAGGACCTTTGCCTTCTTGCATAGTCACCCTGTGAGGCTAATAGAGTGAAAGCCAGTCACAAGAGTTACAAAAAAGAGTCATAAAGACCAGGAAGGGAAACAGAATGGAAATAAAAACACTAATTCTGATTTAACATATTTTCTTAAAAGAAGAAATTCTGTTGAATTAAAGCTTAAAATTCAAGATTCATCTCTAAGGACCACTTGGCTATAATGGTTTTAAGCCATTATTAGAGCCCTTAGAGAGAAGAGCAGTTTTAAAATTCGTATTTCCAGTAAATATGTGCAAGTCTTGAAGAACATATTCATGTAGTTGTAAACAGTATACACATACACACACAATAAACCTTGAAAGTCACTATTATATAACTATTGAAAGGAGCCTAAATATTCCATAGCTCAGTTAAGTTATTCATGCATTTACACCCTTTAACTCACCCTCTACTTTCCCACTGCAGCAAGGACCTAGTCAATTATCTTAATATTGTGACCTATCATACAATAAAGTTTTAAAATGATCTTTCCTTTAAAGGAAAATATATTACTAGTAGTATTTTCTGTGATAGCGTTCTCAAAAATACATGTCAACGATGCAGAGGCCAGAGTCCTAATATCTTTCATTCAACAGAAAATAGCAATTTTCCATGACTCAATCCAGAATATTTTTAAAAATCTAGATCTAGGATATCATAAGTCAAGTAAAAAACTGTATTATAGAAAAGCACAAACATAAAAAAAACATTAAAAGTGGAGTCATCATTTTAAAAGGAAGAAATTTACAGTGGCAGTGAAAGATCGTATCAGGGTTAGAGGATTGGAGGACAATCTCTGTGTCAGAATCCACACTTTATTGTCAGAACGCACCTCGACATTTTAAAACTGATTTTAGTCACCTTTTAAACGGCTGAGAATTGAGAACATAAAACACAATGTCTAACGCACCACAGAAAGTTTTATGATTCTCTTCCAAAAAAATTTTTAAAAAAAGACAAAAAAAGGAAGAACAAACATCTCTATTTCCATTCCGGATCTGCACAATATATGCTTGCATTCCATTTGCTCTGGTTCATTTACATTTTGCTGAATTCTGTTTTTGTCCATTTTCATCTTTCAAAAGATTTTTTAAAAATCGACAACAAAAAGCCCTCAAAAGATGCTTTCAAGATGAAACTGCAAAGAAAATAAGTACATGAATTAGTGAAACAACATTCAAGTTTATACAAATGGGGCAGTTACGTCTTTTCTCATCTTGTCCGAGAATTAATTGCCCTGCTGAAATTAGACACCAGCATGCTCCATGCAGACAGGAGCCCAAGCTGGAAGCAAACTCTTGGAATGATAATAATACTGCCCCCTGACTCTTTTCACATGGCTACGTTTTTGACATTTTCTTCAATATTCTACCCAGATGTGGTAGGACTATGACAAAAGATTTCTCTAGGCATGACGAGCACATCCGTGGTGAATGGCAGGGAATGACAATAGGCAACAAGTCCCTTTAGTGGCCCCAAAAAGCCCACAGGTCTTCTGCAAACCTTACACATACATGCTCCAAGGAAAGCATATCAAAAATGGAAGCTGTGAGGACAATTTTAATCACCCGACAGACTATTCTATGATCTATTATAACTTTATAACAGCAAATTTCCAACACACAGGAGACTGACAAGCTTATAGTCTCTCCCTGCCCCTCAGTCTCTTTAAATGTTTATGTGAGGGTTTTTACACATGGATGGAGATGACCTTAATATAGTATTTATTTTAATCTACCCAAGGGCAAACTACAAATAGCTAAATTTGACTATAGTGGAATTTTCTTGGTTATTTTTAATTTGACTCAAATCACCTCTATGGGCTATAGAACTTTTCTCCCAGACCCTGGGAGATGTCAGGTGTCACTAATCAGAGTTAGCCCATCTTGTAGTCAGTGCAGCCCAAAGTTCTGCCTGCAAAGTAGCAATTAGAGTCAAGTCTCTTCTGGAAATGCCAATTACTGCTCTTTGTTTTCCCTGTTGAATATCTCCTTAACATAAGAATGACATATCGTTTTTACCCTATCAAATTAGAAAATATTACTTGAAATAACACTCTTAGCTAGCAAGAGAGCAGGGAAAGAAGCATGCCCAAAGATGCTGGTGAAAATGCAAAATGCAATATCTTTTATGAAAAACAATATGCCAACATATACCATGACATTTTTATCCTATGGTATTCACTGATTTTCTTTGGGGAACATTGTTCCATATGTCTAAATAGTCTTAAACCAGACTTTTTAGCATCTGAAATAGTATTGTATTATGTAAATATACTATACTATAGTTTTTCTTTGTTTTCACATGTCAACATTTTAGTGTCCTATTTCGGTTACTATGAATAATGTTGTAGAGAACATCTTTATAAATACGTTTTTAAATTGAATCTTGTTTATTCTTTAGGAAAGATTCTTAGAAATGGAAATACAGCTGTTAGCAGGTGTACCTTCAAGTATAATTTTGTCCTAACAACTACAGAATTGCAATTAGCAAACCAATTCTTCAACTAAAATTCCAGTGGATCATCATTTACAAGGAGCAAAATACATAGTGACAAAAATGACCCTGCTTGTTTACAGAGCCTTGAGAATGGGTAATTTCTCCAAGGAAACCAAATCAGATAACACATATGATTGAGTAGCCATTAACTCAAAAAGGACAAATCAGGTCCCACCAAAGGACATTCGCTTCAAGCAAAGGCACAGCGTGCTAAGTTAACGGCCTTTTGTTTTCAACTAAAGATCCTCTTCCCAAGTTCATTAGTGTGTAAGACCTCTGAACACATTCTTACCATCACTTGTTAGCAATCATTTTCCTGTTTTTTGAAGACTAATAAGCAACCCAGATTTATAAAACGGAAAAGTCAGAATATGATGAAACATTCTGCTACTGCCAAGCCTGGCCTCCCTGATGACATGAAGGGAGAAGTTATTGGCTGGAAGCTGTTCTAAAAGAAGAGATGACTGACCCTTAAATTAAAATTCCAGCTCTGAGAAGCCAATAAATAATAACACACCACTTTTTAACCTTTCGTATTTAAAATGATAACACCCAACGGTTGGCAAGGGAATGGTATTTCCCAAAGCATACCCCTTAGCAGAATATTTCCATGATAAAATGAGGGTTTTTAAAAAATACTTTATTTATTTATTTGAGAGAGAGAAAGCAAGAAAGAGCATAAACAGGGTGAAGGGCAGAGGGAGAAGCAGATTCCCCGCTGATCAGGAAGCCTGACGTGGACTTGATCCCAGGACCTCGGGATCATAAACTGAGCTGAAGGCAGACGCTTAACTGGACTGAGCCACCCAGGTACCCTCCATGATAAAATTAGTTTAGGAAAGAGAACGGAAGGAAGTTTAAGTTGAACATTTAAGGCGCTGTTATAAACTGCGAATCTCCACGAGGGGCTGTAAGCAAGCAGTGTTTCTAAACTTATTTAACTACCAAATTCTTCTTGTTTTATGTTGCCTTTTATTTCTGGCTGCTGCCTTTCTGTGGAGTCTCTCAGGGGAGAGCATTCTGAGGAATATCTTCAGTAAATGTTTCTCTAAGCCGGCAGTTCTCAAACATTTTGGTCTCAAGACTCATTCACACTCTTAAAAATTGTTAAAGGTCCCAAAGAGGTTTTGTGTACATAGGTTCTATCTGTAGATATTTACCATATTAGAAATTGAAACAGAAAATTTTCAAAACACTACTTCATTTTAAACTAATAGTAATAAACCTATTACCTGGACACATATGCAATGTATTTTCTAAAACAAACAAACAAACAAACAAACAAACAAAAGGAACTAGTGGGAAGAGTGGCATTGTTTCAGAGTACTGAAAATCTTTTTAATGTTTGGCTTAATAGAAGACCAGTAGATTCTCATACCTGCTTCTGCATTGTGTTGCTGATGTAGTTTTTGAATGTAGGTGAGATTTGGTAGGGTGAGGTCCAGAGTCCATGACTGAGAAAGAATTCTTGAAACGTCTTTGGTGCAAAAAGTTGGTTTTATGAAAGCACAGGGATAAAGGATGCTGCTTGGGAATATTCCGTAAAGCCCCCAATCCAAGGTAGACTAACCACAGTTGGCTCCAATTATAGCCATTAATAGCCATTAACCTGGGAAATGAGTGAGGGAGAAGCCCTCGCATCTATTGGGAGGAGGAACAGTGAGAAAGGGAATAAAAGTCAGAGTCCCCTTCATCTAGGATGGCCTGTTTTCCTCCAGTGACCGGGGCTGACTCGGAGGAGGCTTATTTAGATAATTATCATCCAATATGTCAGGAGGGAGTTTACTAGGCAACATGTTTGAGCAAACACATTCTACAAGAGGCCCTTAGGTCAGGGTCCTAGTGTAGAGAAATGAAGGCCTAGGTATGAGCAGTGATGGTACCCTAGTTCCATTTGGTCTGTCTCCTACAGAAGAGATCTGATAGCTCCCACTGAGGCAATATGGTGTTACAGGAGCTCTGTCTTTTCCTAAATTTTGCAATCCCAATCGTTTCCAGTGGGTGAAAAGGCATCCCAAGGGAGAATCCTTGGGGACTTAAGAAGAATCTCCCATGCTAGAAAAAGTCCATTACCAAAGAATATCCCCCCAGACTCCTTTGTGGTGTCCCATGCACAGGGTATGTCAGAAGTTCCTGGTGTCAAAGCGGCCCAAGGCATTCCCCCAAACAAAATCGCTATGATCATGACTGTCATTAAAGGCCTGCCCTCCCCCCACTTCCCCATCACATCCTAAGCTATAGATGGGAGGCTGGTGTATGAACCAAAATACCATGCCTAGAAGGTCATGCAGTGAAGGTCACGCCTTATTTTACCTTGCCCTGAACCTGCCATTTTTAACCCATGGAGAACACTAGAACAGTTTTACAAGGGGAAATTACCCAATTTTATAGCTTAAGTAGTTAGTAGAGGACATTGGCAGAAAACAGTAAAGATAGAAATCCATCGTGGTCTAAGTGATATTCTAACACAAGTAGTCTTTATAGCCGGCTTCCCTAGGAAAGGGTCCCTGTTTGGGGTTCAGTTCAATCAGGTACAGTTTCAGCCAGCTCCCAGTGGATATCTCACAGCCATAAGCAGCTAGACCAGGGAAGTGAAGGGGATCACATTAGACCAATGAGGAGGAAATCTCACACAGGAGTCTTAAGATTGGCAGCCATTCTGGTGACTTAAGTGGCTATCCTGTGCCAAAGACAGGCAACTTTGTATAAGGACAGGAATAAAGAGAGGGCATCAAGTTTCTGGGTCTTATTACCATTCTGGCCAGGGTACTAACTTCCAGCCCAAAGGAAGGCTTTCTCCTCCCTATACAGTAGTCATAGGCTAGAGGATTGGAGCCTGAGCAATCAACAGGAAAGTATTCCAATAAGACCGTACTCCTTGAAGAGTCCCTGAAATGGATGTAAAGGAAGAGATAAAGTACTCACCAACTTTGTACCAAACCTCAGAGTCCAGATGTAAAGACTCAGAAGCCCCACACTGTAGTACCAAATAATGTAGTTTTTGAATGTAGTTGAGATTTGTTGGGGTGAGGTCCAGAGCCAACAACCAAGAAAGAACTCTTGAGATGTCTTTGGTTCAAAAATGGTGGTTTTATGAAAGCATGGGGACAGGACTTGTAAGCAGAAAGAGCTGCTGCCCCAGGGTTCTGAGGGATGACTGATTATATACTTGGGGCATTGGGGGAGGTAAGGAAAGGGGAGGTCTTCAAAAGGACTTTCTTATGCTAACGAGGACCTATAAGCTACTGGAGGCCTTGCCATTGCCAAGTTCAGGTTGTTCTTCCCTGTAGTAAGGCATTAACATGAAGACAGTTGGGAGCTTTCTAGAGGAAATGTCACACATATTCCACCCAGAAGGGTGGGTTGGGGACAGTTTGCGGAGTGTCAGCTTGTGCTTTGTCCTTGGCTTGCCTTCCACTCCCTCATCACTGTGATACACTGTTTAGCTGAAGTATGTCAAAGCCTAGGAGTATTTTAATCACCTTTTCAAAGAACTATGGATATTCTTCTTGGATACTGCATCGAAAGTAGACAAAGGGGAGTGATTTCACCAAGATGGGAAAACAGGCTATTCCTAATTTTGCTTCTCCTCGTAAGAAAAACAACTAACGGGGCACCTGGGTGGCTCAGTGGGTTAAGCCTCTGCCTTCGGCTCAGGTCATGATCTCAGGGTCTTGGGATCGAGCCCCGCATCGGGCTCTCTGCTCGGCAGGGAGCCTGCTTCCTCCTCTATCTATGCCTGCCTCTCTGCCTACTTGTGATCTCTCTCTCTCTGTCAAATAAATAAATAAAATATTTTAATTAAAAAAAAAACAAAACTAACATCTATTCAAGAATAAGATACCACTGAAAGAATCTTAGGACACAGGGGTGAGGCAGAAGCACACGCTATACCACAAAGGCAAAGACAGAGGACATCAGAACGGAAAAAAGATGAGCTACCTGTTAACTGTACTGCCCCTCCATCAGGCTAGCACTAGGTTAGAGAGGTCTCCCGGAGCCTCCCGTCCCTCCGGAAGGTAAAGAGAATACAGAAGACAACCAGCATTCCCGAGCATTGTGGGTACTTTGTGAGAAGCCCTTCCTCTGATCTCACCCTGTGAAAATTGCAGGGGACTCTGTAGGGCCCAGGCACTGTGATGAAGAAGGGGGAGGGGCTCACAATGAGCAGTGCAAGGATCTTGGCAGAGAGAGTTCATGCCTGCAGTGTCCAAGCAGTAATCCCAACCAGTGCCTCTCCTCATCTGCATAACCCAGCTGGGGTATGTCCTGACCAGAGAACTCAGTGGGGAGCAGATCTGCCTGGTTTGGATCCTCAGACAAGTTTTGCCAGCCCTGGAGCCCAATTTGCACATGCCCAAGCAAGGTGCTGAATCACAGCTCCATGCTCTGCTGAGTGTGCCTTTTGACCTCATCTGACCAGAAGGGCTGGCGACAACTCCTAGAAGCTCTGTGGTCTAGCAGTGCTAGAGCTCAGAGGAGGGCAAACAGAGATCATCTCCAGAACAAAGTCTATACTAGCATAGAGGTTTCCCATACTGTGTACAGACAGGGGGATTAAGTTGTAGATAAGGCTGAGGGTAGCTCTCAGCTCCTCCAAACTGGACAGCCTGTTTGGGAAACTAAAAGTAGTTTGCAGTGATCCCCCACCCACCCACCCAGGCAAAGGAGATGAGAAGCAAACCCACCCACTGTGGAGAGTGTCTTCCAGGCTCACCTGACCAGAAGGACTCGTGAAAATACATGAAAGCTGAGCAGGTTAGTAGTACTCCATCCAAGAGAAAAGTAGATAGAGCCAATAGTTTGTAATACAAAGCCAGTGGTCCTGTTTGGTCAGAAAATGAGGGGTGAGGGGTACAGATTGATTTGAGTTAGAACAAAGAACTTTACTGGTTTTAGAGTTGCTTCTCCCACTGTGCCTGGTCAGGGATTCTAATTCATAGCCCTATGCTACAATCTTTAGCCTGTCCAATTAGCGAATGTAACCAGAGCATACAGGAGACTATACAGACCACTCAGCAGCACTGTCCACAATGGCACTTGAATAGAAAGCACAGCCCATGGTTTCTGACATCTGCAGAACAAAACTGGTGGCCTCCCCTGACCAGGGAATTCAGTATGCATTCAGGTCTGATAGAGGCCTCCAAACAATGAAATGTACAAGCCCTAGGACATGGCCTGCTGCCTTGTCAGGGCAGGGAAGCTAACTCCCAGCCCCATCTATTACTGAATATAGTAACTAAGCCCAACCATCTAGTAATTCTGATGAATTACTAGTAAGGAGATTAAATCAGTAATCAAAAATATCCCAACATAGAAAAGACTAGGAGCAGATGTCTTCATTGGTTAATTTAACCGAACATTTAAAGAATTAACACCAATCCTATAAAAGTTTTCCCAAAAAAATCAAAGAGGAGAGAACACTCCCAAATTCATTTTACGTAGCCACCATTACCCTGATTCCAAAACCGGAGAAGGACATTACTAGAAAAGATAACTATAGAACATTATTCCTGATGAATATAGATGTAAAAATTCTCAATAAAATCCTAGAAAACTGAATTCAATAGCATATTAAAAGAATCATTCACCATGATCAACAGAGATTTATCCATGGGAAGTAAGGATGGTTCGATATATACCAATCAACCAATGTGATTTATCATATTAATAGAATTTTTTTAAATAAAGAAAATATGATTATCTTAATAGATGCAAAAAAAGCATTTAACAAAATTTAAAATCCATTCATGATAAAAACTCTTAACTTAAACACCAAAGGAACATATCTCAACATAATAAAGACCGTATATGACAGGCCCACAGATAACATCATATTCAATGTGAAAGAATGAAAGTTTTTCTTCTAAGATCAGGAGCAAAACAAGTGTGCCTATTCTCATCAATCCTATTCACCAGGGATCTGGAAGTCCTAGCTAGAGAATCAGGCAAGGAAAAAAAAAATCAGAATTGAAAAGGAAGAAGTAAAATTGTCTCTATATGCAGATGACCTGATTTGATATAGAAAAAAAAAAAAAATCCTGAATATTCAACCAAAAATCTATTAGACCTAATCAATGAATTCAGTGAAGTTGCAGGATACAAAATTAACATACAAAAATTAGTGGAATTTCTATACAATAATAAAATTACTGGAAAAGAAATAAATCTATCTCATATACAATAGCATCAAAAACAATAAAATACTTAGGAATAAATAACTAAAGAGGTGAAAGATCCCTATTCCAGAAGCTGTAAGACATTAATGAAATAAGCAAAGAAGACACAAATAAATGGAAAAGTATCCCATGTTCATCGATTGAAAATATTAATATTGTTAAAATGTCAGTACTACCAAAAGCCATCCACAGATTCAAGGCAATTCCTATCAAGATTTCAGTCAACTAGAGAAGCAAGATGGCAGAGGAGTAGGAGACCTAAATGTCGTCTGGTCCCAGGAATTCAGCTAGCTAGTTATCAAACCATTCTGAACACCTACAAACTCAACAGGAGATTGAAGAAAAGAACAGCAAAAATTCTATGAACAGAAAAGCGACCACTTTCTGGAAGGTAGGACATGCAGGGAAGTGAATCCAATGCAATATTTGGGAAGACCACGGGTAGGAGGGAGCCTCCATCAGCTGGCTACTGGCAAGTGGTCAAGCAGCAGAGCACAAAATCAGAACTTTTAGAAGTCTGCTGCATGGAGGGATATCACTCGTAGCTAAGTGGGGGATGGAATCCTCGCTGGGGCAGTGTAGTCTCAGGACCCTTCAGGTCACAGAAAGACTGTGGGTCCCTGAGTGCTGCAGAGCTCCCAGGTATCGGAGTGGGGAAGCCGACTGCAAAGACGGAGCCAAGGAGTGAGCTCCCAGCTCGGGGTTGCCATAAACCATGATCCAAGGCACAGTAGGGCCACTGCTCTTCAAACAGTGACCCCATAAGTGGCAAATCCAGGGAGACCCTCACTTCCTCCAATAGAAGGAGTGGCACAGGAATGTGCTGCAGGAGTTGGCTGGGTTTGGAGACTCCAAATACAGCCATGTGGCAGAGAAAAAAATGCTCAGTCACAGGCCAGGTGAGTATGGAGCACAACCAAAGACCAGGGAGACAGGAGTGATTGACTGCTTTTCTCTGAGGACTCACTGAAGAGGGGGGCCCAGAGCTCTCAGCTCTTTTAGGGCCAGAGATTGGGAAGCCACAATTTTCATCTTCATCCTCCAAAGCTGTATGGAAAGCTTTCAGGGAAAAAATGCTACCAAGACCAAAGCCAAGCAGATTGCTTAGCTTAACCCCTGAAAGGGTGGTGGAGTTCTCCCTTCAGCAAAGACATTTGAGAATAATTGCAACAGCCCTTCCGCCACAAGATCAGCAAAAACATCCAGCCAAGACCAAGTTTACCAATCAATGAGAACTGCAAAAATCCAGCACTAGGGAAATATAGCACATAGAATTCATGGCTTTTCCCCCTGATTCTTTAGTCTTTCTAAGTTAAATTTTTTCAATTTTACTTTTTTCTTATTTTTTTTTAAATTTTTTCCTCTTTCCTATTTTAACCAACATCTTATCAATATCTTCTTAAAAATCTTTTTAATTTTCATTTTAATAGTCATATTCTATTTCTTGATTGTATTTAACCACACACACACACACACACACACATAAATTTTTCTTTCATTAAAATTCTGGGATACAGTTTATGCTAACAGACCAAAATATACCCTAAATCTTGGGTATGGTTTTGTTCTAGTCTCCCACCTGATCACATTCTCTACTCTTCTTTTTTTCCTTCTTTTTTCAAACAACATCTTATCAATTCCTTTTTAAAAATCTTTTTTAATTTTCATCTTTACAGTTATATTCCATCCCTTCATTATATTTACCCTAACTTTTGCGTATATATATATACCTTTTTCTTTCTTTAAAATTTTGGGAGGCAGTTTCTTCTAACAGACCAAAATACACCCAAAATCAAGTGTGTGGCACTGTTCTATTCCACAGCCTGATTAAATACAGATTTTTTTTTTTCCATTCCTTTGCCCCCAATTTCGGGTCTCTTCTGATTTGTTTAGTGTATATTTTTCTGAGGTCGTTGTTACCCTTTTAGCATTTTGTTCTCTCATTCATCTAGTCTTTTCTGGACAAAATGACAAAGCAGAAAATCTCACCTCAAAAAAAAAAAAAAAAAGAGGCAGTACTGGGACTTAATCAATAAGGACATTAGTAAGTTGTTGGAAATGGAGTTCAGAATGATGATCATAAAGATACTAGCTGGGCTTGAAAAAAACAGAGAGGATACCAGAGAATCCCTTTCAGGAGAAAAAAGAAGAACTAAAATCTAACCAAGTTGAGGGGCGCCTGGGTGGCTCAGTGGGTTAAAGCCTCTGCCTTCAGCTCTGGTCATGATCCCAGGGTCCTGGGATTGAGCCCCACATTGGGCTTTCTGCTCAGCAGGGAGCCTGCTTCCTCCTCTCTCTCTCTCTCTGCCTGCCTCTCTGCCTACTTGTGATATCTATCTGTCAAGTAAATAAATAAAATATTTTTTAAAAAATAAAATAAAATCTAACCAAGTTGAAATAAAAAAAGCTATTAATGAGGTGCAATGAAAAATGAAGGCTCTTACTGCTAGGATAAAGCAGAAAAGAAAATTAGTGCTATAGAAGACTAAGTGATGGAGAAGAAAGAAGCTGAGAAAAAGAGAGATAAACAACTACTGGATCACAAGGGGAGAATTCGAGAGATAATGATACTATAAGATGAAACAATATTAGAATAATTGGGATCCCAGAAGAAGAAGAAAGAGAGAGGAGGGCAGAAGCTATATGGAGCAAAGTATAGCAGAAAACTTCCAGGAGGCACAGAGAACCCCCCTCAAAATCAATAAAAATAAGCGAACACCCCATCTCTATAGCAAAGCTCACAAGTCTCAGAGACAGAGAAAATCCTATATATAGGAATACAAGCCATTCTCAAGAAACAAGAAAGGTCTCAAATACACAACCTAACCCTACACCTAAAGGAGCTGGAGAAAGAACACCAAATAAGGCCTGAACCCAGCAGAAGACGAGAAATAATAAAGATCAGAGCAGAAATCAAAGAAATAAAAACCAAAAGAATGGTAGAACATATCAACGAAACTAGGAGGTGGTTCTTTGAAAGAATTAATAAGATTGATAAATCCCTGGCCAGACTTATCAAAAAAGATAAGAGAAAGGACCCAAACTAATAAAATCATGAATGAAAGAGAGAGATCACAACCAACACCAAAGAAATACAAACAATTATAAGAACATACTATGAGCAACTATACACCTGCAAATTTGACAATCTGAAAGAAATGGATGCATTCCTAGAGACAGAGACATATAAACTACCAAAACTGAACCAGGAAGAAAGAGAAAAAACCTGAAGCGGCCCATAACCAGAAAGGAAATTGAAGCAGTCATCAAAAATCTCCCAGGGGCCAGATGGCTTCCCAGGGGAATTCAACCAAACATTTAAAGAAGAATTAATACCTATTCTCCTGAAATTGTTCCAAAAAATAGAAATGGAAGGAAAACTTCCAAACTCATTTTATGAGGCCAGCATTACCTCAATCCCAAAACCAGACAAAGAACTCATCAAAAAGGAGAATTTCAGACCAATATCCCTGATGAACATGGATGCAAAAATTCTCACCAAAACATTAGCCAATAGGATCCAACAGTACATTAAAAGGATTATTCACATTACCAAGTGGGATTTATTCCTGGGCTGCAAGGTTGGTTCAACATTCGCAAATCAATCAATGTGATACAATACATTAATAAAAGAAAAACAAGAACCATATGATAGATGCAGAATAGATGCAGAAATAGATGCAGAGAAAGCATTTGATGAAGTACAGCATGCTTTCTTGATCAAAACTCCACAGTGTAGGGATAGAGGGTACATACCTCAATATCATAAAACCATCTATGAAAAACCCATAGCAAATATCATTCTCAATGGGGAAAAACTGAGAGCTTTCACCCTAAGGTCAGGAACACGGCAGGAATGTCCACTATCACCACTGCTATTCAACATAGTACTAGAAGTTCTTCAACATAGTACTAGAAGTTCTAGCCTCGGCAATCAGACAACAAAAAGAAATAAAAGGCATCCGAATTGGCAAAGAATAACTCAAACTCTCACTCTTTGCAGATGATATGATACTTTATGTGGGAAACCCAAAAGACTCCACTTCAAAACTGCTAGAATTCATACAGGAATTCAGTAAAGTGGCAGGATATAAAATCAATGCACAGAAATCAGTTGCATTTCTGTACATCAACACCAAGACAGAAGAAAGAGAAATTAAGGAGTTGATCCCATTTACAACTCCACCCAAAACCAGAAGATACCTAGGAATAAATCTAACCAAAGAGACAAAGAATCTGTACTCAGAAAAACTACAGAATACTCATGAAAGATATGGAAGAAGACACAAAGAAATGGAGAAACGTTCCATGCTCATGGATTAGAAGAACATATATTGTGAAAATGTCTATGCTACCTAGAGTAATCTACATATTTAATGCAATCCCTATCAAAATACCATCAACTTTTTCCAAAGAAATGGAACAAATAATCCTAAAATTTATAGGGAACCAGAAAAGACCCCGAATAGCCAGAGGAATGTTGAAAAAGGAAACCAAAGCTCATGGCATCACAATTCCAGATTCTAAGCTCTATTTCAAAGCTGTAATCATCAAGACAGAATGGTACTGGCACAAAAACAGACACATAGATCAATGGAACAGAATGGAGAGCCCAGAAATGGACCCTCAGCTCTACAGTCAACTAATCTTCGACAAAGCAGGAAAGAATGTCCAACAGAAAAGAGACAGTCTCTTCAACAAATGGTGTTGGGAAAATTGGATAGCCACGTCCAAAAGAATGAAACTGGACCATTTCCTTACACCACACACAAAAATAGACTCCAAATGGATGAAAGACCTGAATGCGAAACAGGAACCCATCAAAATCCTGGAGGAGAACACAGGCAGCAACCTCTTTGACCTCAGCCACAACAACTTCTTCCTAGAAACATTACCAAAGGCAAGGGAAGCAAGGACAGAAATGAATATTGGGATTTCATCAAGATCAAAAGCTTTTGCATAGCAAAGTAACAGTCAACAAAATCAAAGAGAACTGACAGAGTGGGAGAAGATATTTGCAAATGACATATCAGATACAGGGCTAGGATCGAAAATCTATAAAGAAGTTATCAAACTCAACACCCAAAGAACAAATAATCCAACCAAGAAATGGGCAGAAGACATGAACAGACATTTCTGCAAAAAAGACATCCAGATGGCCAATAGACATAGGAAAAAGTGCTCAACATCTCCTGGTATCAGGAAATACAAGTCAAAACCACAGTGAGATACCACCTCACACCAGTCAGAATGGCTAAAATCAACATGTCAGAAAATAACAGATGTTGATATCCCAATGTTTATAGCAGCAATATTCACAATAGCCAAACTATGGAAAGACCCTAATGTCCATTGACAGATAAATGGATAAAGAAAATGGGTATATAAATATACAATGGGACATTATACAGCCATCAACCTCTCCCCTGCCCCAAATCTTGCCATTTGCAATGATGTGGATGGAACTAGAGGGTATTATGCTAAGCGAAATAAGTTAATCAGAGAAAGACAACTATCTTATCATCTCACTGGTACGAGGAATTTGAGAAACAAGACAGAGGATCTAGGGGAAGGGAGGGAAAAATGAAACGAGATGAAACCAGAGAGGGAGACAAAGCATAAGAGACTCTTAATCTCAGGAAATAAACTGAGGGTCGCTGGAGTGGAGGGAGGTGGGAGGGATGGGGTGGCTGGTTGATAGACATTGGGAGGGTTGTGCTATGGTGAGTGCTGTGAATTGTGTAAGTCTGATGAATCACAGACCTGTACCCATGAAACAAATAATACATTATATGTTAATTAAAAAAAAAAAAAGATTTCAATGGCCATTTTTTTACACAAGTAGAAAAACACTCCTAAAATTTATATGAAACTGCAGAGCCAAAATACTGAGAAAGAGGAATAATGTAGGAGGTATCACATTTCCTCATTTCAAGCTATACTATAAAGCTATAGTCATCAAAACAATATGGTACTGCATAAAATCATAAAGACTAATGAAACAGAATCAAAAGCCCAGAAATAGACCATGCATGTACAGTCAACTAATATTTGAGAGGATAACCAACCATATTTAATGAAGAAAAGAGCGCCTCTTCAATAAAAGGTACTGAGATAATTGGATATTCACATATAAAAGAACACAACTGGATTCATTTAGTTTTCGTTAAAGTAAAAAGTTTCTGCCCAGGAAAAGAAACAATCAATAAAATGAAAAGACAACCTATAGAATGGGAGAAATATATGTAAACCATATATTTGATAAGGGATTAATATCCAAAACATATAATGAACTCATAGAACTCAATAGCAAAAAAACAAATGAAAACAACAAAAGAAAGAAAAAGAAAAAATTTTAAAAGATGCACAAATAACCTGAACAGACATTTCTCCAAAGAAGATATATGGAAAGCCAACAAACACATGAAAAGATGCTCAACATCACCAGACATGGGGAAAATGCAAGTTAAAACTACAATGAGAGATAACTTCACACCTGTTAGAATGGCCATCATCAAAAAGACAAGAGATAAATGCTGGTGTGGATGTGGAGAAAAGGGAAGCCTTGTGCAGTGTTGGTGAGATTATAAATTGATACAGTTACTACGGAACAAAGTATGGAGGATCCTCAAAAAACTAAAAATAGAACTATCATATAGTCCATCAATTAGACTTCTGGGAATATATCTAAAGGCATCAAAAACACCAACTCGAAAAGATATCTATACCCCTATGTTCACAGCAACATTATTTACAATAGCCAAGATATGAAACAATGTAAGTGTCCATCAGTGGATGATTAGACAAAGAAGTTGTGGTATATATAAATATACAGTGGAATATTATTTGGCCATAAAAAATGAGGAGACTATATTATATTTCATAACTAATTATATTTTATAATCATATTTTATAACTTTTATATTTTATAACTTCCATGTTTTATGGACACAGAAGGTATTATGCTAAGTGAAACACATCAGACAAAGAAGAACAAATAGTGTATGATTTCACTTACACGTAGAATCTAAAAAAATTTTTTTCATAAAAAAGAGATCAAACTTGTGGTTAATAGGGACAGGAAATGGGGAGAGGGGCAAGTTGGAGGAAAATAGTCAAAAGCATACAAACCACCAGTTATAAGATAAATAAATACTAGGGATATAATGTACAAGGTGATCACTATAACACTACTTTATGATCTATAGGGAGGTTGTTAAGGAAGTAGATCCTAAGAATTTTTATCACAAAGAGAAAATGCATGCTGGCTGAACATGTTGTGGTAATCATTTCACAATACATGTAAACCAAATCATCATGCATACCTTAAACATATACAGTCATGTATGTCAATTATTTCTCAATAACCCTGAAACAAATGCTAAGCATGTGGGGAAAAAAACCACCACCACCTTCCTGCCAATATTTTTTTTAAGAAAAGTTATTCAGTTCCTGCCTTTGCTAATATTTTTCTATATAGTTTTCTTATAGTTAGACTAGAAAAGCCATTAGCTCAGATCCAAGTATACCTCAGGCCTTTTTAGTAACAAAAATTCATATGACAACCCAGTAAATGAATAAGTGAACCAAGCCATGGAGCATTAGAACTAAAAGACAAAATAAGTGTAATTGGAGGACAAAGGGATATTTTTAAAAGAAGAAGGAAATACGAGCAACACATAAAATAAGCTGTTGAAACACAAAGTATAACATAAAGTTAGCACAGTAGCTGGAATTATAATCAAGTACACATCGAACAAACAGTCTCTTTTCTTTGAATTTGAAAGTTTCACTGAGATGGATGGTTTGGTGATTCCAGGTTTTTTAACTGATATGGCTCCTATGGATTCAAAAGGATATATATTGATCTTTCTGCAAGAGTTCACAGGCTCAGGACCTATGAGGGTGGCACATAAGCTTGAATTTAAGAGGGAAACTTCTCTAATAAAATATCTCAACACTGTGGAGAAACCTGGAGATGGTTCTAGTTGCAGATCTTTGGAAAAGCCAAAATTCAAAATCCAAAATAAAAATTTATTCTCCTCTTCCATCCTATCTCATTTTCTATCAGTCAACAGTCTGATTTTTGTTCACTAGAGAAAAGTAGCTACTTTACTTACCTTATGTCAACTAAAATGAAGGAAGTATTGGGGCACCTGGATAGCTTATTCAATTAAGCATCCAACTTGGTTTTGACTCAGGTCATGATCTCAGGGTCATGAGATCAAGCCCTGCATCATGCCCTCTGTTCAGCCTAGAGTCTGCTTGAGATTCTCTCTCCTCTGCCCCTCCCACTCTTGCTCTCTTACTCTCTCTCTCTAAAATAAATAAATCAATATAAAATGAAGGAATATTTATCCCAGTATAGTGTCATTATATTGATTGTGTAATGGGTTGACACTTGAGGGATGTGGAAATCTTGAAAACCATACAGTAAATTGTGGTAGGCAGAATACTACTCCTCCCCAAGATGTCCATGTCCTAAACCGTGGAAACTGTGAATAGGTCATGTTATGTGGCCCAATGATCTTATACTAGACATCGGGAAACAGAGCTTTATAGTAAGAGAAATCTCATTCTCTTTCTCAGGAGTCTGAATTTCATTTCAAATTTCCAAGTACTTCCCTCCCCAACTCTGTCCGCATTCATGATTATAATCTCTTGAAGGTTTTAGTCAGCTTTAGCATGATGTCCCCTGAATCAGAGAGCTCTGAGGCTCTGGACTATATTCAGGATCTTTCCTAATGGAAGTGTGCCTCCTGGATCACTAACATCAGCATCATATCACTGTTGATTGAAAATGAAGAATCTCAGGCCTTAACACAGACTAATAAATCAGATTCATGTGCATACTGAAGTTTAAGAAACACTGCTTTAGGCAAATATTTTGTGGGTCACAGAAATCTTAGGAGATTTTCCTCAGTTCCCTGACTCCTGGTGTCGATGCTAACTATGGCTGCGGTGGTGGATGTTGTTATTGTGATAATGATGATGATGGTTGTAATGGTGGTGTTTGCGGTAGTGGTGGTTGTGATAGTGTGGACAGTTTTAGTAATAATTATGTATGGCAAATGGCTACACTGAGAAAGTGTTTTCTCCAATATGGCAGACATCCACTGACCTTGCCTACCTTTGTAACCTAGCAACTAGCACAATCCTTGGCCTATAAAATGTAGTTAATAAATATTTGTTGATTGAAAAAGAGAACACGATCTACATATATAATCAGCCATAGAATTCCAGAAACCACATCCTTCCTCCACTCCTCCAAGACAAAATTTAAAAATATATATATTCTACAGAAATTCTATATAAATCCATCCAACCATCTGTCCATCCATTCACTCATCTACCCATTATTCATTCTATGGACTTCATTCATTCATGTACTGAATAAGCATTTAGTGAGAATTTACATTTGTATTAGATTCTAGGGGTTTAATGATGAAAAGAACACAATGCTGCCTTGACCAGTTCAAAATCAACTTAGAGATATCAACAATGATAATGAAGTGTAAAGATTCAGTGTCAGAAACGGAAGGGCATTATAGAGCTACTAAGTAGAAAATAATCAAAATATGGATTTTAGGGGCTGAGAATAAAGGATTTGAATGGTAAGTAGAGTTTCACTAAAAATAGGGGAGACAATGACATTCCAGGAAGATGAGTTATTTCCATGTGTTTGGGTAGCTTTTGGCATTCTGAACCTTGTAATATCTGTCAAGTTTGGGATATGAAATAAGAAATATGACTAATGAAGTTGGCCCAAGAGGAAGGAATTATAATTTTGCTTTGTATCTCTAGATTTCTTAGAACTAAGAGAAGTTTGCCACCATTCCCACCAAAAATCTCTAGGAATGTGCCCATTATTTTTATGACAGCTGAGGCTTCCATGCCACATGACTTTAATATGTGTTACAAAAAATTCTTGCCATGGAAAAAAAGGATAGAACCAATAAATAAGCTCACAGTGTGCTTCAGAAAATTCCTAAAAAACAATTTATCTAAGCAAATACTTTCCTTATCTGGGTAAACAGCCCATGCAGAGTACATTAGATCTAGCACACTTGCTCAAATAGCTTACTGAACAAACAACTATTTATGTATCACGGCTCATTTCAAGACCCTCACTTACTGTGTCCACCAACCCCAAAATATTGTGTCATGAATTTAGTTCAATCCCAATCAGAGCACTGCACTGAAAGATCTGCCTTAAACCATGTGAGCTCAGATTCAAAAATCTTAGAAACATCTGCTCCTGATCTGAACTTCCTGAGATATTACTGAGGAAAGGAGTTCTCTCTTACTGCAGCAGGTTTAATCAACTTAAATTTGCCTGATAAACAGATGATTTGGAGAGCAGTTTGGGGACCGTTAACATTTAAAATGTCTGAGAATAAAGTAATAGAAAGAAAGGAAATTCTAAGTTTATCCTGTGGGTCTCTTATAGTTACAGACTGAAATAGAGTTGGGAGTGGCCAAATCATTTCATGATTTAGTAGATTAAATCTCATTAAAGGAGGACAATATAAATATAGATGCTAATTGTTGTCATAGGAAATAAAGATGTTTGAAATATTTATAACAGAATGCCTAACAGCAAATTATTGAAAGTACGTCTTGGAAAATACGCTCACAGTGTTTCTCCAAACATCGTGTAGCTGCAACCACTATTTATTTTCCAACAGTATTTGTAAAACTAGCAAGTTAATTATTTTTCTTTTCCATTACCTGCTTTAAGTTTGTGGTTCATACAATGTAATGACTGTCTATTGTGAATATTGTTGAAAAAAATCTGAGAGGTTAAAAAGGATTAATCAAATAGTGTCAAGATTTTCATTCAAAAAATTTATACACAATTTGAGGGTGTACTGTAATCACTGTTAAACTTTGACGGGGAAAAGCCATTTCCATTTCTGGTCTGACTGAGAAACAGAGTACAATTGCCTTTGGAGCTGCTGAACATTTTTAAAGACTTGATAAATGGTAGTTTCTTTAATAGTTGTAGAGTGGAATCTAAAACTGTATCAATAAATTTTTAGTGTTCTATTATGTAAAAAATCTATGGTCTGTGTTGTACTTGAAATGGACCCTGTCCCCACGCAAAACTTCACAGAAGCATGCATTGCTCTGGTCGAAAATATTGGCTCACTGGATTATGCAGATCTTCCAAATGCTGACACATTTCATTATATGATATAAAAAAGAATCATATTTGTTAATATCACCATCGATCTCATCAGAAAAGTCTTTAAGTATTGGAAAGCTGCCAAGCTCATGGTGGCAGATACGAGTGTTCCAAAATTCTAATTTTTGCTTGAAATTGTGAGTTTTATCATGGCAACAAATACTGTCCAATGGTTTACTTAAAGTGACAGGCTTAGTGTCTGCATTTTTGAGAAAATGTCTATCAAATATCAAGGTCTGAATACCTTTATTTCACCTGTCAGTTGTTCTTTCAAGTAAAAAATGGTATTCCATATTAAAACGGTTGGTTCCACTTACAACTGAAACAGTGCTTGCTCTCAAACAACTATGATACTTCAGGATGCAATGGCAACTTCTTTTACGCAAGCTTCCTATTTCACTAAAAAAAAAAAATTGGTATACGTGAGAGTCGAAACTTAAGCAAATTAATCATTTCTACTGTTTCATCAAGTTCATTCTTAAAATGAAAAAATTTTTTAACCATGTTGGTAAAGAATAAAAGACCAATGGTACAGTTTGGTGCCCTTGCCTTGACTTATGCTGAAGTGCTGGATTCATGCAGTTTTATCTGCCATTGTTTTTGTACTACCAGTACAAATGTCAACAGAAAGAGACAACAACTTAATTTTATGGTAATATAGTTATTGCCTTGCAGACACCCTGATGAAGTCTCAGGACCCCTAGGCATCCATGAAGCATATTTGGAGAATTGCTATTCTAGACTCAAAATCTGGGTCTGACAAAAGACAGTTGATTAGAGACAAAGAGGAAAGTTCTCAGCACCACTTTATAGCTCATCCCCTGGGAATGTTAATTAATTCACGAGTGTCAGGTAGTAGATCTACATTTTCCTGCCATGTTCCCTATTTTGTCCTAAGTATTATAAACCACTCAGTTCCCGCTCAGGATCAAATTCATGCGTGCAGCAGCAATGGAGTCAAAGCTGAGAGGACCTATTCAACTTATTCATAGGCAAAGATCCCAGGCTTTTGGCTCCAGGTCCAGCAGCAGTACGAGGAATGTTGTAACATCTACAGCAGAGATGTGCAAGAAGATATTTGGAGACCATGGTCTGTCTGCAGCTTGGGGGTGTGCAAGTCTGCATGGCCATGGAATGTCACTGGTAAGGAAGGTATCATCAACCTAAACTCATCGGCCTGGGCCTTTATCTGAGTGGGTAGCCTATGACCTCACATTTAATAGATCATCCATGGAACCTATCTATTCGAAATCAAGTTTCTAGAGCAGTGATTCCCAAAATAGGATTCCTAAATCACTTGCATCAGAATCATGTAGAATGCTTGTTAAAAATACTCCTTCTTGGATTCACTAGAGGAGCGTATCCGAGGATGGGACAGGGCAACTGGAATAGCAATGCAGGTTAGGTTCTGTCCATGTTGCACCAACATATACAATTGCTGGAGGCTGTAGCTTGGAATTTCATTTTTAACTAATTGTCAGTGTGAATCTTGGGATAATAGAACCTGAAAGAGTATTCTAGAGCAGCTCTAACTTCATTGTGTCTCAGAATTAAATGTCTTGGGGTTGAAAATACAGATTTCTGTATGCCATGCTAGACCTGCCTAATCAGAGTCTCTTAGGCAGATGTATTTTCAAGGAGCTTCATATGTATTTTTCAAGGAGCTTCATAGGCAGTTCTGACGCCCATCAAAATGTGAAGATATTTTCTAGACTAAGGTTGCAACACTGTCTACAAGAAGCCAATTCTGTGAAAGTTGAAGACAACAGACACACTGGCTGAGGAAACTCTCGTGTCATTTAGACAGGCTATTCAGTACCTACAAACTCATCTTCTAAAATACTCAATAATTTTTTTCTTAAATACAACTTTCTATCCTCCTCTATTATCACATTTGTTTTCATTCTTAGTAGGGTATTAGAGCTTACCTTGCATGTTATTCCACCAACATCTTGAAATTTATTTTGCCAGAATTTTCTGGTTTCATATGAATGCTAACTATACACAGTCGATTTTTTTAAAAAGGGTTTTTGTTTTTCATCTTATGTGAGACCCTCAGATCCTTCAGGCAAAAGACAAACTTAATTTACTTTCAAATTACCAAATTAGCTCCGATTTTTAAAAAACCATTCAAGTTTCATGTGATGTACTTAACATTAAAAAAAATGACTCGATGTAAATGTCATAGCTGGCAATGATCCTATTCTTGGGATCTTTTACATAAAACAGAGTAGGGAGGAAGAGCCTATGGCTGCCAAAATAGAACCAAACACATAGAAACAAAGAAAAGAAACAAAAGCACAACTCACCTCTTCCAGACCACAGGGAAACATGCAGATAAGTCAGTGATTTTTCCTTCCAACTAACTCCTGAGGTAGTCTTAACTATTGTAAGAGCACTGGGCTTAAGTAAGAGCAAATAAAAACTAGGCTATTCTGCTGTCCTTGATATCAAGAACACCAAATCTTCTAGCCACTAAAAAAGTACACAGGCCCAGGCAAGTGATATTGATGCTTCAAAGACCATAGGTCTTTGTGAATACAGACCAGCGTCTCATAAACTCCACCAGACAGAAAAACTGTTTAGTGGAATGTCAAGAATTAGAGTTAAGAAAAGAATTGAGGGCAATTCTCAGGTCAAATTAGTTTGGAAAACCACTGAGTTATACAAGTTAAACACTTCTTTTACTTCGGGACTTCTCAGAGCCCTTCTGCATATGGTATATGCATATGATCATATGATAGTTGTCTTTCTCTGATTGACTTATTTCACTAAGCATAATACCCTCTAGGTTTTCTTTTTAACTGCATTTCAATTTGACCCAAGCGATCTATTCTATCCAAAAAGAACAAACAACACACTCAAGGAAATACATCCATAAACTGTAATATAAGCTGACTAGATCCTTTTCTGCTTACCCATTTTCAATGACTGCCAATTGTCTGCAGATAAAAATCCCAATCTCTTAGCTGCTATACAACCTTCCCAGGTTGTCTCCAACTGACTTCTTACACCAAAAGATCCATCTTTCAGAAGCCATAGAGTTTGTGAGTAAGATCATGGGCTTTGGAGGCAGACAGACATGGTTAAAAGCACAGGCTCCACTCCACCACGACCTGAGTAAATTATGCTACACCTCTAAGCCCTTGATTGTCTATGGCTTATGGACCACTCCAGGCAGCAGCAACAGCAGCATTTAGAGCTCAGGAGGCACAATCACAGGTCCCACTGCAAATCTGCCTCATCAGAATCTGCATTTTTACAAGATCCTCAGGTGATTCCCCATACACATGAAAGCCTGAGATGCACTACTCTAATTCTCATGGGCTCATGTGAACATCTGAGGTAATAATAGAGTAATAGTAACATAGGAGATGGCAGCCGTTTTCCTCTTCTGCTGTTGGAATCCATCTTCAAACCCTAAAGGTTTTACCATCTAAGTATCATTCAGGTATGCTCACCTTTCTCCCTTCACTGCCTTAGTCCAAATCATCCTCATTCTGTCCCGGTCTAGAGAAAGAGCCACCCAACTCATGACAGTGCACCCACTCTTGCTTTCCTTCTACCTGTTTCCCCTACTGTGACCAGAAATCTTCTAGGAAAAGTAAATGATCAGAGCTTCCATCTGGTCTCAAAATAAAGACCAAAAGCCTGTACCAAACCTATAACCCTTGCCAAGGAGGATCTGTCCATCTCTATGTCTCATCTTGTATCATGCTTCTGTTGGCTTCCTTTGCTCCAGGAGTACTGGTTTTCTTTCATTCCTTGAACTGGCCATCTTCCATCTCACTACACTTTCAAAAGCCATCGTCCCTGCCTGTGGTAGCTTTCCTCCCCTTTTGCCCAGCTAACTCCTCCTCAGCCTTTCAATGTCACTCCAGATGTCATCAACCCTAAAAATATTCCTTGAAAATATTCCCTAACAGCCAACACATTGCCTGGCCCAGTACCTGTGCCCCCAAAATATTCGTCAAATAAGTGAATTATGAGTTCATGAATCTTCAGCAATGTGCCCATTGGGACAATCAAACAGATTGATACCTGTAAAGCATTCAGCACAATGCCTGGTAGAGAGCAAGAACATAGGACTGTACCGGTTGTTATGTATTTTGAATAATAGTTCTGCTAAAAGGTAGACACCAAGCAGAGCACAATGTGGCTAACAATTAGAATCACCTGGGAAACTTAAACCTTTCGGGGATCAGGCTCTTTCCCGGACCAGTTAGAATCTCTGAGGGTGGGACCCAGGCACTGGAGGGGTTTTAAAGTTCCAAAAGGGATTCTAATGCGTCGCCAAGGGAGAGAACCTTTTACCCTTTATTCTCACTGTGGCCTCCCAGTCTTCAGAGGAATGCATGCTGAGTAACAAGAAGAGTCCTCATTATGCATGGCATGAGTCCCTGGCCTCACTTCTCCCATGGAAAGGGACAACAATAAGAAGCCATGTAGTCACAGTCCAGCAACTCACTTCTCTTGGGTCCCTTGACAGCAGCAGACAGATGGTGGAAACTCTCCATGTATCACCGAAGCCAAACTGAAACCCTTCTGGGGAAAGCCAAGCTGCCTGAACTACTGCTGGGAGGAGGTGTGGTAGCACAAGAAGATGCTTCCTGTCTTTAGGTTAAATGTCAATTTAACAAAACTCATCAGGATTCCATTAGAAACCTGTCATAATTGTTATGTCGAAGCAATTGCTTTATGGGAGCAATTAATTTCAACTGATAAAAAAGGTTAGACCTCCAGAGTGTTCATCCAGACTACAATAGGTAGGCTGGGAACCACTTGAACTTACCCTGTCTCCTTCAGTGTTTAAGTATTTGGATCATCAAGAGACCAAACTATACTTCCACTGTCTTCCTCTTCCCAATGACTGATGTTCTGTGTATGTAAATATATATTTAAGTACAGACAGATTGCACTGTGTTTCTCACTCATTTTGAACTTTTCAAAATGTGATATAAGTGATGAGGAGTATCCAAAGAACCTTTATCTCTTTTAAGGCCTAAAGTAAATACACACACACACACACAAAATCTCACACACACACAAAATCTCACACACACACACACACACACACACATACACGCATCCTTAAATGGCCAAACGAAGCAAAATGCAACCCTCAAACAATCTGAGAACCATTCAAAATTAAAACCTAGCAAGTCAGAGCTGATACGAAGTGAACATAAAGGCCATAAAATTGTTATAAAAACCATAGGATTGCTCTCTGGAAATAATATCCCAGTGGGCTAAATTCCCCCTCCTATTTCTCTATGCTGGTAAATTGGGAAAAAAAAAAAAAGCATGATTCATGAATATAAATTTTTCTTGGCTTTTTAAATCATACACTGGCATATTCCTCCTCAAACTTTGCCAAATGAGAATACACAGATAATGACAATTTTACAATAAGTGGTTCCAGGATGTAGGCTTTTTAAGATCCTCAAATGAAAGGCACTATAATAAAGAGTATTATTATTATTATTTCAGAACCCAGAAAAACCACAATCAATGATTAGCCATAACAATTAAGCTAACAATAATACATCTGGAATGAGCTCCATGGTAATATGTACTTCATGCTTAATAGTTCAAATTAATTCAATCTCATGGTGTTAGACATACCAGCGAGGAGTTGGAAAGCACCAAAATTCACATTAGCTTCCACTTGGAAAGATATTATGAAAAGACAAGGAAGGAAATGAGGCTATAAACAGCAGAGGTAAATAGGAAGAGCTCGTAGATGACATGGTGAGGAATCACTCTCAGCTTTTAGGAATTCAACGTGAAAACACGAAGGCTGGTATTTCTCACCTCACACATTCCTTCAGAGTCAGTGACTGGGCAATGCATCTATGGCAACAGATCTGAAACCCTAAAATCAAAGCCACCATCCTGAGAGAAGGAATTGCCTTCTTTCCCCCATCCAGAGTCCTTTATCAGTAGACACAGAATAGAAAAAGAATTTATAATCTTCAGGACACTGATCTCAAGAAATAAGAAAAGGGAAAGTAGGGTGGGGTGGGTATAAAAGGTGGTAAGCCCAATTACCTCCCTTGTCTTACTCCATCCTATAAGCTAATGGATAACTATCTTAGGATCTATGGGCTGTCCATTATAAATATTCTCTGAGGCAGGGCTTTCAACTTTGGCACTATTGACATTTTGACCCACATAATTCTTTGTTGTGAAGGTGGTTCTGTGCATTGTAAGACATTTAAAAGCATCCCTAGCTTCCACCCCACAGATGCTGGTAGCACCCCCACCCCAGCTGTAACAACTGAAAATGTCTCTAGACATAACCAACATCTTCTGGGGGACAAAATCATCCTGGTTAAGAACCATCACTCTCAGGCTTTAATTCATCTGTTGTGGGCATCCAGGAAGAAAAATGAGTTGAAAATACAGCCTAACCTCTAGACTGTTCTTCTCAGTAGAGACGACCAAGCATTGAGTTGGCAATTGTGTGCAAGGCCATACCCTTCCGAGGACACACTGATTCCTCTTCCCAGTACATTTTGCAGATATAGGCTTGTTACAGATCACATGGAAATTTAGAACCTGGCTTTCTTCTATTCACTGTGCAGCCTAGCCTTAGAAAGCCCTGCTTGTTACATCGGTGTTTGGCTGGGATCTGGGAATTTGGGCTGGTAAACAGTTTCCTACACGGATACAAAACTCTCCTGAGTGATGGGAGTAGCCACTGTGCTTTGTATGTACAACTAATGTGATTTATGCTGAATGCCTGTTTATCTCCTAAGAGTCTAGAATCTGGGGAGGTGTTAGGTAGACCAATCCCCAGTACAAACTTTATGCACAGCATCTAATGAGCTTCCTTGGTACCCAAGGTCATGCAGCTCATCACTGGAGAAATTAAGGACATCCTGTGTGGCTCTCAGAAGTTTGTGCCTCATTTCCTCCATAATTCACACCATGCACCTTTTCGTTATGCTGATTCACTTCGTGTCCTGTCACTGTAGTGAAACATACTCATGAGTATGATAACTTCTGAGTCCTACTCGTTCTTCCAGAGATTTAGGGAACCTGAAGTAGTACTAGCAACCACCAGCACAGTCACAAACCTTAAATACTTTCTTGTGTGCCTCTATTTCCAGGCACAGGATGTCTAACTTCATTTCAGTCCTCACAGAACTGACATGGTAGCAACCGGTGAAGCACTTATTCCAGGATACTTCAAGTTTGTTCCACAGCAAACAAGTTCTGTGGCAACTCTTTTCTGTTTGTTTTTAGGATAGATATTTTTTTGCAGATATAGTTCACACACCATTCAATTAACTCACTTAAAGGATACAATTCAATGGTTTGAAGTATGTTCACAAAGTTGTGCGACCATCACCACTATCAGTGTTAGAACATTTCATCACCCCATAAAGAAACAGCCTACCCATTAGCAGTTACTACTCATTTCCTCCCAGCCCCCCCCCCAAGCAACCACTAAACTATTTTTCTGTCTTTACACATTTGTTTATTCTAGAGATTTCATATTAATGGAATCAGACAATATGTGGTCTTTTGCAATGGGTTTCTTCATTTAGCATAATGTTTTCAAGATTCGTCTACCATGTAACATGTTATCAGTACTTCATTTCTTTTTATTGCTGACTGATATCCCATTGTGCGAATATATATTTTATTTAACCATTCATCAGTAAATGGACATTTGGGTTATTTCCACTTTGGGGCTGTTATGAACAATGCGGCTGCGAACATTTGTGGACAAGTTTTTGTGCGCACATATGCTTTCATTTCCCATGGATAGATACCTAAGAGTAGAATTGCTGAGTCATATTTATGCTAAACATTTTAAGAAGCTTCCAGCTGCTTTCCAAAGCAACCACACCATTTTACTTCCTACTAACAGTGTACGAGCATTCCAGTTTCAGCATATGCTCACTAATCCTTGTTATCTCTCTTTTGATTATAGTCATCCTAGTGCATCTATCTGAGGAGGTTTCTTTCTCATTGTGGTATGACTTACATTTCCCTGATGGCTAATGGTGCTGAGAGTCTTTTCATGGGCTCATTTCCTTTTGTATGCCTTCTTTAAGCAAATGCTCTTCAGATCCTTTGCCCCTTTTTAATTGGGCTATTTGTCCTTTTGCTATTGAACTGTAGGAATTCTTTATATATTTTAGAAATAAGTCCCTCAGCAGTTGTATGATTTGCAAGAAAAAATTTCCATTCTGTGAGTTGTCTTTTTATTTCCTTGATGATGTCATTTGGAGCATGAGAGTTTTAAATTTTGGTGATGTCCAATATGCCTATTTTTTCTTATGTTCCTGTACTTTTGGTATCATATCTAAGAAAGGTTTATGCTTATGTTTTTGGGTTTTTTTTTATTTTATTTTTTATACACATATATTTTTATCCCCAGGGGTACAGGTCTGTGAATCGCCAGGTTTACACACTTCATAGCACTCACCATATCACATACCCTCCCCAATGTCCATAACCCCACAACCCTCTCCCTACTCTCCTCCCCCCGGCAACCCTCAGTTTGTTTTGTGAGATTAAGAGTCTCTTATGGTTTGTCTCCCTCCCAATCCCATCTTGTTTTTTTCTTATGTTTTTGTCTAAGAGTTTTATAGTGTTACGTCTCCCAATTAGGTCTTTAACCCATTGTGAATTAATTTTTGTACATGGTGTGAGGTATGGGGTCCAACTTCATTCTTTTGTTTGTGAATGCCCAGTTATCCTGTGTCATCTTTTGAATCACCAACAGAGATAGCTCCCTGTAATTTGGATATATACAAGTTATTAAATAGTCCCCAATATATAAAATCTAGGTATATGACCAATAGTTTTAGAATCTTTCTTTTAAGCTTATGCATTTGGTCTTTTTTTTTTCCCCCTACTTTAGGAATATACTCAATATTCTCCTATTTCAGGAAGTAGCACTATTATTGTTAACTGATTAGTAATACTATTATTAACTGATATACTACTACTACTAACAGTAACAACAGCTATTTAGTACTTAGTATGTGCCAGGCATTATGTTTGCATTTAACATGCATTAACTTGTAAGTACTTCACATGCTCTACCTTACACCATGAGAACTCCATCTTACAGATAATGATACTGAGGGTGAGGCTCACCAACATAAAGTAATTTTCCTTAGGTCCCAGAGTTAGCAGGCAAGAAGCAGCACTGGAAAGTGAGGACCAAAGAATGCTTGGTAACTCTTTCTAACAAATATTAGGTAAGCATATATGCAAAACATCCAAAAATAAACAACCCAAAATCTATCACCAGCCAGTGACATTCCCTGTTCTGGCCAGGGAGCTGACAACAAAAGTTTGGTCTCCCCTTCTAACCCAACAAAGAGAAGTCTCATCACTCAAGACTGATCTGATGGCTGAAAAGGTATTTTCAACACTCTAAAACTGCCTTGGTGATGAGGTGATTGATGAAGGGAGTCAACGGCACTGGGTTAGAAATCCAGAGATGAAGCCTATTACTTTCCATCTGAGAATTAGAAATTAATGAAGCAATAATATCATTTTCAAAACCACCCTTTCCCTGTTTGCCTATAGGAGAAAACACAATTAAAAATAGCTTTGAAAAGACTAAATCTGTAGAGCAATTTGATCTGGGGAACATTTCTCCAGAAACTTGTGCATTCACTAACTCACTTAGTTCCCAGAACTGGATGGCTAGTAGGGAAATTTCAGTCAGTTTTCAGTGGAGAAAGTGTAGACAAAGAAGTGAGTTGACTTTTCCAAGTTCCACAGCTTTATGGCCGAAAATCCAGATGTACTCACTTCAAGTTGAAATCTCTCTCCCTAAACCAGCTGAGACCTTAATAAGGAATACAGTGATACCAGCTGCTATAGATTGAGTCTTCCATTATACAGCACTCTGAGCATCAGAAAGATGGCAACTAATCCAAAGCATATGAGGTAGGTAGTACTATTGTACCCATTTTGTATAGGAAGAAAAGGAGATGCTAGAAGGTTAACTGACCTGCATAAGAAGTGGAGTGAAGCCTTGAACCCCGTGCAGTCTGTCTTTGTCCTCTTACTAGTGTCACTAAATTGTTTCAGAGTAGAAGCAAGTAGACGTAGAAGGGTTAATCATGGCTAGACCAACTCCAAGTTGAGTCTTTTTTACACTAGGCAAACTGTCTTCAATATACTTATAATAACTTTATATACCAAATAACATTGTGAAGTTTATTTCCTCCCAACACGGAAACATCCTTCCATTTCCTCTGGGATTTTCAGCACTGTCTGTTGCAGAACTGGTCTGGGCTTAGCAAGTATTGCTTTATCATTCTTAAATAAAAACCATTATAGAGAATGCAGAAAACAATTTCCTTTAAGTTTCCCCACTTCCACCCATATTGAGAAAGATGGATTCTTAAAGTGCTGAAGGAAAGCTCACAATATAATAAAAACTCAGCACCAGAAATGTTCCAAGTCCCTCTACTCTCTCCCTATATTTAGGAAACTACAATTTAATATAGGGCTCAGCTCTCCAGAGAATCCAGGGTATCGAACTGTTAATACATTTTTATATATTTTAACTGAGATAAACAAGAAAGAGATAGAAAAGCCAGAGCAGCTATGTCAAAGACATAATTACGATAAGACTAATCCAGCTAACAGCAATCGAGGCAGACAGTGACTCTACTGTGATGCTGTCGTATAGTTGGGATGGTCAGAAAACTGTATCATATAAAATGTCAATGAGGCAGGAAAGCAAAGATAATTTACTATGTGATTTCAGAAAATAAAGCTCATCCAGGAGATCAAAAAACATTTCCTCTATTACTAGAATATTATCCAAATGCATTTTATAAATTGAAGCCTGGATCAAATCATTTGATTAATAAAAAGGAGCACATTACATCTATAAACCAAATAGGGAAACCTTAATTTTGTTTTCCATAACAGAGCTTAAACCTTGTGGCAAGCTTTTAGAATTCTATCTATCCTAGATAATTTAAAAATTCTCCCACCAGTTTTAAATTCGTGGTTGTGCTACCAACCATGTCATATTTCTAGGTCTTGACCACAAAAATACCTCAAGATACATATACATTGCTGAAACGCACTACTTCTTAAACTTGACTATATCTTCGACTCCAGCAACCCTTTCAAAAAAAAAAAAAATAGGGACAATTACTCTAGTCACTTCATCTTTGGCAAATTCATTAACTTCTTTTTTTCAAATATTCATTAACACTTCCATGAACCATAATTCTGACCCTCAATACTCAACATCCAACTTCTCAGACAGGTCAGAACTAAATTCTTCAGTTTGCCGTTTTAGCATTTTTCTCATGTCTTTGCAGATAAAATATGGTTAAAACAATGGTTTCCGGGATGCCTGGACAGTTCATTTGTTAAGTGTCTACCGTTAGCTCAGGTCATGATCCCAGGGTCCTGGGATGGAGCCCCACATTGAGCTCCCTCCTCAGTAGGCAGCCTGATTTTCCTTCTCCCACTCTCCCAGCTTGTGTTCCCTCTCTATGTCTCTCTCTGTCAAATAAATAAAGTCTTAAAAAAATTATATAAAAAAACAAAAAACAGTGGTTTCTGGGGCAGCTGGGTGGCTCATTCAGCTAAGAGTCTGACTCTTGTTTTGGCTCAGGTCATGATCTCAGGCGTCATGGAATTAAGCCCCACATCAGGCTCCCTGTTTAGTGGGTAGTCTGCTTGAGATTCTCTTCCTCTCCCTTTGTCCCTCACTGTTCTCTCTCTCTCAAATAAACAAATAAACCTTTAAACACACACATACACACACACACACACACAAAATGGTTTTTATTCCAGGAAGACAGGAGTTCTCTGCCCTTCTCTATACTCTTCTCACTAAACTCTACTTGCTCCTTTTGGAGAATCCTGGGAGAAGTGCAAACTCACATGCCTATTGCACTGGGACAGAGGGCAAATAAATGTTCTTATAAGAACAACAGATACCAGCACGCTTGACTACCTATGAAACATGCTATCTCCCTGCCTCCACCCTTTTTTGTAAGAGACTTCTCAAAATTTATTTTTCACTTTCTAAACTTTGCTTGAAGACATAGATATAAAGAAATAGTCTCAATAGGGCATGCAGGATGCTAGGTAGTAACCGACCTTTAACCTCTGTCTCAGGAGTACTCAGGCAGAGGAAGGCACTGGCAAGCTCTGTCTACTATGGCAAATGGAACTCACTTGGCCATTTGTGCCCAACTAGGAGGTGTGGTCCAATGTTGTCATATCATCCAGTTTTATTAGGTAAGCAAGAAAACCTCCATTTTATGTGAAATCTCCAGATTCTCTGCTATTTTCTAATTTATGCATGAATCTTCCATTTTTCCAATATAATCTATTTCTATATTCTCATATAATAGACATCAAGTGGCCTAGTACACTGAGGCCTCTGAGTTATGCCATCCTTCAGCCAGTAGCTTTTACCCTTTTCAACCATCTGTCATTTCTGCCAGCCCATGCTCACACATCCTTCAAGACTTCGCTCAAAAAATAAATAAAGAAAATAAAAGAAAAGAAAAAGAAAATACATTTTCCACACAATCTTCCCTGGATCACTCTACTCTTCATTGCTCATTATCAAAGTGTTTTACTTCCTCAGCCCTTCTTCTTCTTCTTTTTTTTTTTTTTTGTTTTTAAAATTTTTATTTATTTATTTTAGAGAGAGAGAGAAAGAATGAGAGGGGACAAGGTCAGAGGGAGAAGCAGACTCCCCATGGAGCTGGGAGCCAGATGCGGGTCTCAATCCCAGGACTCCGGGATCATGACCTGAACTGAAGGCAGTTGCTTAGTCAACTGAGCCACTCAGGTACCCTCCCTCACCCCTTCTCTGTACACTCTGAGCTCCCTTTCTGAATCTTCCAGCTCCTCCTCCAATACCTAGATTCTAAATCTCTAAAGGTCAGGATGCTGTCTCCTATCACCTTCACACGCTCTAAGGACTTAGTGGAGTGTTATACACCTGTAGACGTTAGATGCATACTTTGGTTGAATAAACATTCCATTTGCTTAATCCTGTAGAGCTAGCAGTTTTTATGCTTATAAACTTGGTGCACTTCTAGATCAAAATAGTAAGTCGAAGTCAAATCTCCGCACTTAAGGCAATCTTGAGGATTCACACACTGAGCTGTAAAGGCAAAACAGTTTATCCAGGCAGTGAAAGAAGCAGCCATCTGTTGACCTGAATCATCAAGGCAACTTGTCCTAATCCTGCAAACATTCAGTGTCAGAATTTACGTTCAAAATGTAAGCAGCGAGGAAAATCATAGGATCCAAGTGCCTTCTCTTTCACGTCCTGGGCCTGTGACAGACATCATTCATTGATTACAGCATTCTTTTCTGTTGAGTCCGAATGCAACTTTAGCAATCTCCTTAACAACAGTCCAGCTAGATCTTGTCTAAGAAACAGAATTGGTATGCGTATGGAAAATGCTATTATGTGGATTAAATACACACCAATTTTACGGGTCAAATAAGAGAAAACAATACATAGCTTCTGCCACTTCTCAACTTCTGTGTCTTAGAAGCTGGCTGACTTAGAATGGGGGAAAGCCAGGTATCAAATGTGGAAGAGTTAAGTAAGAACTAAGGAAGAAAAAATATCTCTACTTTAATGACCTTACCCATTAAATTTTAATCCTGTGTGAAAGATTTACTATGAGATGAGGCTGCTTTTGTTGTGCCCTGTAAAACATACTGAAATATAAAAAGAGTAAATGGCTTCACAGGGATTGCTAATTTAAATAAATAAATAAATGGCTATATTTCTATTTCTATTCAAGGGACTGTTTCATTTCTCAAACATAGAACCAAAGCAATCTGGAACAACTCAGACACAAAATTACAGAGAAAAGCCACTCACCTTCAACTACAAGCAAACCTACTAGCATTTATTAGAACAAACAAACCCTCCGTACTGTAAAAATAAATGTGGGTCAGTTGATTGATCCTTTAGTTGTAAGCCACCAAACATGACTTTTCAGAGACTCTGAGCCTTTTAAGGTAAATCCACAGACAACAAGAAGCTGGTAAGTGATAAATCAAGGCCCAGGCAAAAGACTGAGTAGCATAGTGATATCTGTGAGTTTGGCTTGCCACCACATATGTTTCTCATTATGGTAGTGCCAGCAATCTGATTTTCTTCTAGGGGACACCTTCTTTTCCCAACTCTGAAGCCAGATAGTGTGGATGGAGCTAACATCATTCCTTACACGGAGAGTGGGCAAGTGACCAGTCAGTGTATTTCTTTTGACAAATGATTCAGGGAGTCAATCATTGATTCAAGTCACTCCAATGCTACTCACTCCTGAAATTTGGGATTTGAACTCTTGAGAAAGAGGAGCTAAAGATAAATCCTGCTAGCATCTGGTGGCCATCTAACTACCACAAAAAGAGACCCTCTCTATACATGACATCAACCTGATAGAGACAGTACTAAGAGATGAGAGAAATAGATTTCTGATGTCATCTTTGAGCAGTTAGATCCATCTATTCCTGAAGGCAAAACAGCCCTTAAGTTTTGAGATAGGTAAGCCAAAATCCCCTTTCATTAAGCTACAGTTAGAACTGAGTTTCTGTCACTTGCAAATAAAAGAGTCATACCTAAATGTAAGTAGCTTATAGTTTATTTCATTCTTAGGTGATGAACCTCCAAGCTTTTACATCACTGAGTTAGAAAACTTAAATTCTAGTATGGATGGGTTATAACCTCATGTAGTAAAACTTGTAAAATCTCATTTCTTTTCAGTGCCTTTGTTTTCTCATTTATAAAACAGGGGTTAAAAATGGTAGCCCCACAGAGAAGATGTACATATGGTCAATAAGCACATGGAAAGGTGTTTAATATCATTAATCAATAGAGAAATGCAAATCAATTCTACAATGAGATACAACTCATTACCCATGTGGACAAATTTGAAGCCTCACTCACTGTTGATAGTAATGTAAAATGGTACTTTGGAAAACAGTATGGCAATTCCTCAAAAACTTACACACAGTTACCATATGGCCTAGCAATTCTTCTTCTAAGTATATGCCCCAGAGAGAAATACACACACACACACACACACACGCACATACACATATATATATACATATACACAAAATTTTGCATACAAATGTTCACAGTGGCATTACTCCTCAGAGCCAAAAAGGGAAAGCAATATAAGTGTCCACCTACTGATGAATGGATAAACAAAATGAAGTATATCCATATAATATGACTGAGCAATAAAAAGTAATGGGGCTTGGACCCATGCTACATGATGGATGAACCTTGAAAACACTGTGCTTGGTGATAGAAGCCAGTCACAAAAGATGACATACTGTCTGATTCCATTTATATGAAATGTCCAGAATAGGCAAATCCATAGCAACAGAAGTAGATTAGTGGTTGCCACAGGCTAGGAGGGGAGAATGGGTAATGAGCACTAATGGGTACAGGGTCTCTTTGTGGGGTGATGACAATGTTCTGAAATTAGAAAGTGGTTGATGGTCCCATAAGTTGATGAATATACTATTGCCACTGAATTATACACACACACATACACACACACACACATATATATATTTTTAAGACTTATTTATCTATTTTAGAGAGAGAGAAAGTGAGTTAGTGGGGGTGGGCAGAGGGAGAGAATCTTTCAAGCAGACACCCTGCTAACCAGGGAGCCCTATGGGGGTTCTATCCCACAAACCATGAGATCATGATCTAAGCCAAAACCAAGAGTCAGACGTTCAACTGACCAAGCCATCCAGGCGCCCCTGAACTGTACACTTTAAAAGGGGTTAATATAGCAAAGGAATTGCAGCTCAATTAAAAAAAATAATAATTTGTCAGGAAAAAAAAAATGTAAGCCTATTCTGATTCTCACCACGGCCACTGTAAGAAATCCATGATGACAATGATAAAAATGACCATTCTTGGGGAAAACTAAGAAAAAAGAATGCATGCAAACATAAAAGTCTATTGTTTTAAAAGCTTCTGGAAATGTTAAGAGAATAGGAAAATGAAATTACCAAATGGATTTTCTCGGGTCACTTGGCTTCCTTTGTATCAAGAAATAGTCAACAAACACACATAAAAGCTATTTGGATACTTCTTGAGGTTAACAGCACGCAACATATTGCCACTGCCCCGGCCTGGCCAGGAATATTATTTATGTCACCCTTTCACAGCTGTATCAGTCTCCCATTAAACATTCAGAGCCTCCTTGTTAATAAACTACACTATGAGCTGGATGCATTGTCTGGATAAACTGCATAGTCCAAAACACTGCCCCATTATTACAGAAAATGCAGAATGTAATTAGTATTCCTCTTTGCATAAGCCGCAGCTTCCAATAATGGAGCTGTATTATAAAGCCTTAATTAATAAACAAGAGTTGGGCCACGACCGGTTACACTTATCTGAATTTTATATTGTGAAGAAAGGCCACCGTTCAATTCCGTTTACAAATATCTAAATTCTGGCTAGCCTACATGAAGACAATCTAAACAGAAAGCCCAAGACTTCTGTGTTGCTAATAGCATTGTGTTGGTACACCAACAACAGCAAACAATTAAGTGCTGTGACATAAACCATCCTGAGAAATGCTCAGAGTGGGAAGATGATAACATTGTATTTCAGCTGTATTATATGGTACAATCCTTCCATTTGTTCATATGCATTTCCTGTTTAATGGACGGAGGAGCCAGGGTAGCTTTTCATACCACTGTAAAGCCCTAAATGTGACAAAAGAAAAAAAAACAAAAAACTGAGCCATAAAAAAAAAACAAAAAAATAAGTGTGAGGCGGTGCTGGTTGGGAGCAGGGGTACATCATGATGGAGTGTAAGTACACAGTCCCTTTCCACATTTCCAGCTGCTTGTTATTGATTTTCCCCTAACCTAACCCCAAAGGAAAGCCATTTATGTAAGCCATGAGCATTGAACTAATATTTGGGACCATAATATTGAGTAGCCCAGTTTATGGGCCTCAGCTCAAGGAGCATTTGCATTAAACTGCACTCACCTGATTAAAATCCATCAACCCTACCATCTTGAGAATTATACAGCACCTGGGATGCTCAGCTGCAGGTTCTCTGCACACTGAGACAGACCACAATGAGAGGGCAGCAAGGAGTCAGCCTGGTAGAGGAAAGGGAGGGGGAAGAGCATGTGATGTGTGCTGGAAAGCAGATTGCATTAACGACCTCCAGTGCTCGAATCTGAAAAGAGTCCTAAGCCTACTGCAAATACAGAGCTGTGTGAACATGATAATTCCTTCAACAAAGTCCATAATAATGGTTTCTAGAGGCACTGTGAAAACAGGGTGGCTGAGATAGTGTTCCAGCTCAGTGAAGAGGGACTGGCCCAGCACTGGAGTGTGGCCTACCCAGGAAGCCCGGGAAAGGGTCCCTGCCTCCACAGAATCAGCAAGAGCCCAGGGAGCCCAAGGCCGGGGGCTTTCAGCAGCATGTGCTGTCTTAGATCACTGCCCTTTCCATCAGTTCCAGGCACCAGGCACAGGCTCAAAGTCCTATCAGTCTCAGCAGGGCCTGCTCACCGTGACCACAAAGATGGCATGTGAATCAGTAATAGACTGCGAGAGGCCACCTTCCTGCATGGGCAGACCCCTCCCTGAGACTCCAGGCTCAGGTGCTAGATCAATACCATCTATTCCTGTGATCTCGGACAAACGGGCTTGCTCAGCCTTCAATCAGAGGGTGGAGTCGGATCATAAACACCTGTGGAATGAGTGAATTAAATCCCTACAGCAGAGTTTTTCAAAGCTCAGCACCACTGACTTTTAGGGCCAGACAATTCTTTGGTGTGGGGGGATTGTCCTACACATTGCAGGATGTGTAGAGAGAAAAAAAATGTTTTCTTCCATCTGTCTAGGTTTTGTTGCTGGTCTAAGAATGGAATTGATACAAGACAGATTAACAGAAGAAGGGAAAAAATGTTAATTACATATATACTTATGGGAGCCCCACAAAGATAAAAAACTTAGAAGGCCAGAGGATTGAGGCCCATATACCCTCCAGAGCTGAGGGGAGGTATAGACGTCTGGGGTTTCATCGTGGGGAACACAACTGTAGAAGGGAGGGAGAGGAGAGATTGGGTGAACATGCAGAGAAGCCTTGGGTAATAGCTTTCTTCCCGGTCTGGGCCCCTATCTAATGTTAATCTCCTTTATAAAACATAACTTCTGTTCTGTTTCCAGACCTTCTCCTATGTCTGCAGTTTTTCAAAATAATGACATCAAAATAATCCTTATGCCAAAGCAGCATCTTTGGGCGTGGTATATATGCAAAGATGTCTCCAGCATTCCTGGCCTCTCCTGAGTAGCTAGGAGTAGCACACAGCCCCTCTCAGTTATGATCCCTAAAAAGTCTCCAGACATCACCACCTGTGGCTGGGGAGCAAAATCATTTGTGGTTGAAAATCACCTCTAAGGTATCTTCCAGAATTTTAGATTCCAGGAGATAGTAACGCATCATACAACCAGGGCACACCCCCTAATCCTCGGGAAAGCTTACGCAGGCACCTTCCATGTTGCTGGCAGCTCATCGCAACAAAAATTTCATTCAGCACCTATGATGTGCCAGGTCGAAGGACACATGGGAAGAGGCTGTTCTGGCATCTGACGAGCTCAGAGTCTAGGTGAAAGGTGGCATTTCACAGTCAAAGAAACAAGGAGAAGAACCATGTTCTTCCCTGGGTCAAAGGGAAGGGGAATGTTCAGCTAAACATGTTTCTAATAAATACAGGATGTCCTTTTACGTGATTAGAACAGTTCAACGGTAAAGGCAGGCAAGAAGTCAGAGCATACCTCTCTGCTGTTAAAAGAGCTGTGCATACATCAGAGTTGCTGTCACTCAACAAGGTAAATTTTTGGTCCTTTTGACTCCTTTTGGTTGTCTACTGCAGTTGTTTGTTGGTGGGGGAAGAGGCGGGGCTCAGACGGAAAGGACTATCTAATGAGGTGGTTTCATGTGAGCATAAGCCAAGATAGAGAGCTCTAGGATGAGACGGCCCCTTACTTGCTGCATGACTCCTGGAAACTCAGGAACCCCTCCAATGCTTGAGTCCTCTGTATGAAAAGGAGATAATCATTGCCAAGTGGCTAGCATGGCACCCAACACGAAGTAGAAACGGCGAGAACTATGGCTGTTATCATTGTTACTGATGTTGTTGCCTCTATCTTATCATGGATTAATGGGTTTTTTTATTGTGCTAAAATACACAGAACATAGAATTTGCTATTTTAACCACTTCTAAGTGTCCAGATGGTTGGCTTTAAGCACAGTCACATTGCCATGCAACTACCACCGCTTCTGGAACTATCCAGCTCCAGAACTTTTTTCACCTTTGCAAACTAAAACTCCCCATTCCTCCCCTTCCCCCATGACTGTTATTCTTTTTTTCTCTCTTAAAGATTTATTTTTATTTATTTGAGAGAGAAAAAGAGAGCACAGGAGCGCATGAGTGCAAGCCAGGGGGAGGGTAAGGAGGGGCAGAGGGAGAGAGAGAGAGAGAGAGAATTTCAAGCAGACTCTCTGCTGAGCATGGAGCCTGAGGCAGGACTTGATCCCACCACCCTGAGATCATGACCTGAGCCAAAATCAAGAGCCAGAAGCTTAACCAACAGAACCTCCCAGGTGCCCCTTTTCTTATCCCACAACACACCTTCTGACGGAATGAGAACTGTCTTCTGTATGACAAAGACTCTCTCCCTGACCAAACTTTGGTCTGACTCCTCTAATCCCTCTAGGCTTCAACCTTGGCTTTTTGTCAGGTCTCCATAGCCCAGCTGTAGCAAGAATCTTGCTAAATGAGTTTGGGGGGGGGGAAAATCCACTCTCAAGATCTCATCACTCTTACTATCTGACTAAATTCCTCATTCCTCACCCTTGCTACCTGACCTCCCTGGCTTGCCTTCAGTGAGAATCCCATTAGGTCAGTTTGGTAAGCCTTACCCTACCCTCTTAGGAATTTCCGATGCACTGACCCCTACTCTGCTCCTTGACTATAAATCCCCACTTGTCCATCCTTCCTTCAGCCTTGAACCCAGTTCTGCACTGAGGTTTCTTTTCCCCCATTGCAGTGGTTCTGGAATAAACTCTTTTTTGCTTTGTTTTCTTTTTACCTCTTTCGCTACTGTCAGGCTCGGGTTTTCTTTAACAACACGTAAATGGAATGTAAGGCAATTCAAGCCCTCGGTACCCTAGAAACTGAATAGAAACAGTGCTTAAAATAGCCATTCAGTGTGACGTTGATGAGTTTGGTATCCATCAGCCACGTCCTAGGACTTGATTGTATGTGAATCATGGCATCTTGAAGCAATGAGGAGAGGATTTAAAACGTTAGCACAATGGCTCCTGACTGTGGGGCCCTCTCCTCTTATTCGCCATCGTACAAGGACTCATCACACTCTCCACTTCAGGGAAGACTGGGACATCTAACCCATATTGTTCCAGAAGGAACTCCTTGGACATATTTACTTGATCGCCTGGAACTGGCAAAGAAAGACGAGTTCTCGGGTCTAAATGATCAAAGGTGCTTACTTTTCCACAGATGGTGAACGAACCTCCTTGGTCAGGAAGCCACATGTTCTTACAGGAGCACTCTCAGGGAAAAGACTTCCGGTTTATAGCCAACTCCTCCAGCCAGCTAAAGAGCTCCTAATTTCACCTCAAACGTCTGCTTCAGCACCTACTGTGTTGCGCCAAGTTATTTTCTATCCACTGTCATTTCTGATTCTGTCGTAATTGAGTTTAAGGCATTTGTAGACAGGAACCCTATCTGAGCTGTCAGCACCCTGCCTGATTATCTTCTGGCGAGTGGTCAGGCAGAAGCATGCAGCTAAGGTTGCCCTGAAGCAGGCTGTCAAGGAAACTGGCCAACGACATGAGCATTCTGTGCTCCACGGCTGAAGCCAATTCTGCTGTATTGCCAGTGGGACCTCCCAAGACCGTCTCCACTTGGACTCAGTTGATAACATGTCTGGTACATCTGTCACCATCTGTCCAGGCATATTGACCTTGTAACAGTCCCCAGGCACTTCAATCTGCTGGCAGCTCTGTGACTTCTACCTGTAGATCACTTTGCCTCAATGCCTTCCCTTCTCCCCCTCTGATCCATAAATTAGGACCTAGCAAAATGTGATCTCCTCTGAGAAGTCTTTCCTGGAGCCGCCAAGGCAGAAGTGGGGATGGCTAAGTTGAAAGGGATGGAAACAGCTACTGAAATCTCCAAACTGAATCTGTACTTTGATTTATTTCAAAAGATGGGGAGGGGGGGTAATCCATGGTGTGAGATATGGCAATATTTTCCAAGTCTTAATCATACATTACAGTGACCAAGAACTTTTGAACAATATAGATCCTAGGGTCTTCCCTGGCTGAGATATAAGGCACAAGCTTGTGGCCCAAGAAGCTATATCATTTACAAGATATTCTGATCCACAAATGGTACTGGAAAGAAGAGTCAGGCCTTACTGCTGTGTGCCTTCAAGCAAGTCACTTTGCTTCTGTGAGCCTGTTTTCCCATCTGTACAGCTGAAACTGAGAATGCCCATCTCACAGAGTTTGGGGGGAGACTAAGAAAGGGGATGAGCACAAAACCCTTAAATGAGGCTTCAGTAAGTGGAACTATGATCACGATTACTATGGATTTCCTTAAAAAGCTCCTTTCCACTTCTTGAAACCAATGGTCCAGTTTGCAAAACTCTCCTCTTTTAGACAACAATTTACTGAAGGGTAAGAGGGATTCAAACCAAGATGATAACAGAAAAAAATCAAAAGGGACATTGAGAAGTAGTTCATATAGAAAGGAGGTTATGAGCATGTAATTTGGTTTTTCTGAAGCCCTATATTCTTCATTGCCACTGCCCCTTTCTCCTGATTAAAAGGATTCCCCAGTAGCTGAAATCATTAACATATGGGAGTCCATCAAACGGTAGCTAGCGTAGAGAACTACCCCACCTTATAAAATTAGTCAAGCTTTTGTGTATTTTCATAGCTTTAACACTTCAATACCTGCAGCAAAGTATCTGCACCACAAGAAAAATGTGTTCCATGGCCAGCAGGCTCTCACACAGTCATCTGCTTCTAGAAGCCCTGGGTTAACTGTATCCCAAACTGATGATGAGTCACCATCTTGCTTTTAGGTAGGGAAGCTAAACAATGGCACTAAGTACCTAAACTCAGAGAGCCTGAGTCTTAGAAAAACATGCAAATATCGTTTTGTATCATTTCCAGATATCAAACAACAGGATACCATGACAGCTAATCAAAATCCCCTACAGGTAATTCCCCATAAAGAGATGGCGATGGGAAAGGAGGAAGAGTTTCACAGCTCAGGTGAGAGGAGAGAAAAAGAAGTAAAAGAAAGATGCCCTCCTACTATATTGACCTTTTCAGATGGCTGCCCTGCAGGTTAAGCATGAAGATAGTCCGAGGGTCTGTCCTTCCAAAGAGGAACCCCGCAAGTCTGGCCATGGTCATGGTGCCCTTCATACATGTTCAATTAAAAAGTTAATACTATTATCATTAATTATTATTATTGTATTTTATTATTATTATTAATATCAAGGGAATAACATCAAGTATGAGTGTCCAATGGGTATCAGTCAAGAGATAATGAGCTTGCATGGGGCTAGGCACCTCGATGAAGTCCGGGTCTAGTTTAAAGGTACAAAAGTGTGTGTGTGTGTGTGTGTGTGTGTGTGTTTGGCCTGCACATTATTTATAAGCAAAACAAAACATGTAGCAAAATACTAAATTGGGTGACTTTGCACAAAAGTCCAGATTTCTGGCTTCTTTTTGAAAATATCAGAAAAACCAAAAGGACATGAGATCTCTTTCCACAGGCCAACCAGCTCCTCCAGAGCCCTCCCAAGTCCCAAAAGAGTTGCCCACTGGTTTCCTTATTTAGAGAAAACTCCCTCTGGCTACATCATGAGGGCCCGGGGGCAATCATGAGCAACAAGATTGCTGAGGACTCAGATTGGGAGAACAAGAACAGAAGCAAGGAAGGAGAAAGGAGACTTGGCACTCACTCTCTGTCACGAGCCTTATTTGTCTTCAGCTCAGCTCGCTTTGTTTGGCTGGACATGGAAAACCCTAGAGGGGAATTCTGCTTCCAACTTGCTCTTTGCACAGCTAATTATTTGGGGCTCCCAGAAGGCTGGAGAGAACAATGACTTCTGCAGCAGTTGCAGTTGGACTGGCTTAGTTCCTTTTTTTCACCCCAGAGGTCAGAACCCATGGAAGGGGAGCTATTTGTTCTGGTCTTAAACCAAATCTGCCCAGAGACACAGACACATGTTCTGACCTGAGACCAGGAAAGCTACTATTTCTTTTCTTCTTCTTTTTTTTTTTTTTTTAAGATTTCATTTATTCATTTGACAGAGATACAAGTAGGCAGAGAGGCAGGCAGAGAGAGAGAGGGAAGCAGGCTCCCCACTGAGCAGAGAGCCTGATGTGGGGCTCAATCCCAGGACCCTGAGATCATGACCCGAGCCAAAGATAGAGGCTTTAACCCACTGAGCCACCCAGGCTCCCTGAAAGCTATTTCAATGCCTGGCAAAATTCTCCTCTCCTGCCATCCCTGGCAGCTTCCAGACTCAAAACATGCATTTTTCCTTGTGGATACCATTTACTTCTCTCCCTTGGAAAAAGGAGGTAATATTCAGGAAAAAAAAAAAAAAAAAAATCCCTCACTCTATGCCAAGAGTTGCATCCCTCTGCCCGAGGGAGATATTTCCTGTTTTCTAGGCTCATAGAATTAAGATAAGGGGGCGAATTAACTGGGATGCTCAATGAAACAACCCAAACTCATTTGTACACAACTTGCTACTAAGTACCCACAACTTCATTCTAATAGGGAATACATGACAAACTCTGAAAAACAAGGAAACAGGACAGAAAAATATACATTCTGTAGCTACAAACCCAATAATAATAGAAAAACCTCCTAGCAGCCCCAGAGAGACTTTTCTTATGGCCACCCAAAACTATTATCATCAATGGCACCCCTCATTTTAAACAGAAAGAAATGGAAGCAGTTGGCCGCTAGAGACTGCTTCCAGCCTTCCCAGTCTGAGTCCATTTTAATTCTTGGCTGTTGCAGCAGAGATTCCTTTGGATTTCTTACCAACTAGATATGTTCCTCAAAGACAAGGTAAAGCCCATGATCTGATGAAACCTCTACTCAAGTTCATTTATTCATCCAGTCATACGACACATATTACCAAGCACTTCCTAAGAACCAGGCATCGTGCTAGGGGCCAAAGATACCGAGGTGAGTCAGAACAAAGATGGGCACTGCCCTCAAAAAACCCCAGGGGAGACAGATCTTGATCAAAGACCTCACATATATAACGGACCCTCTGAAAGGTGTATAAGGAGAGGTATTTAGTGCCAGAGCACCTATAACAAAGAAATAGTCCAGTTAGGGAGTAGAGAGGCAGAGAAAGTATCTCAAAAGTAAAAACACTCGAGCTGAGATTTCTAGGCTGCAGGAACCAGATGTGCAAAAGTCCTGTGGTGAGACTGAGCAGAAAGAAAATAGGGACTAAGTAAAGGCCAGTGTGATTGGAATGGAGAATCCAAGGGACAGAGTGATAAGGACAGAGTGTTAGTGGAGACCATGCAAGGCCTTTCGAACCACTTCAAGGATTCTGAACAATGGGAAATCATTTAGAGGTGTTCAAGCAGGGAGTAGTGGTAGTAGCAGATACGGTCATATTTATGCTTTGAAAAAAATAGATTTGGGTCAGGGGGTGGGGGGGAGGGTGCAGTGCAGAGTGGGTCAAGGGTAGGCCAGTTCATCCAGCTCTGCTAGGCTACAGAAGTTTTGGTGAGACAGCAATTTTTGTCTTGGATGATATGGTACCAGACTTGATGGAGTGAAGTTGACTCATTCTAACAGGATCTGCTGCAGGATCAACCCAAGGTGCCAGAGGCATCTCGATGGCCCAAGACTGGTCCTAACTGTAATCCCCGGTTCTGTGAAACTGAATAAAGACATTTAGAAAGACCAAACCGCATAGAACCTGAGCATGTCTACATTCCCATCCCCCCACAGCAGGGTACCACTCTGCACCCCAAGTCATCATAGCTCTCTATTTGAATTTACGAATTCTGAGAAAGACTCCACAGGAAAACCAATTAAATAGGCAGGGAAGAAAATGCTCACCATTGAGTACTGAAAAGAAAGATGATAGATAACAAGTAGGTTTCAGTGGAAGTGGGTAAAACGTTGAATTTCCATTCTGGTGTCATTCACACGGGTCCTGATTTTAAAAAAAAAAATATTTTGATTAATCAAAACTATGGGTCAATCAAATGTTCCATAATGACAGCTCCTGTGGTCATAAATCTTTCCTATTGCCTACAGCTGACATGGTCTCAGTCCACAGGACAGTAAACAGCAGAAGACAAATGTTTCTCTTCATTTCCCCCAAAGGGAGTTAAGCAATGAGTAAAAAAAGGATATAAATTATTCACAGTGCTTTCTAGAAGTTTATGATTCAAGGTTTGGGAGAAATAATGAAGGGGGGAGAGGCAGAAAACAGAATCCTGAATGAACCAATTTCTTTTTTTAGAATGAAAAGGTGAGTTTCTGAGGTGGGCTCAACTCACCACACACAGGGCTCTGGGAGTGGCCAGGGTGCCCTAGTTCTTCCACAGGATGGCTTGTTCATTCCTCACATGTGTTTGGACAATCATTTCTTTTTAAAGATTTTATTTATTTATTTGATAGACAGAGATTACAAGTAGGCAGAGAGGCAGGCAGAGAGGAGAAAGCAGGTTCGCGGCTGAGCAGAGAGCCAGATGAGGGGCTTGATCCCAGGACCCTGAGACCATGACCTGAGCCGAAGGCAGAGGCTTTAACCCACTGAGCCACCCAGGCACTCCTGGACAATCATCCTTAACCTATGGTCACCTGAGGAGAGCTCTGTTTCCGTCAGTCAGTTTCTCTCGACTTCTGTAGAAATGGAGAGGGGGACAGAGAGGGAGAGGGGATTTGGGGAGAGGCTAAGTGCAGCCAGCACCACAGAGTCTGAGGGAACATGAAAAGGGGAAGAGGAGGGACAAAGCAGCTCAGCTGGTGGAGGAGAGAAAATTTTCTGGCTTGGTTTTACTTTTAAGAAAGAAGGGACATCAGTGTAAAGGAAGATATGGAAGTGCATAGCAGCAGAAGGCTGTTCATTTGTTTGTTTATAAATGTGGCCCGAAATCTTATATTTCTTAGAAACTATGAAGGAGAGCAATTTTGAAACTCTATTCTTTTGCCAAACTGGGTTTCCTTGACTATAAACGTTCTGAGACAAAATCATGTGCATAAAGGCCACAAACATATCCACTAACCCTACCAAATGTAGGCGCTGTACCAGGAACTACCATCCGGGTAGAAGGGACTGAGAAACTCCTCATGATCCAGCCTTTGCTTACCTGCCTCGTTTTATCTCCTGCTTCACACAGTTGTCCTTCAGAACCAAGGTCACAGCCATTTTGTTCCTGCAGTTCACAAAAGACCGTGTTCTGCCTCCTCTCCGAGTCAGTAAACACGTTGCTTTCTGCCGAGAACGTTCTTCCTGGCTCGTCCCGCAGCACCGCCCTCCCCAGCTGCTCCTGGCGTGCTCCTACCACCCTTCCTCGGCTCCGGTATTACCTCCCCAGAATGCCGACCCGGATTCAGAGCTGAGTCAGGTGCTCCAGCTTCTGGCTCGCCCTGGGCTTATCTCAACCACCTGTAGGTAGCAGTTGATGATAATTAGATGGCATGCAAGGTTTTTGATGGCCGGGACTAAGTCTTTGTCATTCTTGTCTCCCCCACTCCTGGCTCCCCATGAGATACATACAAAGCGCCCAATAAATCTCCAGCGAATGAATGAAGAAATACCCTACTCAAAGCCCAACTGCAAGGAACTTTTAGTATGGTTAGTGAAGACACAACCTTGTGTTGTTTTTTTGTTTTGTTTTAAGATTTTATTTATTTATTTGACAGGGCCACAGCAAGAGAAGGAACAGAAGCAGGGGGAGTGGGAGAGGGAGAAGCAAGCTTCCCACTGAAGAGGGAGCCCGATTCAGGGCTCGCTCCCAGGACCCTGGGGATCATGACCTGAGGTGAAGGCAGACACTTAACGACTGAGCCACCCAGACGCCCCAAGACACAACCCTTTGAAGTATAACACAGCACAAGGCAATATAAAACAAATGCCTTATGAGTACGAAAATCGGTATTCAGAGAAAACAGAGGACTTTAGTCTGGGATGATAAGAGCCACAGCCTCAATTACAAGCCTATGCGTGTCCGGGATACGAGCATGATGTCAGTCTTTTCATAAACTGTCCTGCAGCATGATCGTTGTGTCCACATTGACAAATGAGGAACCCAAGTTTCAGAGAGGCTGTGATTTTTCAAGGTCACATAGCTGGCAGCCACCAAAAAAACCAGGATTTGAATTCTGAATACAAGCTTTCAAAACTCAGAACAGGAAGGTAGGTATCCCACCTATGAAAACATAGACAAATACACAAAACTGCTTGGGGGCAACGTGTGCACTGGGGACTACAATTTTTTAAAAAAGATGAAGCTGGTGGGATGTAGGCATGCTGGAGACCCCGCTACCGGGAAGTGAGCTGTGACTTCATTGCAGGGACCCTGTGTGTCAGGCTGGGGAACCTATGTCAGGGCCTGGGCACCCAGGAGCCACTGGTGGCTTTACAGCAGAGGAAACATGATTGGAGAGGAACCTTTGAGAGACTAAGTGGTGGGCATAGGTTGGACTGGGAAGACAAAGAGAAGGAAACCAGCTCTAGACTAATGCAACTTTGTAACTGGAAGGGCCCTGATTTCGTGGAGTGGAAATGACACATGAAGGCAGACTGAGAGAAGAAACCAGCAGTCTTTGATAGCTGAGTTTCTGTGGGTCTCAAAGAGAAAGAAACGGAAAGTGATTTAAGACCTATTAAGCCAAGATACAGGGACACTAATGATGAAGCCATCAAGGGGAAGGTACTGGTTTGAGGAGAAAAATTTTAAACATGCTAAATAAGGGGCACCTGGGTGACTCAGCTGATTATGCATCAGACGCTTGGTTTAGCTCAGGTCATGATCTTAGGGTCATGATCTCAGGGTTATGATCTTGGGGTCATGAGATAGAGCCCTGCTCTGGCTCCACTAACAGTCTGCCTGGGTTTCTGTCTCCCTTTTGCCCTTCCCCTCCTCTCTCTCTCTCTTTCTCAAATAAATAAATAAATCTTTAAAAAAAAATGCTAATTAAAACACTGTAGGGAAAAATCTCTAAGAAACAGCTAGAAATGTGGACCAGACAACCAGAGAGCAATGAGTGCAAGATACGGAACTTAGGAGTTATTTGCCACCAAGTGCAAAGAGAAGCCACAGGAAAGGTAGCTGGCCATGCCTTTGAGGGGTGAGGAACAGAGGAAGGGGCTGGAAGACACGCAACGAATCCCAGTTAACACTCATGTTTAGACAGCAGGAATCTGTAGCTGAACTAGTAAAAGGTACCCCAGAATCAAGCTCTAAATGCTCAATATGAACTACACATAATGCCAGGCACTCTTTGCTTATTATTCCATGAGGTAGTTACCATCTTATTGTATAAAAATCAAGGCTGAGAAGTAATATATTTTGCCATGGCCATACAGCTAGCAAGTGACAAAGGTGGGATCACAGCCGTGTTTGTCAGACTCAGGGAGCATCTCACTCATGCCATGCTGCCTCCCTGAACAGGGCTGTGGTAAGGGGGCCAGTGGAGGGAAAGAATCTTCAGGAATGAAGAGAATGAACTCAGTCAAGGGCAATGAGGACAAAGAAGAAGCCACTGAATCTGGGGCCTCATCTCTCAGAGATAGTTGTGGTGTAAGGTCTAAAATGAAAGACCACTATTTTGTGCTGCCTTGACATCTGGGGGGAAACTGAGGCAGCCTTGAAAGGCCTAACTATAGGATTCTTTTCCTATTTTGCTCCTGAGGACAGAGTCCGCCAGCCAAGCAATTCTCCCTGTAATTTGGGGACCAGGCACAGTTCCTGTCTGTCCCGGGGTAAAGGGTTTCAGTTTTCCATCAGCACCTGAAATTATTCAAACAAGCCAATTACATCTGGATACTGCAAAGCCTGCCTCTCACAGCCATGGTTGTTCCCTCTGTTCCCAGGTACAAACCCCTCATGGCCTTGGCAGTAAACACTTCTTTCAGCTTAATACTGTCCTCTTCCCCAATATTTTCTTTTTTTTCTTTTTTAATATTTTGTTTATTTATTTATTTTAGAGATGGAGAGAATATACGCACGTGAGTGGGGAAAGGGGCAGAGGGAGAGAGAATCCCAAGCAGACTCCCTGCTGAGCATGGACCACCCCATCCACGCCCCCATCCCTCCAACTCAGGGCTCAATCTCACGACCCTGAAATCATGACCTGAGCCAAAACCAAGAGTCAGACCCTCAACTGAATGAGTCACCCGGGCACTCCTTCTCCACTATTTTCTTGATGTCCAGAATGCTACACAAGAATCACATAAATCCAGAATGTATAGAAAGCTAATGCAAGCAATAAGAAAAATAAGAAAAGCCTAACCGAAAAACAGGCAAAAAGATGAAAAGGTAATTTTCAAAAAAAAAAAAAAAAGAAAGAAAAGAAATAGAAATTGTCAATAATGGGAAAATACTCAATCTCATAATTAACCAAAGATATTTAAACAGAAATCACGATGAACCATTTTTCTGTATCTTTCAGGCTGACAGCTTTAGATATGCAATAGCCAGTGTTGGTGACGTTATAGGGAATTAAGTACTCTCACACACAGATAAGATGAGAAGAAATGAGTTCCTTTCCAAAATGGCTCAAGAAGAAAACCTCTCAAGTCCATAAAGATGTATGTATGAGGACGTTTATTCCATTGTTCTTTATCATACTGAAAAATCAGAAAGAATCTTAATGTCCATCAACAGGGGATTGGCGAAATAAAGGTGGTATTCCTATAAAATGGAATACAAGCAGCCTTTTAAAATGATGATGTTAAAAAAATGATGATGTTGATGCACATTTATCAACATAGAAAGGTAATATTAGGTTAAAAAAAAACAAACCTAGATTACAGAATTACATGTGGAATAGCACACTTATTACATAAAAATGTGTATGTTTCTACATGCACACATAGGGAAAGAAATTTACAAAATGTAAATACCTCTGAGCACTTAAGTTTCAGGTGAGTCTTACTCTCTTCTTTAGTTTATCCTAAAGACATATCACTAATCAAGGAACAGGAAAAGCCTTTCTCACTTGGAAGGAAAACAATGCATTGGGCAATGAATATTTCCCTTCAAAAAAGAAAAAATGTACTTCAGGAAGAAATCACACAAATTACACACTATGTTTTGATTCTGTACTTATCCCAGCAGATAAATGTGAAATCCTGAAAAGGAATCAGCCGAGCACTGGATTTCTCATAGGAAGTACAATAAACTGAGTCTTTTGCAGCCTTGGAGGGGGCTAAGCGTTAAGAGTGAAAAGCGGCAGGAGCCTTCCCAGCCTCTCTCTGACAGAAAGGACATCTCAGCCATAACCTCTGAGATCCCATTCCAGGTTCTCAACAAGGGCTACTTTTTTGCCTTTGACCTTGCAAACTCTTCAGACCCATGGCTCTGGATAAATTCCGCTCTTGGAGCTTTTACCACCTGACAGCCACTGTTTCAAAGTCCCATTTGTGCCTGTTGGTGGTTAGAAAGCTTTGTGGAGGGCACGCATGGCCTATAAAACATGATTCTCAAAACTTCCCTCCGAGAAATCAGTTACTGATTTATCCCCCAATCCACCCAGAGGAGGGCAAAAGATGACATGACAGAAACCTCAGAGAGTTTAATTCGAAAAGACAGACACTTCGTTTGGTTGTTTGGAAAAATTACAAACCCTACTATGTCACTTTAAAAATGTCAAAATAGAGATCTCCATGTATCTTGTTAGGTATCTGTGTCATGCTCCCAATAATATTACTTGTGACAGCTATAAGAGAAGCAATATCCATTGGCCTTCTAGCTCTTTAAGAATGCACAAATTAATCCATCTAGAAGGAGCTGTGTTCTTGACCCCGGGGTTCTTTTTATTAGAACAAATTCAGACACAAACTCTGGGATAGTTCTGGAATATTATATGAGGGTGAATTACGGGCAGTCGCACAACCTAGAATTGTCCTTTAATGCGTTTTTATGAGGCAGAGCCAAAGGTTGGCAAAACTACCACAGAGGAAATCTAGGCTAAAAAGGAAAATAAGAAGTTTATGAACTATTAAAAAAAATAAAGCCTCAGAGTTAGGGAGTTATGGATTAAGTTCCGATCCATTAATTCTTTTATTCCCTCACAGAGCTGGCTGAAGACGTGCGGCTCTCTGCTGGGGGACAGAAACAATCCCATGCAGAACACACAGAAAAAGGGAGAGAATAGATGGCAGGGGGGTGGGGGTGGGGCAGACCCTTTCCTTCAGATGTTAATTTATACAGGAATCCTGAATTCAATAATCTCACATCCCCCAGGTTAGGGAAAGATCCGCTCCCCAATTTCATTTGGGAGTTCTATTACATTAAGCAATATTCTGTTTGACCAGACATGCCATTCTTCTCTTGAAGGAAATTAATTTCTTGATTCTTCCAGCTAATATAATCCCAATTCAGTGCTTCAAGTTTTCTCAGAGCACCACTAGATGAAATAAAGTTCTAAAGTACCTCTAGTGGGAACTCACAAGCGACAGACAGAAATAATGGAGGAGAGGTAACTTGAAATCGGGTGAGGCGGGGAAATCAGGTGTTGACCTGCCCCTCACAAGCCACGCTGGTGATTTGTTAAGAGGGTTCCATATTCCTAACTCTTCCCTGAGTAGCGCTCTTTTACGACTTCCAAAGGAAATTTATTTTTTCAGAATGGAAGGCCTCTGAACAGGATACATGGGAGATTATAAGAAAAGAAACACAGTGATTTCCAGTTGTTTAAAAGGCAAGTCAACAAGTCTTTACCAGCAAAAGAAAAAGGTCAGGATCAATAAAAGGGGCTTTCCTTTGGAAGGAGATCTGTTTTCAGTTTAACACAAGTAAATCCTTATGGTGGGCCTTCTTAAGACCAAGACAACAGCCAGCTATACAAGGGATCCAGCCCTGCCAGAAAAATAAAACATCTCCATTTGAAATTTCCCAACAATATCAAAACAAAACATGACAAACCCTACTGGCTCTGCCCCCTACCTCAGGCCTCTGCCTGAAGGACAAAGGTTATTTACACTGAAAAACGGAAATAAGTCTTCAAATGTAAAGATGTTACCACTCATAGATGTAATTTTATCCTAAAAGTAGCTTTTTGGAGACATCATCTTAAGGGTGATGTTAGCTGGGAAAATCCCAAGTATACGGTGAGCTTGGTCTGGAAATAGTGCAAGATACTGAGCATCATTTATGACAGAACTCCTTCCCTTGAAGGCATCTTGGTCAAACTCGCCATCTTACTCTTTTTCTTTTTCTCTTCCTTTTGTAAAGAAAGTACTGGCTCGGGGCACCTAGGTGCCTCAGTTGGTTAAGCATCTGCCTTCAACTGAGATCATGATTCCGGGGTTCTGGGATTGAGCCCCACATCAGGCTCCCTGCTGCACGGGGAGCCTGCTTCTCCTTCTCCTGCTCCCCCTGCTTGTGCTCTCTCTCTTATTCTTTCTATCAAATAAATAAATAAATAATCTTTAAAAAAAATACTGTCTCAACTACTATCTTTGGGAAGATATACAATAGATGGCATTTTTTTAGCCTTATATTCTCAGACAAATCTAACGCTTGCTGCAGTGATACAGCTGTTCTGAACACAGATGTTCTACACACACATGCATACACATACACCCCCACACACACATATACGCACACACCACTCACAACATACACACACACAATTTTAATTGGTGAATTCATAAGCCTGACAGTCACCCATTATTGTGACCTTGGCTATGCCCAATTCCTTAGCTAGCTATACCTTCTCCTCTTTTTCCTTCCTCTCAAGAAGGCATTTCAGATTGCAAGGCTGCAAGGAAGTAAGAGTTTTAACCTTAGATATGCTTTCATTAAAAAAAAAAAAAAAAGTAAGTCATCTGCCTCCTTAAGCAATTTAAATATTATTAGAGAAAAACTACTGGGAATAAATCTCACAAACCATCACACCCACTGGTGGCATTCAGCATCAAAGTTAGTTTCTTGCCTGAAATGACCCCCTCCCACACACACACACTTCTTCGTCTATATAAATCCTACCAGTATCTCAAGGTCCATCTACTCTGTAGATGAAAATCCTTCAGCCTCCCCTCTCTGGACTCTATCAGAGCTCACAAACTTGAGTCTTCCAGAAGACGGGGGCATTACGTGCACGATGGAAGCCATGTTCCAGACGTAAGCCTTCAGTGCTGAGCCATGGCAACATGGCCACCAGAAAGTGAAGCCCGGCCTAAAGGAGCAGCTGCCAGTCAGCCCCAGCCTGCTGCTGCAATATGGGAATGCAGGCCCCCTGCCTGTCCCTCTTGCGGGGTCTTCACAGAAGCCAAACATCTGCATTTTATGTGAAATAACCCTATTTAAAATGTGGGCTCAATTAAGAAAGTTAAGATGACAGTAACTGTGTGCCCAGTGGTTAGACACATGAAACCACAAATTTGCCTCCTCTGATCGTTATCGAACATGCGAAGCTTAAGGGTCAATGACACACGTGTAAGTGGCTGTGTGGTGTGTGTGTGTGTGTGTGTGTGTGTGTGTGTGTTTTGCATCACCAGTTAGATCAGTATGTCTCAGAAAGATAGAGATAAATGTGTGGAACATATAACTTGAAAATAAAGCCAGGCTTTACCTACCGGTCTTCAACTTCAGCTTATTTTAAGTTTCAAATAACGTGTAAGGGGGATCCTAGGTATTGACATTTAGAAAAGCTGGACATTCATTAGTCAGGTGCCTGGGTGACTCAGTCAGTTAAGCGTCTGACTCTTGGTTTTGGCTCAGGTTGTGATCTCAGGGTCCTGAGATCGAGCCTTCCACCCCCACCTGCTGTTGGGCTCCGCACAACAAGATGTTGGGAAGTCATCTTGAGATTCTCTCTCTCCCTCTGACACTCCTGCTAATGCTGTCTCTCTCTCTCTCTCTCTCTCTCTCTCAAATAAATAAATAAATCTTAAAAAGAAAATTAAAAAAAAAAAAGGGACATTGGTCAAAGAGTTAAGGAACACTGAGCCTGACAATAAGGCCCGGGAAGGGTATATACCCTTATCTGTTTTATTCAGCATATATCAAGAGTACAAGCTAAATATATAGGTTTGAATGGAACTGATTTGAATCTCTTAAGGAACCAGACTCCAGACAACCATTTCATGTATGAGAAATTTAAGTTTGCCAGATTGCACATATAGTACCAATGAATTTCCAAACTGCCAATAAAAGTATCCCATTCTTTGGCCAGATTTTAGCAAGAGCTGCCTACACCGAAATATTTTTTACTTTACAAACTTAATAGTTATAAATCCAACCAAAGCAGTAAAGAAAAAGTGCCTGGCTCAGAAAACACATTCAAAACAAATTAGTTAAACTTAACTAAAAAGAAATAAACAAAAGATAAAACTTCCAGGCATCTTATCTCTCCGTTGAGAAGCAAGAGCGCCCTGTGGCTTGGGCTTCTTTTATCAAAAGCATACCCATACCTTTTTGTCAGATAAACTTATTATATTTTTGGTTTTCCTTGTGTAATGGGGTGAGTATTGTACAAGGTTTCAATGCCTCTTTTTTCCAACTCAAATTGTCCCTCAGAGGCTCAAAGTACTAACAAAGTGCTTCGCTGCATGAAAGTGCTGTCTACATTTGTCTGGCAAATATGATGCCGGCTGAAAAGCCTGATGGGTGTGTCATTTGTCACGGGCACCACCGAGCTCTAGGCTGCTTCCACCAGAGAGTGAATTCAACGTCATAAAGAGAAGCGCCGACAGGAAAGTCTTCCACCAGAATTCCCAATAACCAGAACACGGGCATGAGATCCAAAGATTAATAAAATGGACTGGGGAGAAGGTACTGAGGAAGCAGCAGGAGAAGGGGGGCACTGAGCCTGCTTTTGTATTGAAGGGCCAGGGATGGGCATAGAAAAGAGGAGGATGTCTAGCACCTGTAACTCTGTAATAGCTTCAGGGATTAGGCTACATTGCCCTAGTTCCTGTGGACATGGAAACAGGCTCAGAAAGGTCTACAGTCTCCAGTGACTGGCTTAAATGGAGTTTGGCCAGGTCTTTCGAGCTCTAAAGCTCCAGCCTAGTCAATACCTAATGCACCTTCCAGTAAATCACCAAGCTGGTCAACGCAGGTAATGAGCTATGCTGGGAATCTACAGATTAGGGAGAGGGTGTTGTTCATTTTTCAGCTTAATTTTGTTAAAGACATAATACACCAACCATAGAAAACAATCTGCTAAGCCATAGTGAATTAGCCTTGTTATTAGTAAGGGTATTTTATTCAAATATATATTAAGCACTTACTAATATATTTGAGATCCTGCAGATACTAGAGAGAGAGAAATTCAAATACATTCAAGAGAAGCTTAAAGGAAACCCCACCTTTTTTTTTCATTACTGCATAAATGGAAGGATATTTTCATTGAAAATGATGCTTGTTCACTCAATCACCAAATATTTATTGAGAAACCACCTGGGCCAGAAATAGATCTGTACTCTGAGGATGACACCGAGAACAAGACAGAGAAGGCGCGTGCCTCAATGAAGTTTGCTTTCCTTTGTTTAGAGACTGACTCAGTGAAGCAGAGGAGGGAAAGAGGGAGGAACCACTTACAGTTTGTGATAAATGCTGTGAAGCAAATATTGGGGTGCCTGATAAAGAGTAAACAAAAGACAACCTTTATGGGGGCGTGCTCCCAGAGGAGTTGATGTTTAAAGGATAAGATGTAACACACGCAACGAGTCAACATTGTAAGGGGATAAAGAAAAGATGTTCCAGGTAGAGGGTCTAGTGAGGATAAGGAACTTCATTTATATCAAGAAGGTTTAGGCCGCACTGTGAATGGGTATAGCAAGCCAAGGCATCTGTGTAGAGTATAATGGGGGGTAGGGGGTGGGTAAGAACCATTCAGCCCCTCTCATACGCCAGAGTGGATCTGGATTTTACTCTAAGTTCAATGAAAGCTGTTAAATGATCAGGCCTTATATAGGGGTCCAACACACACAGACTGGGGGTTTTATTTCAGTTGTTGCATGAAGAATGGAAAAGAAGACTAGTGGAGAAATGGGAGAACAGGCAGCATCTGGGAGACGGCCCTTGGATGTTCTGCTAGATGCCTGCCATTTGCTCTCCCAATCCACCCTCCACCCTTTCCTATCCTGTTGTCTACCTCAGAGGCTGGCTTCTGTAGGCTGCAGCCAAGGCTTCCCTTGGCTTCTGACTTCCACTTGGGTTTGGCTAATGGGAACCCCCAGCTGGAGATTAGAGGAAGGGAGAAGAGAGAGTTGTGATGTTTATTACCTCAGCTCCCCCCCGGGGTTTATCACAGGCTTGCTATATCCCTCAGCCACTGACTGTTGGTTGGTCAAATGGCCTCTACCAGGTACCCTATCTTATAGCTCCCCCTCCGGCTTCTAGTATGCTTCCCTTCCCATACACCTTCCCTCTCCTCCCCTCTCCATGCCTGGGATGGTACCAGAAAAGGCTTCTACTAGCCTCAGGGCACTGCACACAGGGCCTTGTGCTTTGAAAATGGTACCTTTATTAAACTCTAGTCAAATTACCCAATTTGTATATGCCATCTGTTTCCTGCTGGGTTCCTTACTGACACAGGAAGAGAGAGGCAAGATTTGATTTTGAAAGTTCAGTTACTGTGATATTCTGTTGACTAATATTCTGTTCTGCTGATGCTCTGTGCTCTGTGCATGTAATGTAAGGGTCACAAACCCAAAGGGTTACCAAGACATCATGCACTTCTTTACTTCTTTAGAAAAACCAACATCATAAACTGACCAAAGAAATAAAATGTCAGAATCATAAGTGTTAGGGTTCAGAAAACAAAATAAGAATTCATCATCACAAATATTTAATTTCAGGCCAGTTATAAGAGCTCTTGCTTAAAGTATTTAGATGTGTAGTTCTCATTCCATTTTTCACTTATTTAATCAACGTTTATTAATAGTGCTACTACTTGCAAGGCGTTCTTTTAGGCACTAGGTGACTCAGCAAAGACCAGCTCAAAATACCTACCCCCTCGAAGCTTACACCTTAGAGGAGAGTCAGAAAAGAAACAAGTCAACAATACCTGATGTGCTCATAAAAAACAGGTATGGAGGATAGAGGGTGGGAGATTCCCATAAGAGAGAATATTACCTTTCTTAAGAGGTAATTAATTTGAGCAGACACCAAAAGGATGGATGAATTGAGCATTGACAACACCCAGGGGAAGCATGACCCGGGAGAGGAAACTACAAGAGGCTGAGGCAAGAAATACTGGACACTCCGAGTCACAGTGAAAAGGACCATGTGGTGGGAGCAGACACGGTGAGAACAGCTGGTAGCCTACGCAGTTAGAGAAACAGGTGAGACAAGGCTATCAACCCCTTTGAGAATTCTGGCTGCTATTCTGAAGACAAGAAACCATTAGGATTTTGAGCAGAGTGTTGACGGGAATAGACTTAGTCTTAGGAGGTTCCTTCCAGCTGCCGCATTATAAATAAGGTGGCAAAGATTGGCAAAAAGCACTCAGACAAAAGTCTCGGGCAGAGATGCTAGTGGCTTGGACCAGGCCGGTAGCATTTATGTTTGATGAGTCTTTAGATATCCACGTGGAGCTAAGTAGGCATTGGATGCACGCTCCAAGTGTGGAGTTGAGGTAAGAGGTCTGAGCTAGAGATAGAGATTTGGAAAACATCAAGAAACAGCCATGAGCCTGAAGGAGACCATCTGGGGAGTGAAGAGAGGGAGAAGAGACAAGTTTGAAGGACAGAACCCTGAGGCACTGGAGGCTGACAGGTCAGAACGATGAAGGGAGCCAGCAAAGGACACCAAAAAACAGTGGCCAGTAGGATAGCAGGAAAAACCAGAAGAGTGTGGTGGCCCAAAGCCAACTGAAAAAAAACTGTGTCAAGGAGGAAGTGATGCTGTTGATGGATCAAGTGAGAAAAACACAGGGAGTAGAACAAAGGGTTTGGCTGAGAAGGGGCCTCTGGTGACCCCTCCATGCTTTGAGAAGTAGTGGATTTGAAAGTCTGATGGAAAGAACATCTGTAGACAATTCTAATGTTCTACGTTGTTGAAGGGGAGCAGAGAAATGTTTGGTAGCCAGGAATTAAGCAGGTTTTCTTCCTTTTTTTAAAATTCAGTATAGAGACATGAGAACATCTTTGAAAGCTGCTGGGAATTATCTAGTAGGGAGAGGAGCCCAGAGGATGCAGGTGAGAACAGATCATTGCAGAAGCAAGAAAAGGTGGAGGGGGAAAGGGAGATCCAGGGGCCTCTGAAGGCCACGGGTGGTTCCGGAGTAGTTAGGCCCATAGCAGGAAGCACAGGGTCTGTTGTAGATAGGTTGGGGAGAGCATGTGGGGATTTCCTCCTGACTGAGCTTTTCTCAGTAAAACACGAGGTAAGATCATCCCTACAATAGAGAAGCAGGGAGGAGCCACTGAAGGTCTGAGAAGAGAGTATAAAACAGACATCCAGGGAAGGGGGATGGAGTAGGGACAGGTAGCAACCTGCCTTCAGTGTGAATCCATAAATCTCATTAGTATTAATTTAAGGCAGAGAAAAACTAAGCTACTCCTGTGAGGAAAATACACAAGATATAACAATCCGAAGCTAGAAGAAGGAGAATCCCAAATGTTGCGTTTGGTGGCGTTCTCCCATTCCGATCTGAGAAAGAGGAATGTGTGGGGCAGTCACTCTGCCTGAAAGTAAACTAAAGAGGATGTGGGGATTCCCACTTTCTCCAACATATGTGAGCGATTCAACCAACACAACATTCAAATATATGGAAATGATCTTTATTTTAGATTCTTTCTCATTTAGCCTGTTAGGTCCTGAGAATGTGCAAAATAAATCTCAAACACTGCTTTTAAAAGCTTTCTTGTAAATTACCCCTGGTATGTGAAAGCCAAGCTCCTAGACAGAACCAAAGAGGGGAAAGAAAAGAAAAAAAAGAAAAGACTAATGACCCCTGACATTAGAATTTAAAATGACCCGCATGCAAATCCACTTTTCCTTCACTCTTTTGTAATGCAATAAGCAATGAGAATTAGAATTGCAAAAATGAGAAAAGAGCTACGTGGAAATGATACAACAAAGTAGTTTCACAGTGATATTGAGAAAGGAATATGAAATGAATACAAGATAACAGAGAGAGACAGAATCTGGTGTTCTGTATGGATAAGTGAGTATGTGTATGCACACACGCATGTCTGAGGGAGAGCAAGGGGAAAAAAAAATGACTTCTTTCTTTGCTTTGTTCTCCGTGAGCAAATTTTTAAAAACAGACACTGATTTGGTCACATTTCAATAATGTGACACACGGTTCCTACTTTAGTTCCAAATGATTTTTCACTAAATGGGTTTTGAAATATTTCCTTGTAAATATAAAGACCTTTTGAATATCTGACTTTTAAAAAATAACAAACTCAAGCAACGATCAAGATAGACTCTCCGGTAGTCTTGGACACGACTTTGTTGCAGTGACTGCCTCTGACACCCCTAGCCTCCACAGAACCCTGATGCTACAGATGTCTTTCTCTCTGGGCTTCAGTTCAGCACCGAAGTGTGACAGTGTAAGTGAGGCAGACTGTTTCGCACCCTGTAGCCAGAACATAGTAATAACGCAATTAAGTTTTGAGAAATCATTTGACCCATGTGGATGTAGCAGCCGCATAGACTTGGACTAATTGCCTGCCCCATCCCCACACCCATCCTCCTTATTTTCCCTTTTGTGCCACTCCCATCCACAGAATGAGAGAGAAGCTTCTCTATCTGGCTTATGAAGAAACAGAAAAGAAAATGCCTCAAAATTTCTCCTTACCTTTTGGCCAGTTTCCACCAAATTTAAGTTAATTCACCTATCCAAAGAGAACTCAGTGATTAACGCAAAGGGCAGTCCAATAGGCACCTTCTTGTGTGCATGGGGAGCAATCTGGTGTGATACACCCGAGTAAATGAGGTGGCACTGAAACTCCTGGTGTGAACGATTTGCCTACTTGGTATCTATTCTCCCTTTCTTTTCTTTTTTTTTTTTTAAGATTTAAAGAATCTTAAAATTTTAAGATTTAAATTTTATTAATTTATTTGACAGAGAGGGAGAGCATGAGGGTACAAGCAGGGGGGAGTGGCAGAGGGAGAAGCAGGCTCCCTGCTGAGCAAGGAGCCCAGTGTGGAACTGGATCCCACGACCCTGAGAACATGACCTGAGCCAAAGGCAGAGGCTTAACCCACTGAGCCACCCAGGCACATTCCTATTCTCCCCTTCTTTGTTATTAACAGCACTCTGATTTTTTAATGACCTAATTAAAATACTCAGCTTCAGAATTCCTTGCACCTAGGAGTGGTCAAAAGGAGCAATAAGATCAATAAAAGTTGACCAGAAGCCTTACTGGTAACATAAACAGTTCATTAACACCTATTTTGTATCTTAAAATAAAGCAAGTTAGGGAAAACAAAATGTCATTAAGAAAATCATAAGGAGGAGGAAATACAGAACTGGAGCGTATCCACTGATACTGTAAGTTTGCATTATCATGTTGACAAGATGAATCATATGTCTACACGTACCTACATCCATGTTGTCTGATGTGACACAAAACACCATAGGGGTTAAACAATTACTCACACAAGGCATCAAAAATGAAAAGACAATATAGGGTCTTTTGATACATTTTAACTTTTTACAGTAGATTTATGTATATTTTACAGTAATAAATGACAAAATAGGCTAGTATCCACTTATATTTAGTGTTTTCATAACATACCTAGCTTTTTCTTAAATTTTCGGATATTTCTAGGCCATGTGTTTTGGGTTTTTTTTTAAGATTTTATTTATTTATTTGACAGAGAGATATCACAAAGAGGCAGAGAGGCAGGTGGGGGGTGGGAGGGGCAGGATCCCTGCTGAGCAGAGAACCTGATTCGGGGCTTAATCCCAGGACCCTGAGATCATGACCTGAGCCGAAAGCAGAGGCTTAACCCACTGAGCCACCCAGGTGCCTCTACCATGTGGTTTTTTAGTTTTTCAAATTGTCACAAATCTCAAAAAAATTCACATGAGAGAGAGAGAGAGAGAGATCTCCCCTATTAGTTCTGTCTTTCTTGAGGACCCTGCCTACTACACAATTGTAATTGGGTATCTGCTTACTACGACTAAATGCAATCCTCTCCGACATCTGAGACCTACCACTTTCTGAACCATGTAATTGTGCACACGTCCTTGTATCTCCCAGCCTCCAGATCTATAGAGTGGGAATATCTTGGTGCCCATTTTGTAGAGGACAAAACTAAGGACTACAGCAGAAAAATAGCTTGTCCCAGGAGATACAGCTACTAAGTGGCAAAACCAGGTTTCATAGGGCGCCTGGGTGGCTCAGTGGGTTGGGCATCCAACTCTTGACATTGGCTCAGGTCATAATCTCGGGGTCATGAGGTCGACCCCAATATCAGGCTCGTGCTAAGCATGGACCCTGCCTTAGATTCTCTCTCTCTCCCTCTCTATCTGCCTCTCCTACCCTGCTCACATGTGCTTTCTTTCTCTCAAAAACAAAACGAAAAACAGAAATAGGACTCAAACCCGGAATTCAAAGTCTAAATGAGGCCAAAGCCCATGCACTTACCCACCGAGTTACATGGCAGGTGATGGGTTGTGTTCTTTAATGCAGTTGCTAATGTAATCACTCCAACTGGTCTTCAGGATTAACTTGCTTCAAGCTTATGTGCTCCTTCTTTGCTGACATAAGTCCCTTGATTTGTAGCAGAACTAATTTACTTTCTTTTCTTTTTTTTTTAAGATTTTATTTTTATTTCAGACAGAGAGAGTGCAAGCACAAGCAGTGGGGAGGGACAGAGCGGAGGCTCAATCCCAGGACCCCGAGATCATGACCTGAGCCAAATTCAGATCCTTCACTGACTGCGTGGGCCACCCAGGAGCCCCAGAACTAATTAACTTTTAAGATCTGCAGACCACTGGCCCTGAAAAGTGAAGGACCAGACTTTTCCAGAAAATAAGTCCGGACTACTAGGGAAACAATTACTTCTGATCCCAGCAAATCTGTTCAGGGTCACGTTAACATAAGACTAACCACCTGGGCACCTGTCACCCCTGCCTATAGCTCCCCTCCCTTTCCCATGACTTTCCCTTTAAAACCCCCAGCTATCCCCAGACAGAAAAGACAGTTTTGTTTTGGTTTGGGTTTTTTTGTTAAGAGAGAGAGAGAATCTTAAACAGGACCCACACCCAGCAGAGAGCCAGACACGGGCCTCCATCTCACCACCCTGAGATCATGACCTGTGCCAAAATTAAGAGTCAGATGCTCAACCAACTAAGCTACCCAGGCACCCTGAGAAGACTGTCTTTGAGATGTTAGTCTACCATCTTCCCAGATTGCCAGTTTCCTGAATAAAGCAACCAAATGGTGAACAGCCGAACCTGAGTTCAAAATGGGTTCTCTGTCCAGTAACACTAACACAGAAATGGTCTGTGACTGGGTAAATCTTAAGTGAGTAAAAAGAGTATATGCATGTTGCTCAGCATATAACAAATCAAGATTATTGTCTTACAGGGCTGCTAGCTCTCTTGCCTAGGGTAGGATTTTAATTTGAAAAGAAGCGGAAGGCTGTTCCGTATTAACTACTCCTGCTAACACTCCATTTTACTTCAGATAAAGATATCCTGTCTGTCAGGCACCCTGAAGTTTATCAGTGGAAGGCTGGGTTTATCCATTTCAAACTGCCCATACTTCCACAATCTCACTTTATTTTTCCTGTAGCCCCCTGAGTCAAGAAGGGCAAGTATTATTAACTCCATTTTCCAGGTGAAAGAAGTGACCCCTGGAGATGTTAAGTAAATCACCCAAGGTCACACAGCAAATTAGTGGTACAAGCAGTATTGGAAAGCCTATCTCCCGACGTCCAAAGCATGCTTTCCATTATGCTGTGATCCCACCACCTGTCACTTCCACCGCTTCTGAAGGGCTTAGAGTCGATGGGGCATGTTATCAGTTCCTCAGGGTAAAACCGTCCTATCTGGGTAAGAAAATGTATGAGCATGCGCACACACATATGCACACACACACAGAAAGATCACACTATAATTGCATTTGCCAAAATGGTTTTATAATAGTCCAGTTGAGAATGCAGAAAATTCCAGGCTGCATTTCAGAAACAGAGCCCAGAGGGTCAACTTCATCATGAAAGAGGATTTCTTCACTCATGGGTGTATGGGTGGGTGGCTGGCTGGTCAGACGGGCTGCATGAACAATGGCTCAGGGGACTACAGGGTAAAAACTCATTTAACTTTCACTGCTATTAAGCAGTGACGATGAAAACACGACTGGGAAACAGGCATGCCCAAGAAAGAACATGGAGAACAATTAACCCTTCTGTGACTTTCTCCCTATTTCTAAACTGCAGGGTATTAAATAGTTCTTTGTGAATAACAAGTTAACATTTTGACTCATTCTATACAATATTTAGGAAAAAGAAAGAGCTATGGGGTATTGAGTTAAGAAAAAAAAATCTCAGCACGAGATTACGGTCATATGAAGTCTTACCTGAAACCAAAGAAAGTACAAAGGGAGGTAACACACCACATTGTTGGTTTAGCACCAAAGCCAGGATTATCAGATGGCAATATTTGCCTTTCATAAGCAAGCAACCAGTCAGACACCTGCCTCAGTGGCACTGGCCTCAACAACACAGAACTTAATTTCTGTCCTCATGGCTGGCTAGATGAGTAGACATAATAAGGCAAAAAGAGGAACCACAGAATTTGAAGCTCAAAGACAAAAGACTGGCACTGGGGACAGAAGTTCCTAGGAAATTGAAAGAAGGTTTCCAAACATGCTGTTAAGACCAATGCCAGTTACCTCCCAACAAGGGAGAAGCCCACTAAAAGCTCTACTGCCTACAGTGTTACCTTGAAAATCATCAGAAAACCTCAAGTGTCTTTTTCTCTGCTACCCAAGCAAAAGGAAGTTTGGGAAGTTCACATACCAGGAGACTGGCCACCTTCTCAAAACTCACTTGCCACAGATTCAAAGATGCTCAAAATATGGACCAAGTTTCCCTTCAAACAAGAATTAAGGGTGCCTGGGTGGCTCAGTCAGTTAAGCGTCTGCCTTCAGCTCAGGTCATGATCCCAGGGTCCTGGGATTGAGTCCTGCATTGGGATCCCAGCTCAGTAGGGCGCCTGCTTCTCCCTCTGTCCCTCTCCCTGGCTCGTGCTCGCTCTCTCACACACGCAAAAATAAATAAATAAAATCTTTTTAAAAAATCAAACAGGAATTAATATTAGGCTTAAAACAGAAAGAAAGTGATTTGAGGCCCACCAATCTGGGCTGGAGAGTGAGCATGATGGGAAAGGTGAAGGAAAAGCCAAGAAAAAAGCCAATCAAAGGTGCTTTCCCTAAAAATCCTGGAATCTGTGTCATCCAGTCATGGTACCATGTCCCAGAGAGAAACACAATCCAGGATCCAGAAGGTTTTTCACAATTCTACTCAGACACACAACAAAATGTAAATAGGGAAGAATCAATTCTTGATGCGTAGAAAACACCAGCAAATTATTCTCTTCTTGTTGCTGCCTCTCTCAAAACTCTTCACAAGTTTGGTAAGTGGCTGACAAACACTCTCCCTCCTGGCCCTTACCAAAAACACTCTAATACCCAACCTGGGCAGCCTGTCCTGCTCACTCTCGTCATCTCTGAACTCCTTATTAAGCAGTTCAATACAACCTCTCAGTTTCTTTCATTTTCTTCCACTTTTGCTAGTCTTGAGAGGATCTGGGAGTTCACCAAGGAAATACAGATTTTTCTTGCATAGACATTAGGGAAATGGTGAAGACCAAGAATAGCCATATGCAAATAATTTTACTGTTTACCATATTACATTTTGTCCCTTTGAATTCCATTGTCTCACATAAACTCAAAAGCTAGCACTTGAGGGGCACGTGGGTGGCTCAGTCAGTTAAGCGGCTGCCTTCAGCTCTGGTCATGATCTTGGGGTCCTGGGATCGAGTCCCGCATCAGGCCTTCTGGTCAGTGGGGAGTCTGCTTTTCCCTCTCCTTCTGCCCCTCCTCCCAACTGCGCACTCTCGCTCTCTCTCAAATGAATAAAGTATTAAAACAAAGAAACAAAAAACCTAGCACTTTAACGGAGGAAGCTTTTCAAATGGTAGACCAGGAATTCAAGACTCTAAGAGATCTACGAGACTCAAATCTGACTCCAGAGATCATGGTCTTTTAGATCATCAAAGATAACAATAGGAACTAGGGTCAAAAAGAGATCTTTTTCCAGCCTCATTTTGATCGAGCCAGTAAGTGTTACTATGTGCCAGGCATTGGGCTTGGTGATAGGAATACAGAGATGACTAAGTCAAGATCCTTGTCCTTAAAGAGGTCACAGTCTACCATGGTGTTTCTCAAACTGCATTCCTCAGAGCACAAGTGTCTTTGTAAAAAGGGGTCCGTGGCCCAACCATCTGCGAAATGTGGCTTTTCCTTTTGGATATTTTTCAAACCTATCCTAATTCTAAATTAAGGAAACTTTATTACTTTACTCCAGGGTTTCTCAAATTTAATTCAGTACTGATTTATGCGCTTTGCAAACACTCACCTTGAGATAAGCTTACAAATGTTGACGTAGAGGCATTCTACCTTTAGCTTAAACAAACAGATAAACAATCAGCACTTTTAAGATGAAATAAGGACAGTGAAAGCATTTTCATACAAATCACATTGCATTTCAACCAAAAGGCCAGTGAATTTAAATGTCCAAACTGAGAGCATCTTTGTGTTCTTGTTACAATGAGAAAGTGAGCAATGAATAAAAATGGGTTGTGTGTGGGGTTATCTATTTTGCTTATGCAGGCAGTGGGAGAGGTATCCAGCCTTCCAGAATATTAGGAGAAAGTGTAGTAAGATCAAATCCTTGGAATCCATAGAGGTTACAGTCAGGGAAACTTTCCGGCATCCACTGGGTGGATGGTGACAATTCCCTCATCAGTCAGTTCTAGAGCATGGTCCTTCAGCTAGCCGGCTACAGCATCAATGACGAGTTTCTCACCAGCACAGTTCTGTGGTATGATTTGGAAATCATTCCCGGAAGCCGAGCCTCAACCCTCTTTCTCTGGGACTCCAAAATGATTCTTTGAAACGCCTCAGATCCCTTAATAAATTCCTTTTCTATTTAAATTAGCCAGAGCAGATTCTGCTATTTGCAACTGATACCGTGGGCCATGTTTTCCTTTCCCACTTCCAGTATCCAGGCAAAAAACTGTCTTAGCCATTCACAACCCAGCATTTCCCTCTCAGGAAACTCTAATCCAGCAATATTTTTCTGTGGAATCTCCACTGCCCTCCTTTACCTTCAAGCTATAAGTAGTCAATGAGACTGACCCCTAGTTCTAGACTCCCACCTGCATTCCTTGCCAACTCAATCTTCTTTCTTAGCCTAAGGCTAGTCTATTTATTGTATGAAATATACTTTTCTGTCAGTCAACATGGCAAGGATCTTCGGCTAAGTCAAAAGCCTAGCTCTTCATTTATCTTTTGAGTTGTAAATACATCCCTGGACACACCAGTGCTTTGAACCCAGTATTTATCTGAACGGAGTATTTATCTCTCAATCTATCCCACTCTTCAACGATCATTTTGCTTTTTTTGGTTATACATTTCATAGCTCTTCCAAAGTGTGAAGAAATCTGTCAGCATAATTTCAAAACAAGATCCGGGTGGTCTAAGTATTAAAGCAGGCAAGAATGCCAGGAACTGTCCTGTTTGCTAGCTTGGTGAATAACTACAGAACTCAGGCAAATTGAAAGGGTATCCATAGCACCCTCTCAAGAGGAGGTTCTCAGTGCCTTCAGAGGCTTCCAGTTTAAGAGCACAGGGTCTGGGGCACCTGGGTAGCTCACTGGGTTAAGCCTCTGCCTTCGGCTCAGGTCATGATCTCAGGGTCCTGGGATCAAGGCCCACATCAGGCTTTCTGCTCAGCAGGGAGCCTGCTTCCCCCCACCCCCTCTGCTTGCCTCTCTGCCTACCTGTGATCTCTCTCTTTGTCAAATAAATAAATAAAATCTTAAAAAAAAAAAAGAGTGCAGGGTCAAGACCACTGAGAAAGGTTACTTAAAAACTGCTCAAGGAAAATATTTAAATAGTCATCTTATGGGAGGAAAAAAGCACATTTCTTGATGTAGTGGTTTTAAAAAGATTTAGATCCGGCATGTGAATTCCCATAGAATCCTACTTAGCCCCCTTATCTATGTCAAAGCAAACTTAGTTTCACATCAACGGTGCTTCTCATTTATCTTAATGCTAAGGATTTATTTCTTATGCAAAATTGTTCATTTTTACCAGCTTGAAACTTAAAAAAAAAAAAATCACATTCTCTTCTTCAAGAATTTTCATTAAGCCAAGGTGTCATCAAGCTGAAAATCTGCAGACACAATTTTGGCTTACTTTTGCAGGAAACTCAGAGGAGTGCCCAATCCAAGCAACAGCGGATTATCAGTAGCACTGCTGACAGATTCTTAACAGTGCTGGGAAGAGAAAAAAACATAGGTGGTATATAATGATTTACAAAGATTTCTGCTCTAACCTAAATTTGAACCCATAAGTTAGTCTATACTGCCCCATGACTGTCTGTGGCCAGGAAGCTGCATTCTTCGCGAGGGTGGTGGGGGTGGGGGGGAGGAGGGGAGTGGAGTTACAGTTGAAACTCAGAATGGTTTTGTCCCATGATGTATACACAGGACCTGGGTTCATAACCTGGTACCTGGAAGCATGCCGATTATCAGAGAGATAAAAATTAAACATACAGATGATAGACCACATAGATTTTTCACATCTCATATATTTATTTATTGAGACACCAGAGAGAGTCATAATCAAAATGTGAGTAGGTAACGTCACTAACCAGAACAAAATTATCAAGCTACCTAAGAAGCGTAAAAAAAAAAAAGAGAGAGAGAGAGAGAGAAGATTTCAAGGAAAAAGAGTCAGACTTCAATTATCAGTTATGATCTGCATAGCAATAGTCAAAGAAACTTCAAAACAGTCGAAACACAATTAACCGAAGGTTAAAACCCAGAGCATCAATATTTATTAGTGTACTTTCTAGTTCTGTGTCCAATTAAGTCCCCAAATCTCCTTAGACTTAATTCCCCTGATCATATGGGTGTCTAATACCTGTCAATGCAATTTTCGTGATTGCTAAGGAAACACTCCCTATTCATTCCATTAGTCTTTATCATCACTATATTAAATTATTCTCCCTAGTGTTTTCCCTCAGCCACCACTGGTCTGCCATTACAGTCCTTCTGTTTTCCCAGAGTCTCAACACTTGCATACCCGTGGCGAATGGGTTGTTCTTTTTTCTCTTGACAGGATTGGGAGGGAGATAAACCATAAGTGACTCTTAATCTCACAAAACAAACTGAGGGTTGCTGGGGGGGGAGGGGGGTTGGGAGGGGGGGTGGGGTTATTATGGACATTGGGGAGGGTATGTGCTATGGTGAGTGCGGTGAAGTGTGTAAACCTGGCGATTCACAGACCTGTACCCCTGGGGAAAAAAATATATGTTTATAAAAAATAAAATTAAAAAAAAAAAGATACAAAGAAAAAGAAAAAAAAAAAAAAACCATCCCACTGTCTTGCAAAGGACCAGGCAATTGCCTGAAGACTCTAACTTGTAACTTGAGCTTCCTACCAAGCTCTTTAATTAAGCGACAATATCATTGCTTCTCTGGTTTACAAGATAATCATCTAATCCCTTTTGTTAAACTATCCGGCCTTTGGCCTTACAGTTTATTCACTTGGGAACTAGATTACAGCTTCCCAGACTAAAGCTACAGTGGCATTATTGTGACTTGTTACAAGTTTAATTAACGCCAAACAATGCCAGCCCAATTGCTGGCTTAATACCATTTCCTTTCATATAGCTGCACCCTCATTTTGCCTTTAATAACCCTCTTGATTAGTATTTTTCCAAATGTTCTCAACTCACTTCTCCTGTTGAATTACAACATTCCTACCGGAAAGTGGCTGCTCAATTTTAAGACTTTAAAATTCTTGGTCTGGGTTTGCAGTGAGTGACATGTTTAGTAGATGAGCTGAAGGGAGAAAAGAAAATGGTAAAATTACCTTCATTGGTGACATCATTGATAGAACAAAGCACATTTTATGAAACTTTTTCACATACCTTATTCAGAGAGCTGGGCAGAGTAAATATTACCATGTCCATTTTATTGATCGCTGGTCTCCAAACCATGTCAATGCATACCAACCCAATGAAGTTGTTTCAAACAACACAGCTCCTTTTATGTCATTTTACTCTTTTAACAGTCTAAATAAGACCATCCTTTGAACAAAGGGGATGCTGGTTTTTAAATAAGAACCGTTTGAAAGCCTCTGTTATAGAAGGAGTCAAAGCTCAGCACAGAAGTGAGTTTACCAAAGTCAAACAGTGAATTATTGAAAAAGCAAAGACAACAACCAGGGTTTCCTACTTCTAAGTGACAACATTTGTTTCTGATACACTTATGGCCTTTGGAAGGTAGAATGCCAAAAGAATAAGGGATGCATTTGTGAACCCCTTCTCATGAGTTCATGAGTTGTATTTTTAAATAGCCTTCTTGTTGACTGCAAGACTTAGGCTCTAGAAAAGCTAGATATCTTTTACTGATTCATTAAGTCATTCCTTTACCGATAAGCTAACTCTGTGCCAACCACCCCACTACCCTGGGAAACCAAAAGCACAGGAAAGGACTGAACACTGTTTCTGCACCATTAAGCATACCAGTGGGACATCCATAAAGGCATTAAAGCCCCAGAGAAAAATCATTGAAAATGTAGAACAAATGGCATAAAACACCAAGTCCTAAGGAAAGAAGGACTAGTAAGGAGATTAATACTAAAATAAGAGAAAGAAAAGAAAAGAAAGGGAAAGGAAAGGAAAGTGAGATAAAGCACGAATCATAGGAAACAGGGTCAATCAACCTGGAGTTCTTCACCACTTACTCAACTTACAAAGAAGGCAAATTTATAGCCATTTGACCTCTGTAGGGCTCAGTCTCCTCATGTGCAAAGTTCATATGATATTACTAGCTCCCTCTACTCTGCAAAGCCTACTGTGAAAATACCAGAAGATAAAATACTTTGATGCTTTTAGAAAAGCATAAGGTTGTCTATAAATAAAGTTCAGGGAAGGGTAATGGCTGAATAATGAAAGATTAAGTTAGTAAAGGGAGTAAACCACTTCTATTACTTTGTCCAAAATTTTTAAGTAATATTTAAAGTCATTATCATTTTTAAAAACTGGGAATACTCAATATATACCTAATTGCAAAAGAAGAGTCTCAAAGTTAAAGAACTTGGTCAGAGGAGAACCTTAGGATTCTATGCAGACAGGTTCCATCACTGGTTCCAACCCTCATATCCTGGGAAATTTAGTTTAATCATTCAAAATTTATTCATTGAGTACTTCTTTTATGGCATGTCCTAGTCTAAGTTGTGGAGAGAGGTTGGTGAGCAAGACAGGCTTGATCTCTGTCCTCATGGGATGAATTCTGCTAGCGGAGAATAGAGGAAAGGGATAGGAAGACACCAATAAGCAAAGAAATAAATGTGGGAACAAGATCATTTTAGTATGTATCAGTATGAAGACCATAAAACAGATCATGTCAGAGATAGTGACTTACATAGGGAGCAAGGAAAAGGTGGTCCTTTAGCTCAGGTAATGATCTAAAGGGGTAAGTAGCATGTGAATAGAGACTGGAACAATACAATATTGGAAACATTACAAAATTCCAGGCCAGAGCTGCTCCAAGGAAAACCCAAGGAAAGGGCTGAGAGTCAGGGATCAAATGTGAACTTGACTTGTGAGAGATAAGGATATTAAGGGAATATCATAGCAGTGAGAAAATTAATCCTATCCTAATGATGCTTGATCCTAACCCAGACAATCTCTCTTTACTTACCAAATTCATTTTGCTTATGCTTTGGCCACTTGAACAAGGCTGGAAGGCGAAATTTGGACCCACCCTGCAAAGGGAGACCATGGAAGCTCTAGCCATATTTTTTTTTCCCTGTGAGACCTTCAGTAGGCATTGGAGGGTCAAGGAGTCCCAACATGGCTTCTTTTATTGAACAATTCCAAGTTAGTGGGGTCTTAATATGGCCTGTGGTCCAAAGAGGTCAGAGGAGTAAAGCTTGAGAAGCTAAAGATGTGTTCTGTCAACGGTTAAGTCCTGATAAGAATCAGAGGACTTCAAGACGGACTTCACAGTACGAGACACCTGGGCTGTCTATTCCCATCCTCTGAAAGTTCCTGCACAATGTCAGGTAGCTTGTTCTATAGGTCTCTCCCTCTAAGTTCTCGTCACTGCTTCTTCCTCTCATCTTTCAGGCCTGGGGGAGGAGAGGTGGGTAAGAGCACCTACTAGTACCAAGTTACTGCACTCTCCCCTGCCCTTCTGCTAGGAAGATGGGGATCTGAACAAAGGCCAGAAATGTAGTCAGAGTGGTTGGGACTCTTGGGTGTTCTCCACATAGAGATAATCATGGAAACTGAAATTCTGGATGAAGTTTCTAGGAAACACATCATCAAGAGACAAGAGCAATGATTGAAGAGTAAACTTTAGGAAGTGCCCAAAGAGAGGAAGTAGGAAGAAAAGCTGAAAAATGGGACAGGGAAATAACAGTTGGGAAGAAAAGAAAGCAGAGACAGTGTTTTGTCCAGAAGTAAAAAGGAAAAGAAGATGGAGTAGATCAGAGAGCAATGACAGAGAACAGCTCTTGGACGTGATGAGTGAGATATGTGGTGCCAAGATGAAGGACAAGATAAGAGTGGCCTGCTGTAGTGATGGCATCTATAGGCCAGGAGACATCCATGAGCCCTTTCCTACCTGCAGTGAAGAGGGTACCATGAAACTCCCATGGAGCAAAAGTGCCTCCCTGACTTACTCCATCAACATTCACTATATTCCTGATATGAGCAAGGGACCAGGGGGAGAATTTATTTGCTCTCTGGGGCATCTGAAAGCTAACCTTGGTGTGTTCTGAGTTTCATCCTAGAAAAAGCATAGCAACTGAGCAATTCCCCAGGCACCGGGGGACAGAATTTGAGAATGATAGAAAAGTAGGATCCCCTCCTTCTTGGGCCTCTGGGTTGGTGGTGCTGTATCCTGTAGTTGCAAAAGGAGTATGATAAGCAAACAGTAGGTGATCTCAATTCAATTTAAAGCAATAAATATTTGCTGAAAATTTACATATGCTTAGTAAGGACATAGGTGCTATGGGAGACAGAATTAAATGAAATTTTCCCTACACTCCAGGAGCAAACAGCTTCATGGTAGAAACAAAACTAATGCACAGGTAAGAAATAGGAAAAAAACCCAAAAGACAAAAAACACAATGCATTCCTCATGATTAATGAAATAGTATAGGATTATCTATGAGGATAAAGACAGAAGAATTTAATGTCTCATTTTTGCTATTGCTGTTTATGTGTTTTCTAACATTTCTACATTTGGCATGAATTCGTATTGAAATCAGGAAAAAAAAAAAAAAGCAGTAAATTAAAAAAAGAATAGCTCCTTTCTAAAAAGGAGACCTTGGTAGTCAAAGATAAGACAGCCCTGGGTGGAACCCCAGACATGCTGCTTCCTAACAACTTGACCTTGGGCAAGTTCCTTAACCACAAGGTGCCTAAATTTTCTCATCTATAAAATCTTAGACAGGTGCTTTCTGGTAAGAAACCAGGAAACAAGATCATAACCCCCAAGAAACTTGTGGGAATAAAAAAAAAAATCTTCAAATGTTACAAGCTTACTTTAGTGGGCATCTCAAACTAAAATTCCCAAAGTTACTGAGCTACTCATAGGATTTTAGGAAGAAATGATGCTTAAGAGTGGAGCTGGCTCCAACTCTAGCTCCGTCCATTACTTACCAATAACTAGCCTCAAATAAGTTATTTATTTCAGCTTTCCGAATCTCAGTTAAGACTTCATCTATGAAATGGGGATAAGAATAGAACCCATCTCCTTAGGACACTGTGAAGAAAATTCATGTCAAGTGCTATCAAGGTACCTGGCACACAGTAAGTGTCTAATTAATTTTTACATACAAAGTAGTTATCATCTGTAAAGGCTGATGCTGTTTCAGACAAATCTGCAGGAAGACAGGCATGAAGAGGGACATGTCTTTTTCATCTTTATTTCACCGGTGCCTTGCAGAACGCCCTAACACAAAGTAGAGGGCTGATAAATATTTGTGGATAGATGAACAAATAAATGTGCTGATTTTCCCATTCCATCAAGGGTCACATCTATATATTATGAAGCTGGCCTAGACAAACGAAAAAGGTACACTTTTAAGTGCTTAAATTCAATTCAATGAGTTTAAAAATTAATTCATTTCATCGAGTTCTCTGAGTTTATTCAGTAAGGGGTAGGGGAAGCCAGAGGCATTTTTACAGCTTAAATATACTACCTGGTTATTCAACTTCCAGTGAGAAGCTTAACCCACTGGGAAGAATCAGAGGGCTTCTTTCATCTCTCAGAATCCTAGTAATCATCTTTAAAGGGAAAGTCAGTGTGAAAAAAGGAAGCAGAGAGCCGATGAGGGAGGCGGGATGGAAACAAGACAAAAAGAGAAGAAAAAACAGAAGACGGAGAGGAGAAAGGGTCTCTCCTTCCTAGAGCCATATTTTACTACCCCACACTGTGTGATAGGCTATTTTGTCAGCATCTTCAAGCTCCAGTTCCCAACTAACAAATAAAGAGAGGGTAACTTCCAAGTAATGGCCCATACGGGTGAAATCTTGCTGCAGGTGTAAAGGGAAATGCTTGCCTACATTGGAAAATATACGCTGACATAAATGTCACCAACTCTACCTAAAAGAGAAAAGCAAAGTATCGGAAGACATGAATTCGAGTAAAATCCCTAGGACAGCTTCTTATACCTACTAATGTTTTCTTGAATATTTATCCACCCTTCTGAACACTTGCTGGAATGTCATTTCCTCCGAGAAACCCTCCTTCCCCACTCAGCCCAGGTTGGGTACTTTGTTACAATGCTCTAGCAGCATCTGGTACCCTTCCACCAGAGCGGGTCCCACTGTTGTAGTTAGGTAATTATTTAGATAATTAATTGTTTATTCTCTCTGCCTCCTGCAGGATGCACACCAGTTCCAAGAGGGCTGTGTGCCCATCTACCTGTTCACCCTGAAACCACCCAAATTTACACATGCCTCGTGATGAAATAGAGCAGCAAATATATACATATACCATTTCTCCTCATTATTGGTGGACTCTGTATTTGTGAATTTGCCTACTCACTAGAATTTATCGGTAACACCAGAATCAATGCTCATGGCACTTTGCAGCCACTTGTGGGCATGCCCAGGGTGGTGACCGATTTCTCTCCAGAAACATGCTCCAAGTGAGGTTGAACAAAACCACACTCCGCCATCTTGTTCCAACTCTCATGCTATGAATGACTCTTTTTTCTGGAGCCTATTAGTGCTCCGTTTTTCAAACTGTTGTGCTTTTTTTGGTGTTCCCTGTTTAAAATCGCTCCCAGGTGTAGGGCTGCAGGGCCACACAACATTCCTAAGAGCAAGAAGGCTGTGATGTGCCTGATGGAGAAAATACAAGTGCTCGACTAGTTTCATTTGGTCATGAGTTATAGTGCTGTTGGCCATGTGTTCAATGTTAACAAATCAACAATAAGAATTCAGTTATGTGCCTTTAAACAAAAACAAACACAAAACAAAGTTATGTACTGATCAGTTAACCATAACGCTGGGGCCAGAGACTTGCAGGAACCCTGAATTTCCTCTAAGAGCAATGGCTTAGCATTCATTAATTCAATGTTGGTGGCAACTTTCTAGAACATAAATACTGTAAAAAACCAAACTTCAACTGCCATGTATATTGAACATATACATTTATATTTAGTAAGTTTGTCTGTGTGTGTGTGTGTGCGCGCGCGTGCGCGCACGCGCACGCTTAGTAGCTCTCCTTTATTTTGGAGTGCTACAACCTGTCCTTAAAATTGCCAAACAGGGGTGCCTGGGTGACTCAGGCAATGAAGCCTCTGCCTTAGGCTCAGGTCCTAATCCCAGGGTCCTGAGATCGAGCCCGCATCAGGCTCCCTACTCAGTGGGGAGTCTGCCTCTCCAGCTCCCTCTGTTCCTCCCCCTGGCTTATGCTGTCTCTCTCTATCAAATAAATAAATAAAATCTTTTAAATAAATAAATAAGTAAGTAAAATTGCCAAAGCTATGGATACTGGAGGATGAAGGAATGTATAAGGGGAAATGTATATGTATACGGGGCCTTATGCTGCTCAGCTACAGGTAGGGATACGGGGTGTTGACATTCATATTACAATCTAAGGGAATGTTCTCACTGCATAGAGTTGTTCACTGGGGTGACACTTCACACCAAATACAAATTTCACACCAATTTCACTTCACACCAAATACACACACACACACACACACATTTGCAAATGATTCTGGGCATTCATGGCTTCCTTTTATGTACCACAGTTGGAAACCCTAACAGACAGAGACATCAATATTGAGAGGTTAAAATAGACAAACACATATATACTATAGGACACATTCAATTTTACATCAAATTATTTACACTGCTTAAGATTTACGTTATTTGCCTTTTACCCACTAATAACAAACACCAGCAAATTCCAAGTTATATGTATACCCAGAAAAATGACAACGTGTTATCAAGCACTGGCTTAAGATATTTCCTAAGGTGGGGACACGTGGGTGGCTCAGTCCATTAAGTGTCTGCCTTCGGCTCAGGTCATGATCCCAGGGTCCTGGGATCGAGTCCCACATCAGGCCCCCTGCTCAGAGGGGAGTCTGCTTTTCCCTCTCCCTCTGCCCCTCCCCTTTCCTTCTCTCTCTCTCTCTCTCTCTCTCTCACTTTCTCTCAAATAAATTAAAAACAACAACAACAAAAACAAAAAGATGTCCTTAAGGTGAACTAAACAGGGGGAGAAAACCCAGAGAGGACTAAATATACATATTGCAGCAAGAATATTCATGTTAACCTCTTTTGTTTGCTTTCCTAAGATTCTCTGGCTTCTCGGGTCTGGAGGGCAGGCAGTAATATAAATTAAAGCTTTAATATCCAGGCTCATTATAGGCAGTAACCACTACTACTAAGCCCCTGACTCTGTGTCTCTTGAACAGCAGACTATGTTTCTCAGTGAAGCTTCCAGTTAGATTGTCGGTGGAGGATGAAAGAAAGAAAGAGGAAAAAGATGGAGAGAGGGAAAGGAAGGAAGGAGGAAAGAAAGAAAGAGAGAGAGAGAGAAAGAGAGAGAGAAAGAAAGAAATCAATCCCCGTAAATGGTTCTGTAGAAATTCTGATACGAGCTAGAATAACTCTACCATTAATAATTCAGTGTTGTTTGGAAACTATACAATTGTGAATTTATACGGACCAGAATTGGCGTGTGTTGTACCACAGGTGGATGCGAGGTCACCAAGAAACCACTTCACAGTTTTCCCAGAAGTGTAGAGTCAAAAAGGTCACTTGTGGTAAAAGATCTTTTGGATTAGTCTTTTAAATCAATGCATGAATTAAAGACAATTTACATATAAATAGGCTAATACTCTGGCTTTGAAATTAAATGAATTTTTAAAAGATTTAAGTAACTGCAGAAAAGGTCAGTTAGGCATTAAGTATACATAATGTGATTTCTGAAAACTGCTTGTCTTGTTGGTTTATTAATATTTTGTATTCATTGTCAGTGTCATTCTAAAAATTGTGTGCATAATTAGCAACACACCAAAGTGAAAGACAGGCCCCGGAACTATGAAAATGTACTTCACAAGTCCATATTTGGAAGAAAGGGTCTAGAATCTAGACATAAAAAGCCAAAAATTAATATTAATACACATTAGATTCAAACATATCACACATGTTCTAAGCAAGCATGGCATCATTCAAGTGAAATTCACCTTGACACCTGATAAATCACCGGTCTTCCAAAACACCATAGCTGTAGGTGGTCTACTAAGTTATCAGAGAGGAATCAGGATCACTCTGTAATCCCAAATAGCCTCTTTGGGAGTGTAAATCTGGAGTTCTTTCCAAGTGTGATTAAGAGACAGAGCAGAACTTCTCTAGTAACAAACCCACTCCCTGCCACCACCACTTTTATAAACATCAGAATACTTTAAAAAATGTTCAACCCCAGGATGAACAGGTGGAGCACAGGGCATTTTTAGGGCAGTAAAACTATTCTGCCTGATACCACAAGGACAGATACATGACATTATGCATCTGCAAAAACACACAGAATGTGCAACACAGAGAGAAACCTAACGTAAACTAGCGACTTCAATTAATAACAATGTATCAGTATGGATTCATCAATTATAAAATGCAGGACACCGATGCAAGATGTTAATAATAGGGAAAACTGGGTAGAGAGAGAAGGTGCACGGGAATTTTGTACCGTTTGCTCCATTTTTCTGTAAACCTAAAACTGCCCTAGAAAAATTAAGTCTATTTTTAAAAATGGTGGACCAAATTTAATAACATACTCAAAGACACTTTCTTTAGATAAATGGCTTAGCTATACTCTGAGGAGCCCTCTCCATCCTAGGAGGTGATTCACTGACCACTTGGCTTGGGGATATCTGGGAAAATGGAGCAGGAGAGAAGAGTGAGCAATGAAAATGAAGCCACTCAATCTAAGCCTACATTCCCACCTGTTTCAGACAGATCAACCCCCCTTTCAATGTTGTATGTATCGTTTCCCATACTAGAGTCCATTAAAGTGTAAGTTCCTCAGCAAATGAAAAAAAAAAAAAGGCATGAAAAACACTGATACAAACCCAATAAAATACCTAGCTAATGATCCCATACACTAATTCTCTGAGCTACTGAATAAATAAACATTGAACTCAAGAACTTCCCACCTGACCATTATTACAGCCTGTGACTGAGCTAAGGAGAAGCTCAGTGAATGTCTTGGAGGGTCCAACTGATCAATACTTACTGAGCATCCATCATGCCCCCAGTACTCCTCGAGGACATGCAACATATTTTGAAGATACAAGTGAAGTGCAAAGCCCTATTCCAGCCCTCAAGAAACATAATCTTAAGGAGAGATAAAGCTAATACTCATAATAAACTATGGAAATAGAATATGTTTCAACACCCAGGACCCAATGTAATGAGCTAAAACCAGATTTCAGGTCTCCTGTTCAGTATCAACAAATTGCCAGTCCTCCATGGAGGAAGAGCAAGTACGGAAGAGAACATTCCAATCCCCAGATTGCCTAAATCTTTGTCTCCCTTTGAAAAAGGCAAAATCAGCAGCGGACAGTGTCTCTATTACAGACAGACATAAAAAGGAACAGAAGCAGAATGTAAGCAATGCTTAACTGTTTTGTTCGAGTCAGTTGTCGACATGCCTCTTCTCCAAACTAGTGACTCCCCACCAGGTACTCACTAATGAGTCAGTTCCCGGGATCTTGCAGATGGTGGGTTCCTTCCAAACAAAGGCACGGTGGGCTGGAAGACCGGGCGACCTCTCTCAGGGGCTGTTGAGAGATGCCCTGCCCAACAGCAGCAGAAGCAGCCTCCAATCAAGACGGCTTGCTGCCCAAGACCTCCTCACCCTACCCCTGCAGAAAGAAACACTTGAGATGACATTTATCCCTAATACCCAGCACTACACTACAGAGAAAACACTCTGCTGTTTATGACAGGCACAGGGACTTTTTTTTAAGCCTGTATGTGTGTTATGCTATAAATTACCCTGTTTGTGGGTGTGAGAATAAATATCCATGTATATAGATGTGTGTACACACACACACACACACACACACACAGAGTATGTTACAGTTAAAACCATGCTGTCAACAGCCACTCAAATCCAGAAAAATTTACGACTGTAAATACAGGCACATATTCAGGATAAAGACAGGAGAATTATAAATACTTCGTCAGAATAAATAAACTGCCTGAGGAGCATAACCATTTGCAACACAGCCTTGCCAGTTCACAATGATGGCCAGCAGACCTGTTGCAAATGAACAACTGAGAGATCAAACACGATTAAAAATGCAAAGCCGCTGCACCCAAATGACATGCTTTATTTGCAATGAACACTGGACTCAATGGCACCAATGCAATCTATAAGGAAAGTGCTTTTTGGTAATTCACTTGCCCACTGAGGTCCACTATTGAGGAATCATACTGCAGGACTTTCTTAAAGTAGGCAGAGTTAGTTACAGCCATTAGTAATTGCATCTTGAGACTATCCTTCAATTATAAATTTCTTTTTTTTTTTCACTGAGAATTGATAGTTTGCGCTTTACCAACATGAGACCCAGAAATCAGTAGGAACTTGCATAATACATTAGCTATGAGTAGCTGAAGAGTATGGGCTTTAAGTATGGACAGGAAAATTAATAGCTGTACTAAAGTTGGTGGGCGGATACCCTTGTACAGAAACTACAGCAAAGATTGAACTGGTTAAAAACTGAAAATAAAAAAATAAATATAAGATTCTAATGTCTATAAGACACAAGAAGGTTCAATGGAAGGAAGCCAGCCCCCATTTCCTTAATCCCAGTATAATTTGATTCTACTGTATGTTATTTCTTATATATACATACATACAAATACACAGGACATTTAAAGATTTATTTTTAATAACCTATAAATTAAAAGTAAAACATAAAGGTCTTGGGTCTCAGAATCAGATGTTGAGAAGGAGACTTACATACAAGTGATTTATTAAGGAACAGCTCCCAAGAGAAATTGCTTAGGCAGTGGCAAGAAGCCACACAAAGGTGGGACTTGGAGTACAGTCCTTTGAAGGGAGTGTTCCCATCAGAAAGGGACCTGGGCTTTCACCTTCCCTCACCACTCAATCACTGGTAAGGGCTGGGCAGGCCCAGCAAAGCCTATAGCTCCGGGAAAGATGGGTGCACCTGCACCACTAGAAGGAAAGGACCCCGAAGCTAGGGTGGGGTTCTCAAAGATGGCGACATGTACTGGTGGGAGCTGGTTGATTCTCTGGAACCTTCTATTACAAAGCAACAAACGGCCCATATTTTCCTGCCACGAAAACTCCTGTTGATTTCCTTTTAAATAAAAGCAAGGATAGAATAAAATTAGAGAATTTAAATAGTACAGAAAGACAGAAAATAAAATACTCTCTTCTCTTGCCCCCACCTTCTTTTCAAAGCTGATCCTTATTTACAGTTTTCTATAAATCCTGCTAAGGGAAGAACACACACATATACACACACATACACACACACACAATGTATCTGTAGAAGTATTAATTTTAAAAATACACAGATTGGACTATAGTATCCAAACTGTTTTTACCTTATTTCCCCTAAGTGTGTATCTTGGATATATTGTAGTTAGATAGGTAGATAGATAGCAAAGAAAAAGGCAGGGAAGGGAAAAGGATGGAAGGATGGAGGAGGGAGGGAGAGAAGGGGGAAGGGATGAAGGACACTGTACTTCATTGACTCTAAGACAAACAGTTTTTCCACATTTTAACATTTCTGTAATCAGATATCTTACCACTGACAGCATTTTAGACTTGATAAAATGCATCAGATAGACATATAAATATAGTTATAGATAACGACAGCTGAGCACACACAGCTCTACCACATGAGAGGTAATACAGGATAGAAGTTAAGAATATATCAGTACATTGCTTATTATTGAAACACCATTGCATTCTGGGAATAAGCTCCCTATTTGATAGAGCTAATATTCTCTTAATAATACGTATTATATTCATAAACTTTCACTGTACGTTTTCATCATAAGTCCATGAATGAGATTGATTTATAGTTTCCTATTTTGTGCTGTCTTTGTCAGATTTAACAAAGTTCGTTACGTTGGCTTCCTAAAAACACACTGGTGGTTTTCCTTCTTGGTGTTGTGGATAATTTTATTTTGATAAAAGAATTCACGTAGTGAATTCAAATGAATTCAAATTCAGAAAGTACAAAAGCACATACATTAAAAAGTATCTGCCTCTTACCTGTTTTCCAGTTCCTTACTTTCCTTCCCCAGAGGTAACCATTGTTCCCAGTTGCGTTTCTATTCCTCTACAGGTATTACACACATGCAGAAGCACATGCACACACACCTCAAAAGATGATGTAACAGATACAGGGTTCTGCCTCTTGCTTTTTTCCCCCTTAATATATTTTGGAGATTGTCCCATAGCCACCACAGAACCTCTGCTTCCTATCTAATAACTGCACAGTTTTTATTTCATTATGTGGGTATAAATTAACCTTAACATTCCCATGTTAAATAGTATTATCATTATTTGCTCCTTAAAAGTACCAAATCGTTTGTCTCTGAAAGCATAAAGATTTGCGGCTTTCTTTTATATCTTTGACAACTTCCTCAGATACCTCCAATGTTGTCGAAGTTCTTCTTCTTGAGTACGTTTAGATAACTTATTAGCCCATTTAAAAAATCCATTCCATCAAGATTTTCAAAGTTGTATGAAAAACATTTTGCAAAGGTTCTCCTTTTATTCTTTTGATTTCTTCTTTACTCATGGTTCTTTTCACTTCTAATTTTGTGGTTTTGTGTTCCTCATCTTTTTCTTGATTAGGCTAATAGGTGGATTATTACATTGCTTTGCATTGCTTTCAAAGAAACAGCATTTGGGTTTATTCATGATACTCACTGGGTTTGTTTTAGAAAATTTCATTTTTTAACTTAGTATTATTTGGTTCTTTCTGCATTCCTTCTACTTATTTTCCTGCTCTTAAGTCTGATATTTAATTCCCTTATGTTATAGACTAGGTCCTCCCAAAATTTGTATGTTGAAATCTAATCCCCAGTGTGATGGTGTTTAAGGGTGGGAACTTTGGAAGGTAACTAGGTCAATGAGGGCTCTGCTAAATAATAACCAAAAAAAAAAAAAAAAAAAGGACATTATGGGATTAGTGTCCTTATAAAAGGGACCCCAGAGAGCTCTCTCACCCTTTGCCCATGTGAAGACATGGCGAGAGGACAACCTCTGTGAACCAAGAAGGGAGCTCTCACCAGATGCAGGGTCTATTGGAGCCTTGATCTTGGACTTCCCAGCCTATAGAACCATGAGAAATACATGTTGGTGGTTTACACCACCTAGTCTGTGGTATTTCGTTATAGTAGTCCAGATGGATTAGAGCATTTTATTTCTCATGCTTTTTGTCGTTGTTATTTAGGTGTTCCAGGCTATACATTTTCTTCTAAGCCCAGGGTTTAGGGTAGCCCACACATTTACAAGTATTATATTTTCATTATCAGTGCTGTCTAGATACATTTCAAGTTGGATTTTGAATGTTTCTTTGAATTAAGAGTTGCTCATCGAGGCATTTTAAAATGTCCAGATTGTAAGATTTTAATAATGAACTTCTACTTTATTGCATTGGAATCAGGTGATGGGATATTTCAGCCTTCTTGATATTCTCTGTGATTTCTTTGTAACCTATAAAGGCCAGGTACTGCAAATTTTCCAAAGGTCTGTGAAAAGGAGTTATAGTCTCTATTATCAGGGTCTAAGTTTAGATATAATTATCTACTTCATCTTTATCAATTATTTTGTTCAGATTATTTTTTTTACCTACTTGATTTTTCCACAGATTCAGAGGTAAAATTCTGTGATGATGTTCCTCTTTATTTCTCCTTGCATCTCTATAGTATGCACATAGTGTACGGCATTACTGTATCATATGACATATCCTGAATCCCACATTTCAGAGGGGCCCCCATATCACAACATACCCCAACCAAAAATGGTTAGAAAACACAACGGTTACTCAGGATTGGGTGCTTGGTTCCTGTACAAGACAACTAGCCACTTCTATTCTTTGTTCCTAAGGTCGTCCATGCCCCGGAAACTGCTTCTCTACCTCTCCTGCTTGATGTCTCTGAAGAAAAGGTGACTGAGTACGTTTCAGGGAGGGTTGTGAGTTGTGCGTGTGCAAAATTGCACACGGCTCAGTGGTGTGGGCAGAAGTCAAACAGAGGAAGGGCTTAGATGTGAATAAGACAAATTCATTTGTCAGCTCTTTCCTCTCTGATAACATGAGTGCAACAGATTTCTGCACCAAAAAAAAAAAAAAAAAGCCTCGGTTCCCGGCAGTGCTGCACATCTATTCTCTCTCATCAGACACTGGCAGTGCTTTCAGAAGCCTCACAAATTCCAGCTGTATTCACAACTGTTACACATGGTGGTTTAGGCCCAGCTTACAATATTCAATAATGCACACTCTCCTACAAATTGAATATATGTATGTTGCAGCATAAGATGCATGAAATCTGATACCAATTCTTTCTATTGGCCACTAGACACCGAACACAAAACTGAAAATCATCTTATTTTTATAACAACACTTCATAAGATTGAATTTAAATCTCAAAAAATAAAAAAAATTTAAATAAAAAAATAATTCGATTGACTTGACATTTTTCTATCATTTGAAAGGTCTGCATCTTGCCTTTTAATTCTAAAAAATTATTTGGACATTTTATAAGAAATGTCTTTTTTGAAAACATCCAAAAAATAATTGAACCTTTCTAATACATATCATTAATTTAAAGATTAATGAAAATATACTCATATTTTATATATTATAAATACAAATGCAGCTTGGCTTTTAATTCTTGATGTGAGAGATCAGCAAACTTTTCTGTAAAGGACCAGACAATAAATATTTTAGGACGTTTCAACTGCTCACTTCAGCCACTGCAGCACAAAAGGAACCTCAGATGATGGGTGAATGAAGGAGTGTGGCTAACCTTGGCCCCATGGCCTCAGTTACAGCCCCCTTCATCAGATCACTACTGCCAAGAGACACAAATTATGTAACAAACAAAAGCAAGGATGAAAACACCCCACCTTTACTATGCCACCATATTAATTTTAGTGAAATGAAGATATAAGTAAGAAATAATTCACTTGGAATAAATATGTAATAATTTATGAACATTTCTTTTTAAAAACCCACCCAAATATCATCCCTAATAATAAAACATGTGCAGTAAGAATCAAATTCAGTTATTTCTGATAGCTTGCCAATTTTCAGTCCTATAAAAATCATAGCTATACTTTTGGATTTTGTTGTTAAAAAGTTATATTCTCATAGCAGAAGCAGAAAAATATTTCTTTAACAGTTTATTAGCTAAGTTTATCACTGTTAACCATTGAGATAGACGGGATGTGGCCTCCATTTGTATTCCTGCTGTGGTGTCCACACACCCACAAACAACAGTGATCATCAGAGTTAATCCCAGCTGTCTTGAATTACATTCCAGTAATTTCTAGTTCACATCTATTGATTCTACTCTAGACCAAATGATCATTTCTCACTTGGACTACTGCAGTGGCTTTTTTATTGTTCTTCACATCTATTCTTGTCCCCCAATCCAACTTATTTTCCACACAACAGTCATATTTTAAAACCATAAACTGGAAGCTATCACTTCTGTCCTTATGGGCATTCAAAATAAAACAGTGTACGATACCATCTAAGATCCTACTCCTCCTTACCTTCCAACTTTATCTTGTGCACCCCCTTCCTTATCCAGTGCAATATAGTCAGGAGTGCGGGAATCTTGCAGGGATGTCTGGGAAAGGTAGCTCCTGTCAGTGGAGGGAAATCCTCTTGAGAAGTGTTCACCTGTGAGACTGTAACATCTGACACTAAGGAGCTGGGGTACAGGTATGCTGCACCAGCAAAGCTGACCATGATGGGACAGCAACATCGTCCACAGAGGGAAGTCCGACATAAGCGTGGATTCTCAGGTTAATCGCCATGGTGAGCAACCGGGCCTCAGTCTTGTTGGACCTCTCTGAGACCCTGATGTGATTCAGATGTATACGTGTATGTAGGATGTGCTTTGCAATTGCCTGAACGAGGCATGGAAGAGGACAGCGTTTATTCACCATTTATTCCCTCTTCCACCACTCAGGGATTACTCTGTGGTTTATTTACTCTCTTATGTTTCCAGGCTGTCAATCCCACACCAGAAGTGTCTGAGAAGCTCTCGGGTGGGAGATGGGGATACCCAGTGCAGCGCAGGCAAGAGGATTCTGGTCACAGCTGCCCCAGGCTGGTTTCCACAGCAATGGCCCAAGAAACAAGTGAGACAAGAGGATATGAAGTGGGCCACAGAATTACTGGCATTCAGTAGTTTCCCTAGATCTGTAGAGAATGTGGCTAATCTGTCCTATGCCTACCAGCAATTTTCAAAGATCTGTAGCTATTCTTTCCTTCATTCTTCTTCTATATCTTGGACTAATGACCTAATAGGCATTTCTAGTTAGGCAGATCACATGGCTTTACAGATCAAGATTGAGTAAAAGAAAAATGACACTTAACTTATCCAATTCCTGGCAATTTCAAATTCTCTATAGTTTTCATAGTCACTGGAATGAATGGTATCATTTCATTCTCTGGTGATGATTCTATGTGGACTATATCATTGAAAAAAATCAGGTACTGTCTATATTGACAGGAGAAATGAACCCCACCACGTTCTAAATACTGATGATGATTGTGTGTGCATATCTCAAAGCAGTCCCTGAGCCCCATTTTCAATGGCAAACAGTGATTCGTTCTCAAAGAATGGAACAAAATGGTAAGTTCCCACCTTGAAACAAACCTGTAAGATACTATATTTCCTTCAAATCACACAGTATTGTTCATGAAGGTTAGAAACATATAATATCCAACCTTCCTGTTTAACAGAACACAGCAAGGCCTCAAATGCACAGTTCATTATTGTCAATACGAAAAAATTTCTGTCAACAAGTTACAGTCAGGTTACTATCATTCAATCATGTTGCTAATAAGAATAATTTCATGGTAATTGGCATATTCTAGATAAGAGAAGAAGGCAAATGGCCAGAATCATTAATGATCTGTGCTGACTTTCATGGTAAAAATGATAATATATTAGTTTACCAGATGCTGGATCCAGCCACAGGCCATTAACAGGAGGGTCTTCTCGGGATGTTTTCAAAACAAATAACAGCTGGTTTATTTTCAGCTTGCAGACCTAGTTGCATGCATCCCATATCAGATCTACCACAATGCTGTCAGATACATCATAAATTAAAGGCTCCATGGGCTCATTATTGACTCTTATTTTTAAAAGCAACACATTGTCCTGCTGAGACCCAAAATATTAAATGAGCATTTAAAGAAACTCCAAAATGCACTGCCTTCAGAAAATAAAATCGCTCTCCCCCCTTTAAACTGTTTACAGGGCTGAAGTTTTCAAAATGCCTTTCGTTGTCAATTTTGCCTCAACATTTGTAAAAACAATAACAATAACAACAAACAAATTCCCATCTTGTCAGGAGGGCTTTCAGGCCAAGTCTTTTAGAAACGGGGTGTCAGTGTATTAGCAAACTTAATAGGCTGCATTCAGAAGAACAGAGGCACCAGCGGCCAATAAACAAGTTAAAAAAAAAAAGAAAAGAAAAACCTCACTCCAGGAAATTTAATGTACACCACATTAGTAACCAGGACGACCCATATTTCCAGCAATCTGCGGCACAAATACATTCGTATGAGAAAAAAAGCTTCCATCTTTCCTGAATCTTCAGGACAAATGTAAGGCTTATTTAAATTCCTTTTCCACCTTGCCTACTACACAGCTCCGCTCCCAGCATGCAGCGGTCCCATTTGAAGACAGAGGGGTGACTGCATATCAACACGGAGATAGATAGATAGATAGATAGATAGATGATAGATAATAAATAAATAACAGGGCAGTTCCTGTTTTCAACCATTGTTCCCATCACAGTTGCCATTTCTTATGGTCCGATTACCCCACCTGGAAAGTGTTAAGAAGACAAATCTTCCAATGAACGGGCATGGGGTATAGTGCGGAGTTGCAAGACTCCAAACTTTGATGGGTGGGCTCGCCCTTCTCCTGAAAGAGGACCATGTTCAGGCGACTGGGGCCGGTTTGTGCGCCGCATTCTGTTGCCACCAGTTGGGTGTGCGACACAACTCCTTGTAATTATCGCCTATATGTACAGTAATTGTTAATTAGCGCGTTTGTAGCCAGCCGCCGCCAAAAACAGGGTGGCATTCTTAACGTCGTGATTAGGGGTTTTGTGAGCATTTTGGGGTGGGGGACACTTTCTCACTGGAGTCTTCCGCCCCATTCACGCTCATTCAGCTCTTTCTGGGGGAAGTTAAAAGCTGCAGTGATAATCCCTTAAGTATGACTTGGAAGAGCATAAAAGGTGCAGTGTATAAGCAATTGGATGAGGAAGCCTTTTATGCAGAGAGTCGCTGAATGGGCGGCTGAGGACAGCCTGAGAGGGGAAAGAGCCGAGCAGACCTTCCTTTCGAAGGTGGTGGGAGAAGCGGGAATACCATGGCAGCTCGATTCCCTTTAATCATCCGATTACTGTATTGTCCATGCCCCTGTTTCACCTTGTTTCTCGGTGCCAACCGGCTCCTCGCTGCCATTTTGCTCTCAGAGTGGGAGGCGGGAGCAAGGCGATTTTTGGTAGGGACCCAGTTTCTCGATGAATGCCAACTCAGCCAGCTGGCACCGAACAGGCCAAGCCTTCTTCCGAGGGGGTTAGCAAAACCCAAATTAGCATGCTCCATTTTAAAAACTTGCTTTTATTTAAAGACTAATTCATGACAAACAGTGGCTCCCCCACTGAGGTCTGGTGCCCCGGGGGCTGGCACCCAACCAAACACATGCAACTAATTGCCACCCTCAGATGACACGCAACTAACAAGCTCCATTTTGAGGCGGTAGATTCACTAAGAATGTAACCCCGGAAGGCAGTGGATGCAGAAAAGCTCCTTTCATAACCCTGTCCTAGGCTAACCATGGCAGCAAAGCGCCTGAAAAACACTTTTGTTTCCCTGTACCAACGATTTATCTCCACGAATAGCTGCAAACATGGCTAACTTGGAGGAAGGTGGCCAAGGGCACTTTGATTCCCCTCGTGGCTACTGAAGGCAGGGGCTCTGACCTTCTCCTTACTCAAGGAAATAGGACAAGTCTCCCACTTTCTCAAAGCTCTGCTTCTTGTCCCAGTGTATCTATGCTCAGGCCTTTTCTCTATAAACAACAGCTCTGGGGCCAGGATGCCCAGGTTCAAATCCCAGCTCCATAATTTACTAGTAATTGGCAAGTAATGTAACCCATCCCTGCTTCAGTTTCCCAGTCGTATTTCACAATAGTAACACCTACCTTGTAGGGGTATTATGAGTATGAATGAGTTAGTGGAATGACATACATAGAACAGTACCTGGCATATCATCACTCCTTCATGAAAAGAAGTCCTCTGAGTCTGAGATAAGTTACCCTTATAAAGGGAAATTTCCCTTCCCATACTCTGCATTTCAGTTAAAGCAGGCATCTATCCACAAACTTCCCTCGATTTCTATCTCTAAGCCTTTGCTCGCTGTTCCTTCCCCTCAGCTGTCCTTCCCTCATTGCCCAGCTCTTCATGACCAAATCCCAGACCCCTTCAATGCCACCTCTGCCAGAAATCTTCCCTGCCATTCCAGATGCCGTGAATCCCTTCTCTCGGGGCAGTTTCATAGCATTCCTGCAAATGACAGCACTTCCTGTGCCTGTTACATTTCCTCTTCTAGACTGGCTGCTCCTTCTCAGCATAATCTATGTGTCACGGGCACATAATAGGCTCTCAATGAGTGTTTGCTGAACAAGTAGGTGGTGGAGTGAGAGAATTGTTCCACATAAACGAGTAGCTTTACACTATGGTTATGCTGGTCACTGCTTAATGAGAAGGACAGGAGAGTAATTTCTGGAGGGCTTCCATAGCTGCTGGGGCCCAAAGGAAGAGTTCTGTACAACTTTTCATTGACTTAGGGTCACAAACCAAGCCCATCAGAGAGATTTGTCGGTCACTGTATTCGCCTTCCAGGGCTGCTGTAACAAAATACCACAGACCACCCACTTGAACAACAGAAATGTATTTCTCAAAAGCTCTACGGGCTGCGAGTTCAAGACCAGAGGTCAGCAGACTTGGTTTCTCTTGAGGCTTCTCTCCTTGCTTTGCAGAAGGCAACCTTCTTGCTGTGCCACATGGTCTTTCTTCTGTGTGCATGCATCCCTGGGGTCTTTACTTCTTTTTATAAGAAAACCAATCATGTTAGATCAGAGGTCCACCATTATGACTTCATTTAACCTTAATTAGCTCTTTAAAGGCCCTATCTCCAGATGGGGGTTACGCTTCAACACAGGAGTTTTGGAAGGACAAAATTCAGAAAATAACATACACAAATATTCGAAACATGGATATTTGGAAAGTTACTTAAATCCATAGGACAAAGGGGTTTGGCAGGAAGCACACATAATCTTTTGCTCCTTGAAGAAAGTCCTTGCATTCAGGCCCCAATTATATTAGCAAAAATTCAGTCAGTGAAAGCAGATCTGGCATTTGAATATATGACGATTTTATTTCAATGAAAATTCTCTTCAGAATCTGTGAGATTTATTTGAGGGGCTCAACTACTCCTCCCTTAGAGACAGAAGAACATTAGCATCCTGGAAGCAGCCAGGATAACACTGGCTCCTGTTAAAGACACACCCTCTCGCAAGAACACGTAGAAATTTCCAAGTGAAGCCCCATGCACTTTCCAGGATGGGGCTCACTTCAGTCCTTCTAGGACACAGTTGATCTGAAGCCTACCTATTTGCATACACACCCAGAGCTGTATGTCACCCTGAAAAATCTCACCCAGGTTCTCATGCAAGCATTCCTTTTCCAGCCACTTTCTAATTCATTGCTGCCACCCACATATACTGATTGTACTTAACAGTGTGACTTTCTTACACTGTTTCAATTCATTAATTCCCAGTTAGGAAGGTCCCTCACATCAATCCATAAGCTAATGTCCCCCATGGTATTTGTTCATAACTCTCTCTTAAGACACTTCATATATTTTACCTGGTAGGTGTATGTGCCACTCCTGCCATATTTTTTGAACTAGTTAAGGTTAGGATTGTGTTGGATCGGGCATTTTAACTGAACCAGTGTCTAGTGTGATATGGCACACAGCAGAGTCATGGTAAGAGTTTCTTGGAGTTTGCTAGGAGTGTAATAGCAGCACTAAGCATTGGAACAACAAATCACAGGGTCACCCAGCTCCATTAGGGGTAAAGTCAACACCTTAGCAAGATCAAATCTCTCCCTCCATTTTTAATCCAGAGCCAACTGACCCAGAAACACCCCACACCTCCACCATGACTTACAATTTGTCTGAAATAATAAAGGGGAAAATGAGAAGCTATTAGCTCTACTTCCATTCTCCAGTCAATCATCATGCTAAATTATTAATCAGCTGATGCACTGCCAAGAAATTTTTAGGCCTCTCTCCAGAAATATAAAGTAGTCATTTCCAAGTGAACAATTAACCATTTTATTCATCTAAAAGTCACAGAATTTATAGAAAACTTGTTCTTTGGGCATATATCTTTTTTCTTTTTGGATGTTGGAGGAGGTAAGAGAGGTCTATGTGAGATCTGAATATATTTTCTCTTCCATCTCTTACTTATTAATGACATGGAGTTACAGAATCCAAATGTGAAGAAAAAAAAAAAAAAAGATGTTCTAAAACATCTCCTGAACAGTTAAGCATTTGTAACTTTGTTCCTAAATAGTGCGACATTCCTGACTGATCACTGCTGGCAAGGACAAAGCGATCAACTGCCATAATCCTTTCTTCCCCATGGTTGACTCAGTAAAACACAACCGTAACTCATACTTTCATGGAGCATACATTCTAGGGGAAGAAATAGTGAAAAAGGAAGGTAAACCAACAAATAAAACAGCTGTGTTAAGTTTTACAAAAGAAACAAAACAAGGGGAGGGGGCTGGGAAAAGGGGAAGATACGCCTTAAGGAAGATGTTAGTAGCAGGAATCACCACGAATCAGAAGAATTCTGCAACTGGTGACTTCCTACGCAATCAAACCCAAAATATACACATAGAGAATTCAAATAGAACATACTTAGCTCTAGTTATCAGCTGACCTCAGAAACTCCCAAATTTCCAGCGGCATCTTCTTTTCTTTTCTTTTTAGTCATGTGTTGTTTCCCTACTAATAATCATATTTCTTAAGGATAGTTTTCTGAGCAAGAATAGTGAGCAATGTGCTTTTTCAGTCTCATTTGAGGCTCATTAACAGTTTCCACTTTTATGAAAGTGATGTACTTTTAAAGGTACTTTGATCTGTTGCTACAAATATTAATCCTTTTCTTTAATCTTCTTGCCTTTCTTTTTTTAGAGAAGGGAAGGTGAGCAATAAAGTTTAGTCTCAACCATACGTTTAAGGTTTTCTTAGGCTTCTTTTTTAGCTTTATCAATGAGAATGGAGCCCAGAACAATTAAATATTCTTTAATTTTGAAGTAGATATTGTGGGGTATACTTACATGACCTTCCCTAGGCATATTTTCTTTGGGAGGCTCAACCCCATCTCATATCAGATACATTACACTAAATGGTTGTCAGATGTGAAATCTTTGAAAATAAATTTTTGTACTTTTGCATTTGAAATTATTTGGTTACATATAATTTAGTTTATGTGATTTTAAAATTAGTTAAAATTTCTCAGCAATCATCATGTATTTTCAGAAATTCTTAAGAAGAAAGGACAGCTTACTCATAAAATGTAAACTTTTATAATTACTAAATTAAGGAATTAATAACAAAAGCATAATGTTTTATTTTCTTGCCATTTCATTTATTATCTAATAGCTCTGATTCAGCAATTCCAACATACAGTGAAACCGAAATAATTTTTCTTTCTCTTTTCGTTCTCAAAATTTTCCTAAGCCTTTGAAAAATGCATTGGCCATAGTCCTTAGGGCCAGGTATCTAAAGGTTAAAGAAGCAATAGAACAATGTGTGTATATTCCTGGCTGTGATATAGCACTAGACAGTGGGCAGGTCCTCCCCAAATAAAGCTGACGCTGTTACAACCAAGCATAATCCCAATTAGCCCAAATGAACAGACCAAAATCCCTAATGTTAAAAAAAAAAAAAAAAAAAGCCTTGCCCTGATTTTACTGTGATTTGTGCACTTTCATCAGAAGTTCCACTCAACATCACTTAATAAAGATCATCTTGCTTCTCTAGCAAAATTCCCAAACCTAGTACATAAGAATCACTTAGAACTCTTATTAAAAATGGGGATTCCCAGGCTCTGTCTCCAAAGAATCTCTTTAATAGATCTAAGTGGAGCCCAGAAATCAGAGTTTTTAACTTTCAGAAATGCTAAGAGGCTTAAACCCTGTGGGGAAACGTAACAGCTGCTGAGTGAATCTTGGCTCTAAATACTGGACAACTTGAATCAATTTAGGCGTATCCCTCTCAACTTTGGCTCACATTAGAATCACCTGGATAGAGCTTTTAAAAGCATTACCCCCAAAGATTCTGATTTCTTTGATCTGGGGAGAGCTTGGGCATTGGTATTTTTTTTTTAAAGCTACCCTATAAACAAATCAAGTAACACTGCTAGCAGTAAAGGTATTTACTAGCTCTCAGATAGGATTAACCCACCCACTGAGGTGATGATAGGGCCCAGACTTCTTACAATGAAAACACTGTGGCAAGAAACACAGCAAACTTAAAACCCACCCCCATCTCATCCCCAGTGTGTTTCAGCCCCAACACCCCCAAGTCAGCCTTATTGTGACGGCACAAAGAACCCGAGCCATTTCCTTTGGTTTTTATCTGCCAGCAGAATGATTTAATAGCTCTATTATAAAAGCAACTCCATTATAACTACAGTGTTGGAATTATAAACAAAACCAAAAAAAAAAAAGATGCAGAAGGGATAGTCTTTTAATCAAAACTGTAAAACAGGATGATTCCTGGCTGCAGTTGAAAGCAAACTCTGAGATATTAAGAGTAAGCTCTCCAGTCCTTTGATTGGTGCTTCTTTCCCATAAGAGCAATACTACACATTTTTTCAATTAAGCAGTTTGACAACCTGAAGGAACCCACAGTGCATGATTTAATGAGCACATACTGTATGCATGGTAATCGGCAGGCTGACAGTTTGCTCATTTCAAACTGACAAGAGAGCACTACACATTAGTAGAAAGGGTTTTTTGGGGTCTCTTTTCATTAAATAAGCCTTACAGTTGAGAAACATTCCAGCTGTAGAGGCAAAGCTGTCACTGGTAGACCCAGGGTGACCTTACTCTCTGTCACTCTCCAACTCCTCAAGTCTTGACAAATAAATTACTTTTTAGGGGTGCCTGGGTGGCTCAGTGGGTTAAAGCCTCTGCCTTCGGCTCAGGTCATGATCCCAGGATTCTGAGATGGAGTCCCACATCGGGCTCTCTGCTCAGCAGGGAGTCTGCTTCCCTTTCTCTCCCTCTCTGCCTGCCTTTCTGCCTACTTGTAATCTCTGTCAAATAAATAAATAAAATCTTTAAAAAAAAAAGAAATTACTTTTTAAAAATAAAGCATAAGCATAAAATATAGATAACAAAAGTTTCTCTGATGTTGTCAGAGGTTACATGGAGACTTTTGAGTCATGACTCCTTTTGTGATTTCACATTACACAAATTCTAACCCAGTAAGGGCTGATTCTTCACAGTGATTACATTATAAACCAGAATGATTTCTGGAAAGAATGCCAAAATTGTTATATTATTTAATATTTCAGAGGCAGTGTAGTGTACCAGAAAAAAGCATGGGCTTTGGTGACAGAGAAATAGGGGTTCAAACTCTGACCAAAACCCTTATGTGTGACCTTGGTCAAGTGACATCACTTCTCTGGGGCTCAGTGTCCTATTTATATGTCCTATTTATGAAATGTGGACAACAGCATCTACTTTGTTTGGAGAAGACTATAAAATGCTTCTCATGGTTGCTGACAACATAGGGGGACTTACATAAATAGTAACTAGATGACCCACAGAAGTTCGGAGTATGGATTTTAAACAAAGTTAATTATAGCCTAACTCTCCTGAGATTTCTACCAGGAACGTTTATTGGAGTTCTATAAGAACAACAGTAAACTAACATTTACACGCCAATGTGGTCTCAATTAAAAATGTCAAGATTCTGAAAGGTAGGTGTCATTATTCCATTTTTATAAAATCTCAAAAACAGGAAGTAAACTTAGAGATCATATGAGAAACTTCTGACATAACTTTAACTTTCCTGATGATAAGAAAAAGAAACTTCCGGGGCACCTGGGTGGCTCAGTCGGTTAAGTGTCTGCCTTCAGCTCAGGTCATGCTCCCAGGGTCCTGGAACTGAGTCTTAGGTTGGACTCCCTGCTCAGCAGAGAGCCTGCTTCTCCCTCGCCCTCTGCCTACTTGTGCTCTTTCTCCAGCTCTCTGTCAAACAAATAAATAAATAAATCTTTTAAAAAATAATAATAAAAAAATAAGAAACTTCCTGTGTTTCCCATTTTACTCTGCCTGTCAGAAAACTCAGAGTGAATTTTTGCACTCAGTGCAAATTTGCAGTTCTATTAGCAATATTGGCTAATGGATTTTTTTCCTGATTTTCTATGCATATTTTATTATCCTTCTTTTAAGTGGCTATAAGCCATCATATATGAGGTACAGATTTCTTAGCTAGCTAGTAAGGAGGCTTGTGAGTGAGAAGAGTCTCACTCTCATTGTCAAATAAATAAATAAAATCTCTAAAAATAAATAAATAAATTTCAAAAATGGGGATAATATCTATTGCTTATCATTATTGTGAAGATTCAGAAAGAACATTTGCAGAAGTATCCAGTGTTATTATTTGATGCATAGTAACACTTGGAAAGTCTGAAATATGGAGACTTTAAGATATAAAGGCAGTTCTATTAATCAGAAATAGTAAAACTCAAATGTGTAATTCTTAAACATCATTTAGAAATCACTTATTGCTCTGAACTCCATGCACTGATGTAAAATTTGGCCTCCTGCTGGTCCAAGATCCATACTTGCCACCCTTCTTTCATTTCCTAGGGCACATAGAAATCTGGGAAAGTTGTCAACAATCTCTAAATTTGTACTATAAACATGTCTACTGGAAATGCAGAACTCTATCAAGAATGAAAACATACGAAGTTTTCAGGTTTGATAATTCATACACTAGTGCACCTAGAGAACTGGGCCACAATCATGGGTCTGTCTCTGTCTCAAATGGCAAATCCCCCATGAGTCACAGCCACTGACTGTATCCAGAATGTAGGCAGATATACCACAAAAATATTCCTTTGTCCCAAAGGGAGTCCAGGAAAGGGAACTGTAGATCCTCATATGCATACCCTAATAACAATGGATCAGTGTTATTTCCTCAGAAGAAATGGTGTAGTGCGAGCTTTGGAAGCAACACAAACTTGGACTTAAAGGCTGGCTCGGCCATCCACCAGTCTCGCGACATTGGGCAACATACTGAATCTCAGAGCCATAGATTCTTCTGCTGACAAATAGGTGAAAAGCTTCTAATTTATATAAGTATTGTAAGCAGGGGTAATATTCAAAATATTTAATGACTAGTAATGGTGAGGGTATTAAACAGAATGCACTTAATAGCTATTCTGGTACATACCAATTAAATATGAACTGTGTTTGAGGGATTAAATTCGTCACTTAATCCTGGATCATGGGAGGTGTTCAAACACATAACTGCATTAAATGAAACAAACACACACTGCATAACAATGTGTAATGAAAAACTTATAGGCAGTTAGTATACAGATAGCTATATTCTCCAAATATGCCTTTTTTTTTTTTTTTTCACTTGCCTTGAGCTTTGATTTCACAATTTTACTAAATGGTTGTTAACTTAAAATGATGATACACCCATATCTCAACTCACAATAGTCCTCAAAAAGATCTGGACTCAAAAACACTTAAAGTGATCTCACTAGGAATTTTATTGTATTTTCATTCAGTTAAGTTCTTATGTCACCTTAGTGTAATGACAATTTTAACATTATAAAATATTCTTCTTTATCTCTGGTAATACTTTTTATCTTAAAGTTTAGTTTGTCTGATATTATACAGCCACTCTAGACTTCTCATGCTGACTGTCTCCATGGTGTACCTTTTCCCATCAAATTATTATAAATTTATCTGTATCTTCACATTTAAAGGTTATCTTGTAACAGAATATAGCTGTTCTTATTTTTTTATTAACCAGTTCTGATAAGCTCTGCTTTTTAAAAAAATTTTTAAATTTCCTTATAAACATATAATGTATTATTAGCCCCAGGGGTACAGGTCTGTGAATCGCCAGGTTTACACACTTCACAGCACTCACCATAGCACATACCCTCCCGAATGTCCATAACCCCACCACCCTCTCCCGACACCCCTCCACCCAGCAACCCTCAGTTTGTTTTGTGAGATTAAGAGTCTCTTATGAGATGAACTCTGCTTTTTATTTATTTAGTCCATAATATCCCTGATGAACATGGATGCAAAAATTCTCACCAAAATACTAGCCAATAGGATCCAACAGTAATTAAAATGATTATTCACCATGACAAAGTGGGATTTATTTCTGGGCTGCAAGGCTTCAACATCCACAGATAAATCTATAATAATAACAAATCAAAAAATTAAAAGAAAGAATAAGAACATATGATACTCTCAATAGTGCAGAAAGAGCATTGGACAAATTACAGCATCTCTTTCTTGAAGAATAGCATCCCTACTCTTCACAGTGTAGGGATAGAAGATACATGCCTCAATATCATAAAAACCATCTATGGAAAAACCCACAGTGAATATCATTCTCAATGGGGAAAAACTGAGAGCTTTTACCCTAGGGTCAGGAACATGGCAGGGATGTCCACTATCACCACTACTATTCAACATAGTACTAGAAGTCCTAGCCTCAGCAATCACACAACAAAAAGAAATAAAAGGCATCCAAATCAGCAAAGAAAAAGTCATACTCTTACTCTTCGTAGATGATATGATACTTTATGTGGAAAACCCTAAAGACTCTACTCCAAAACTGCTAGAACTCATACAGGAATTCAGTAAAGTGGCAGGATATAAAATCAATGCACAGAAATCAGCTGCATTTCTGTACATCAACAACAAGACAGAAGAAAGAGAAATTAAGGAGTTGATCCCATTTACAGCTCCACCCAAAACCAGAAGATACCTAGGAATAAATCTAACCAAAGAGACAAAGAATCTGTACCCAGAAAACTACAGAATACTCATAAAAGATATGGAAGAAGTCACAAAGAAATGGAGAAACATTCCATGCTCATGGATTACAAGAACAAATATTGTGAAAATGTCTATGCTACCTAGAGCAATCTACACATTTAATGCAATCCCTATCAAAATACCATCAACTTTTTCCAAAGAAATGGAACAAATAATCCTAAAATTTATAGGGAACCAGAAAAGACCCCGAATAGCCAGAGGAATGTTGATAAAGGAAACCAAAGCTCATGGCATCATAATTCCAGATTTCAAGCCTATTTCAAAGCTGTCATCATCAAGACAGCATGGTACTGGCACAAAAACAGACACATAGATCAATGGAACAGAATGGAGAGCCCAGAAATGGACCCTCAACACTATGGTCAACTAATCTTCGACAAAGGAGGAAAGAATGTCCAATAGAAAAGAGACAGTCTCTTCAACAAATGGTGATGGGAAAATTGGATAGCCACATCCAAAAGAATGAAACTGGACCATTTCCTTACACCACACACAAAAATTGACTCCAAATGGATGAAAGACCTCAATGTGAGACAGGAATCCATCAAAATCCTTGAGGACAACACAGGCAGCAACCTCTTTGACCTCAGCTGCAGCAACGTCTTCCTAGACATATCACCAAAGGCAAGGGAAGCAAGGACAAAAATGAACTATTGGGACTTCATCAAGATCAAAATCTTCTGCACAGCAAAGGAAACAGTCAACAAAACCAAAAGACAACTGACAGAATGGGAGAAGATATTCGCAAATGACATGTCAGATAAAGGGCTAGGATCCAAAATCTATAAAGAACTTATTAAACTCAACACCCAAAGACAAATAATCCAACCGAGAAATGGGCAGAAGACATGAACAGACATTTCTGCAAAGAAGACATCTAGATGGCCAACGACACAGGAAAAGTGCTCAACCTCACTCGGCATCAGGGAAATACAAATCAAACCCACCATGAGATACCACCTCACTCCAGTCAGAATGGCTAAAATTAACCAGTCAGGAAATGACAGGTGTTGGTGAAGATTCAGAGAAAGGGGAACCCTCCTACACTGTGGGTGGGAATGCAAGCTGGTGCAGCCACTCTGGAAAACAGTATTGAGGTTCCTCAAAAAGTCGAAACTAGAGCTACCTATGCCCCAGCAATGGCATTACTGGGTATTTACCCTAAAGATACCAATGTAGTGATCTGAAGGGACACATGCACCCAAATGTTTATAGCAGCAATGTCCACAATAGCCAAACTATGGAAAGAACCTAGATGCCCATGAACAGATGAATGAATAAAGAAGATGTACACACATACACAAACACACATACACACACACACACACACACACACACACACAGAGGAATATTATGCAGCCATAAAAAATGAAATCTTGCCATTTGCAATGACATGGATGGAACTAGAGGCTATTATGCTAAACAAAATAAGTTAATCAGAGAAAGACAATTATGATCTCACTGATATGAGAAATTTGAGAAACAAGACAAAGGATCATAGGGGAAGAGAGGGAAAAATGAAAGAAGACGAAACCAGAGAAACCATAAGACTCTTAATCTCAGGAAACAAACTGAGGGTTACTGGAGGGGAGAGGGGGGGAGGGACGGAGTGGCTGGGTGATGGGCATTGGGGAGGGTATGTGCTATAGTGAGCACTGTTAATTGTGTAAGATTGATGAGTCACAGACCCATAACAAATAATACATTTTATGTTAATAAAAATAAATCAACTAAATAAAAAATATTTAGTCCATTAATATTTAATATAATTACTGATATGGTTGCATTTAGAGCTAAAATTTTATTATTTATTTTCTGTTTCCCACTTTCGTTTCTTGTCCTCTGTTCCTAATTTCCTCAATTCTTTTGAAGTAATTTAAAAAATTTTTAGGATTCTAAAGTAAATAAATATATATTACATAAATACATAAATAAATACATATAAAAATAAAACAAAAAAATTTAGGATTCTATTTTATCTTTTGGATTTTTTGTTGTTGTTCTAAGCATTCAAATATACATTCTTGACCTTTCAGTCTACTTAGAGTTAATTTCATACCACCTCATATAAAATTTGAAAACTATGCAACTGTGTAAATCCATTTACCATACCCCCTAATCCTCTATCCTGTAATTGTCATATGCACTACATCTATACACAGTACATTATAAACACCACAAGGTAGTGTTAAAATTTGGCTATAAAGCATCCTATATATCTTAAAGATACGAATATGAAAAAAAATTCTTGTATTTACAATCTCTGATAGTCTTCATTCTTTCTTGAAGATTTAAGATTACATCTGGTATTATCTCACTTCAGGCTGAATAATTTCCTTTAGCATTTCTTGTGGTATAGGTTTGCTGGCAATGAATGAATTCTCTTAGTTTACTTTTAACTGAAAATGTCTTTAATTTGCCTCTATTCTCAAAGGATATTTTTGGTACATATCTACTATAAATGGATTTCTGGATTAACAGGGTTTTTTTGTTGTTGTTCCTTTCTTTTTTGAGGTGGGGGGACTTTAAAAATACTTTTTTACTTTTTCTAGCCTCTGTAGTTTCCGATGTAGTTTCTTTATAATTATAAAGCATTGTTCCCTGGAAGATAATATACCATTTTCCTCCAGCTACTATCAAGATTTTCTCTTTTTTGTTGGTGTCCTGTAGCTTGAATACAGTGTACCTACGGATGGTTTTCTTCAAATTTATCCTATTTGGAGTTTGCTGAGTTTCTTGGTATTATACATTTACTTTTTCCACCAAATTTGGATATTTTGGTCATTATTTCTTCAAATGTTTTTCTGTCCCATTCTCTTTCTCCTAAGACTACAGTTATACACATTAGACATTTTAATTTTTGTCACATAGGTCCTTGAGATTCTGTTTATTTTACTCTGTTCATTTTTTAAATTATTTTACTTATTTGACTTATTTATTTAGAATTTCTGACCTTTTTACTCTTACAAGGTACAAGGAGGACATTCTGTTCAGTTCTTTAAATCTTTTTTCGTCCTGTTCTTCAGAAAGAAAACTTCTATTAATTTTATCTTCAGGTTCAGTGACATCTTCCTCTGTTACTTCTAACAAATATATGCTCATCAGTGAATTTTTGTTTCCAATATTGTATTTTTCAAATTTAGAATTTCTATTTGATTTCTTTTTTGTAGGTTCTATTTACTATGCTTTTATTAGTTGTGAGTATATTTTTCTGTCCTTCTTTGAGTATAGTTGTAATGGCTGCTTTAATATCTTTGCTAATTCCCCCATCTGGGTCATCTTGGAGTTATCTCAGGTAATTGCCATTTCTCTTCAGAAGGGGGTCATGTTTTCTTGGTTCTTCATATGTTATATAATTTGGGGTTGTATCATGTGAATGTATGAATGCGAATATGATGGCGTGAAGACTCTGAAATCTATTACAGTTCTTTGAAGAGCCTTGAATTATTTGTTACAGCAGGTAATTCATTTGGTTATGCTCAAATTGAAAACTATCTCCTGGGCAGCAATTTAAATCTCAGTTCAGTTCTTTGATGTTAGCTGTGTCTATTCCATGCAAGCATGGCTTTGGGACCAGTCAAAGATTTACACACAGAGTTGGGAGTTTCCTCCTGTCTGCCTCTCTCCTTTCCGGAATTCTAGCTTCATTTTCCAATGACTGTGGTTGCCTGAACTCTGTTTGCTGGGGCTTCAAACCAAAAAGAGTGTGGTTTTTCTATTGAAGTTAGCCACCCTAAATGACATTAATTTCACCATACCCTCAGTCTAAAAGTTGTAAAATGAGGAACGTACTCTGCACTTGTCCATGCTTCCAAGTTTTGAATCTCAATTCCCCTCTAGAACATACCTGTTTATTTTCACTCTCTAGGGCCTCAGGTAATTTTTTTGTCTCGTATTTTATAGTTGCTATCTATGAGAGTGTCAGATTCAATAAACCTTACTGAGCCATACTAGAAGTGGAAAGAAGTAAAAACAATTAGAAGATATTACTTTGCATTTCTGAAATTCTCTCCTCAAAACACTTAACCTCCACTCATTATCTCATCTAGCAATGTTTGATTTTGGTTTTAAGGAGAAACGTAAGTCAGACTCAGAGCTTCCTTGATCATCTTCCAAAGTACATAAGAAGATGTGGAATAAAAGCACAGCGTAAAGTTAAATGATAAAATGATAAAACATCAGTCAGATCTGCTGGCTCTTATGGTGGGAGCATTTAATCTCAAAGTAATGAGCCTCGTCCAGGCTCATGACTACCAAAGATTATCTGCATGGTACATTGCCACATTATTTATTTTACCTTATTTTTTGGTCTCAGTTACTCCTACATTCTTCATTGAAAACTGTAATAGGGAACACCCTAAGAGAAATAGAATATTGAAAATATTATCCTTAAATACCAACAGAGTTGGTAAGTACACATTTCCTTCTAATAACAATCCTTATCATTTCTTGAGAGCCTCTGTATGTGTGGTACCTTGCTAATCATTTTACATAAGTGGCCATCTCATCCTTCAAAACCATTCTATGAGGTAGTTCCTACAACTGGCCTCATTTTATGGGAGAAGAAACTAGAGAGGTTAAGTGGGTTAACTGAGATCCCACAGTAAATAGCAGAAATCTGAGTCCTCTTAAAGAAGAGAAAAAGCAAAGAATGGGTATTTGGAGTCCTGAAACATATGCCTATTAGTATTAGGAGAGGAAAAAGAAGTCTTTCTAAGCAAAGAGGATCCTACAAATTTGAGAGGCAATCCCTTAATTGTAAAAATTGCATAAACCTATGAGTTTAAAGTGATCGTGGAATGAGAGGAAAGAAAGGCAGGGCCATAGGTAAGTGAGCAGATAGTATAAAGTGAAAACAGGAGACTGGGTCTTGGCTGGAAGCAAGAAAAGGAGTATAGTATCTTTGTGTTCTGGAACATGGGGGCTATTCAGTATTATATTTATTATACATGCTCAATTGTTTGCTGAGACCTCAGAATGGGAGTAATTAAGGCAATAAAAACAAGAAGCGGTGGTAGAAAAGGAGAGAGGTAGGCTCATGAGTTCTTGCGAGGGGTTAAATGAACACAGTCCACTGACAACATGCTGGGGAAATTTTACTGCACGAACACATTTCTCTTCCTTTATTGCTACTTTTTAAAATGCATATTTACCTTTCCAATGAGACCATTCAAAGACATGTGATTATTTTACCCCATCGTCTAGTCTCTTTCTAAGATTTATCCTACACTGACCAAGAACGATTCCCTGCCATTTTAGGAGACGTGTTTCAAATCAGAAGCCTCCTTCTGCTGCATGAATTTTCATTTTGATTCCGGGATCATTCTCAAAGCTACGCAAAACATAACAACTGGATTTTGTAGCTGTTTAACCTTACTTTTCATACATAAAAAAATTATTAAAATGTGTGTGACTGTCTGGTGGGGGGAGAATCATATAATGGCATGTAAATCAGGTAACAGTTAAGCTGCATTTCATGGAAAGGAAAGGTAGTGCTTTCTTCCAGAAGTGAAGTCATCACTCCTTTATTTAACTGACATAATATTTATACCCCAATTTTTAATGGCAGCTACAAATAGAAGTCGAGAGAGGATAAATTCTCCAAGGGAAATGAACCCAGAGAAGTTACCATTTTAAAAGTTCTATTTTATAGGTACATAAGAATGTTACCACGATTATGAGTTTGTACCCATAGCAGCTGGACTGGATCAAACTCCATGAAAACATTTAAAATTAAGTAAATACCACCTCTCCAACTACTGCTATCTCTTCAGAATGCTCAGTGGCAGGACGCATGGAGCTTTTATAGGGGATCTAGGCAGGCAGGGGTCCTGGGATATCTTCGTCAGGAATAAGAAATTCAAATGATCTTTTCAGCAGTAACTTGGATGGTCTCTAGGCAACTACACTGGCGACAGTCATCATGAATACCAGCTAGCACAATGGCATTGGTATCGTTAAAAGGGCAGAATAAAGGCCCCCACGTGACTTCTGTAGGTGTTTCATTGCTCCGCACAAGAGAGATCGTGGCTGCAGAGTGGCTTAAGTGACTCATAGAGGATCACATAAAGGAAGGGGCAGGACGGTGCCTTGACACTCCATCTTCTCATTTCTGGTCCTGGACTGTTCCAGGTGCATGCTTTGAACCTCCCCAAGAGCTGGCCAGTCCTGGCACTGGAGTTTCATAATGCAAAAAAGATGAGGCTGACCCACAAGTCTGGTAGGAAGAGTATGTCTCTGGTTTTATGGGGCTCTCTGACAAATCATCTGTCAAAAGAGTGAGTCAGTTTACTCTCTTTCCTTGAGACTGTGGTGCCCACAGGACTCCAAGGGAAACTTATAATGGAAGGAATGTGTGTTGTTGGTCCTGAGTTTGAATCCTGATAAGGCATTTACTGTCTCTGTCTCTACTACAGCTGCTCAACTTTATTGAACCTCACTTGCCACCTCTATCAAATGGGCATAATAATATCTGAGGACTAGAGTTATCAGGAGGATAATTTTTTTTTTTTTAATGAGTTTAAAGCATAGTTTCTGGCACAAGTTGGTTATTCGAGCCAAGTGAGAGCCCTGTGCCCCACCTTACTTGCAGGGATAATTCTGAAACAGAGAAGTCACCAGGAGGCCATAGGGACCTCACTGCCAATAAATCACTCAGTGACAATGTACTACTACTCTAGCAGGTTGGCTCCTCTCTGCTCTGACCTCTATCTCCAATATTCCTTCACAGGACCTTCTTAGAAATAAAAGTATCCCAACTATAAACTCCTATTCATTTCCTAAGAGTTTGTTTAAAGGTAATTATTTCCTTTCTTTATCTAATGGCTTTGGGCCATATCATGCTACATGATCTGCTCAATGTAGTCATTAAACACAGATACTCAGTCATTTGATAAATATTTATTGAGTTCCTGCTAAGATGTCAGGTACAGTTCTCTATAGCAGTGAACATGATGGCCCCAAATCCTGCCTTCATGATGCCTACATTCTAGTGGGGGAGACAGACCATAAATATAACAAAAATGTAAACTACCTGGTTGATTAAACAGTGCTATGTGCTCCGGAGAAACACAGAATGGAAAGGAGATGCGTGGTCAGGATGTATCTTATGGTTAAATTATGGCTTTATCCCCCCCAAAAGAGGTACGTTGAAGTCCTAACCCCCTAGTACCTAAGAACATGATCGTATTTGGAGATAGGGTCATGGTAGATATAATTAAGTTGAGGTCATACTGGAGGGGAGAGGACCCCACCTCTAGTATGACCAGTGTCCCTAGAAGAAGATGACCACGAGAATACAAAGCCCACCCAGGGAGAACACCATGTGATGACAAAGGCAGAGGTTGGAGAGAGGCAGCTCCAAGCCAAGCAATGCTCGGGACCTATCAGAAGCCAAGAAGAAGCAAGAAAGGATTCCCCTGCAGGTTTCAGAGGAAGAAAGGCCCTGGTCACACTTCTATTTCAGACTTGCAGCCTCCAGAATGGTGAGCCAATACATTCCTATTGTCTTCAGTCACTCAGTGTGTGGTACTTTATTCTGGCAACCCCAGGAAATTAATACAGTAAGTATTGTCTGGGCTCAAGAAACATATGCACAACTCCTTGAAAGATCATTGCAGTGGTTTTACTTTTTTTTAAGCCTAGCAAAATGTGGAAATGACCTAAAAGGTGCCCTAAGAAGGGAATAGGTAAATAAAATGTGCTATATTTATTCGATGGAATATTAGGCAACTGTTAAAAGAATTCAGTTGGTTTTATAGGCATCAATACAAATAAGTTTTGCAAATAATATATGAAAAAAAACAACAAGAAGGAAAATTTTAAACATGCAAACACAAAGTATGTATTAGTTGTGGATACCTATATATGTGTGTATAAAAATAAACAACAAACTGGTCAAAAACATCCCAAACCCGTGGTGGGGAATTTTGAGCAGGAGGTTCAGGCACCAGAGAAAGTGGAAGGAAAGACAGAATGGGGTAGTAAAAAGGGAATTTGATTTCATCAATAATTTCCTTAAACAAATAATCTATAAGCAACTATAAGTAAGCAGAGACAGATGCTCATTTTTTTGATAATGGGAATACAGATGTTTATTGTATTCCTTTGCATGGTCATCAATATTTTGGACATTTTCTCGAAATGAAGGAAGGAGCAGAGGGAGAGAGGGAGAGAGGCAAGGAGACACAAGGAAAGAGGTGGTGGGGGAGGGGAGGACGGAGAAAGCAAAGGCGGCAGGAAGTCATCACCAGTTCTAAAGGGCAGTTAAACTGGTCACAGATGCTTGTTTTTTTGTTTTGTTTTGTTTTGTTTGATTTTTTGAGGATAAAAATCAAAACCATGTTATAGGAATCAGTGAGACTGATGGTGATTCATCCTGGGTTGGCTCGGCTTGGAGGGCTGACTTTAAGTTCAGCCAGCAGAGGGAACCATCTGTCGTGTGGAAAGACGCAGAGCTCTGCCAGGGGAAATGCAGCCGGCCACCAGCAGCCATTACCGTCAGCACTTACCAGCACCTCTGGAACCACAGGGAAGAGGGAAACACGCATTTACAGACAAAGTAAACTGAGAGCAGGCCATGGACATCTTTTCAACCTTTCTAAAAGGCTCGTTGTAATTTTCCAGAATCAAGGGAACAATATAGTTGATTAGTTCTCCGCAGACTTAGCAATTTTGCTTTTCATATTTCTCTCCTTGAAGCAAGTCCACCATTAACCTTCTATGTTCTAGGGCTTGAGATTAGATTTTTTTTTTCCCCTTCCGAAATGGAATTTGGGATTTAAGAAAAAGAGTTAGAGTTAGCTTTAAGATTTTTGCTGCTAATAATCAAAGGATTCTCCTTAAAGCAAGGAGGTCATTCTTTAAAGAAGTCAGAATTTCCTTCTCTTCCTAGAGGGAGAATCGGTGGAGGGAAAAAAGCTTGCGGGAAGGTACAGTAATCATGAAATCCCCAGAAGACCCAATGCTTCCTCCTGGGTCAATATTGTATACTTAAAAATGCCTTATATGTACACTTATTTGAAAGACCTTAAGGCCTTGAAGAAGCAGTTAGCCAAACCCTTAATGAAAAATCTGGCAATCCCCACTTCTGCACATAAAGCACTGAGGAGGCAGAAGGCACCAGTGCGGGGCTGGCTTTACCTTCATGGCTTTGCTCCATCAAGACCCTAATATTTAAACATTATCCTCGTGTATGTCATCCTACAGGCGAGATTTCAGTTGGTTTCTAACCATCTAAACAACAACAACAACCACAACAGCAACAGAAACAAGGTAGAAAGGGAATGCTAGGAGTAAGTTACCAACGTAAATGTGCTATTTTTGTGCCTTTGACGTGGTGATGATACCCATGATTCTGCACATGGAAGTTAGACTTTTCAGAGAGCTAGTACACCGAATCATTTAATTTGTCCAACTACTTACAATAATGCGGGTACTCTGCACTGCAATAAACATGGGATTTTCAAATGAACAAATGAAGTACATGGTAATTCCTTGTGAACCGAGCCACAGCGAAGGCATTCTGCGAGGGGGCTGCACACCACAGGGGATGGGTGAAACACCCATCCTACGCCCATCCTCTGAGAACAAAAGAAAGAATCGTATAGCCTCTGGTTCTACGTGCTCTCTTCCCAGCTAGAAACACAGCTGAAGCCTCATGATGAGCCGATACGTCGCGCTGTCACAAGGTAACTTCCCACACTCTTCAGGACACATGAGGACACTGTCACTTCATGCCTCCAGATCATAAACCTCAGGAGGCTCTAGCAAAGTAGCATAGGGAGACAATTTCACATCGTGGTTAAGAACATTAGAATCAACCTGGCGATTCACAGACCTGTACCCCTAGGGATAAAAATACATTATATGTTTATAAAAATATTTTAAAAAATAATAATTAAAAAAAAGAACATTAGAATCCTGGGCTTTACCAATCAAATAAATACATGACTCTATCCAGGCTGTCAATCTTTATGCTCATTCTCCTCGATGGTAAAAATGGGGACAGTAACTTTGCCTTCCTCACAGAGTTAGGAGGGAAGCAACTTATGCAAAGGACCCAGAATATGGTTAGAATTCAGCAGAGAAGTTACCATTACTTTTTAAAAAATCATTGTCATCGCTGTCATCACTATTCTTATGCTTGACTCTATCTACATTTTCATCCATTATCATTTTCAAAGTTCATTAGAAGCACAAATCACTGCCTTGTTTAGTAATTAATTACTTACATTCACTTAAAGTATTTCCTGAGTATCTAGTAAGTGACTATAAAGCACTATGCTAGGGGCTGGGCTCTTTAGGTGATCAACATCAAACATTATCTCTGACTCGGAGAGGCTGTTAGGGGACCTGCCCACAAGTCAAAGACTCCCCCAGGGAGTGTGTCTTTTCCAGCTGAGCCAAGAGATCTAAAGGAAAGGAGGAGATCATTCTAAGAGATACTAAAACAAAGGAAGTTGAATTAAACATGAGACTTGGGGTGTCTGCCTTCAGCTCAGGTCATGTTCCCAGGGTCCTGAGATCAAGCCCCACATAGGGCTCCCTGCTCCATGGAAAGCCTGTTCTCCCTCTCTCTCTTCCCCTGCTTGTGTTACCTCTCTCACTAAGTCTCTCTCCGTAAAATAAATAAATAAATAAATAAATAAATAAATAAATAAATAACATCTTTTTAAAAAGTAAAAAATAAAAATAAATGTGAGACTTGCAGATGAGAAGGAACCAAACAAGGGGTAGAAGGCTGGCATTCTAGGGAGAGAGAACATAACATTCAAAGACACAGAGTATATAGTGTGTCTTCATTGTCATTAAAAGTTGGTGCAAAATTCTACATTGAATAGTTCAATTTAATTAAACGAACAACCATGTATCAAATAACCCCCAAGAGTCACTTACTGAGCCCCAAGACGTAACAGTAAGCAAAGCAGATGTGATGCATGCCCTCAGCCTTACGTTCCAGTACTTATTCCTTTGTTTAAAAAATGCACTAGTGGGGTGCCTGGGTGGCTCAGTGGGTTGAAGCCTCTGCCTTCGGCTCAGGTCATGATCCCAAGGTCCTGGGATCGAGCCCCGCATTGGGCTCTCTGCTCAGCGGGGGGCCTGCTTCCTCCTCTCTTTCTCTCTGCCTGCCTCTCTGCCTACTTGTGATCTGTCTGTCAAATAAATAAATAAAATCTTTTAAAAAAATAAATAATAAAATTTTTTAAAAAATTAAAAATGCACTAGAGTCAGTATTTACAACCAAGAATTCTGCCTTTAGTTTTGTTTCCAAGAGATTCCACGTGCATGGAAAAACTGTAAGCTTTCTCTGGTCAGACAAGGAATGCTACATAAGCCAAATAATTCCCTTTCTGCCTTAGGGGTCAGGAGCCTTACAATCAAATTTGGTTCATTCCAAGGACCTACCAATTTACGGCAGTAAAGATGGTCACATTTCTGTTTTATGGTTAATTGTTCTATTGCTGGCCGACTACCTTTAATTTGGTAGACAGCTTCAAATTCTTTGGGGACTTGGTAGAAGAGGGAAAGGAAAGAAAAGTAAAAGAGGAACAGAAGGACACGTTTCTTGAGGTCTGGGGAACTGTCCAAAGCACCTTTTGAAGTTTTCATGGTCCCTAACATAGATCCTCAATGAAATGCATTTAGTAACTTCTGATTGGTGAATGTACAAATGAAAACCACAAACCTTACCCAGCTCAACTTAGATTCAGTTTCAGGGGGCAGGGGACTATGAAACTTGCTTACTTCTCTCTAATCTCTAGTCTGAGAGCGAGAGCTCAAAAAAGAAAAATTTATCATGTTTACCACCGTGAAGCAGCTCATTAACCAAACAGAACCACTGTGGAAACCACTAGAAGAAAGCAGTAAGAGAACTTTAAGGTATCCTTCAAGATTTTTTGAAGGGAACGAGGTCCTTAGAACATTTCTCTTACTCCCATGCTAGTCAAAACAAGAAAAATGTCATGGTTTTAATTGATGTCTAAATCACGGGGCGGGGGGGAATGGTAAGCTTCTTCATGACGAAATTGAAATACTTCTGCCATTGTATTTCCTGATGTTTTCTCAGTTATTCTGGAAAAGAACTGTTAGTCCTTTTATACCAAAACTCCACAGTGGGGAAATGAAACTACAGTAATAATCTATGTGGTTAACTACCAGGAAGAAGGGTGCAAATGTTAAAAGAAATTTAGAAGACACCTATTAGATATTAGAGTGCTGTACGTTTCTGTCTTGTTCATGGCCAAATCAATCCAATTCTCTCTCTCTCTCTCTCTCATACACACACAACAAACATTACACTGAAGGAGGTATTAGAACATGTCATCCTTGTCATTAGCTCAACATATTAATGAAGCTTTCTGAATTAATCTCTAACACAAACTGGCTGTTGATGTGACGTAGTGTCAGTAAATCACGTAGCCTTTGCTTCAAGTACCTGGCAAAAACCAGTTTCAGGATGCTTCAGTCCTTGGACAGGTAGAAAATTAAATCATTTCTGCATCTTCCTAAGATTAAATGATTTCTGTATTCTGAAGAAACACTTCAGTGCTACCAAGTACATCACTTCCCCAACTAGTTGATAAACTGAAAAGAAAACAATATTAAGCATTGGTATTTGAGGCAATAGCTAAAAGGGGAAACTCAGAGAACAAGAGTGTGAAGATATATCATGAGATTTTCAAAACGGCATGGTGAGGGAAGAAAGGAGATGCCGTCGAATCATGTGTGTTTTCACAAGGAAACATATTCCTGAAGGCAATTACCCAAACGTGAGAGTTCCTCTCACGGTTCTCAACCTTACCCTAGGAGAACTTCTTAGAATGCAAGACTAAGAGAGCCAATTACTTCAGCACCAAGCTACATCCTAAGTCTCTGGACTTGGCAGTTCAAAAAAAAAAAAAAAACTCTGGGAAAGTGTTCTTATGAAATCTTCACTAACAACTCTGACTTTATAAATGTAGACTCTAATAGGATGAATGAAAACCAACCAATTAGGTAGCAAAGTAGAGAAGAGAGAGCACTGAATAAAAAGGCCTGCTGGAGTTTCAGTTGTAGCTCTACCACTTAACTAGCTCTTGAGACTTAGATCGTATTTGTAATAAAAATCACATCATAAAAAATTAACAATTACACAGCACTTAGTATGCCAAGGGCTTTCCATGCATTATCTAATGCAATCCCTATAACAATCTATGAGGGAGAAACTCTCACGATGCCAGGTTGGAAAAGGGAGTTGACTAGCCCGTCCAGCACCACCTGACTATGCTAAGTAGTGGAGTCGGGATTTGAACACAAGAATCCCCAACCCCAGAGCCCAGCTCTTAACCATCCACCGTGCAGAGAGGTTCACTATCCTCTTAGGATGATTTAAAAAAGACTTCTTTGGGGGCGCCTTGGTGGTTCAGTTGGTTAAGTGTCTGCCTTCAGCTCAGGTCATGATCCCGGGGTTCTAGGATCAAGCCCCACGTTGGGCTCCCTACTCAGTGAGGAGTCTGCTTCTCCCTTTCCTCTCCACTTGTGCTCTCTCTTGATACCTCTCTCTCTCTCTCTCTCTCTCTCAAATAGACCAATAAAATCTTTTTCTCTAAACCTCCAATTCTCAGATAACACTGCTTCATTACAGGACGTCCTAGGGATTAGAGATGATATTAGAGCCACTAGCCCACAGGGACAATAAAGATAACATTTACACAGTGCTTACTATGTGTTGGGCACTAAGCACTTTTCACACATTAAATCATGTCATTTTCACAATGACCTTAAGAATAGTATTATTTTGGGGGTGCCTTGGTGGCTCAGTCAGTTGGGTGGCTGACTCATGGTTTCAGGTAGGGTCATGATCTCAGGGTCCTGGAATCGAGCCCCACATTGGGCTCTGCACTCAGTGGGGAGTCTGCTTCAGGATTCTCTCTCTCCCTCTTCCCCTCCCCCTACTTGCTCTTGCATTCTCGCTCTCTCTCTCTCAAATAAATAGGTCTTTCTTAAAAAAAGGAATACTATTACTTTTAGTCCCATTCCACAGGTGAGGACACACAGGCAAAGAAAGTCACTCAGCTTGAATCAATCACTAAATTTGCACAACTAGGATTCTAATCCAAACAGACTAACTCACTCAACAAACCACACAGGTTGGACACCCTCCTACTGATACATGAAGGACCTTGGTTATTTTCTAAAGTGTGTGTAAGTCTCATCCAGTCTTTAAGATGAACTCAGGAGGATGAAACAATCCATATGTGTATCCAGGAGGCCTGCCTACTTCTGGGTTCAGCAACCAAAATAGCTAGAGAAAAATGCATCACATAAATCATATACATTTGACTAGGACTTTCTTTTCAGTTTCCTAGCTGATTGCTCCCTTTGTGTTAATACCATGTTGCTTTAATTAAGTTTACTAATAAAAACACTGAGGCTCTATAAAAGTTGTTTTTCTTGCCTTCCATCTGGCAGAAATGCAGTCCCTTTTTCATTTTCAAACTTTCATTTATTTATTTGAGATAGAGAGTGAGAGAAAGAGAGAGAGAGCACAAGTGGGGGAGGAGCAGACTCCCGGCTGAGCAGGGAGCCCAACACAGGGCTCCATCCCAGGATCCCGGGATGACAACCTGAGCCGAAGGTTGACATTCAACTGACTGAGCGACCCAGGCTCCTCATTTTTAAATTACTTTAATATTTTATTTAACCCAATATGTAAAAATACTATTTCAACTTTTAATACAAATTAATAAGATATTTTCCTTTTTTTTAACATGACATATTCAAAATTCTCAGTATGATTTACGTTTATAGCCCATCTCAAATCAGACTAACCACATTTCAAGGCCCAGTAGCCCCACATCGCTAATGGCTACCATACTGAACAATGCAGGCCTAGCGTGAGTGGCTTGAAGGAAGTCCTGGTGGTTGATATTTCCAGGTCTGTGTTCTTGGGCTGGTCAAGTTTTTCAGAACAGTGTCTGCCAATTTCCTGCCTCAGGTTTATAAACCTGGCTATCGTTAATTAACAGATTCTGGGATCTAGGTAGGAAAGTGTGAGAGCCTCATTATGGAGACTTTAACTCAATACGCCCTCTTTTCGTCCTCAGCTCTGCCTGGTAACCCCAGTCACAGACCCTATAATTCACCCCCTCTGTCTTCTCCCCAGTCAGGAAAGAGGAGGATGAGAGAAGCAGTTCCTAGGCTACGCAGAGCAGGGAAGGGCTTTGGGGGATCTATTAGCTATGTATTATATTTCAACATTCTTTTCATATTCATTAACTCTCAATTTTCCTTGATTTATAATGCCACTACTTCCTGACCCTTTATGAACTTGTTGTTTAGATTTCACTTCTCTACTCCTACCTTCTTAAACCTTTAGAAGAACCTTCTAAACCTCTAAGTCTCCGGCCTTTTAAGGCAGCATCTACAATTACATTCTGCTATATTTTCCCCTATTCTTTTTGTCCATACTCCCTCCCCTTTTTAAAATTAAACATCTTATTTTGAGATAACTGGAGATTCACATGCAAGTTAGAAGAAAACACAAGTGATTCCATGTATCCTTTACCCAATTTCTCCCAGTGGTAGTACCTTGCAAATCTATAGCCCAATAATACAACCAGGATACTGACATTGATACAGTCAAGATACAGAATATTTCCATCACCACAAGAATCCTCTTACTACCCCTTGTACAGCCACACCCATCTCCCTCCTACCATAAAATTCCCTAACACTTGACAACCACAATCTATTCTCCATTTATATAATTATGTCATTTCGAGAATGTTCTATAAATGGGATCATACAGAATGTCATCTTTGGGGATTGGCTTTGTTTTTTTCTCAACCAAAATCCCTGAGGATTCAGTCACGTAGTCTCTATGTATCAAAGGTTCATTGCTGGGTACCAGTCCATGGTATGGGCGTATCCCAGTTTGTTTAACCATTTACCCAGTGAAGGATACCTGGGTTGTTCCCAGTTTTGGGCTATTACACATAAATCTTCCATGCATATTTGTGTACAGGTTTTTGTGTGAACATAAATGTTCATTTCCTTGGGATAGATGCCCAAGAGTACGGTAAGCGCATGTTTCGTTTTGTAAGAAACTGCCAAACTATTTTCCATCCTATATTCCCACCAGCACTATATGAGTAATCCGATTTCTCTGCATCCTCACCAGCACTTGGTGCTATCACTGGATTTTTTTTTTCTTAAGCCATTCTGATAAGTGTAAAGTGATACATCGTTATGGTTCTAATGTGCACTTCCCTGATGGCTAATAATGTTAAACATCTTTTCATGTGCTTATTTGCCATCTGTGTAACCTCTTCAGCAAAATGTCTCTGACTTTTGCTCATTTTTTAATTGGATTGTTTGTTTTTTTCTACTGTTGAGTTTGAAAGATCTTTATGTATTCTGGATACTAGTGCTTTCTCAGATACGCGGTTTGTAAATATTTTCTCCCAATCTGAAGCTTGTCTTTTCATCCTCTTAACAGTGTCTTCAACAGAGCAAAATCTTAATTCTGATGAAGTCCAATGTATCATTTTTTTCCCTTTTATGCATCCTCTTTAGTGTCAAGTCTAAGAACTCTTTGCCTAGCCCTAGATCACAATGATTTTCTCTTATGTTTTCAGCTGTAAGCATTATAGTTTTATGGAATTTTTTAATATTTAAGTCCATGGTACATTTTGAGTTGATTTTTAAATAAGGTGTGAGATTAAGTTTTAGGTTCACTTTTTGCCAACTATTCCAGGACCATTTATTGAAAAGGTTTTCTTTTCTCCATCAAGGGAAATTGCACATTTGTTCAAAGTCAGTTGGGCATATTCATTTAGATCTATTTTTTGGGTTCCGTATCCTGATCCATTGATGCATGTGTTTCGCACTCCAAGAACAGCCACATAGTAGCTAGCTATCCTATAAGCTTTGAAATTGGGTAGGCTATTGCTCCCCCTTTATTCTTCTTTTCCAATATTGTTCCTTTGTTTCCATATAAATTTTAGGACAACCTTGTCTACCTAAAAAAAAAATACATATATCATGCTGTGGTTTTGGTAGCAACTACATTAAACCTGTATATCAATTTGGGGAGAATTGGTATCCTTACCAGGCAGGGTCTTCCAAATTACACTGTATGTTTTGCCACTTATTTAAATTTTCTTTGATTTCCTTCTTCAAGATTATGTCATTTTCAGCATGCAACTTCTGTAAATGTCTTATTAGATTTATACTTAAGAATTTCATATTTTTGAGTTACTATAAATTTTATTCTTTTTAAAATTATTTATTTAAGTAATCCCTGTACCTCACTTGGGGCTCGAAATCAGGACCCTGAGATCAAGAGTGGAACACTCCTCTAAGCCATCCAGGTGCCCCCAATACACTGTATTCTTAGTTAGAGTGTCTACTTGTTCACTGCTAGTATACAGAAATACAACTTATATTTAAAATTTACTTTATACCCTACAACTTGTTGAACTCATTTATTAGTTTTAAGAGGCTTTTTTTTTTTTTTAGATTACTTAGGATTTTCCAAATAGAAAATCATGTCTTCAGAAGTAGTGACAGTTTTCTTTCTTCTTTTCTAGCTTTATGCCTTTTATTTCTTTATTGCCTTACTGCATCAACAGAAATCCCTGCACTGTGTTGAACAGGAGTGGCAAAAATGACATCTTTGCCTTACTTCCTGACTTGGGGAAAAGCATTCCATCTTTCATCATTAAGTATGATATTAACTGTGAGTAATTTAAAAAGATGTTCTTTATCAAGTTGAGGAAGCTCCCCTCTATTCCTATTTTTCTGAGTTTTGATCATAAATCAGTATTCAATTTTGTCAAAAGCTTTTTCTGCATCAATTGATAAAATCATGTGAGTTTTTCCTCTTTTGTCTATAAATATGGTGCATTACATCGGTGGGTTTTCTAATATTGAACTAGCCCTGGATCTCTGGAATAGAGCCCATGGTCTCTTGGTTATCATGTGTATTTTTTTTTTTAATGAATTATATATACTTGCTAATATATTGTTAAGGATTTTGGGGTCTATATACATGAGGGTTATCAATCTATAGTTTTCTTTTTTGTATTGTTTCTGCCTGGCTTTGGTGTCTATGTAATACCAGCTTCATAAAATTAATTGTAATCTCCTCTATTTCCTAGAAGAGTCTTTATAAAATTGATGTTAATTCCTCCATAAATATTGGGTAGAATTCTCCATCAAAATCATCTGGGCCTGAGATTTCTTTTTTGGGAGTTTTAAAATGAATTCAGTTTCCTTAATAGTTATAGGACTATTCAAACTATCTATTTCATACTGGGTAAATCATGGGGAAAAAAGTTGGTGTTTTTTGAGAAAGAAATCTATTTTTTCTAAGTTGCCAAGTTTATGTGTGTAGAGTTGTTCACAGCATTTTTTTCTTTACTATCCTTTTGATATCTTCAGGGCCTATTGTGATATCCTGTTTCATTCCTGATATCGGTAATTTGTGTCTTCCGTCCTTTTGTCTCTGACAGTCTTCCTAGATGTTTGTCAACTTTATTAACTTCTTTGAAAAATCAGCTACTCCTGCTTTCTTTTAATTAATACATGCATGATAATATTTCTTACTTCCTTTTATTTTTTAATCTGCCTCTTTTGTTATATTTGAAGTGAGTTTCTTATAGACAGCATATAGCTGGGTCATGTTTTTTAAACAACTCTGCCAATCTCTGTTATAAGTGGTATATTTAGACATTTAACTTTAATGTAATTGTTGATATTTTAGGACTTAGCCTAGTATTTAATTTTTGTTTGTTCTTTGTTCTCTCTGGTTTGTGTTTTTCCGTTTTTGTTTTCCTGCCTTCTTGTAGGTTATCTGAACATTTTTTGGAATTCTATTTTAATGTATCTAAAGTGTTTTGGGGTACATCTCCTTGTATAATTTTATAGTGGTTGCTCTAGGTATTATATATTCATAACTTGTGAACACAAAACAACTGGTGTCATTTTACCAGTCTAAATAAAGTATAGAAAGCTTACCTCCTTTTATGTCCTTTTACTGTCTCCATTTATAATTATTTTAAATATTGCAATCATTTGCAGCCAAATTGAAAGTTCTATAATTTTTACTTCAATCTTTAAATATAATTTAGAAATTTCAAGAGGAAAAAATAAGCCTAATGTATTTACCAGTATTTTGCTTACTGTGTTCTTTCTTCCTTCCTCTGTTCCAGGGTTCCTCTTGTTTGTTTGTTTTTTGTTTTTAATCATTTCCTTTCTGTTAGCTATTCTTTTGGAGTAGCTCTACTAGTCACAAATTCTCTTGGTTTTCCTTAATCTGTGAATATCTTGACTTCCTTTCATTCCTGAAGAATGTTTTCACTGGCTATAGGATTTTGAGTTAATTCCAAGTTGACTGTCATTTTCATTCAGTACTTGAAAGCCTTAAGTTCCTGAATCTTAGTGGAAACTCAAAAATAAGAGATGTAGGGAGAGCTAAAAAAAATTTTTAAAAAATTATATATATATATATATATATATATATACTGGTTCCTATTGAGTTGAAATGTCATTCGGCTATAAGTAACTCTGATTCTGGCAGGAGGAAGAGACATGTAAAAATAATTATGTGTTTTAAGAGCAAAAATGCAAGTGTGTAATGGTCAGAGTGCTGACACAGAGAGAATGAGCTACACTGTTGGGAAGAATTGGCAGAAGCTTCTTGGAGGCAATATGTGAACTGGATTCTGAAGGTTCAGTAGTTCAAGGAGTTTCCAAGCAGAGGGAGAAGCATGTGCTAAAGCCTAAGAGAAGTGAACCTGCAATGTTTGGGAAATGATATGAAGTAATGCCAGAGTGAAGTACAGAACATTCGTAGGAATAAGGGGAGATGAAGAGGGAAATACAGGTAAATGGGGGAGTGCTAGGGGGCCCTCATCCTCTACTAAGGAGTTTCAGTTTTATTCTGGGTACCACAAGGAACTGCCAAATAGATGAAACTGGAGAACATAATATTCAAAATGATGACTGCTAGTATTACACACTTTTAAACGTAGATTTTCCATGAATCATTAACACTATCTTTATTCTCATAGATATCAAAATTTAGTTTATGTACCGGTAGTATTAAAGGCCAGTAAAAGGAGAAGACTCAGCTGCGTCCCTGTCTCCGGCATTCCATTTTAAACACGCTCCATCCTGCCTGTGGAATGGTTTCAGGGTCTCTGTGATCAGTGAGGGTCTCTGTGATCAACATGGCCCAAGTCAAAGGCTGGATGGCAGCACTTTAAGTGATGTGACGTGTTTCGCACTTTGAATTCCCCAGATTGTCAATTTTTGTCAAAATATTAATGGGCATTTTGCATTATTTACTAAACAAAAATTTCCAATGCCATAAGCTGAGAAAAAAAAGATCAGATTTATGTACAACATGTCAAATTTACACTCTGAGCTCCAGAAGTGCCCATAGGACCTTCAGAGAGAAACATGGTTCCTCTACCCACCAGTGACCATTGATTATCTGGATCCCTAGCCACATACCCTTCCCAACCCACTAGGAGCATCTACAGTCTTTCCTAGAATGTAGATGGAATTCTGTTCTGGCTTCACATAGACGGGTATCATTGGTTAGAACTAGTATCACACTTGTGGTAAAACTTAATTTCAGAATGGGTGGAAACAAATAAAAAGCAGAATAAAAATGTAAAAATCTCTCTGCACAATGTAAATGCTTATTTGAGCACAGGCTTATTTCCTTTTCATTCCAAATCATTTTAAAAAGTTGTATTTAATGCTACTGAATTATATATTAAAAATGTTTAAAATGGAAAACTTTGTTATTTTTATTTTTCCACAGTAAAAAAAAAAAAAAAAAAAAATTGCCAAAGCTTAAAAAAAAAAGAAGAGAAAAGAAATGAGTGTCCTATCCATGCTGCTTCCCAAAGGCAGACATTGTCAATGCATTAGAAACAAGGAAGGTCAGACCCACCCGGGTACTTGATCTAATTTAGACATGGTGCTGAGGGGTCTTCAGTTGGGTTAGGAGTTCTATAGCACTCAGCCTCCTTGAAAGGAAAGAAATCTTCAAGCCTGATGGACTTGAAAGAAATGTCACCTTTTTAGAACAGAAAAAGAACATATGAAAGTTTCCCCTTGAAAATGAAGATATGAACTAGGATATTAAGACAGGGACAAGCAGCCAAAAAAATCATAAACATGCTTAGCTGATGCACTTCAGAATGGGAAGAAATTTGCTTGCATTCTTTTGCCACTGAAGATAATTTTCTTTTAATTCTCATTTCTTTTATGGTGTGCATGTTGTTTTGTTTTGTCTCTATGGCTGCTGTTCTTAAGTAAGTTAACTTTATGAGTATAAACTAGAATCTGTACTCCTACCAGCCCCATACTCTTTGATGAACTTGACAATTTGAATGGATTAATTTTCCAAAAGTGGAAAATTATTCCCACAAAACTGCTATCTTGTGGAAAAATATCCCTTCCAAAAACACTTCCTAGTCTTGAAAAGTACTGAATCCCTTTCTACCTGGAGGCTTGTTACTTAAATTTCAAAGATTGTTATGTCAAGGGAGAACAACAGAAATCAACCTGGGAATCTGCTTTTCTCAGATACGTCGAGTGGCTGTATTTATATAGAACTGATCCGTATGCGTCCCGCCATTCTTCACACGGATTTTTATTCCTCCTCAGGTCCTTCTTGGCATCTTTTTTCCACATTGCATTGAGACTTCCCTCATACAGTTATCCAACAAACTATATCTGAATTATGTTCAAATCAGCAGGGAGACTGGCGTCTCCTATAGAAAACATAAGGGCTATCAGAAATGATTTCCTGAATTTTTGCCTCAGGATGACATTATCATGAGGCATCATGAGATGGCAGGCACCATCTCATATATGTAATAAAAAATATGGTGTCTAACAGATTTTTATAAAATGCTAAAACTAAGCAAACACAATTACATGAGTTAGTATCATGTTATCAGCACTGCACTTGATAATTAAAAAATAAATGAAAAGCCCATTGTCCTCAGTGCAACAGTTACTGATTTTTATTATAGACTCTACTGGTCATTATTTTACCTTCTTCTGTTTTGAGTCATTCTTTTATCTAGAAAACCCCAGACCCATTTCTTCATCCATATGTACTACATGGAACCTTAGATTCTCTTAATGACCCAACAGATTTTTGGACAGTTAACTATCCTACTATAAGTTGTCTTGTTTAGAAGAAATGAAAGTTAAGGTTGTGGCAATAAAGGACAAGCTGTCAACCCATTAAATAAATTCCTGTTGAAAAGTAACTAAATGCATTGAGTATTAGCATAATTTATTAGAACAATTAGAACACATTCTTGTTGTCTTTTAATTAGATTATTCCTTGTTCTGGTAATTAACACTAGACAAGAAAGAATAATAGTTTCAGGATTCTAAGATCATCTGTAGACTATGTGGAAAGAGAATGATCAATAATGTTAATCTACCAGAACACTTAAATTTCCAGAAAGAGATCTTTTATCATGAGCAATCCTTTATATAATCAGCATTATTTCTCACTGTCTACGGTCATCTTTCCCAAAGTTTAAAAGTAAAGATGCTAGACAAATCACATTTATTCCACTGTTGGAAACCCAGTCAGGCTGGGCCACCTCTGGCCTCTAGTGGCTCAGACATTGCTTCACTCTCTTGCAAAATGCCAACAAATAACCACAAACGAAGGACTTAAGATTCTGTGCAGAGCAGCACAGCCAGGAGTCTGAATATCTAACAAAGAGAAGACAAGATTTTTAAGTTCTGATGCCAGGTGAAGAATCATAAACCTCCTCAATTTAAAAATATACTCAAATAGATGAAAATTTCTTATAAACAAGAATTAATCTGAATATAAAATTAGTGACATTTCCATCTATGAGGATATTATTTGTAGAAATTAATGAGGAGGCAGCTGTATGACAGTGAATATAGCTGGGCTTTTAGATGTGCCCCGAGGCCTCTACATGTGACTTGTATGACTGTCTCTGGTTTTATGTTTCAGAGACCACAGAGGATTCAAATGCTCCAAAGTTCCTCTCATGCCCTATGCAACTATTACCAAGCATGCCAGGAAATCCTAGAGAGCAGCTCCCAGGACTTCTAGGGTTCAGATTCTTAAAAAAAAAAAAAAAAAAAAGGTCAGGAGTTGGCATATGCTGTCATCTAGGCTAACCCTAGAGTTGAGAGGGATGATGCCGGGATACACAGATTGGAAACCAGTGAACCAGAGGTTCTCTGTAGTAACAGGCAACACAAATATCCAACCGGCAGCCTGGATTACAGGAATGTTGGCGCCACTGTTGACCGAGTCTGCCTTAGTCAATGCAAAGTCATAATGAGACCATGTCTAGACAGTATTGATCTCCCACCAGAGAAAAAAATAATTCAGAATTTGACTTCTCTTCTACCTTAGCCCAAATAACACCCAAATCAGGATCTTTCATTCATATATTGCTAACATTCTCCCTCACCAAAGTCATTTTATCAACCAGGCAGCCAATGACACCCACAAGCTTCTTTTCAAGGTACATGAAATTTTTGATATTCAAACAGTCTTTCATATTCAAATGGCAAATGAGAAAGTTGATTAAACCTATTAAAGAATCTAGATAAATTAAATGAGTTTTTATGTATCTTTTTCTTACCTTGCTAGGCAGAGGAAACAGGCGTTTAAGAAAAATGAGCGTCCACGCAACCTGAAAGAATGAAAACTCAAATTAACATGGGCACAATATCTAAAAGAGAAGGCATGAGCTTAAGTCATCTGAAAGATTTTCCAGGTGGTTGGTGATTTAAGTGCTGAAGAGCATCCTTATAACCCTCTATGCACTCCCCTGGGAAGATATGCTTCTCCACTGATGTACCTCTTTAAATTGTCAGGGGACTACTAAGAATTTAAGGTTCCCCACTACTTTGACCTCCAGACTAGAAAAGATCTATGGAGCAGAATACTATCTTAGAAGCACCAGAGATTTGCATTCGAGTGTCCTGTAGTCAGGGATTCTAAAGCTAGGCTGCATCAGGTTTGTCCCCAGAAAGTGAGGGAGGAAGGGAATATGGTTTAAAACATGAGTAGGAATGGAGTAAAAAAAGTTCTCCAGGCAATGTGATAGCAAGCTAAGATTGGAAAACTCTAGCTGAAAACTCCAGAGAGAATTCTCTCTGACTCAGGGGCTGAACTGAAGCCATGACTCAGGTATTCAGGTGGTGCCACAGGGTAGAAATGCTTATAAGGTGGGTCTTTTGCCTCATTGATGGAAAATGAAAAAACCATCTTATTATGTCAAAATAACATCAAAGTACAAATCTATTCAATAGAAGAAGGTTAATAAAAACATATTCCAGGGGCACCTGGGTGGCTCAGGGGGTTAAAGCCTCTGCCTTCGGCTCGGGTCATGATCCCAAGGTCCTGGGATCAAGCCCCGAGTTGGGGGGGGCGGTCTCTGCTCAGCAGGGAGCCTGCTTCCTCCTCTCTCTCTCTCTGCCTGCCTCTCTGCCTATTTGTGATCTCTGTCTATAAAATAAATAAATAAATAATATTTAAAAAAAAATAATCCAAAGAGAGACTTCTACCACTATAAATCGTTCCTTATAAATGCCACTGAGACAAAATTACCATTTCTGTGTTCCTAACCAAAATAGCTTTGCAAGTCTGAGAAATAGTTTGCCCTCTAAAGCAACCAGAAGAAAGTCCCTTTAGTCTACCAGTTCTTGTCCTGTTGGATATTGAAACTTTTGAGCATTTACTCCCCAAGCTGAAATTCAAAAGGCCAACATAGTAATACCTAGAAAATTGATAAATAAGGATAACTAGAAACCTTATCTATTGATAGCACAAGCTACTTCCCCACATGGTCTATATACAATTTCTTGTAAGCTTAGTAAAAATCCTACATTTATCTGAAATGAAATGAAGGGAAACCAATAATGAATTTCCTTTCCTCTGTGTTAAAGAAAAACACAACCATGCCACGATAAGCAAGAAAGAAGGACACAGTATTCATCCTTCTCTTCTCACCCAAAGAAGGTAACAATATGAGGGTTCTAGTTTAGAGTACACCACTATGGCATAGTTTCAGGACATAAGGTTAAGTTATAGTCTACATCAGTCTGAACACACTGGGGTTAACACAAGTATGTATGTATACCTCTCTAGTTATTGAGAAAGAGATAATAATAAAATGAACTTCTATATACATTTAAAAAGATGTACTGCTTATTTCAAAATAAGGCAAGAACAGTTGTGATCTAGGTGATTTTGTTGAAAAAAACTCAACACTCTTTAGGAATATATGGATCCTAGCAAATATCTTTTAAAAAGACTACAAAGATATAACATTTGGTAGACTCTTATTCAACCATTCTGATTTGGTCAAATGTTAAATTAGCCAAATATAATAGGAGAAAAATTTCTCTATTGATTAAGTAATTGATTTAAAATATTCATGAACTTAGCAGAAGCATTAAGTAGTAAGTTCCAGAAACAAGAAATAAATCTTGTGTATGCACAAAGAGGAATGAAGGTGTTTTGTGCAATCTTGGGGAATAGATTTTTTAAGACACTTCACAAAATCATTGACTCTGTAGCAGGAAAAACCCTACACGTATTAATGCAGAGCCTTCTTATTCCTGCCTCCACAGTTGTTAAGAGCTCAAAAATAAAACTTATCTCCTAATCCTTCCCCAGAACATGATTCAACACACTGTCTATTTTTTTAAAAAGGTGATGGGGGAGGCCCTGGCTGGCTCAGTCAGCTAAGTAAGCATCTGCCTTCAGCTCAGGTCATGATCTCAAAGTTCTGGGATCAAGTCCCAAGTCAGTCTCCCTTCCCAGGGGAGAGTCTGCTTCTCCCTCTCCCTCTGCCTGCCCCTCCCCCTACTCTGATTCTCTCTCCCCCTCTCTTTCTCCCTCCCAAATAAATAAATAAATAAATAATCTTTTAAAAGTTAAAAAAAAAATTTAATGTTTTCTGATATCTAATGTCATGTGATAATTTTTTTCCCAGAGACTAACCAAATATGCCTCACTATTATATCAATCAGTTCTTAAAGCCAGAAGTGAAGACTGGTGCCATCCTCTCCTGTAAAAATCACACTCCAGTTTTTTCTTTCCAAAAATGATTAATCATACCTGTGACTATCATCCAAACTTAGCTGAAATTTTCCTGAATCCTACAAAATGAGTATAAGAGCTAGAAAATGTCTTCCTAGAATGAATATGAAGGAAAGAAAGTCTTGCCATTTCTCTTAATTTATTTCTGAATTCAGCTTGGTCTTCATTAGTGCTACATAGTTGCTTTATTATTCAATGTCCTCTGTGACCCCCTGATCATTTTTCCCTGAGGGTGCATATTTGTTCAGTAACTATATTATAATTTTCTGATCTGAGGATTTTCTCTAATATTCTACTCTACCTTTGTCCCAAATTAATGAATTCCATCCTTTTTGGCTTCTACTTCTCCTATTTATTAAATTCACTGAACACGGAGTTTATTTTCAAAGGAATTAATAATGCTTTGTTCTCAGCTTGGTATTAACAATGAATTTAATAAGCATTGGATTTAATCAATTTTTTAAGTGCACTAATGACAAATTTGGTTAAAATATTAGTGTTCCAAACCTTCCATTCCCCCAGAAAAGAAATTTATTGTGCCTGACCTTTCCTTTCACCCCCTTCCTAAAAGAACTATTAATATTTGTGATGCAGAATTACGTGACAGATAACAAAAAGAGAACTGGAAGATTGGGATAAAAACAAGAGGGGAAAAAGCCCAAGTCCACACCCTTCATATAAAGAGTATAGCAAGGAAAGTGAAGGGGTGAAAGAGAATACTTGACTCCTGAGCAGGGCAAAGTGAAAGATCACTAGAAAGAGAAAAAGAATGGAAGGGGAATTTAAGAATAGTTGACATGTATAGGGAACTCAATCACTCCATCAAACGTAATTACATTAGTATTTAGGAGTCCCAGAAGAAGAAGAGAGAGCACATTTACTTGAGGAAATAATAACTGAAAACCTCCTTAATCTGGACATCCAGATCCAGGAGGCACTGGGAACTCCCATCAAAATCAACAAAAGCAGGCCAATGCTAAGACAAATCATAATTTAATTTGCAAAATATAGCAATAAAGAAAAAAAGCAAAAGCTGTAAGACAAAAGAAGTCCCTAAATTATAAGGGAAGACCCATAAAGCTAGCTGCAGATCTCTCAATAGAAACTTGGCAAGCCAGAAGAAAGTGGCATGATATATTCAACATGCTGAATGGGAAAAATCTGCAGCCAAGAATACTCTATCCAGCAAGGCTGCCATTCAGAATAGAAGGAGAGATAGTTTCCCAGACAAACAAAAGCTAAAGGGGTTTGTGACCACTAAACCAGTCCTGCAAGACTTATTAAAGGAGACTCTTTGAGTAGAAAGGAAAGATCAAATATGACAAAGAAAGGAACAGAGATGATCTCCAGAAGCAACAACAAAACAAGTATAAAATGGCATTAAATACACATCTATCAATAATTACTCTGAATGTAAATGGACTAAATGCCCCAATCAAAAGACACAGGGTATCAGAATGGATAAAAAAACAAGATGCATCTATATGCTGCCTACAAGAGACTCATTCTAGACCCAAAGACACCTGCAGATTGAAAGTGGGGGATGGAGAAACATTTATAATGCAATGAATGACAAAAAAGAAAGCCAGAGAAGCCATACTTACACCAGACAAACTAGATTTTAAACCAAAGACTATAACAAGAGGTGAAGAAGGGTACGATGTCATAATAATGGAGACTGCCCAACAAGAAGATCTAACAATTGTACATATTCATGCCCCCAACATGGGTGCACCCAAATATATAAAACAATAACAAACATAAAGGAACTAAGTGATAATAATATAGTAATTCTAGTGGACTTTATCATCCCACTTACATCAGTGGACAGCAGAAAATTTCTCAGCAGAAAATCAACAAGGAAACAATGGCTTTGAATAACACACTGGACCAGATGGACTTAACAGATATATGCAGAACGTTCTATCCTAAAGCAGCAGACTACACATTCTTTTCAAGTGCAAATGGGACATTCTCCAGAATAGATCACATACTAAGTCCCAAATCCTCAACAAGCACAAAAAGATTTGAGATCATATCATGCACATTTTCTGACCACACACTATGAATCTTGAAGTCACCTATAAGAAAAAATTTTGGAAAGACCACAAATACACGGGAATTAAAAAACATGCTACTAAACAATGAATGGGTCAACGAGGAAATCAAAGGATAAATTTAAAAAAAAATACATGGAAACAACTGTAAATGAAAACATAATGGTCCCAAATCTTTGGGTACAACAAACACGGCAGAGAAGTTTTTAGCAATACAGGCCTACCTCAAGACACACGAAAATTCTCAAATAAACAACATAACCTTACACCTAAAGGAGCTAGAAAAAGAACAAAAAAATGAAGCCTAAAAACAGCAGAAGAAAGGAAGTAATAAGGATTAGAGTAGAAATAAATGAAATAGAATCTAAAAAACAATAGAAGAGATCAATGAAACCAGGAACTGATTATACGGGGAAAAAAAAAAAAAAGAATAGTTGCCATGTGTAATGAATAAAAGAATGCTCAAAGTTTTTGAAAAGACCTAAGTAAAATTATGAATTACTTTTCCAAAAAAAAAAAAAAAAAAAGTAAGCTGTTAAAAAAAAGAACCTAGGGGCGCCTGGGTGGCTCAGTGGGTTAAGCCGCTGCCTTCGGCTCAGGTCATGATCTCAGGTTCCTGGGATCGAGTCCCGCATCGGGCTCTCTGCTCGGCGGGGAGCCTGCTTCCCTCTCTCTCTCTCTCTGCCTGCCTCTCTGTCTAGTTGTGATCTCTCTGTCAAATAAATAAATAAATAAATCTTTAAAAAAAAAAAAAAAAAGAACCTATGCCAAGAATACATTATTCTGTTTAATGTTACTTTTCTGTTTCTGATAATCAATATAAAGTTTGTTTTGTTTTAATGTAAAAAAAGTTACTTTTCAATAAGTTCATTTGCTCTCTTATTGTAAGACTGAACCAGATACGGCCCTAGCACTTATGTAGGTTATACAAATACCTTCCAGTGCTGATGTTTATTCATTTACATCTCAACTTTGGTTTCCTTTTAATGTCATAAACACAGACCAGAAACAAACAGATCATCCCAGACATTTTCAAGAGCTCTCAGTCAGCTTTAAATGAATTTCCATTTCTATTCCAATTTTCATTAGTTAATTCACAGGTCAAAGTTTGGGACAACTTTTCAAACTACTTGAGTAATTAATAAATTTATATGACAACACACTGAAAATAAAAGTGTCTGTTAGTATCAAATACAAAAAAAGACACAGTGGGAGGCAACAGTTGCTACTCAGTAATACAGTTTTGAACTACAGGCAATGCATCTAAAACAAACATGTCAGAAGAAAATTAAGGAACAACTTTGTAACTTAAATGATAATCATCTTTCATAAGGTGTTTATGCAAATGATAAGCACTTAACGGCTTTAGTGCTTTGCTATACAGATCACCCAGCAGAATATGGACATAACCTCCACTGGAATATGGGGGCTCTTCATGCTCCATTTTTTTTTAAAGATTTTATTTATTTATCTGACAGATGGAGATCACAAGCAGGCAGAGAGAGAGGAGGAAGCAGGCTCTCTGCTGAGCAAAGAACCCGATGTGGGGCTCGATCCCAGGACCATGACCTGAGCCGAAGGCAGAGGCTTTAACCCCCTGAGCCACCCAGGCACCCCCATGATTCATTTTTTAGTTGAATTATATTATTAAAAATCAATACAAGATCAAAAGCTTCTGTACAGCAAAGGAAACAGTCAACAAAACAAAGAGGCAATCCATGGAATGGAAGAAGATATTCATAAATGACAATAGGACAAAAGGCTGATATCTAGGATCTATAAAGAACTCCTTAAACTCAACACACACAAAACAAATAATCATGTCAAAAAACGGGCAGAAGACACGAACAGACACTTATCCAATGAAGACATACAAATGGCTAACAGACACATGAAAAAATGTTCATCATCACTAGCTATTAGGGAGATTCAAATCAAAACCACATTGAAATACCACCTTACACCAGTTAGAATGGCCAAGATTAACAAGACAGTAAACAACATGTGTTGGAGAGGATGTGGAGAAAGGGGAACCCTCTTATACTGTTGGTGGGAATGCAAGTTGGTGCAGCCACTTTGGAAAACAGTGTGGAGATTCTTTAAGAAATTAAAAATAGAGCTTCCTTATGACCCTGCAATTGCACTACTGGGTATTTATCCTAAAAATACAGGTGTAGTGAAAAGAAGGGCCATCTGTACCCCAATGTTCATAGCAGCAATGGCCACAGTCACCAAACTGTGGAAAGAACCAAGATGCCCTTCAATGGATGAATGGATATGGAAGATGTGGTCCATATATACTATAGAGTATTATGCCTCCATCAGAAAGAATGAATACCCAACTTTTGTATCAACATGGACGGGACTGAAGAGATTATGCTGAGTGAAATAAGTCAAGCAGAGAGAGTCAATTATCATATGGTTTCACTTATTTGTGGAGCATAAGAAATAAGACGGAGGACATGGGGAGATGGAGAGGAGAAGGGAGTTGGGGGAATTTGGAGGGGGAGACGAACCATGAGAGACTATGGACTCTGAGAAACAATTTGATGGTTTTGGAGGGGAGGGGCGTGGGAGGTTGGGTGAGGCTGGTGGTGGGTATCATGGAAGGCACGTATTGCATGGAGCATTGGGTGTGGTGCATAAAACAATGAATTCCGGTATACTGAAAAGAAATTTTAAAAAAATAAAAATTAAAAAAAAATCAATACAGCATAACATAGTAATTATTATTCTTTTTAAAAATTTTTATTTATTTATTTATTTTTGAGAAAGAGACTCAGAGCATGTGCGAATGCGGGGAAGGAGCAGAGCAGGAGGCAGAGGAAGAGGGAGAGAGAGAATCCCAAGCAGACTCCACGTTCAGCATGAAGCCATCACAGGGCTTGATACCACAACCCTGAGGTGATGATCTGAGCCAAAACCAAGAGCCAGACACTCAACCGACTGAGCCACTCAGGTGCCCCATAGTAATTATTATTCTCAAACAAGTACATAAAATAAAAGAACAACTTGAACTAAATTAAAAGTTTGTCATCCTTCAGACCAATATGTTATGTATTTGTAAATTAAACCTGTCACCAATAAGTTGTACCACATAGCAAGGGTTATACATGAAAGAATGAGAGAAAAGGGAGGCTTCAGAAATGTATATACATATATAGTAAATAGAAACACCAAGGTATTCTGAAAGATCTAAGTAGCCTATACAGCCCTATAGTAGATCATATTTTCTTAACCGGGGGGATTTGAGCTCTAAAGCTAGCGCCTAAGGAAAATGTTGCATATAGTCAAACGTAACATTGAAGATCATTTAAACACCTGTAAGGTGTGAGTTATGGTGCTTTGTTTATTCAAGCCTGATGGTAACTATCTGGAAATAAACAAGTGAGCTAGGCTACAGAAAGGAAGCACAGAAAAGTCAACCAACACATATCTGGGAATTCGAACAACCTTGTCTTTAAGAGACTACCAAATATCCACCAAGGACAGGTGGTGAAGTACAAACTTGTAAACCCTCCAACAGGGTCTATTCTGCTGTTTTAACATGAAAATTTTATAACCTTAATATATTAATAGGTATATGTGTCATAATTAAGATTAAATAAGTTTTTGCACCAGATACAGTGACTGACACAGAAAGATGCTCAATAGATATGCTGGGTTTTAATCTAAGCCTTGTTTCACCTGACCCATAAACACACTGCTCTTTGAAGTCTTGTGGAGAGTATCATGGCAACTGCTTCTGTTCTTTTCAAGCCGGCATTTCCGGTTGGACAGGGATGACAGGATGAACAGACATCATTTGCATACTTGAAGCATAGAATTGAGGTGAACTCACCCAGGGGCTGCGTTCTGAGTGGGCATAAGGTGAATCCATTACCCACGGGAAGCACATCTTTATGCTTGGGTCACATCTCAGCAGACTGACTCCCTAACTGGGCCTGCTCTTTCCAAAGCCACAACATGGTACATCAGGCTCAAACCATAAGATGAACAAACTAGGAGGGCCTGTTTCTTTTTCCAAAAATGCATTCCTATCAACTCTACCAGGAAAGCACATGAACTCATGAAATTCATCTTTTCTTACCTTACATAACATATCGATCCTTAGGTCCCTTTCACCAGCACTTACTAGCAATGGGATGACACAAACATCTAGAAACTGTAATTCTTTTCCCTTTCTTGTCCTTTTCCCCCCCTTCCCTCTCTTCTTCCTTCAAATTTCTGCCTCGAGTAAAACCACAGCAAGAAGGAAAGTCAAATGGTTTTTCCTATCAGTGGACATTTTTGTGATATACTCAATTTTGGTCCTCATATGAATTCCCTCCAGGCGCTCCTTTATGGGAATAAGGTATACCAAATGAAATAGGGAACTCGAGGCACAATTTTACCCTTGACATCTGAAGAGAGAATATTTTTCTCCTGGATTTATGGTGTAATGCAACTCAGCCACTTTCTTTTCCTCTTTTCCCTAGTTTGCCCTTCCTACTTATTGCTGCACACCATCATCACCATCATCATAAATTTATAGAGTGCCTATGGCTGCAGCCTCTGGGTAGCTCCTAAATGATCTAATCCAGATATCATTGTCTTCAGCTCCCCTTTGGCATGAGTCTATTTACAATTCCGCTTCCTGATTGAAATCTGCTTCCGATTATTTTTCGTAAGATATTTTTGCTTTCTTTTCTTTCCCTTAAGTTGAATCTCTTTTATGTCTCCCCCTCATTTTCATACTCTCCTGGGCCCTAGGCAGTTACTGTACATTTACAGGGGTTTACATCTTCAAATTTAGCAACTCTTGAGAACTTTACTATGCAACTGCCTTTTCTAAGGGAATTTTTAGCAAGGTTAACTAAGAGGAAATCTTTGGACTCTGGAATTCCAGGGCTCTAGTACCAGGCCTCTGCTCTAACATCACGTGGCAAGGTGATGACCAGTGTTATGGTGCCTTCTCTCTACCCAGGCCAGACTCTCCAAAGACAGCTACTCTTCAACCCCCTAGAATATCAGACTAGGGGGCATCCTTAGGATATTAGACACCCAGGCTTTGGATTTAGACGGATAGGGGTTCAAATCCAGCCTCCACTTAATTTGGATCTAACTTTAAGAGTTATTGCACCTTTCTGAGTTTCAATTGCCTTGACTGAAAAATGAGAATGAAAATATTCACCAAATTAAATTATTGTGAGACTGAAATGAGGTAATCTTTGTAAAATACACACAAAGTCTGCTACGTGGTGAGCAGTCCAACACAGTAGCCATCATTTTTATTCTTATCAGTTAAAATGTTGCATAGAATGCATTTGTCTTCAAGGAAGTTCACAAAGCTGACCTTAGAGCAGACATTAATAGATTATTTAGTAGACCCCCCAGTCCCAAATATCACTTGGTTCAGTGTTTTCAGACTTGGGAAGTCAATAAATATTTTTTAAATTGAAACTGAGGACACACAGAGGGTCAGTATTTGGAACCAAAGGAATAGATAACCAGTCATAAATTTGGACATATCATTAAGAGCCTCTCTTCTCAGAAAGTACATCTCTTTTAAAATATATTTACTACAGCTACCCATGGAGACCGAATATTTTTATCATCAGTTGCAAAACTGTCTCCTGAAGGGGAAAACCATGTAATTATAACTAGAGATGACTGCACACAACCTTTTATGTAAGGGAAGAACAAAAAGTAGACCTTGGGCAAGAGGCTGGGAAGCAGAGGGACAGAAGAGGAGAAGGAAAGGAGAAAGAGAAAAAGAGAAAAGGTTTGATGGGGAATAATATTTGGCTTTTGGCTCTTCTCCGTACCAGCACAGATAGGAAGACCTGACCATTTATGACTGCTGTCAATTCCCTCTATGGAAACTGAACAATGGGACACCTCCTACCTCTCAACTCAAAGAGAATGCAGTTGGAATTTCTACTGGACTTCTACCTAAATTTATCCATATATATTTTTTTTTTAATTTTATTATTTTATTATTTATTTTATTTAATTTATTTATTTTATTATTTTATTTACACATAATTTATATACATATTTATGTATTTATATGTCTATATATATTATATATATTATATATAGACATATAAATACATAAATATGTATATAAATTATGATGCTGATTTTTAAAAATCAGCTAAATATCTAAACTCAATGATGAAATTAATTGGGCCAATCCACAAGAGTTAGTGAGTTTTTTCTTTACTCTGGAAGATGAATAAAATCTTCTAGGGGAGAAATAAAAAAAATCATTCATTGATCCTGATCTGTAAAAAGAGCAGTATGATATGCTTTTGTACCAAACAGACTGTCTTTTAAATGCTATTTCTGCCACTTGCTTGTTGGGCAAGTTAACTGATCCTTTATGTGTTTGACTTCCTCATACCTAACCTAGATAGGAAAATACTTCTGCCGGGAGGAGGATACCAGGCCTGCCACTCTCTCTTCCTGTGCCCCCACATCCCTCAAAGGAGCAATTCCTAATCAGATGCACCATACTCAAGCATACCAGTTCTCATTAAAGGGCAGGGTCACTATACAACAAAGCCTCCTTCCCTCATCTCCACTTCCTCCCCTCTAAATTGGAAAAAGTGATTCCTCAGGGAAGGCTAAGCATTTTCTTCTCTCTCTCCTGCTTTCTTTCCATCTTTAGGCAATAGCATCTGTGAGCCAAAGTGATGTCCAGAGCTCCAGCTCCTGTCCCCACACTTTCATTCTGTCCTGCTTCCTCAAAGTGACCTCACTCAGAATTCTTCAACATGCTGTTTTTTGGAGGGAGCTATTTAAGAAGTGGGAGGAAATCTGCTATGACCCCTTCTAGATCAGCCTACCTTTATCGGTGTTCTACACTTGAAGGTCTTGGGTACTGGCCCAACTTGGTTACCATTTCCATGTTAGGGACTCTGTTTTTGCTCTTCCCTATCTCTGGAAGGTTCTGCAACTTGAAATCATGGAACTTTAAATTATGCAGGTCTCAGTTCTAATGCTATCTCTTCAGAGAGGCCTTTCCTGATCATCCAATCTTAAATAGCATCCTCACAACCACCAAGTCACTCTATTACATTAATCTATTATTTTGTTAATGGGTCTCATCCCATTCCATTACTTTCTTCACTTATTGGTTTGCTGACCATCCCTATCTCCTTTCTAAACATTTTCATTAAAAGGGAGGTCCAGGAGAACACGGTTCTTTTCTGTCTTGTTCTTATTTATCCAGAGTTGGGTGCCTGTCACGAAGTAGGTGCTCAGTAAATCATAGTTATCATTACCCTTTCCTCTCACACCTGGTCCTGCTACTTCCTACACCCATCTAAGTCTAATAAAGTCTTTAAAAAGCTCTTCTGCACTGGTATACTTTAGGCTTTCTAAATCAGAAATAAGGGGTCTCTCTTACTTATAAGTTTCTTTTCACAAGTAAGAATTTATATAACCTACTCTTTATTTGAACAGTATATTGTTGCATTTACTTTGTCTTTTTTTTTTTAATAAAGTCCAATTTAAGGGACACGGCTTAGTGAGTATTCCTACATACCAAGGATAAAGTAGCTGATGCCTTTCTTACTCACAAGGATAGTCCTAAAGAAGCACTTATCCATGTACCCTCCAGCCTCATACACACATATATATAATGGAAAGCCCACATTCACACTCCAGATAATCTCCAGCAGGGAGGGAAGAGATATACGCATTAAAAGGAGCTAAACTAAAATCATAATGCTCTTGAAAACATTGTCAGTTAACATTTTCTCTTAAGAAAGTCTCAATCATGGGGCGTCTGGGTGGCTCAATGGGTTAAAGCCTCTGCCTTCGGCTCAGGTCATGATCCCAGAGTCCTGGGATCAAACCCCGAATCGGGCTCTCTGCTCGGCGGGAAGCCTGCTTCCTCCTCTCTCTCTGCCTGCCTCTCTGCCTACTTGTGATCTCTGTCTCTCAAGTAAATAAATAAAATCTTTAAAAAAAAAAAAGACAGTCTCAATCTAAAAAAAAAAAAAAAGTCTCAATCACAACAACAACACCAAAAAATAGCCCAATGACATATTAAATTGGGGAATTTTTTTTAAGTTGGAGGTTAGAGAGCCTCTTGGAAATATCTTCAATTCTCCACAAAATAAAATAAGGCAGACCCCCTCCAGACGTCCAACCAAGGCTTTCTCCTAGCACAAGAAAATATAGCTGTTTCTTTTGCTGAAGATGAGATGAAGTAGTTGGCATGAGTTTATTGGATATATATGTGTATGTGTGTGTATATATATATATATATATATGCCATACATATTTTTTAATGTGTAACAGAATGTCAATATCAATGAGTTTATTGGCTATGTGTGTATACATATAATATATATATATATATATATATATATATATATATACACACACACCATGTATTTTTTTTAATGTGTAACAGAATACATCAATATCAGAGTCACACTTAGCACAAAGATGCTTATACTAGGAGATTCAGGAGAATAATACTGACTCCTAGTTGCCATCTCATATTTACTAAGAAGCATATATTTATTGAGAGGAATCTCTAGCAACATGGACTATATTCTTTGAATTGGTACTTCTTAGTCTTGTTGTATTTTGCCAATTCTGTATGGCTAAAATGGAAGAAGTTCAATGTACGCAAGATATAATTCCATTCTACTCAAGACCACTCATCTTTACAGCATAATGTCTTTGTATTAAAAATCAAAAGATGGGTACGCCTGGATGGCTCAGTTGGTTAAGCGGCTGCCTTCGGCTCAGGTCATGATCCCAGAGTCCTGGGATCGAGTCCCACATCGGGCTCCTTGCTCAGCAGGGAGCCTGCTTCTCGCTCTGCCTCTGCCTGCCACTCTATCTGCCTGTGCTCACTCTCGCGCTCTCTCTCTCTCTCTCTGACAAAAAAATAAATAAAATCTTAAAAAAAAAAAAATCAAAAGATGGTAGCCCTATAGAACTTTGTCAACCTGATTCCATTTTCCCACTTCATGGCCAAAGAATGTAGACAGATATCATATTCAGAGGAGGTGCCAAAAAAATCTACATATATGTTTAATTTAAGAACCAAATAAGCAGACCTGTACCTTTCTATGATATAGTTAATGTTATGATGTTTATACATCTGTTTCTTAAAAGAAGGCTTGATATAAATCCTTAAAAAAAAGAATAAAACCAAAATTTCTATTAGGGTTGTGAGGGTTAATTTTATATATCAATTTGACTGGATCAATGCATGCCCAGATATTTGATCAAACATTATTCTGGGTTTGTTTGTAAGGGTATTTTGCATGAGTTTAGCATTTAAATTGATAGGTTGAGGTCCAGAGAAGATGGTGGAATGGAAGATCCAGGCTGACCTCATCTTACAGACACGCCTAGATAATACACACATCAGTGTAAATAATCCAGTAAATGACCTGAAGACTAGCAGAAAAAAACTCTCTACAGCGAAATGTAAAGGAAAGGCCAAATCTAAGAGGGTAGAAAGGGTAGAGATGTGGTCAGGAACCAAATGGACCCATGGGACTGTCCATGAGAGGGAGGGATGGTGTAGGCATGAAGTAGGGAGAGAAGCAGACCCCCACACCAGGCACCCCAAGCATGCAGGACACAGAGTAGGAAGACAAATCCCCATAATACTTGGCTTTGAAAACTAGAAGGGCCTAACTTCATGAGTACTTACAGTCAGTGGGGCTTAATACCTGGAATGTTAAAAATCAGTGGGCATGGTTTTGGAAGGGCTGAAGGCAATATGAAACAGTCTCTAGCCTTAAGAGACAGCAAAACAAACAGCCATGCTGAGATACAACATAGAAGTGCAGTTTGAAACCACCTAGTATATATGGGAAAGAGACTTATTTACTAATCACAGAGCCCATGCTAGAGAAGTAGGGATCTTTAGGAGACTTTTCCAAGAACAAAAGAGCTGGTGGGCACACTTACCTCCCACTTTCCCCAGCCTAGTTACATGGCACCTGCCAGAACGAGTGCACAATGAACTTTCCACCTAGCTTGCTAAAAACACACTCCACCTCACATTCTCCTGTGGACCCACCCATCTATTACAGTCTGGGAAAGACTTCTTCCAGGCAGCTGCAGCTTTCCTCTTACAGAAGACCTGCACGGACTTTACTGGCTCCCCACACCCTGCCCCTGTTCTCCTGTGGACCTGCTCCCTCCAATATACCCTTGCCCAGAGCCCATCCAAAGCCATGTCACAAGCCTGGCATTTTACAAGCAGCCCTGACAGTGACCAGCATCACTCCAAAGTGACTCATGCCCTGGGGAGAGGGGAAGATAACACACACACATCAATCCCCCTGTGATTCCAGTGGAGGACTAGAGGCAGACAACAGGTCTGACTGCAGGCCCTGCCCACCAATAAAAGCTTCTCAGGGAACACACAAGGAAAACCAACCTCCAGTTCAGTGATATCCCATCTCTTACAAACACTTGGTCTGACTCAACTCAAGCCTAAGTTGGCCCCAGACTGACCCACTAACAACAGTGACCAAACCCTGCCCACAATAGACAAAGAACCATTGCAGAAAACTGTACTAAAGGAAAAAGTGGCTCACACGCAACAGCAGGGTGCATGAGAAACACATAGGAGATACCCCTGAAATGCCAGGTTCTGGTGAAGAGAGGACATTATATTACAGGGCACAACAGGACCTCTTCTTCATAAGGCCACCACTTTCAAGAGCAAGAGACCTAGCTGAATTTCTTAACACACAGAAAAAGACACAGTTAGACAACATGAGGAGACAGAGGAATATGTCTTAAATGAAAATATAGGACAAAATCACAGCAAGAGACCTATGTGAAATGGAGATAAGTAATATGGCTGAGGGAGAATTTACACTAGTGGTCATGAAGATACTCACTGGACTTGAGACAAGAGTGGAGGACCTCAGTGAGATCCTTAATGAACAGACAGAGAGCATAAAAAAGAACCAAACAGAGATGAAGAACTCAATAAATGAAATGAAAAATACACAAGTTGGAACAAACTGAAGAATAGAGGAAACAGACAAACAAAACACATCAGCGACCTGGAGGGCAGAGTAATCGAAAGCAATCAAGCTGAACAGGAAAGAGAAAAAACTAATAATAAAACATGGAAATAGACTAAGGGAATTCAGTGATACCATCAAGTGTAATAACGTTTGCATCATAGGACTCCCAGAAGGAAAAGAGAAAGAAAAGGGCACAAAAAAGTATTTGAAAAAATAATAGCTGATGGGGCAACTGGGTGGCTCAGTCAGTTAAACATCTGTCATCAGCTCAGTTCATGATTCCCAGGGCCCTGGGATTGAGTACTGTGTTGGGCTCCTAGCTCAGTGGGAGGCTGCTTCTCTGCCACTCCCCCTGCTTGTGTTCTTGTTCTCCCACTCTCCCATAAATAAATAAAATCTTTAACAAAAAAAAATAAAAAAAGGAGTAAGAGAAAAGAAAACAGTTATATACAAGCAAAACTCCATAAGATATCTGCTGCTTTTTCAGCAGAAACTTTACAAGCCAGAATACATTGGCATGATATACCCAAGGTGCTGAGAGAAAAAAACCTGCAACCAAGAATACCATATCCAACATGGCTATCATAAGGAACAGAAGGACAGATAAGGAGTTCTCCAGAACTCCAGAGGTCTACAAGAAATGTTAAAGGAGACTCACTGAGTAGAAAGGAAAGACCATAAGCAGGAGTAAGAAAAGTCAGAATCACAAAAGCAGTAAAATTAGGTATATGTATAAAAATCAGTCAAGGGATTTACAAAAGAAAAGGATGTAAAATATGATACCATATACTTAAAATGTGGGGAGGGGGGAGGAGCAAAAACTTAGTGCTTTTACAATGGGTTCAAACGTAAGCAACCATCAATTTAATATAGACTGCTATATGCATAAGATTTTATATATAAACCTAGCGGTAACCACAAATCAAAGAACAGTAATAGATATATAAATAATAAAGAGAAAGAAACCCAAGAATATCAATAAAGAAAGCCAGCAAACCGTGAGAGAAGAGGACAAGAGAACAGAGAACTACAAAAACAACCATAAAACGAGCAACAGAATGGCAATAAGTACATACCTATCAGTAATTACCTTGAATATAAATGGACTAAATTCTTAAATCAAAAGACATAGAGTGATGAAATGGATAAAAATGCAATACCCAGGGGTGCCTGGGTGGCTCAGTGGGTTAAAGCCTTTGCCTTTGGCTCAGGTCATGATCCCAGGGTCCTGGGATCGAGCCCCGCATTGGGCTCTCTGCTCAGTGGGGAGCCTGCTTCTCCTCCTCTCCTCTCTCTGCCTGCCTCTCTGCCTATACTTGTAATCTCTGTGTGTCAAATAAATAAATAAATAAAATCTTTAAAAAAATTCAGTACCCAATCTATATGTTACCTATAAGAGATTCATTTCAGACCTAAAGTCACATGCAGACTGAGATTAAAATGGCGGAAAAGCATTTATCATGCAAATGGAAGTGAAAAGAAAGCTGGGGTAGCAATATTTATGTATAGGATGAAATAGACTTTAAACAAAGACTGTAACAAGAAACAAAGAGGGACACTATATTATCATTAAAAGAACAACCCAGCAAAAGATAACAACTGTAAATATTTATGTACCCAACATGGGAGCACCCATATACAAAGTAGATAATAACAAACATAAAGGAAATAATCAACAGTAATACAATAGTAGTAGGGTCCTTTAACACCCTACTTTTATCAATGGACAGATCATGAAAATCAGCAAGGAAACAGTGGCTTCAAATGACACATTGGACCAGATGGTTCTAACAGATACATCCAGAACATTCTATCCTAAACAGTAGAATGCACATTTTTAAATGCAAATGGAACATTCTCCAAAACTGATCACATATTATGTCACCAAACAAGTCTCAATAAATACAAAATGAATGAAGTGATATCACACATTCTTGTCTGACCACAACACTATGAAACTAGAAATCAACCACAAGAAAAGAATCTGGAAAAAACCCAAAGCATGGAGTTTAAATAGCATCCCACTAAACAATGAATGGGTCAACCAAGAAATCAAAGAAGTAATCAAAATGTAAATGGAAACAAATGAAAATGAAAGGCAACAACCCAAAATCCTTAGAATAGCAAAAGCTGTTCTAAGAGAGAACTTTTATAGCAATTCAGGGCTACCTCAAAAAGCAAGAAAAATCTCAAATAAATAATGAAGTAGCAGAAAGACAAGTTAATCCCATTTACAATTACAACAAAAATAATAAAATATCTAGGAATAAACTTGACCAAGGAGCTGGAAGACCTGTACTCTGAAAACTGTAAAACACTGATGAAAGAAATTGAAGATAACCCAAAGAAATAGAAAGATATTCCATGCTCATAGATCTTAACAACAAATAGCTAACATGTCCATACCCACAGAAATCTAAGATTTAATGCAATCTCTATCAAAATACCACCAGCACTTTTAACAGAACTAGAACAAATAATCCCAAAATGTGTACGAAATCAGAGAAAACCTCAAGTAGCCAAAGCAATGTTGAAAAATAACAAAACTGGAAGGATCACAACCCTAGATTTCAAGATACACTACAAAGTTATAGTAATCCAAAGAATATGGTCCTAGCACAAAAACAGACAGATGATCAATAAAGAGAATAGGGAGCCCAGAAATAAGTCCACAATTATATGGTCAATCTTCAACAAATGAGGCAAGAACGTACAATGGGAAAAAGACAGTCCTTAAACAAATGATATTGCGAAAACTGTACAGCTACTTGCAAAGGAATGAAACTGGACCACTTTCTTGTACCATATACAAAATAAACTGGAAAACAGTATGAAGGCTCCTCAAAAAAAATTAAAAACAGAAATACTAGATGTGTATTTACAGGAACTTTAATTCAAAAAGATATGTGTACCCCTATGTTTATTGCATCATTATTTACAATAGCCAAATTATGAAAGCAGCCCAAGTGTCCCTCAACAGTTGAATGGATAAAGATGTGAGATAGATAGACAGATAATTAGAAAGAAAGATAGATTACTGAACCATAAAAAAGAATGAAATCTTGCCATTTGCAACAACATGGAGGGATCTAGAGGGTTCCATGTTAAGTGAAATAAGTCAGTGAAAGAAAGACAAATACCATATGATTTCACTTATATGTATGATTTAAGAAACAAACCAAAGAAAAAAAAAAGAGAGACCAAACAAGAAAACAGACTCTTAACTACAGAGAAAGAACTGATGATTACCAGAGGGATAGGGAAAGTAGATGAAGGGGATTAAGAAGTACACTTACCACAAAAACCCTGTGAAGGAGGGAGGAGTCAAGATGGCGGAGAAGTAGCAGGCTGAGACTACTTCAGGTAGTGGGAGATCAGCTAGATAGCTTATCTAAAGATTGCAAACACCTACAAATCCAACGGGAGATCGAAGAGAAGAACAGCAATTCTAGAAACAGAAAATCAACCACTTTCTGAAAGGTAGGACTGGCGGAGAGGTGAATCCAAAGCGACGGGAAGATAGACCGCGGGGGGAAGGGCCGGCTCCCGGCAAGTGGCAAAGCAACGGAGCACAAAATCAGGACTTTTAAAAGTCTGTTACGCTGAGGGACATCGCTCCAGAGGCTTAACCAGGGTGGGGTCAGTGTGGTCTCAGGTCCTGCAGGGTCACAGAAGGATCGGGGGTGGCTGAGTGTCGCAGAGCTTGCAGGTATTAGAATGGGGAAGCCGGCTACAGAGACAGAGCCGAGGAGTGAGCTCTAAGCTCGGGGTTACCTTGAACTGGTCTCAGGCTCGGTCAGCTCGGAGGGCGGCCAGAGGCAGGGTGACAGGAGTAATTGGGCGCTGTTCTCTGAGGGCGCACTTAGGAGTGGGGCCCCAGGCTCTCGGCTCCTCCGGGCCGGAGACTGGGAGGCCGCCATCTTCATTCCTGTCCTCCAGAACTCTACGGAAAGCGCTCAGGGAACAAAAGCTCCCGAAAGCAAACGCGAGCGGATTACTCAGCTCGGCCCCTGGTAAGGGCGGTGCAACTCCACCTGGGGCAAAGACACTTGAGAATCACTACAACAGGCCCCTCCCCCAGAAGATCAACAAGAACCTCAGCCAGGACCAAGTTCACCTACCAAGGAGTGCAGTTTCAATACCAAGGAGAGCAGCGGAATTCCAGAGGAGGAGAAAGCAAAGCACGGAACTCATGGCTTTCTCCCCATGATTCTTTAGCCTTGCAGTTAATTTAATTTTTTTTTTCTTTTTCAATTTTTTTCTCTTCTTCTGCTAAATTTTTTTAACTTTTACCCTTTTCTTTTTTAACGTTTTTTAACTAGTTTATCTAATATATATATATATATATATATATATATATATATATATATATTCTTTTTCCTTTTTATATTTTTTCATTATTGGTTTTCTTTTTTTATTTGTTTCTTTTTTCTTTTTCTTTTTTTTTTTTTCTTTCTGAACCTGTTTTTATCCACCTCCCTCCCCTCACGATTTGGGTTCTCTTCTGATTTGGCTAAAGCATATTTTCCTGGGGTTGTTGCCACCCTTTAAGTATTTTACTTGTTCCTTCATATACTCTTATCTGGACAAAATGACAAGGCGGAAAAATTCACCACAAAAAAAAGAACAAGAGGCAGTACCAAAGGCTAGGGACCTAATCAATACAGACATTGGTAATATGTCAGATCTAGAGTTCAGAATGACGATTCTCAAGGTTCTAGCTGGGCTCAAAAAAGGCATGGAAGATATTAGAGAAACCCTCTCGGGAGATATAAAAGCCCTTTCTGGAGAAATAAAAGAACTAAAATCTAATCAAGTTGAAATTAAAAAAAGCTATTAATGAGGTGAAATCAAAAATGGAGGCTCTCACTGCTAGGATAAATGAGGCAGAAGAAAGAATTAGCGATATAGAAGACCAAATGACAGAGAATAAAGAAGCTGAGCAAAAGAGGGACAAACTAGCTACTGGACCACGAGGGCAGAATTCGAGAGATAAGTGACACCATAAGACGAAACAACATTAGAATAATCGGGATTCCAGAAGAAGAAGAAAGAGAGAGGGGAGCCGAAGGTATATTAGAGAGAATTATTGGAGAGAATTTCCCCAATATGGCAAAGGGAACAAGCATCAAAATCCAGGAGATTCAGAGAACCCCCCTCAAAATCAATAAGAATAGGTCCACACCCCATCACCTAATAGTAAAATTTACGAGTCTTAGTGACAAAGAGAAAATCTTGAAAGCAGCCCGGGAAAAGAAGTCTGTAACATACAATGGTAAAAATATTAGATTGGCAGCAGACTTATCCACAGAGACTTGGCAGGCCAGAAAGAGCTGGCATGATATATTCAGAGCACTAAACGAGAAAAACATGCAGCCAAGAATACTATATCCAGCTAGGCTATCATTGAAAATAGAAGGAGAGATTAAAAGCTTCCAGGACAAACAAAAACTGAAATAATTTGCAAACACCAAACCAGCCCTACAGGAAATATTGAAAGGGGTCCTCTAAGCAAAGAGAGAGCCTAAAAGTAGTAGATCAGAAAGGAACAGAAACAATATACAATAACAGTCACCTTACAGGCAATACAATGGCACTAAATTCATATCTCTCAATAGTTACCCTGAATGTTAATGGGCTAAATGCCCCAGTCAAAAGACACAGGGTATCACAATGGATAAAAAAACAAAACCCATCTATATGTTGCCTACAAGAAACTCATTTTAAACCCGAAGACACCTTCAGATTTAAAGTGAGGGGGTGGGAAAGAATTTACCATGCTAATGGACATCAGAAGAAAGCAGGAGTGGCCATCCTTATATCAGATCAATTAGATTTTAAGCCAAAGACTATAATAAGAGATGAGGAAGGACACTATATCATACTCAAAGGATCTGTCCAACAAGAAGATCTAACAATTTTAAATATCTATGCCCCTAACGTGGGAGCAGCCAACTATATAAACCAATTAATAACAAAATCAAAGAAACACATCGACAATCATACAATAATAGTAGGGGACTTTAACACTCCCCTCACTGAAATGGACAGATCATCCAAGCAAAAGATCAACAAGGAAATAAAGGCCTTAAATGACACACTGGACCAGATGGACATCACAGATATATTCAGAACATTTCATCTCAAAGCAACAGAATAAACATTCTTCTCTAGTGCACATGGAATATTCTCCAGAATAGATCACATCCTCAGTCCTATATCAGGTCTCAACCAGTATCAAAAGATTGGGATCATTCCCTGCGTATTTTCAGACCACAATGCTCTGAAGCTAGAACTCAATCACAAGAGGAAATTTGGAAAGAACCCAAATACATGGAGACTAAACAGCATCCTTCTAAAGAATGAATGGGTCAACCAGGAAATTAAAGAAGAATTGAAAAAATTCATGGAAACAAATGATAATGAAAACATAACGGTTCAAAATCTGTGGGACACAACAAAGGCAGTCCTGAGAGGAAAATATATAGCGGTACAAGCCTTTCTCAAGAAACAAGAAAGGTCTCAAATACACAACCTAACCCTACACCTAAAGGAGCTGGAGAAAGAATAAGAAAGAAACCCTAAACCAAGCAGGAGAAGAGAAATCATAAAGATCAGAGCAGAAATCAATGAAATAGAAACTAAATAAAAAACAATAGAACAAATCAACGAAACTAGGAGCTGGTTCTTTGAAAGAATTAATAAGATTGATAAACCTCTGGCCAGACTTATCAAAAAGAAAAGAGAAAGGACCCAAATAAATAAAATCATGAATGAAAGAGGAGAGATCACAACTAACACCAAAGAAATACAGACAATTATAAGAACATACTATAAGCAACTCTATGCCAACAAATTTGACAATCTGGAAGAAATGGATGCATTCCTAGAGACATATAAACTACCACAACTGAACCAGGAAGAAATCGAAAGCCTGAACAGACCCATAACCAGTAAGGAGATTGAAACAGTCATCAAAAATCTCCAAACAAACAAAAGCCCAGGGCCAGACGGCTTCCTGGAGGAATTCTACCAAACATTTAAAGAAGAACTAATTCCTATTCTCCTGAAACTGTTCCAAAAAATAGAAATGGAAGGAAAACTTCCAAACTCATTTTATGAGGCCAGCATCACCTTGATCCCAAAACCAGACAAGGATCCCATCAAAAAAGAGAACTACAGACCAATATCCTTGATGAACACAGATGCGAAAATTCTCACCAAAATACTAGCCAATAGGATTCAACAGTACATTAAAAGGATTATTCACCACGACCAAGTGGGATTTATTCCAGGGCTGCAAGGTTGGTTCAACATCCACAAATCAATCAATGGGATACAACACATTAATAAAAGAAAGAACAAGAACCATATGATACTCTCCATAGATGCTGAAAAAGCATTTGACAAAGTACAGCATCCCTTCCTGATCAAAACTCTTCAAAGTGTAGGGATAGAGGGCACATACCTCAATATTATCAAAGCCATCTATGAAAAACCCACCGCAAATATCATTCTCAATGGAGGAAAACTGAAAGCTTTTCCGCTAAGGTCAGGAACACGGCAGGGATGTCTGTTATCACCACTGCTATTCAACATAGTACTAGAAGTCCTAGCCTCAGCAATCAAACTCAACAAAAAGAAATTAAAGGCATCCAAATCAGCAAAGAAGAAGTCAAACTATCACTCTTCGCAGATGATATGATACTATATGTGGAAAACCCAAAAGACTCCACTCCAAAACTGCTAAAACTTGTACAGGAATTCAGTAAAGTGTCAGGATATAAAATCAATGCACAGAAATCAGTTGCATTTCTCTACACCTACAACAAGACATAAGAAAGAGAAATTAAGGACTCAATCCCATTTACAATTGCACCCAAAACTATAAGATACCTAGGAATAAACCTAACCAAAGAGACTAAGAATCTATACACAGAAAACTATAAAGTACTCATGAAAGAAATTGAGGAAGACACAAAGAAATGGAAAAATGTTCTATGCTCCTGGATTGGAAGAATAAATATTGTGAACATGTCTATGCTACCTAAAGCAATCTACACATTTAATGCAATTCCTATCAAAGTACCATCCATTTTTTTCAAAGAAATGGAACAAATAATCCTAAAATTTATATGGAACCAGAAAAGACCTCGAATAGCCAAAGGAATATTGAAAAAAAAGCCAAAGTTGGTGGCATCACAATTCCGGACTTCAAGCTCTATTACAAAGCTGTCATCATCAAGACAGCATGGTACTGGCACAAAAACAGACACATAGATCAATGGAACAGAATAGAGAGCCCAGAAATAGACCCTCAACTCTATGGTCAACTCATCTTCGACAAAGCAGGAAAGAATGTCCAATGGAAAAAAGACAGCCTCTTCAATAAATGGTGTTGGGAAAATTGGACAGCCACATGCAGAAAAATGAAATTGGATCATTTCCTTACACCACACACAAAAATAGACTCAAAATGGATGAAGGACCTCAATGTGAGAAAGGAATCCATCAAAATCCTTGAGGAGAACACAGGCAGCGACCTCTTCGACCTCAGCCGCAGCAACATCTTCCTAGGAACATCGCCAAAGGCAAGGGAAGCAAGGGCAAAAATGAACTATTGGGATTTTATCAAGATCAAAAGCTTTTGCACAGCAAAGGAAACAGTTAACAAAACCAAAAGACAACTGACAGAATGGGAGAAGATATTTACAAACGACATATCAGATAAAGGGCTAGTGTCCAGAATCTATAAAGAACTTAGCAAACTCAACACCCAAAGAACAAATAATCCAATCAAGAAATGGGCAGAAGACATGAACAGACATTTCCGCAAAGAAGACATCCAGATGGCCAACAGACACATGAAAAAGTGCTCCATATCACTCGGCATCAGGGAAATACAAATCAAAACCACAATGAGATACCACCTCACACCAGTCAGAATGGCTAAAATTAACAAGTCAGGAAATGACAGATGCTGGCGAGGATGCGGAGAAAGGGGAACCCTCCTACACTGTTGGTGGGAATGCAAGCTGGTGCAACCACTCTGGAAAACAGCATGGAGGTTCCTCAAAATGTTGAAAATAGAACTACCCTATGACCCAGCAATTGCACTGCTGGGTATTTACCCTAAAGATACAAACGTAGTGATCCAAAGGGGCACGTGCACCCGAATGTTTATAGCAGCAATGTCTACAATAGCCAAACTATGGAAAGAACCTAGATGTCCATCAACAGACGAATGGATAAAGAAGATGTGGTATATATACACAATGGAATACTATGCAGCCATCAAAAGAAATGAAATCTTGCCATTTGTGATGACGTGGATGGAACTAGAGGGTATCATGCTTAGCAAAATAAGTCAATCAGAGAAAGACAACTATCATTTGATCTCCCTAATATGAGGGAGACGAGATGCAACATGGGGGGTTAAGGGGGTAGGAGAAGAGTAAATGAAACAAGATGGGATTGGGAGGGAGACAAACCATAAGTGACTCTTAATCTCACAAAACAAACTGAGGGTTGCTGGGGGGAGGGGGGTTGGGAGAGGGGGGTGGGGTTATGGACTTTGGGGAGGGTATGTGCTATGGTGAGTGCTGTGAAGTGTGTAAACCTGGCGATTCACAGACCTGTACCCCTGGCGAAAAAAATATATGTTTATAAAAAATAAAAAAATTTAAAAAAAAAGAAGTACACTTACCATGGTGAGCACTTAGTAATGTATAGAATTGTTGAATCACTATAGTGTACACCTGAAGTTAATACAACCCTGTATGTTAACTACACTGGGATTAAAATTTAAATTAATAAATAAATAAATTTATAGGCTGAGTAAAGAAGACTGCTCTCCCCAATGTACATAGGCCTCATCCAAAAAGCTGAAGGCCCAATAGAACAAAAGGCTGACCCTCCGCCACTTAAGAGGGAACTTCTCCTGCTTGACTGTGTTGAGCTGGGACATGGGTGTCTTTTCCTGCCTTCAGACTCAAACTGAAACATTGGCCCTTCGTAGTACTTGAGCTGGCCCACTTTTAGACTGGAATGACAACATTGCTTCTAGTGGTTTTTAGGCCTTTGGACTCAGACCGGAACTCTATCATTGACACCACCCTGAGTTTTCAGCTTGCCAGCTGTGGATCTTGGGACTTGTCACTTCCATAATTACATGAGCCAATTAGTTATAATAAATTTACATATATCCAATTGGTTCTGTTTCTCCGGAGAACCCTGGCTATTACAAGGGTTAAACTCAAACCCCAAGATTAATCACTGCCTTTATCAGGTAGGTATCTAACTGTATGTCTCTTTATGAATTATATAAAGTCTTTCCATGAGTTAGCATATGGCACTCCATCATTCACCCTGGAACGCTCTTTAGGTGTTTAAAACTTTTTATATATTAAGATGTAAAACATCAATGAAGGGTATAGTGAGACTAAATTGGAAAGAGTGGTTAGTAATGCCAATTATAGGGCAATCTTAAATTTAAAGCAATATTCCATTTTCTCAGTGAAAAGATTAAAATCTTCAAAAGGAAGGATGGTTGGCTTATACATAAAAAATTGTAGGGATATAAAAAAAATAGTTCAAACATCTACTTCTGTTTTTTATTTCATTAAGTGGATGTTTAAAAGCATACATTTAATTCAAACTCTGGCATGGATGTCTTCACTGCCTTTTATTCCTTCTACAGAGTGTTCCAGAGCACATCTGCTACTCTTGGTTTGAGACATGGTACTCCCTGAATCACGCATGATGCTATCCCTGGAAGTTGTCTCTGAAAGCATAAGTACCCAATGATATAACCAGCCTTTTCTTTTAAATAAAAATTCCTCCTCCTACAGGCATAGATTTTGATGTTCATGATAGACCCATCTCTTGTATTGCTTTTTTAAAGTAATTTTCAGAAGGTCATTATAGAACATTCACTATGTATAATTGTGAAGTCACAGCCCCCAGAACATGACTAATTCCATATTCAATTTCTTTACTTCTTTTTTTACTGATCTCCACAGACGACCTTCACAAGCACTCAAAATGAACATTGAGGGAGGCCATTCAACCCACTGTAAGTGCCCAAAGCAGCACCTGAAAGGGCCCAAACATAAAGAAAGGATAATAAATTTGGGGGGAAAGCAAATGTCACCCCTGTTGGTGTGTTATAATGCAGTTCTGGCTTGAGGATAAAATGTCAGTTGATTTAATGATAGACTTGACCATGTGCTTCATTACATCTTTTATCTATTTATCCACTAGTTAGTAAACCTGAACTTTCTGAAAGACAAAGAAGTACCTTTTTTTTTTTTTATTATAAACACTAATAGTGAAAGGCTTGTTTTTGCATTAATGTTCACTTCCAGTGTATTTTCTGCTCCATATACAAACAAGTATTCAATTTCCACCCTCCAAATATGTTAAACATCATCTCTTCCTCAATGTCCTCAATAATACAGACAGCAAAGACATCTTTCTGTAAAATTAATTTGGGGCCCAATTACCTTATTGTGAAAAAAAACCATGAACACCAAACAAAAGCAAACACAATATCCAAATATCTTTAAAAAATAAATAAATAATAACAACCAGGCTGAAAGAAGTGTAAATGCTCAGATTCACCAGTGGGACCAAAATGTAAACTGCTTGTTTGTGATTCGTCCCAATCATCCGGCTGCTGAAATCTCTGGCTCCCACAAAGCATATGGCAACCTAATAAAACTGACGAACCAAATGACTAAGCCTGAAGTGCTGGAACACTGGGACATCTCATACTCGTGTCAGGCCAGTTCTATTTTTCACTTCCCCTTTCCCTAATTTTTGTCACAGAAAGTGTTTTAGACTTTCCTTGGCATTTAACGACCCTGACTAACACGTGTGTTTTCACTCCCTTGTGCCGTGCTTCCAGGTTTGGAGCGCTTTATGTGTAAGCAATCCCAACGTCAACAGCAGCCCAAGAGTGATTTAAACCTACAGAGCTTTCTTTTCTGTCAGTTTTTTTTTTTTCCCATGTAGCAAGATGTCTGAAAGTAAGCCATCTGGTACCAAGATGGCGCCTTACTGTGTCTTTAATGTCCCATGCTCCTTCTATCTTTTAGTTCTGCCGTCCTTAGGTGGAGCTTTCACTTTCATTGTCCTGGATGCTGCTGCACCACCAGGCATGGCAGCCTCACTCTAGGCAAGAAGGGGGAAACAGCAAAGGGCAAAACACAAAGGGAATGCGTCAGTGGAGTCCATCCATTTCTAAAAGCTATCCGGGAAGTTCCATCTGGTGACTTTCACATACATCTCTCCAGCCGGAAATGGATCACACAGTGTCTCCTAACGTAAGGGACTGTGGGAAACTGGACACTGCTGGTCCAAATGAAATCCGATTTTAATGTTAGAAAGGAAGGGTTGGAAATGGATCTCAGAAAGGAAACCACTAATATCTGGCACACAGGTGTGTATGTGGAATGAGAGGAACAGGCTAAGGGTCTCTTGACATCTGGGAGGCTTAAGGGAATTATTCAAAATTGCTTTTGTACCAGGGAGCTAGGGAGCTAGTCACCTCATTAGCTTCCATTTCCTTATCTCTGAAAATGCCTGCAATGTCTTCCTCTTAGATCCTAATTTAGTAATTTTTTTAAAGATTTTATTTATTTATTTGACAGACAGAGACCACAAGTAGGCAGAGAAGCAGGCAGAGAGAGAGGAGGAAGCAGGCTCCCTGCTGAGCAGAAAGCCTGATGCGGGGCTCGATCCCAGGACCCTGGGATCATGACCTGAGCCGAAGGCAGAGGCTTTAACCCTCTGAGCCACCCAGGCACCATAATTTAGTAATTTTATAATTATCATTTCTTAATGCAAACATGACAAAATCTGTTCTCCTTCTTTCCTAATGGAACCAAAATGTTGAAGGACAGCAACATGCCCAGCTTCAGATAACAGGTTATGACTGGTCTAAGCCAATCATGGCAATGCTATTTCCTTTATCCATTAACTGATCTTCAGTAATGGGATTGTGAAATAGTCCTAACCAATGAATGGGAATAGATCGGGGCTTCCATGAATGATTTCATGTCTGAAAAAAAGCCAGAGCTGTATGAGGAGAACACCCCCCCCACACATGCCTCTTCTTTCCTGTTTTGTCAAATAGAAACTTTGTGTTTGGAACTACAGTACATACGAGATAACCATGACGATGAAGCAATAGGCCAAAAGAGGAAAGACCATGAGAATAAAAGAGACTAGGTTCTTCATGACATCACTGAGCTACCAAACTAATGCTAGAAACTTCTACCTCCCATGGTCTTGTAAGCAGATAACTATCTTTATGGGTTAAGCCAATATTACTTAAGTCTTCTGTTACTTACAGCTGAAAGCACTCTTAATTCACACACCACCCTTACATCAAAAAAGTAATGACATTCACTGCTTTATCTTTATGGCACCCCCTTATGGTTCTGGTACTCAGTGGATCTGCCACAGCATGGAAGGTTTTATGTTCTCCTCTTCCCAGCCTTAAGGAACTCCTCATCTAAGACTGACAAGATAAATGAGCTAGAATCAAGGTGAAACCAAACCAAAAGAAGTAAAAGCAAGCAAGAAAAGCAAAGAATCAGATAAATTCCATGCTAGATAACATGAGGGTATAAGCTTAAAGAGTCTTATTATTTTTGGTGGGAAGATGCATCATCTTGTCTTAGAGGAGCAAAATTAAGGTGTAATCTTCAGGGTGTGTCAGTTAAAGTGTTTGATGAAGACTAAAAGGAGACTGTTCTCCACATTTAATTTGGCAGAGCCTGTGGTGGTGGGCAGGGAAACTGTGATGGAAATGTCCTGAAGCCATCAACCAAAATGGTAATGCATCCAAGACAAAAATGTTTGCTTCTGAGTGGACAGAGGTGGGTCAGATGGTGATATAACTGATGTCTTCAAAATTACAAAAGGCACAGATACAGGAACAAGGGCTGATTCACCAAATCCAAGGATTGCAGAATTACAACAACTTCAGGCAAGACTTCAGACTTCTCTCTCAGCTTCCGGTTTTCCTCTGTTTAACCCCTTCTCTAGCCAAAGTGCAGCCAAAGTGATCTTTTAATAATTTAAGTATTTTATACCCCTCCTCTCCCTAAAGATCTGCAATAGCTCACCATTGCTTTTGTGATTAAAAACAACAACAACAACAAACCCCCAAAACTTTACCAGCAGCCACAAGGCCTTTCATGATCTGCCCCTGCCCATCTCACCCCCTTTATCTCCTACCACACTATCCCCTCCATGCCCCACCCGGCATCTTCCTTTAGTGGGTAGATTCTATTCTACTCTCTGAGGCTGCAAGCCCACACAATACCATGGGCATCTTCACTTATCTAATGGCTACTCACACCTGGCTTCTGAGATTATACTCAGTTTTACAGGGAGGTCATCCCTCACCACTCTCTACTCCAAAGCCAATGTGGTATACTTCCCATAGCACTCTCTTCTTCTCCCTTTTTAATATTCATGACACTTGGAATTAATTGGTTAATCACTGTCTTCTCCTCTAAACTGTAAGAGCCATGAAGGCAAGGACCATGTCTGTCTCTTCTACAGATTCTGGCATATAACTTAGCTTCCATATATACACACTGAATGACCAGTGGTAACTTACCATTATGCTGACGCCATCTTGGAAGGGAGGGCTTTCAACAGTTCAAGGACACATGAAAAACAGACTCATGATAAATTAATAAGGACAAAAAACTTATTAAGGATGGTTTTCATGAGTGGGATAAACCTTTATCCTTTTTCTATTCCAGTTAGAAATCAAGGGAAAATCAGTATCCCTCCAAACATGCTTGTGGTTCTGTACAACCAAGTTTAGAGCACAAGTGAAGGAGTTAGACAGCCCTAGATTTGGATCCCAGCATTTGTACTTCTCAGCTGTGTGATCTGACATAAACCTCTAATTTCTCTAAGCCTCAGTCTCATCATCTGTGAAATGATAAAACCTTTCCAGTATGGGGATTAACTGACATGATATATGGAAAGTCCTTACCCCAGTGCTTGCCACGAAATGAGCATGGACTGAACACCAGTGGAGGTTCTTTGATAATCTGGCCATTATTATCAGAGGCAGAATATAAATATGACTGGATTGAAACTGTAAGAAATTATTAAACCTTACACAGTATTGTTACGGATGTTGCTATTGTTATTTGTGGCCCAAAAGTACCTGTGCTCACCTGAGCACATGGCTTCCTTGCAGGTAGGTGGCTGTATGTCTTGGTCACTACCCTGGCCCAACGCCCAGCACAGTGCTTCTTCACACATGGTATGATGCAGAAAACACTTTCTGAATGGGTACTTGAATCAAAGGTCTAAAATTGTGTGATAAAGCAGACATTCTTACAAGAAAAAAAAAAAATGAAGAGAAAGGCAGTGTTCAGCAGACTAGGAGATAGGAAAGAGGAAGAGGGTTGTTTTCATTTAAAAAAAATAGTAAAAGCTTTTAAGCAATAAAATTAGAAGTTCAATTTTAATGGCACAAAAGAGAACTCGTTGAGAATTTTGTGCTATGATGTGGTCAGAGCAAAAGCCGATAATGAAAGCAACAGCATTCAGAACTATCACATCTGTGACCAGCTTTCAGACCCTGAAAAGTTGATTAGAACATTCCAGCAAAGCACTGCCCCGTCATTCGAGAGGAAGGCTCTGAACCTTGCTCACACCTCTCACCCACCGATACTGCTTTCTCTACCAGCATGGCCTTGATCTGTTCTCTCTTCTGTCTTGTTCCATGACAATAGTACCCAATGTGCTTTCTACCCCTAAATGCAAGCTCTGGTGAGTACCTTATTATAACTATGGCATGTGACACAAGGCTTGCCACTAATATAAGACGAATAAGAATAAATTACCCAAATAGGACAGAAAAGCCATTCACTTAAAGAAAGGCCTACTTTCTTGAAATTCTGTGGCATTGAAACCATTTAGAGTTTGCTGTCAGGATTCCTAACAGTGCTCATTACCCTGGCTAGCAGTCCCCCTGGACTACCGAAGGCTTATATGAAATATATATAATCACGGGCTGCAATGCCTAAGTGCAACAGGATGATTTAAAAGCACTATGATAGCCTTCACCCGTGATATTCATCTCTTCCTGTCTATTCTTTTGTGATCCAGACAAAAACTTGGAATGCAATCTGTATATTGATAGTCCCTGAAAAGGATTTCAGCAGCTCTTCAGGAATGACTGCTTAAGCAGTTTTAGAAACTCAAACAACATTCTGCATTCACGGTGCCTAGAGCTGTAGGTTCTACGCCCTAAAAATGAAGCCCAACTGAGTGCAGCCTTCCACGCCTGCCCCAGCGAGCCCGTCCAGAAGTGGGTAAGCGCATCTCCTTTGGTGTAAGATAGTCCTGGCTTCCCCTCTAGGCTCCCTTAGAGCTCCCCGACTCTACATGAACTGGACGAGGTATTTGGCTTCCCTGAGCCTCAGTTTCACCATTAGACGAATTAAGTCACGCGCGCCTGACAACGCAAGAGCTCAGTAAATGTTACATGTCTTTGGTATCAGTGTTGCCGCTGGGGCTGTCATGCTTTCTGGCAGAGACCGTCCGTACTCATCCAGGCCCACCGCTGGCCAGGGCTCCCAGCTCCGAGACTCTTGGGTAGAGCCAGGTGACTAGATCCGGATCAATGCAATACGGCAGAAGCGAGATGCACCCCTTGCTGGAAGGGCCCACAGAAATCTTTCAGGCTCTGTTTTTTACACTTTCCTTTTCCTTTCTCAATAAACCCGATGCTACCTGCTGAAGAAGTTAGAACTACAAAGGGGAAGGAACATGGATACTACCCAACAATCTCCCAGGAGAGCTGCACTTGAGACACAGATGGGATGAATTCTGAATCAATAAGACATAAACTTTTTTTTTTTTCTATTAATTTACCTCAAGGTAAGGTGGCACCACCAGGCACCACTGATATTCTGGGCTTTGTCACTATTACAGAGGGCTGTCCCATGCATGACAGGATGTTCAGCAGTGGCCCTGGTCTCTAACGGCCAGATGCAAGTAGGACCCTCTCTCCTAACTGGAACGACCAAAACTATCTCCGAACATTGCCAAATGTCACCAGGGTGAGAGGGGGTGCAAAATTACCCCTAGTGGAAAACTGGAAGATCAACCTCATTGTTGTCCTCACCATCCTCATTACTGACAGTCTGGTCCCTCACAACCCCTTTATAATCATAGTCCCGAAGTTCCAAATGTAGATCCAGGATATTTTTTAGGAGAAAATGTTAAATGGCACCAAAACCTAAAAGAAGACAAGGGTTCAAGTGATACATCCAGAGTTATAAGGTACCAAAGAACAAAGTCAAAACCAAAATAAACAATAATTTTTTACAAAAGTAAAAATAAGAAGCTGGTTTGATCATTTTGGTAGCCTAGAACAAAATTACCTTTTCTAAAAAGAAAACTAAACATCAGGGTCTAGGGAGTTCCGTGTGTTTATCAAATACATAGAGAATATTTACAATATGACAGGCACTGCGCTGAACAGAAAATGGCGAATAAAACAGACATTGTCCTGCCCTCATTTAGATGAAAGGTAAATAAAAATATGGCAGATTTTTCTAACAGCCTAAACATAGCTACTACTACCTGACCACCATGATAGGCAGAACTCTACAGATGCCCCTGGAGGATTCCTGTTCCATAATTCTTCTTACTCAGGTGTTTCTTTGAAGGGATTCTGCAGGTGTAATTTAGATTACTAGACTGATAGCTTTCACGTGGGGAGATTATCCTGGATTACCTGAGTTGTCCAATGAAGTCACATGAGGCTTTAAGAGCCCAAGTGGAAGATAGACAAGGCAGTCAGAAAGAGATGGTAGAAGATGCAGGAGAGATGTCGCTTATGGGAAGTCAGAGATTCCAAACACGAGAAATTAGATGTGTCATAATAGCTCTGAGATGTAGAAGCCACATGTGAGGACCGAAGAGAGGCCAGCTGGAGCTCAGGGTTATCCCGAGCAAACAGCCAGCAAGGAAAGAAGGGTTTCAGTCCTACAGCCACAAAGAACTAAATTCTGCCAACAATGTGAGTTTGGAAGTGGTTTCTTCCCAGGAGCCTCCAGAAATGAACACAGCCCTGCTGACACCTTGATTTTAGCTTCACAGGATCCATATTGGGCTTCTAACCTACAGAAACTGTAGTAAATATATGTTGGTTTTGGCCATGAAGTTCACAAAAATTATTACAAGCAGCAATAGAAAACTAATACACCACTAATGCCTTAAATATTGCATGAGAGAATGGGTTGAAGAAAATCAATGTTAAACTATATCTTTTCCTTCATCAGTCTCAGGTTTGCTAAGTATTTGATAGGTGCTCATTTGTGGACTAAATGAATTCATTCCTCTATTCACTCATTTGTTCAAAAATATTGAGCACCTTCTCTTTGTTAGTCCCTGGGTGAGGTATTAAGGATACAATAGTGAAAAAGATAATGTCCTTTACTTCTAATTGCTCATAACAGAAATAGAGGCTAGAAATATGTACAGCCAACAATAAAACAGAGGATGTAATAAGAACTTTAACACAACCTTAATAATAGATATGATAAAACTATGAATGCAGGATAACGGAGCAAGGAATAAAAATGACAGCTAACAGTTATTGAATACTTGTCTCACTCATCTTTACAGGCCAGTGAGGTAGAACCATGATCCTTCCCATTTTGCAGAAGAAGAAGCTGGGGCACAGGTAGGTGCAGAAATCAGGCCCAAATCACAGTCAGGAGGTGATGGAGCTGGGATTTTAACCCAGGTGTTTTAACTCCAGAGCCCAGGCTTTTAAATACATCACTGTGCTCTCTCTCAATGCAGAAGAGCGCGGTGGCTCCTGAGCAGGGCTTAGATTTGGGAAGGGCACCTTTATCAAGGAGAGAAGGAACAGCAGAAGGAAGTATCATCAGTAAAGCCACAGATTTGGGGAAAATGTGCACGGCATGGCATATCCAAGGAACAAAAGAGGATATCAGGGTGAAGAAGGACTGATGGCAGATGAGATTGAAGCATTCGTTTTCGTAATTTGAAGGTCTTGGATGAATCAGTTGTTTGATTTCATTCTGAAGCTATCGAAAGAACCAATTAAGAGCATGAGAAGGCAAATAATTTCCAGCAACTTGAATATGATTTGCAATATGAATACTTGAATATGATTGTTTGAGGGGATATTGGTGGATACTCTTAGGCACCCAATACATAGCCCTTGAGTGTAATGATACTTACTAAAACAACTTAGAAAATACCATTGAAAATAGAGCGAAATCCTAAAAGAGTCTATTGATTCCAAGGAAACCAGGAAAAAGTGCAGATGCATGCAAGAATTCAGCTCTGTCTTCCATCTGTAAAGCTCTGTATATCCAAATCCATACAGTTACTGCTCAGGTTCTGAATCATCTTAGTTCAAAACAAAATAGGCAGTAAATCTATATGTTAACTTGGGGAAAATTTCTTGATAGCAACAAACCAACTGTTCAAATCAGTAGATAAACATGGCATGTTGAAAAGAAAGTATCTGTTGATCAAAAACTCAAATACTCTTCCATTCTTTTGCCTGTTACAGAATCATCACATGCATTAGGCATTGTAATCTGTGGTATTTACTCTGGTAGCTGCTCATCATTATTCAACTATTTAAATTCAAATAAAGTCAAATTAAATACAGTTTCATTCCTTAGTCTCACCAGCCTTTTTTTTTTTTTTTTTTTTTTTTTTTAGATTTTATTTATTTGACGGAGAGAGAGACAGAGGAAACATAAGCAGGGGGAGTGGCAGGCAGAAGGAGAGGGAGAAGCAGACTCCCTGAGGAGCCAAGAGTCAATGAGGGGCTCAATCCCAGGACCCTGGGATCATGACTTGAGCCGAAGGCAGACACTTAACCAGGTAAGCCACCCAGGCGCCCCAGTCCCACCAGTCTTATGGTCAAGTGTTCATTAGCCATGAGGCTCATGGCCACTGTACTGTTCAGCACACACAGGAAACATTTGCACCATTGCAGAGATTTCCTTTGGGGGAAAAAAAAATATTTAGGTAAAAGTAGTGATTTCTTAGAAATGCCTAATGTGATTCAGTTTATCTTTAATTTATATAATTAAATTGATCTATTGTGGAGTCTTATGAGGTTCTGAATTTTTGTTTTAATCATCTGTATGTATCCCATTCCACTTAGTACCTAGAGACTTTATACCAAGAGACTCTCAATAGTCAAGACCAAGCAGTTATTAGTCACCAGCTCTGTTTCAAGCTCTGTGCTAGGCATTTCACATCTTCTAGGTCGCTGAAGACTCATGACGCCCGGGAAGGCATGGTTATCCCCATTTTACGGATTATGAGACTGAAGCAAAGAGAGGGCACCACATCTTTTCACAGATAAAACTAACATTTATTTCTTCCCAAAGAGATCCACTTGTTCCCAGAAGAAATAAGAGTATACAGTCTGAACAGCTAAGCTTTCCACAGATGAGGTTCACTTAGAGGGAAGTCAGAGTTCTTTTCCATACAATTCTGGATCTTTTTTTTTAATTGTCAAAATCATCCTGTTCTGGCTAAGTGACTCAGAGAAGTATAGGGCAAGGAAAAAAAGAAAGGAAGTCTGCCCAGCTAGAAACACTGAGTCAGACAGGCATACCCTCATTTCCCAGGGGCCCCATATTTCTGCCTGAAAGATTCCTAGAGTTACTTTGTTCAAACTTCTCTTTTCCAGTCTCTGGAATTGAATGTACTGCACATTTCTTTCCTTTGTTCTTTCTTTCTCTCTTTCTTTATTTTAATTTTATTTTGAGAGAGAGAGAGAGAAAGTGTGGGGGTCGGGGGAAGGGCACAGGGAGGGGAAGAAACTTAAACCGGCTCCACACGAGCAGAGATCCTGACTTGGGGCTCAATCTCATGACCTTGAGATCATGACCTGAGCCGAAATCAAGAGCCAGACACTTACACGACTAAGGTACCCTGGCACCCCTTGACATTTATTTTTAACCTGATTTTCCCTTCCCAAAAGCATGGAGGGTCTGATACCCAGCTCTAAGATGGCATCCAGTAATTTTCACCTCTAGGCAGTCATCTCCTACACGGAATAGGACTGACCTGTGTAACCAATAGGATATTGCAGAAATGGTGTTTCCAAGGCTAGGTCTTAAGGGACATTAAAGCTTTTAGCTTGTTCTCTCTGGAGGAAGCCAGTCAACACATAATAAGGATATTCAAGCAGCCCATGGAGAGGAGCCGCCATGGAGGTTTCCCTTCAACAACCGCCACCAACCGCAGGCATGTAAATGAGACTTGGCTGACAGAGACCTAGAAGAAAAACCACCCAGCTAAGCCTGTCCCTAATTCCTAACCCCAGAAGTCATATGAGATAATTAATGTTTATTGCAGTTTTAAGTTAATGCAGTTTGCTGGAATTCGCTATGCAGGACTAGATAACTAACAGAGAGGGTTTTGCAAGCTTTGTCCAGTGGCAACTCTGCAGATGAAACATTCTCCCATGCTGCTCCATACATTTACTCTCTCACCATAATTATGTCTTCTTTTAGCACCCAGGCTGTAAGCCTTTTGCACACAAGCACCACTTCTCATACGTTGTTGCATTCTCCCTTCTCATGCTTATTGATCAAATGGGTCCTTGTGACTTTTCTTCTTCCCCTTTGACTACTAAAATCATTTTCCTCAACTCTTGGGTCTCTTCTCTTTGGGGTTCTTTTTTTTCCCCCCAAGTGAGCAAAAGCCAGAAAAATTGAACATGTTCTATCACAATCACAGGGTGTGCCTGGCACTCAGCACCAAGTGACCACACAGCCTTTTCAGTGACCAGAGAAAGAGTGCAGGGACCCTTGATTAATATGTTATGAACGCCTCCTCCTGTCAGTAAGCTGCTACACCTGGTTGGAATAAATTACATTAGCAAATTTGCTTTTTAGGTATTTCCCTCCTTCTGAATATAGGCTTCACCCATAAACTACATTCATTCCACACTTACTGGATATGCGAGGCAGGATGGGTGATGCAAGGACCATCTATTGTCTGTTTTCAAGGAACTCAGAGTCAAATATAGGAGACTTGTCATAAAGATGCAAATATTTACTGATATTCACTTACATGCCTAAATAGTATATTAGCAAATCAAAGACAGTGAAAGCTAAGGGCCAAATGAATGGTATACACCAGGGTTAACAGATCTTCGAAGGGACAGGTTATTGCTGTGGGCTGAATTGATCAGGGCAGGCTTTATGGAGGAGGAACAAAGCCATAAGAAAAGGTTAATGGTGGTAGATTTCATTATAGATGCTACTGGTTTCATCCAGTCGTCCTGAGCATAGAGATGCCCGCACGTCTCAGCTTCTCGGGGTTGGGCAGAACCACGTGATTAGCTATACCCAAAGGGGTTCATGAGAAATCATAAACTTGCTTGCTTTCTTTCTTTTTTAAGATTTATTTCAAAGAGAGAGAGAGCTCGGGGGAGGGCAGGGGGAGAGGGAGAGAAGCAGACTCAGCGGGAATGTGGAGCTGGCTGCAGGGCTCAATCCCCCAACCTGGAGATCATGGCCTGAGCCAAAATGAAGAGCCGAATGTTCAACAGACTGAGCCACCCAGGGGCCCTGACATATTTCTTTGCAGGGTTAAATCAGGGGAAAATCCATGTTTAATTCCCCAATCTCTCTTCACTAAGAATGTAACATATTCTGGTTGGGGTAGTCACAGGATGCTGCTCCATCGGCTGGGGTCCCTGAATAGTTACAATCAGCAAAGCCCCCTGACGACCCGGGTTGAACATGTTCCATGAGCCAGAAATAAACCTTCCTTTATGTTACACCGCTGGGATTTCGGGATTAATTCGTTATTGCAGCATAATCTAGCCTCTCTTAACTAAAACAGAAATACTGTCAGGAGATAGCTGATAATCTTTAGACGTGGAGAAATGCAGACAATGGTAGAAATAGCTTAAAAGCCATGTGTAATATGACCTTTCCAATGACAAATCTATGTACATACTAGGACATAGGTTGTTAGGACATAGCTTAAAAGAACTGAAGGTTTTTAAATAAAAACATAAAGAGGGTTGGAAAGCCAGCAGGAGAATGAGCTACTGCCCTCGGGTGATCATTACAGACCTCGGAGTAACAGGATTATTGATGCCTTGGCCAGCAGCATTCCTTTTTCTTCACTTTCTTTTTCTTCGAGATTACAAGTCATATATTTCCATTTGGAAAACAGTATTTCAAAACCTCTAAACCTAACACGAGTCCTGTGAAACCCTAGTCTACAGTTGAATGGCCAAAAATAAAGACTTGGAATTCCTTCAAAGCTATCCCATTTTACACAGCAATGCTTTCTCTCTCTACCAAGAAAGTGTTCCTGCGTGATGAATTCGCCTCTCTCGCTGTATATTACACTTACTGCTCTATGCCTGTCACTCCCTATTCTCTTCCTAGTTGTTTGTGCCTTATTAAATTCAACACTGAGGCAACCAATAAGAAGGAGAGAGGCTCAAGAAGCCCTTTCTTTTATAATCAGAGCTCCCTGTTTTCTAGGAACAAATAGTATTTTCCAATCAATTCATGGGTGGAACTCATTGTCAAGTCACTTTTTTTGCAATGTACTGTTTCTCCACCGATAGCAAATGGTCTTCAGTGAGGACACGGTGATACATTTTCGCTGAATTTTTCATACGGACATTATCTCTCCCATGTTACCTCCTCAAATCAAACCTCTTTGAAATTGATTTGCAAATAGAATTTAAGAGTCTAAAGATAAAATCAAATAGCTAGCCGTTCCTGCGGATTATTCCCAAAGCAATGCTCCAAGCCAGTAATCTCAGGATATGCATTACAAACATCAAGTAGAAATTCAGAGGCACATCAAAGCTCTGAATTTATTTAAATACTGGTGGGTTTGTGGGTAGAGGGGTGAGAGGAGTGAGGGAGGAAAAGAAGGTATTTCTGAAAAAACTTATTTTAATTCTTTACATTTAGAGTGTCTCAGTCTTTAGCCTTTAAAGTATTAGCCCAGCTTTGAAGGGATTTCCCAGGTTAACCAACTCCCAAAGAACTGACCTCAGATGAGTCCCTTATCTAAATAAAGTTTCTGGCAACTCAACAGGCAAAGTTGAGTTGTGCAATTATAGTAGAGATTGAAAATACCCTGAAAACAACAAACTTGACGATCATACCTGTTTCACCTAAATCCTTTAACTCCTCTGGAACATCAATCCTTCTGATTTATTGAGGAGTATAATTCTTATGCCATTGTTTTGCAGTGCGGAATGCATTAGTAAATCTCTTTTGTTCTTGGGAAAAGTCACCCAGAATTTCTGTCTCTGAGGACCATCTCTCCTCATCAGCCCACACGCTGTAAAACCTACAAAAGCAACTCACCTACCCATAATGCCCCCCGCCAGCTAACAGGATTTTGCTTCACCACAGGGTTCTCAGCAATTTTTTTTTTAAATAGCCAACTTTTTGGATTACAGAGATACTTTCAACTTTTTAAAAAAAATAGTCAACTTTTTGGATCACAGAGAGACTTTCAAAATGCCACTCTGTTTTTAAAGGGCTCTGTAAAAAATAGGAAGGTGCCCAGGATAGGTGACGTAACCAACATGTCATCCAAGAACTTAAATATCCTACTGTGTTTTTTAAAGGGATTATGATGAGGCAGATACCAAAGGAGTTGAAGTCAGTATTGAAAATCTCTCTGATGATCTGAGCAGGCAAACACATTTTGCAAAAGCATGCCAAAAAGGACTGTATGTCATACCTGCTGTGTGTCCCTTGGGGTGACACACTCCAGAAAAAAGGCTGCTCTAACCGTCTGCTTTGCTTCATTTGTTGTATGAATTCCCTGCTATAAACAAATGCTTTCAGTTGTTTCTCAATCTTCATGAGCAGTTGTTGAAAAAAACAAATCCGTAGGTATTAACTCCACACATATTAAAAATTTATAGCAGGAAGGCAGGAAGCTAGTTTTCTAACATGAATTGTCCAGCTTGGGGCTCTATAATCCTGTAATTCAATGTGATGCCACTACACTTTGACTCCAATAATAATACTTTGTGACAGAGACACCTTGGGAAAAAGGCAATCAAATATGAGATCCTTCTCCCTTTGTCTCACCGCCCCTCCCCCACAACTTCTTTTCTTCTCTTTTTAATTCTTCTACCCAAAAAAATTCTCAAGAAGCAAAAATATACCCCTCTCGGTATTTTTATAAGCTGGCCAGTTGTGCTTCCAGGTTTCTGGGATTATTGAACTCAGAAAATCATGCCTCAAAAATAATCCCATGTTATTTTCAAAAATCATTTTTCTGAGTCATTAGCCAATAACACCAATTTTCCATTTAAAAAGATAACAAAACATAATCATCATTTTTTGAAAGAAACCCTCACTCTGAATGATTCAAAGAGAATACAAATTTAATGATCACCCTGAGAACCCAAGTAATATATCCCAGGAAATAATGATAAAATTTATGATGGCCTTACAATTGTTTAACTCCTTTCAGGACTCTCTGAATTATAGGGTAGTAACATAACCAAGGACTGGCAACAACTCACAGAAGTCCAGAAGAGTTTTGCCTTTGAGTTTGTAGACAAAGATGCTTAAATTGTTCCCCTGCGAAAAATAAAGATTATTTATTATTTACCTTCCTGTGCCTCAGACAGTCCTGCAACATGCCTATAACTCTTGTGTTCTGAGGTTTGAGCTTCAAGGTTTTGGCATACATGGGGCATAGTAAGGGTAGTATGCCAGCCAACTTGGTTTTTGTTTTTTGCCTGTGTTTTGTTTTGTTTTGCTTTGCTTTGTTTTGTAGGGAGAGAAAGAGAAAGAGAGAACACTCCCAACAGCTTCATAAAGAAATCTGCAAAGCAGCACCAAAGTGAATGAATCAGAACACAGAAGGATACAATTTTTCCCTCTACGTGATTATACTAGGAGGGAGAAAGATTTGAAACCATGGAATGATTTTTCTGATAACCACCTCTGGCTCTCTCTAAAGAGACACATGCAAAGTTGGGCAAGTTGTTTTCTGTCCTGTCAGGAAAATATTTAGTAACAGCCTTGTGAAAGTAAGTACTCACAGCTGCCCCGGGGAGCTGTGGATTTGTTTGTAATGTTGTTTCTTTCAACAAGTTCCTTTGTTGCTTTGTGTGTTCTCCCACAAAAGCCTGGCCTTCTTCTGCGGATAGATTTGCCATTCTTTCTGCGTGAATACTGTCTGAAAGTACACACACCAGCCAAGCTGGCTCTATCTGACTGTCCTGGCACTAGAGGGTCCTAAGAATGACATACAGAACGGGAATGGAGAAATTCATATTGCCTGACCCCAGGGGACGTGGTGAAGATTAGCTGGCAGGTAGCTGTACTGTCCTACGAAGGAAAAAGCTCTGATTAAAATACTAAGTACCAATTTTATAATTTGCAGGTGAAAGAAGTATTACCTGGCTAATAAGTGCTTCTCATTTCAGAAATTATTTTTGACTAGCAAACTCCTTGGTAGAATTTAGATAAACTGCTGTGATGTATAGACATTTGAAGAGAAACCAGAGCAGCTGGGATTGGTGTAATAGAATTTTTAAATGTGGTAGGTCTAGGGTGCCTGGGTGGCTCAGTCAGTTAAGCATCTGCCTTTGGCTCAGGTCAGGATCCCAGGGTCCTGGGATTGAGGCCTGCTGAGCAGGGAGCCTGCTTCTCCCTCTGCCTGTTGCTCCCCCTGCTTGTGCTCTCTGTCTCTCTGACAAATAAATAAATAAAATCTTTTTTTAAAAAGTTAAAAAGTAAAATGTGGTAGGTGACATTGGTCACTCCCAAGCAATTGCCTAAAAACCTAATATCAGGGGCGCCTGGGTGGCTCAGTGGGTTAAAGCCTCTGCCTTCGGCTCAGGTCATGATCCCAGGGTCTTGGGATCGAGCCCCACGTCGGGCTCTCTGCTCAGCAGGGAGCCTGCTTCCTCCTCTCTCTTTGCCTGCCTCTCTGCCTACTTGTGATCTCTGTCTGTCAAATAAATAAATAAAACCTTTAAAAAAAAAAAAAAAAAAAAAAAAAAAAAACCTAATATCATGGGTCATGTATAAGACATATGTAAGGGGCACCTGGGTGACTCAGATGGTTAAGTGTCTGCCTTTGGCTCAAGTCATGATCCCAGGGTCCTAGAATCAAGTCCTGCATTGTGCTCCCTGCTGAGCAGGAAGCCTGCTACTCCCTCTGCCTGCTGCTCCCCCTGTTTGTGCTCTCTCACTCCCGCTCTCTCTCTAAAATAAATAAATAAAACCTTATAAGACATATGTTAAACATTATCCCCATGTCCCAACTATATCAGATCAAAAAACCCATGCATTTTTTTAAGGTATGAAATTATTGAACTTCATTGAGCACATTTCCACTTACTACCTCTGTAACCCTTGAGCATGACATTGAGCCTCTGGGAGTCCTTTCCTGATCTATATAAACAATGCTAATGCTAATACCTACATTATAAGGTTGTGAGATTTACGAAGGAGTGAAGTAAAACAGAGGCTGATAGCTATTAACCTCTAAACAAATGTTTGTCACTGTCAGCAGCAATGCACTTCTGAAAAGGCTCTGTATTCTTGTCTGAAGACTTTCTTCCTCTAACAATTCTCCTGGGCTAGCGACCAAATCCTTGAGTAGCTTTAAGAGCTCTGTGAACCCTCTGAAGCTTAATGTGGGGCCAGGTACGTTTTTTCTAGGAAACCCCATCATATCTTTTATCACATTCAGAGGTTAAGAATCACTGCCACAAGTCACCTAGTTTAACTTTCTCTCCCTTCTTCTTCCACTGGAGAACCAGAGTCCTCTTTTGTGCAGAGGAGCCAGGGACAGAGCAAGGAGCCGAGCTTCAGGGGCTGCCCTGGCTCCACCCTGTCCCACCTTCCTGTAACCTCCTCTCCCAGCGCTGTGATCCTAGACCCAGACCCCTCAGTCTCAGTGCATCCTCCCCTCAGGACTAACCATGACGCAGGGCAGGAGGATTTAAGAGTTCTGGGGCAATGCTATGGGTAACATCACTGTGTGGCACTGAGATGTCATAGAAAGATCATGATCTTTGAAACAAGAAGGCTTGTGTTTAATTCCGTTCTACCACTTACTGGATGTATGACCTTGAAAATGTTTACTTCATCATTCCTTTGTCATCTATAAAACACAGTCAATAAGATTTATTTTCTGAGTCTATGAGGAGAGATGAGATAACGTACAGAATATAGAAAAATAGCAGCATATGTCTGGCAAGAGTGGGTGTTCAACAATACTGTCTTCTCATTCCTGGGCTTCAACTTGTATACCCTGGTCACCTGCCTAGAACCCAAATCCCTCGAGGAATGAGCTCTGGTCCACATTGGTTTGATCCCACTACCATGTGCCAACTGGTTCACTAAGCTTGTTATTTATTTTTTTTAATATAGACTTACGGATTTATTTTAGAGGAGGGGGAGAGAGAAAAGCAGCCTCCCCACTGAGTGTATAGAGCTTGACACGGGGCTCCATCCCAGGACCCTACAATCATGACCTGAGCTGAAATCAAGAGTAGGATGCTCAACCGACTGAGCCACTCAGGAGTTATGATGTGACCACATTGTGATCATAAATTACTGACTTTGCAGCTACATATGAAAACACAACTTAACCTCAACCCACTTGAGATGGTATCACTGTTCCTTTAGCAGGTAAGGGATTTTTCAATCCTCTGACAGAAAATATTAAATAGATCATATCATTGAAACCAACAGTGTTCACATGTTTTGGTTAAGTTAGGCACTGAGACAATCTGAGTGTTTGGTGTCAAGTATCTGTCTTCTTTAAGAAAATGTATACCACATTTAAGAACCTAACAGATAAACTTGTGATTCCAGTTTTAAATGTGTAATTGGTTACTGACTTCTGATTTTAGGTAGAAAGTTTTAAGAGAATTTGACCATAGGTGGTACTGAAATGTTTAAGATAATTGGAATTATTAGGTTTATGAATTTAGTATATTTGACTCAAAATATGGTTTAAAAGCTTGGAAGCTTGGTTAGGATTGTGAGCTGGCCCTGCCAGGCATCTAAAGTATTTACAAAGAAAGTTAAAGTGTTAAAATTCTAAGTGTATTTTCAAATATTGATAAAGAAATGTAACTAAGTAAATGAAAAAGATTAGTTAAGTAGAGTTTACTCTTTTATGGCATTCATAAAATGTAAGAAAAGATTTTGAGTTAATTTAAGTGCTTTAAAAACCTGTTTAAAAATATCTAAGTTTAACAAACATTAATTAAAAAATCAAACTAGTATAAATTCACCATTCTGCATACAAAAGTGCCCCTTTAGTCACTCAAAACTCACAGTGACAATCCCATAAGCAAGAGCAAGCAGTCCAAAGCATAAATCTGGTCATGTCATACCTTAGCCTAGAATCCCCTTTGGTTCTCCATTACACTTAGGAGAAATTCCAAACTCCTAACCAAGGTCTATGAGGCCCTGTAAAATTGAACCCTGAACACTTATTCTACCTCTTTTTCAATTATCTTCCTCCTTCCTCAACACACTCACTATATCCAGACACGCTGGCCTTTTTTTCCTCCCTGGTGCATTGCAAGTTCATTATTGCAGCAAGGCCTTTATATTTGCTATTCTCTCTAGCTGGAACACTTCTCCCAAAATTTTTTCGTGGCTGGCTCCTGTTTAACATTAAATTCTCTGCTCAAATGTCACCTCCTCCAAAAACCTCCTCTAATTGTCCCTTCCTCCAATAATCTCTGACACAGTAATATAGTTTAAATTCTTAGAAGTCGCATTGATGTCTGAGTTATTGTGCTCATTTATTGGCTTACATATTTATTTTCCTTCATCCCCAAATAAAATAAAAGATCAATGAAAGTAAAACCTTCTCTGTCTCTTCTAAAATAGTGCCTCACACATACTAGGTGCTCAATAAATATCTGTCATATGGATGAATAAATTTAAACAAACAAAACTTGCCTCTGTGTTAAATGCTAAGTTATTTTAAAAACATACCCCTTCATAACATTGAGTCTGTAAGACCCAATTAATGGGGGTTATTTGACAATATGATAACATTACTTCAGGGTTAATGTCCATGAATTTCTGAAAATAGGCCAAATGCCAAGCAAAGCGTACAAGGAAATATGGTCCCTCCCCAGGACACTTACCATCCAAATTATAAGCATTCAAAAATCTTGGCAAGATGCCTATGCTAATAAGAAAGTGATCCAATATTCATGAGAATTTGAAAAGCCTTTATTTTTGCCTGAAATCATTTTGGCTTTTCCATAATTAATATGTCATTATCATCACAAGGCTAAGAGATCAGGATGATAAAAGCATTGTTTCATACAACACTCATAGAACAATGGTGTTTCACAATATACCACGGTGACTTTTGATAAAGGAAAATAATCCCAAATCTGAGGATAACAAATGTAAAAACTGACTAAACAGAAAGAAGATAGAAACAGCTGGTATCAAGACAGAAAGGTAGGTGTTTAAGCTAATCTAGGAAAGGAAAACACGTTCTGGAAATGCCTGGGAAGAGACAAATACCAAAAACTCCTGGGTCACGGGAAATAATGGGATCAGAGTCCTACCTTCTGTACCTGGTGTTCCTTCTTTCATAATTCTTTCGCTTTGGTCAAGGAGAAATTGTTCTTGAATGTCTGCTAATCCATTCCTCCATTCTCTCAATTCTCTATCTTTACATCCAACAAGAAAGGTGAGTATTGTCCAAACTACAATATAGTTTATAGCAACTGGTAGAAATGTCTGCTCAGAATTTCAGTTTAAAGAGCACCTTAGTCTATGACCCAGCATGAATTGAAGAAGCAATTAGATCAACAATCTTAACAGCATCTTTTGTTAGACTGACATTTGCAACTATTCCTAATTGTGCATATTTAAACATTTATATATACATAAAAGAACTCTTAGGAAAAAAATTCAGTTAAGAAACCTGACAAAGTGGCAGGTTTCCTTCTGTAGCTAAAGGTAGTCCTATAACTTACTTGTTTGTTGTTTCTTTTTTTTTCTTTCTTTGTTTCTTTGTTACCTTGGTCATTCAAGAAGCTCAGAGCCCAGAGCAGGACTATTCTTAGTTTAGATTGTCTAAAACAACTTCCTCCCTTCTCCTTTTTCCTGCTTTGACTTCAAATGTACAGATCTGTTTAGACTTTTTTTGTGGCTCTTCTTTCCAGATGTCTCTTTTCTTATGAGTTGGTAGAATTTGCTTTGGAAGTGTTTTGTGATAAAAACAATGAATAATTTAGTTAAATTTTGAAACTCCATTTTACCAAAAAAGGTATGTGTTGGGTTCTTACCAGATTGCAGTAAATGTCCATAAATAGCTCAGAGCTGAGGTATCTCCAGAGAATTGGGAGATGAGAGAGCAAAGAATATTTAAAAATAAGGAATTTAGTCTACTTTTAACTATTATTTTCTATGAAACACAAAAGGAAAACTTCCATATAAAGGTTGATTGCTATAAGTGGATGTCTATATGGAAAATAACTGAATATCTGAGATAAAAGGAATCTTAGAGATATCTATTTCAATTTCTTTGATTTGGACTAGGGAAAGTCTAAATCCATAAAATCCATTTAATCTACAGAGATTAAATGACTCTTCCAAATAAACAGGAAGCTGGTAACCGAATCATGCTTGGAATCTTGGTCCTGCTTTCTAGGCCATGGGTTTGTTAATACTTGAGGAACTATGAATATTGGAAGGAAGGGTTTAGTCTGACAAAATTTTAAAGGGCAAGTTCTATGCTCTACAGACAGGGGGAAATTGCATGTTACCAGTTAATAAACATTTAAATACTTACTTTTTCCCCAACTACATTCAATGTATGAATTTTACTTTTTATCTATTTTAAGTAAAAACATTTCCTGCATGTTTCAAATGAAAGCAAGGAAGTAACAGTACAAGGCAAAGCAAAATTCAATAGAGGAATACAAATTTTATTTTATTTTTTTAAGATTTTACTTATTTATTTGACAGACGGAGATCACAAGTAGGCAGAAAAGCAGGCAGAGAGAGAGGAGGATGCAGGCTCCCCGCTGAGCAGAGAGCCTGATGCAGGGCTCAATCCCAGGATCCTGGGATCATGACTTGAGCTGAAGGCAGAGGCTTTAACCCACTGAGCTACCCAGGTACCCCAGGAATACAAATTTTATAATTAAATTTCCACATGTCAAATTCCAATCCAACTGAATTTTCATTTTCATTTTTCATTTTGGGTTCAATTTCAGAATTCTGTAGATAGCTATTCCTCAAAATACTCAAATGAAATGCTGGCAAAAACAGTTAAGTAAAACAAAAGAGAATATCAAAAGCATGAATCAAAAGAAAAGGAAATGAAATTAATACAGTTCAGTTTAGCTCTGAGCTTCTTGGTAGACAAGGCAAAAAGGTAAATAGGGTGACATATACAATTCTCATTGTCAAAGAGGAGAAAACACTGATTGTCTTCAGGATGGAGAAACTTAAAAATATATATAGGCATGTGCATGTGCCCCATGCTTGCTCCACCTCATTTTTTATTCAAAGTTCATAATACCAAAATAAAACTCTGCCAAGGTAGGCTTAATATATCAGTAAAATCGTTTCTAAAAAACACACCCCATACAGATGATACCTACACTTGTGGAGAGCATAATATAATATATAGACTCATTGAATCACTGTGTTGTACACCTGAAATTAATGTGTGTGTGAGTATACACACACACACACACACACACACACACATATAACTATCTGCTCTACTTTCCATTTCATTTCTTCCCCGCTACACTCATGCAGCTCCTCTTTCAAGGGGTGAATCTGGTTCTCCTCTTAACTATGGGCTTGGCTGGCCTACTGACTCTGGCCAATAGAATGCACACATGTAACAGTGTTCTCATTCCATGTGTAGTAGTTGAGAAGTTTGGTAGCTTCCACATTGGAGCTTTCTGAAGACGTTAGCTGCCATGATGTAAAAAAAAAACTCACGCTAGACTACCAAATGATAAAACACTTTGTGGTGAGATTGAGGTGATATGGGAAGCATTGATACACCAGATACATGAGTAAATCCTTCTTTGACCATCCTGGCCAGAAAAGCCACAAGCTAAATGCAACCTGGTGAAAGATCCAGCCTATTCCAAATGAAGCAGACAATTGGCCAGCTAAGTCACTCTCCCAATTCCTGACTCACAGAACCTTGAGAAATAATGAGTCATTGTTCTGGGCCGCAAAGTTCTAGGGCAGTTTGTTAAGAGCAACTGATAACTAAAATAATGAATTATAATCAAAATAACAAATTATAATCTAAAAACTCATTCTGTAAGTTGGCAAGTTAGATGTATGTATCTAGGGGCTAACTGCAATCCAGCAGCCACTTCACCCACCTTCTCCCTCCAGTTTAGGCCAGTGGTAAAACCAGGTTGCCAGAATGTCTCTGGAAGGAGCTGGTACAGAACTCTGGTGTTGAAAACTTTTGTAGCTGCCATCTGAGAGACAGGCACTCAGATCACCTAGCTTGATAGTCAATTGAGTTCCACAGGACTATAACAATTAAAGAAGCAGTCTTAAAACAGGTGCAGGAACACCCTTCCTCCATAGCTATATACCTGGGCTTATACACAGGAAGCAGGCAAAAATGCCTATCTTCCAGTTTCTCCTTGGAATGCATTTAAAAGCATATTTTCCCAGTTCTGCCTGGGGGGTTGGTTTCTAATCAGCCTGCCTCCAGGCACTGACTGTCATCCTCCCTTTTGGGACTCTGAAGGGTCAAGGCATATCCTCAAATGCTCACAGCCACTAAGAACAAAGTTAGCAGCTTGAACAACAATAAAGGGTTGAGAGCAATGAAAAACTGGCCGGGGCTGATTGACAAGGTTCATCTCCTACACAAGACCCATCTATCAAAACTGGAGGAGATGGGGCACCTAAGTGGCCCAGTGAGTTAAGCCTCTGCCTTCAGCTCAGGTCATGAACTCAGGGTCCTGGGATTGAGCCCCACATCAGGCTCTCTGCTCAGCAGGGCGCCTGGTTCCCCCTCTCTCTTTTGCCTGCTGCTCTGCCTACTTGTGATCTCTCTCTCTCTCTCTGTCAAATAAATAAATAAAATCTTTAAAAAAAAAAAGACAAATATTATTTTTTTAAAAACTGGAGGAGATACCTGTTTTATCTAATGCACAGAAACCAGCACAGAGAGTCAAAAAAACATAAAGAAACAGGGCAATATGTTCCAAATAAAAAAACAAGATACATTTCAAGAAACTGATTTTAATGCAATGGAGATAAGTGATTTATCCAACAGAAAGTTCAAAATAATAGTATAAAGATGCTCCCCAAGGTCAGGATAGCAATGCATTAACAAAGTAAAAATTTCAACACAGAGATAAAAAATATTAAAAAGTACCAAACAAATCATAGAGCCAACGAACACAATAAAAGAACTGAAAAATCCAATACAGGGGTTAAATAGCAGACTAGATCAAACAGAAGAAAGGATCAGTGGACTTTAATACAGGACAGTGGAATTCATCCAATCAGAGGAACAAAAGAAAAAGAGTGAAAATATCTCAAGGCACCATCAAGCAGACGGGTATATACATTATAAGGTTAGAGGGGACTCAGAAGGAGAAGAGAGAAAGAAAGGGACAGAAAGCTTATTCAAAGAAAAATGGCTGAAAACTTTCCAAACCTGGGGAAAGAAACAGACATACAGATCAAAGAAGCCAAAAAATTTCCAAGAAAGATGAATCTGAAGAGATCCACAGCAAAATACATTATAATTAAATTTCAAAAGTTGGAGATAAAGAGATTCTTAAAAGGAGCAAGAGAAAAGCAACTTGTTACTTGAAAAAAAAAATCTATGACCATCAGTGGATTTCATTAGCAGAAATGTTGCAGGCTAGAAGTGAGCAGGATCACATATTCAAAGAGCTTTAAAACAAAATCCCTGCCAACCAAGAATATTCTACCTTACAAAGTTGTCCTTCAGAATTGAAGAATAGATATAGAGTTTTCTAGACAAACAGAAGTTGAAGGAGTTCATCACCACTATATCAGGCTTACAAGAAATGCTGAAGGGAGTTATTCAAGCTGAAGTGAAATGATGCTAATCAGTTATATAAAAATATGTGCAAATATAAATCTCACTGGAAAAGGTAAATATATAGTTAAATTCAGAATAGTCTAATATTGTCATGGTGGTGGGTGAACCACTTAAAAACCTAGAATGAAGGTTAAAAGATAAAAGTACTGAAAATAACTATAACTACAATAATTTGTTAATGGATGCACAATATAAAAAGATGTAAATTGTGACATCAAAAACATAAAATGTGGGAGGAGTATAAAAATGTGAAGCTTTTGTATGCATTTGAAGTTAAGTTGTTACCAGCTTAAAATACAATATTATAAATTTAAGATGTTTCATATAAATCTCATGATCACCACAAAACAAAAATCTAGAATACTGAATAGATAAATAGAAAGAAATCAGGGCATTCCCATGCAGAAAATAATCAAATCACAAAGGAATAGAGTGAGAGAGAAAGAAAGGAACAAATGAACTGCAAAAGAGTTAGAAAATAATTAACAATATGGCAATGTATACCCATAACTATCAACGATTACTTTAAGTGTAAATGGAATAATTTATTTATTCCATCAAAGACACTTATCAAAATACAAAAAGTGGGTAAATGGTTTTAAAAAGGACTCAGCTATCTGCTGCCTACAAGAGACTTATTTTAGCTTTAAGGATACATATAGGTTGAAAACAAAGGGATGAAAAAGATATTCCACATAAATAGAAATAAGAAGAAAGCAAAAGTAGCAATATTTATATCAGACAAAATAGACTTTAAATCAAAGACTGTAACAAGAGACAAAGAAAGTTATATAGGAAAAGGGGTCAATTTATCAACAGAATATAGCAACTGTAAATATTTATGCACCCAACAAGAATGCAAGTTAATATACAAAGCAAATCTTATTAACAGATCTGGAGAGAGACATAGGAATACCATAATAGTAGGGATCTTTAATATCCCACTTAGAATTACCCAGACAGAAAAGCAAAATAAGGAAACACTGGATTTAAACTGTGCATAGGGCCGGATGTATCTAACTAACATACATACCACATTCCATTCAAGAGCAGCAGAATGTATATTCTTCTCAACTAGACATGGAACATTCTCCAGGAGAGATCATATGTTAAGCCAGAAAACAAGGCTTCATTAATTTAAGATTGAAATCATATCAATCATCTTTTCCAACCAAAATGGTAGGAAACTAAAAATAAATTATAAGAGAACTGGAAAATTCACAATATGTGGAAATTAAACAACATGCTCCTGAGTGACCAATGGGTCAAAGAAGATATCAAAAGAAAAATAAACAAATACCCAGACAAATGAAAATGGAAACGTGAGATACCAAAACTTATGAGATACAGCAAAAGCAGTTCTAAGAAGGAAGTTTATAATGATAAATGCTTACATTAAAAAAAAAATCTCAAACAACATAAAATTATACTTCAAAAACTGGGAAGAAAAAGAACAAACTAAGCCCAAAGTTAGCAGAAGGAAATAACAAAGATTAGAGTGGCTGGGGCACCTGGGTGGCTCAGTGGGGTAAGCCTCTGCCTTCAGCTCAGGTCATGATCTCAGGGTCATGGCATCGAGCCCTGCACCAGCCTCTCTGCTCAGTGGGGAGCCTGCTTCCCCCTTCTCTCTGCCTGCCTCTCTGCTTACTTGTGATCTCTCTCTCTCTGTCAAATAAATAAATGAAATCTTAAAAAAAAAAAAAAAGATCAGAGTGTAAATCAATGAAATAGAAACTAAAGAGATAATAGAAAAGACCAATGAAGCTGCTTTTTGAAGATAAAGTTGTTAAGCCTTCAGCTGGACAAAAACAAAAAAGAAGACTCAAATAAATAAAATCAGAAATGAAAAGGGAGATATTACAACTGAGAACACAGATACACTAAGAATCATAACACACTATAATGAACAATTGTATGCCAGCAAACTAGATAACCTAGAAGAAAAAGATTCCTAGAAACATACAACGTACCAAAAACTGAGTCTAAAGAAATAAAAAATCTGAACAGACTCAATAACTAGAAAGAAGACTGAATCAGAACAAAAAAATTCCCACCCCCCAAAATAAATAAATACAAAAGTCCAGGACCAGATGGCTTCACTGGCGAATTTAAAGCAGAACTAATATCAATCTTGCTTATAGTCTTCCACAAAACAGAAAAGGAGAGAACACGTGCAAACTCATCTTATGAAGCCATCATTACCCTGATACCAAAGTCAGACAAGGACAAAGAAAAAAAAAAAAAAAAAGTACAGGCTAATATCCCTGAAGTTAGATGCAAGAATCCTCAAAAATATTAGCAAAACAAATTCAGTATTACATCAAGGATCACTCACCATGATCAAATGGGATTTATCTTACAAGGATGGTTCCACATATACAAATCAATCAATATGACAAAGCATATTAACAAAATGAAGCATAAAAATCATATGATCACCTCAATAGATGCAAGAAAATCATCTAATAAAATTCAACATCTTTTCTTGATAAAAACTCCCAACAAATTGGGTATAGGAAACCATATCTCAACATAATAAAGGCCATATATGACAAGCCCACAGCTAACATCATATGCAATAGTGAAAGGCTAAAAGCTTTTTTTTTTTATAAGATCAGAGACAAGACAAGGATAATCACCCTTACCACTTCTATTCAACATAGTACTGGAAGTTCTAGCTAGAGCAATTGGCAAGAAAAATAAATAAAAGGCATCCAAATCAGAAGCAAGAAGTAAAATTGTTTGCAGATGACATGGTATTATATGTAGGAAACCCTAAAGACGTCACACACACACACACACACACACACACACACACACACTCACAGTTAAATGAATTCAGTAAAATTGCAGGATATATTAAATTAATACATAAAAATCAATTGTTTCTATACACTAAAACTGAAATAGTAGAAAGAGAAATTTAAAAAATAATCCCATTTACAATAACATCAAAAAGAACAAAACACTTAGGAGTAAATTTAACCACAAAGGTGAGAGAAGGGGCACCTGGGTGGCTCAGAGGGTTAAGCCTCTGCCTTCGGCTCGGGTCATGATCTCAGGGTCCTGGGATCGAGCCCCACATCGGGCTCTCTGCTCAGCAGGGAGCCTGCTTCTCCCTCTCTCTCTCTGCCTGCCTCTCTGCCTACTTGTGATCTATCTCTGTCAAATAAATAAATAAAATATTTAAAAAAAAAAGGTGAGAGAAAATTATAAAACATTGATAAGAGAAATTAAAGAAGACAAATAAATAGAAAGATATTCCACATTTATGAATGGGAAAAATTAATACTATTAAAATGTCCTTACTACCCAAAGTGATCTACAGATTCAGTGTAATCCCCTTTCAAAATTCTAATGATATTTTTCATAGAAATAGAAAAAAAAGCAATCCTAAAATTCATACGGAAACCATCAACAAAATAAAAATAGCACTGGAGAATTATTTGTAAACCATATATCTGCTAAGGGGTCAATATCCCCAGAATACAGTACAGTCATACAACTGAATAGCAAAAAAAAAAATATATATATATATATATATTTTTTTTTTTAAAAGGCAAAGGGCCTGAGTAGACACTTTTCTAAGGAAGAAATACAGATGGACAACAGATACATGAAAAGGTATTCAATATCATTAATCATTAGAGAAATGCACCACAACCACAATGAGATATCACTTCATACCTGTTGAGATGTCTGTGATCTAGAAGAGAAGAGATAACATATCCTGGCAAAGATGTGGAGCAAAGGGAAACCTTGACACATTACTGATGAGAATGTAAGGTGGTACAGGTACTATGGACAACAGTGTAGACAATTTCCTCAAGAAATTAGTTACACAAGTACCATATGATCCAGCAATCCTACTTCTGAATATATATCCAAAGGAAGTGTAATCATTATCCTGAAGAGGTATCTGCACTCCCATATTCACCACAGCATATCTGTAATAGCTAAGGTTTGAAAAGTATTTAAGTGTCTGTTGATAAATGAATGAAGAAAGAAAAGGATGTGTTATTATCATTTAGCCTTAAAATATTACTGAGCCTTTAAAAATAAAAAGGCATATTATTTAGCTTTTAAAAAGAAGGAAATCCTGCCACTTGTGACAACATGGATGAACTTGGAGGGCATTAAGCTAAGTGAAATAAGCCAGCCATGAACTAACAAATATTGCATGGTAACACTTACATGTGGAATCTTAAAAAAAAAAAACAAAACGGCAAACTCATAGAAACAGAGAGTAGGATGGTGGTTGCTGAGGGACAAGGTGAGGGGAGGGTAAAATAAGGAAAGGCTGCTAAGAGCACAAACTTGCAGTGAGAAGATGATTCTGGTCTAAGGAACCAATGTAGAACATGGTGACTATAGTTGATAATACTGTACTGCGTAACTGAAACTTGCTAAGAGAGTAGAACCTGTGTTCTCACCGAAAAGATCAATAAATAAAGAGGTAAATATATGAAGTGATTATGCGTTTTACTTAACTCAGTGGTGAAATCCTCTCTCTCTCTCTCTCTCTATATATATATATATCAAATCAACACATTGTACACTTAAAATATACTGTGACTTTTTCAATTATAGTTCAATAAAGCTGAAAAAAAAAAAAACCTGTTGGTACAGTAATTAAGCATTTCCAAACAAGTAGACCTTCTTATATGATTAGAATGTGTGGAATGCCCAGAAGCAGCGTTTCCAAATGAATTCATCAATAAACATAAAACATAAAATTAACTGCTCTAGTTTTCCCAGAGATCCTATCTAGGTCAGACTGCCCTAGGACAGATGATTAAGTTAGTTTAGGTTCAATTCAGGAATACAAAACATGGAGTTATGTCTGAGGCCCCTTAGGCAACTTGGAACCTTCCACGGTCAAAGAAGGCCAGCCAAAACCCAAAATCGATAGGGCCATTTAAATGATGACATCCCCAGTGGGTAAAGATGTTTGACTCCACACATCAGTGGTATGAGCTACTGTCCTGAGAATTCATCAATAGGTCCAAGATCCCATTAAAGCTTTTTAATTTCTGCTTAGTGATATTAGGATTTAATTGATGCCAAAGACACCACCTGCCAGTCGACAATGATGATGTGGCAGTCAGTGGAAAGCGTCTTACACACAGGCCTTCCCAGATATGCCAGGGAATTCTACTGGCTGGATATACTGACTTGCCACATTTCCACTTTATAGTAGGTCTTCGTTGTTCTGCCTGTCCATCATCCATTCCCCACTCCCTTTTCTTTTACTAGCAATCCAACTTCCCCTTGGGAAACTATTCCACCCCTATTCTTAGTCCACATTGCTCAGAAGGAACTGACTCACCCACAACTCCACAGAAAAGCACATAACCTAGATGTGGCCAATTACCTTGGGACAATGTGAATAAGATCGAAACTTGGAATTTTCACTAGAACTATCAGAAATGTTATCTCTCATTTCCTGCTGCTGGGATTGCTGAACTGGAAGGCTGGAATGGGTATATATTACTGGAAACCCTCTTACCATTAGGGTGAGATACTGCTTTAGAACAAACAGCGGAATAGGTCATTTGATCTTCTGGAACCAGCAATTCTAGAAATCATGTGCCCGTATTTTTTCAGTATGTAAGCCAAGAAAATACCTTTTTCATTTAGTCCATTTTGAGTTGTAGTTTCTATCTCTTGCAATCATTCTCAGAAACTGCTAAAAGATGAGCTAGCGTGCAAACTATGGGTTGAGGGAATGCCATTTATTTTCTAGAACTATGCAATTTATCAGACTCCTGTTTTGAGCCTTATATCAAAAAGTGCCAAGGCACTTAGACAACAGCACTACTACAAACAATATCACACTTGATCTTCGTAAAGTTAACTTGGCCATAACAGAATGGAGTTATTAATGGGACATATGGCTCAATGTTATCCATTAAGTCAAACATGGCACTAAGATTAGAAACCAGCAAGACTCCTTCAGCTTCAATCAATGGACCTTTCAGATCATTTGGTCTTATGGCTCCCAAATGTCAGTCTGTGCACAGGGAACATTTGCCAGAGTGTGGCCAAATCGTCAACAGTGCACAGAATAATGAGGAAAATAAAGACTCTAATAAGGTTTTAATGATGCTATGTCATTTCATTTTTAAATTCTAAGATTTGGTGTTTACGTGTTCTCTTTTGTGAAATAATACCAATAGTAGATATAAATAATGTTTTTGGTGAAATATAAAGTAGGCAAGCCCACGCCCCCATCGACCCAAGCCGCCCCAGTTTGTTCTCAGTGCTCTCAGCTTCGATACTGACAACCACAGTTGCTTTCTCCCTCACTTATATGTCTCCCTTTCTCTTTCTCAGGACATCTCTAAGGGCTGCTTTCCAATTTCAGAGTTTTCCCCCTGGGGAATTCCTTTGTCTTTCCTAATAGAAATTAAAGTAGCCTTTCTCTGACTTCCCCAAATCTGCATCTCTTCCCATTATTCTGCTCACCTCCTTAGGCCAGACACAAGAAATAGCTATCTTTCCTCTTGAGAAGGCAGGAAAGAGAATTATAAATAAATATTTATTGATTTTAAACAAGTAAATTTATAAATACTGATACCAACATTGCTTAAAGCATTAAAGTATCAAAAAGACCCTAAATACTTCACCATAAAGGGATGATTAAATTCCCCTATAATGGAGAATAACATACAGGCATTAAAATTACAGTTATGGAGACTGTGCAATAATATGGTGGACATGCCTATAATATAAGGTATAAAAAGATAAAGATAAAAAGATACATAACTATGAAAGCACAGGTAAGTCAAAATGTCCATGTGTGGATAAACTGTAAAAATGTCCACACAGATTTAACAGCACAGTGGGGTTATGGGTAATATCTTTTTTTTTTTTTTTAAGATATTTATTTGAGAGACAGAACACAAGAGCAGAGATAGGTGCAGAGGGAGAGGGACAAGCAGACACTGTGCTGAGCACAGAGGCTGACTTGGGGCTTGAACTCAGGACCCTGAGATCATAACCTGAGCCAAAATCAAGAGTGGGATGCTCAACTGATTGAGCTACCAAGGTGCCCTGGGTAATATCTGTTTTTGTCTTCTCTGAAGATTTTCCACAATGGGAAAACACTACTTTCAAATGTAGAAAAATACATTTATTAAATTTATTCTACTTATTTTTGCAGCCAATATTTACTGATTACTCATTCTGTGAATGTCAAAAAAAAGCCATACTTTTTCCTGATCATTTCCTTTGCAAGACAGACTTTCCACGAATTTAGGCAAGATTTGCTTTCTTTTTTTCTTGCCAGCAAGAGTAATTATACTGAGCCAGGCAGCTACCTCTCCCAAAGCTATCCTTCTAATCTAATGACCACCACCGTAGCTGAACTAGCTCTAGGGCTGACCCTGCCCTAATTGGCCTAAGGGCACACCCATCTGGGAAGACAAACTAGGCAGATACCTGAGGTCAAGTATACCATCCAAATTACTAGACTAGTACAAACCAAAAGAGAGAAATCAAGAAGCAACACAGGAGTTAGTAGAAGAAATCAAAGTCAAGTCGAAATATAAGCAGGGAAGTACACAATTCGTATATCCCTAGTGAGGTCTATTCTACAATAATGAGAAAACTTCACTGTTACCAGAATGTCAAAACTGAATTTTCTGAATGCTGGGCACCCCTTAATTCAACACTTAGGTTCTGACAACTTCCCAACTCATTCTCACCAACTGCATTAAACATCTAGCATCCTTTTTTGTGGGGGAGAGGGATGGGTTGTTTGATTTGCTTTATTTGGTATCTGAAACTCAATAGGACAAAGGGTGATATCACTCTTAACCTCACTGTAATTAACCAATTAAGAAGAGACTGAGTTAGATACAGTGAAATATTAATATAGATGAGTTCCAAATGGTTTTATTTCAAATAGACATCATCTGCCAACTTCTCTCCTGTGCCAAAACTGTACACATGACTATTTCAGCAGAGACCACATCCACTCTAAAGCCACAGTAGTCAATGCCATCTGAGGGACACAATTATGGTTATCTGCAGGAGGGAAAAAGGATTATGGGAATTCTGTCTCTTGTTAACTGCTAGGACCCAACTGCACAGGGAATGGGTGAAACAATTCTGTTAGTCAAGATATAATGTGAGATGCAACAATAACTCTGAGAGTCATCTGGATAAGAAGATTAAAAAGAACGAAATGAGCACTTTCTGAGCTATCTTGAAATGCAGATGAAATGCAGTCACTGCATCTGGAAAGTTAGGATTCCTGATATGCAAAGCTCTGTGGCCTGGCAAAAAATGTCAAAGCCTAAAGTCACTGAAGCTTTCAGTATGTTTGAAAAAAAGATTCAAACTACAGAAAACTAACAAGAATTACATCATGAACTTCTATATACCATTCTCAGGATTATCAATTGCTACAGTTTTTCCATATTTATTTTATCTCTTCCTCCCCATCTCCCTCTCCCTCAAACAAAAAGATTTTTTTTTCTAAATCACCTTAGTATCAGTGCTGCAAGTTTCCAGAATATGGTCTTAGAATACCACTAGAAAATGGTGTATTTAGTACCCACTTTGACTGAAGGGTAATTTTGAGCTAAAAGCAATTGAGAGCAAGCGGACAGGGAAAGCGCTTTACCTCCACTGCCTGTAGGAAAATAAAGTGTAAATTCCCTCTTTTGTAAAAGGAAAGTTCCATTTATAAAGGAAATTTCCATTTGTAAAGCTTTCTTTCTTACCGCGCAGAGAGTTACTCTTATTACCTAAGAGACTCTTATCTGCATAACAGGGTAACTTTTACTTGCCACACATTTCCTTCCCCAGGTTCTATAACTTGCCCCCACATACTTGCCCAGAAGCCCCCAACCACCTTTCCCTTGTTTAGCCTAAGACGCTACATAAACCTCAACCATCTGGCCACCTCCTAGAGCCACATTTGTCTTCGAGAACTCCAGCAGGCCTGCCTGTGTACACATGTAATTAAAACCCTTTGTTCTCTCGTTAATCTGCCTTTTGTCCTCTGGCTGTGGGCCCCAGGCAGTGAACCTAGGAGGGTAGAGAAACAGGTTTTTCTTCTCTTACCCTGTGATATCAGTCTTCTAAGAATAAGGGCAGTCTTTCACATAATGACAGTGCAATGATCAAATTCCAGGGCTTTAACACCAGTAAAATACTATCTTACATATAGGCCGTATTTACATTTTTTCAATATCAAGAATGTCTGTTTTTTCCCCAATCCAGGATCACACTGCTTTTAATTGTCATGTGTCTTTTATCTTCTTGAATCCGGAATAGCGACACAGATTTTTTTTTTTAATTTTTTTAAAAAAGATTTTATTTATTTGACAAAAAAAAAAAAAAGAGAGAGAGAGCACAAGCAGGGGGAACTGCAGAGGGAGAGGGAGAAATGCTGCCGCCACCCCCCCCAACTGAGCGGAGAGACTGATGTGGGGCTCGGTCCCAGGACTCCTGGATCATGACCTGAGCTAAAAGAAGCTTAACCAACTGAACCACCCAGGGGCCACCTCCTCAGATTTTCTTTGCTTCCCATTCATTAACATTTTTAAAGAGGGCAGACCTTTGGCTTTGTAGGATATTTATGCTAGTCTGATTGTTTCCTAAGGATAGATTCACACTATATGTTTTTGAAAGGCTACGACTTTTGTGATTCTTAATGCATGCTATTGTAAGGACCTATTTAGAAACTGTCCCTACTCCCCTTCCCCCAGGGGATTTACTTGGAGACAAGTCAACGACAGAAACCAGCTTCAGGTAACAAAGCCCAGATACAAAGGTGGGTCAGGCCAGGTGGAGACATCCTATCAGTGGGGGGGATGCATACTGTCTCCCTGGTTACCAAGGAGTATGGGCCCTGCCCTTCGGGAGCCTTTTAGGCACCAATCCCAATCAAGGTGTAATAGGCTGGGTCAAATGTCAACTAGGGTAAACTGTAATTCAATTGGTCACCTAGCATCACTGTGGAGTTTCCTGTGTGTGTTACAATCTCATTGGCCACCTGTGTGTGGCCAGGCCCGACCGCATGGCCTTTGCCCTTAAAAGCTAGTCTGTGAAACAGAGAAGAGGTGCGTCCCCGAACGTTAGGTTAGATTCTTGATGCTTGGCGCGAAATAAAGCTTTGTTTGACCTTCGCTTTGTATCAGTCTCGCTCCTTTAATCACGGACCCATTATTGGGGCTTAACACTATCAGGAGGAACTTGATGGAATGGTGATATTAACCTTGAGCCTCTGGATAAGGTGATATGTACAGGTTACCCCCTATATCTGTGTGTGGGTGCATTCTCCTCCAAAATAGATCGTAAAACCCTCCTGGGAGAGATACCCTCCTTACTCATGGAGGTAAAAAGCATCCCTGTCTCTGAAGACAAGGGACATCAAGAAGAATGCGTACTAAGATTTCCCCAGCTGGACTACACTTACCTCATATTCTCTGACCTAACATATTTCTAAATGACTGCCTACTCTTCATTAAGGCTAGCATAGAAATACTTTGGTCTGTTTCCTTAGGCCCTCATTTCTTTAAAAAGGCTCCCGTGTCACATAAAACTTAGATTAAATAAATTTGTATGTTTTTCTCTTGTCAATCTGTCTTTGTCAGTTTAATTTTCAGACCCTGCCAATGAAGGGTAGTCGAAAGGCAGGCAGGCCTGGAAAAGGGGATACCGGGGACCCCACCCCAAGAGGAAACCACCCTTTAAAGGATTTTACACCATCCTGGAAGGAGCCCTCCACCCTTTCCCATGCGATAGTGTTGGGTCCCCCAAAAATGGGTACCCTAATAATGGGTCCGTGATTAAAGGAGCGAGACTGGTACAAAGCGAAAGTCAAGCAAAGCTTTATTTCGCGCCAAGCATCAAGAATCAAACAGACCGTCAAACAGACCGGTCGGGGCCGCCCCTTACAGAGAGGATGACCCCTTCCTGCTTTTCAGACTAACTTTTATGGAGCAAAGGCCATGTGTTTGGGCCTGGCCACATGCAGGTAGCCAGTGAAATTGTAACACACAGAGAAAGCTGCACAGTCATGCTAGTGACCAATTGAATTACAATTTACCCTAGTAGACATTTGAACCAGCCTATCACCTAGTTCAGAATTGGCGCCCAAAAGGTGCCCAAAAGGCAAGGCCCATACTCCTTGGTAACTAGGAGACAGTATGCGCCCCCACTGATTGAATACCTCCACCTGGCCTGACCCACCCTTGTATTTGGACTTTGTTACCTGGGACTGGTTTCCAGGACTTGTTTTTAAATAAGTTCCCCTGGGGGGATGGGGAATGCAGAGTCAATTTAAGTTTTACAACAAAATGGCAGTTCAACCGGGGTGGGGCCGCTCTCGCTGAATAGGCCCTTACAATAGGGGACAAAAACCTGACTGGATGACTGGCACAGGGAGAATTCATCAGATTAAAACAATCAGCTAACAAGCCCATAAAAACCTCTGTCGCATAGAAACTCCAATGACAACCCTCTCAGGTCCCCTCCCTCCTCAGGAGCTTTGTACTGTCACTCTGCTATCTCTCAATAACTTTGCTTTGCTGTCCACCACTCTCCATCGGGCCTACCTCTTCATTCTTTGAAGCAGGGTGACCATGAACTACAGGCACCGATGGAGAAAATCCTGAAACACAGCCAGGGTCTCTGAGCGGGTTGAGGAAAATTTTTTTCCCTTACAGTGTAGATATATAGAATATGTAAAGTGTGAGAGTGAGAGAGAGTGAAAGTGAGAGATTTGAAACTGTGCAAAGTTTTGTTCCCCAAAAAACTTTCTCTCAATGGCTTTAATATCTATTGATGATCCTAGCATGAATTATTATGAAAGTAGTTATAAAACTGATTTTCTAGTTCCATCATTGCTTTCCCATCTATTAACTGGTATGTTATATATATAACATCTTTTTCTCCGTCCTTACTTTATTTACTTATTTTTTTTAATTACTTATTTTTGTTTAAAGTAAACCTAATCCATTTGATCTTTACATGACATGGTTCAGATTGGCTCCAATGTCATTCAGATACGGCCTCATCAATTTTTTTTTTTTTTTTTTTTTTTTTTTAGCAGTTTTTTATTTCCTGGCTCCCTGCTCTGGACCAGCCATTTCTGCAAGGGCCAGTGGCTCCTTTTAGTGGGGAATGGTGTTCAGAAACAAAGAGCAGTTAATGAGGATGCCCATTGCTACAGCACCATCACTGCAAATAGACTCTTACAGAGGGCAGAGCTAGGATGTATAAGTAAACAAATAAATAAATAAGATGTGTATGTATAATATAATCATATATATAAACATATATATATAGATATAAAAATCATGTATCCATACTGACACTTACAATCTCAATCCAAAACCTCAGTATTCTAAAAATCCTGGCTCTCCCCAAAATTAATGTATTTATCCAATCCTATCATATGTACAAAATAATCTCAGAACTGTTCCATCAATACTGCTATCAAGAGCAAACTTTGTATAAAGTTCAAGATTTCTTTCTGGTCCTTTTATCTTCAGACAGAAGGTATACAGTCAAGGTACTACACTCGAAACAACTTGAATTAGTATTTTTTCCCCCTAATGTATTGTCATGTTTAACATTTGATATATAGTTGGGCTCATTTACCTCTGTTTTTATTCAAACCCCCCATATTGTAATTTCATTTCATTTCTTGAGCATATAAAACGTGAATACATGATTTCAAAATCAAAACTATTAAAAAAAATGTATCAGAGTTGTATCACTCCATTCCCTAATTTCTCTGATCCCATTCCCACCCTGTAGGTTACTAATTTCATTTCTTCCAGTTCATTCTTCCTATGTTTCCTTTTGCAGAAATAAGCAATCAATTCATTGATCAATAGATCGATGATAGACACCTTTGTTTCTCCTTTCTTAGATGAACATAGCCTGTTTTATGTACTCTTTTGTACTTGGCTCTTGGTACTGATAATATCTCTGGGGCTCACTCCATATCAACTCATAGGGACCTTCCTTGTTCTACATCATAGCACATCACTGTATGGGCTATACCAGGACTCATGCCAATAATCTCCTTTCTTTCTTTTTTAAGATTGTATTTAGAGAGAGAGAAAGAGAAACCACTAGCGGAAGTCAGGGAGAAGGGAGAGAGGAACAAGCAGACTCCCCCACTGAGCAGGGAGCCTGACACAGTGTGCAATCCCAGACCCTGGGGATCACAACCTGAGCCAAAGGCAGACACTTAACTGAGCCATCCAGATGCCCCTCATATGATCTCCTTTCTAACAGGCATTTAGGTTGTTTCCAGTACTTCATAAGTACAAATAATAATGCATGTCTCTTAGGAGTTGAACATACTTTCTTATGCTTAAGAACCATCCTTATATCAAGTTTTGTGAATTATCTAGGTCTTTTGCTACTGTCCTATTGGATTTTTGTTGGTCCCTTTCTCCTCGATTTATAACTCTTTATATATTAGGCATGTTAGCTGTTTCTCAGTAATATAGCTTACAAATATCTTCTCCCAACTTGATGTTTATGGTTTTTCTTTATGTTTTTTGACAGGTAAAAGAGAATTTTTTTTTTAATTTTTAATTTTATACAATCAAGTTTCAGTGCATCTGGATTTTGAATTATAGAAAGCCTCTCCTTACACCAAGATTATTAAAAAACTCCCCTACTGGTTAAATTTCAGTGCGCATGTGTATAGAAATAAAACACTATTTGCCAACTGACCTCTGGGCAATTTCAAAGATGCATGAAACTTTTTTATTTCCACCGAACCCTCATCTCCTAACAACATAGCTTTCATTTTCCCTAACTCCAGGTTTCCTTGGCAGGCCAGCTTCACCAGAGAGCTGTGAACTAAACCGAAATTGCCAAAGAAGACGCTGCTCACTCATCACAACAACAGGAATCTTTCTCTAGAGCAAATAAGAATGTATAGTGCAAATCTGTTTTTAAATCACATAGTTTCGTAAAGCAGGGATCACCTGCATTATATCTTATTGTCTCTCAGTGATGCATGCACTTTCTGCTATCATTGTTATTATCATGGGATGCACGGTTACTTTAGAAAAAGTAAAACTATTGTATAGTAAAAGCAAATGAAAGTTTCAGAACTGTTAACAATGAGAACGTGTCACTATATCAATAAAGACCTATGGAGGGGCGCCTGGGTGGCTCAGTGGGTTAAGCCTCTGCATTCGGCTCAGGTCATGATCTCAGGGTCCTAGGATGGAGCCCCACATCGGGCTCTCTGCTCAGCAGGGAGCCTACTTCCCCCACTCTCTCTTCCTGCCACTCTGCCAACTTGTGATCTCTCTCTCTCTCTGTCAAATAAATAAATAAAATATTAAAAAAAAAAAAGACCTGTGGAAAAAAAACCCTCCTTTTTCAATTAGATCCTGCTAACTGTATTTCCTGTTTGTAATCTGTTTCCATTTTCACTTCCTGTAATAATCTTTCCATTTTACTAAGTTGTCTCCAACAACCTTTAAAAAAACTACATGGTATTTCACTGTATAAAGACAGAAAACATTTAAACAAGTATTGTGGGCTTAGGATGTTTGTTTCTTTTTGTGTTTGTTTCTTTCATATCATAAACAGCTCTGTGATAAAATTACTTAAAGATGTACACCTTTGTGATATTTACCTTAAATATCTAGACAAGGAGTTGTTGGATCGAACAGTACACAAGATATTTGATACCTACGCCACATTGCCACCAGCAGCGTTTGAGAATAACTGTTTCCGTCACTTACACCCCACCCACACTTAGTGTTATCATTCTGTTTTCTATCTCTTGATTTTTTAACACAAGATTAAACAGTGGTGTAAAGCTCTGTAAAAGCACAACACAAGACATTTACAACAAAACATTACAGATGTGTGTCTAAAAATCATTGTAAAACTCTTCCCAGGCTCTAAACAATCTATTGAAACATCTGAGAAAACACTTCATTCAAAAATGAAGATTTTTTTACTCTGCACAGCTCAGTCTTTAAATCTTGAAGTCTCCCGCAACTTCCTTTTTTTTTTTTTTTTTTTTTTTTTAAGGTTTCATTTATTCACTTGAGAGAGAGAAAGAGAGAGACCAGGTGGGAAGAGCAGACAGAGAGGGAGAAGGAGACTCCCAACACTGAGCTTGATCCCCAGACTCTAGGATCCTGACCTGAGCCAAAAGCAGATGCTTAAGTGACTGAGGCACTTGGGTGCCCCCTTATGCAACTTCCTAAGCACCTTTCCCATTTAGTAGGAGCCAAAGTTTGGCGCTGGTTATAAATGAACAGGAAGGTTCCTATACAGGAAGAATTAACCTAAAGAAGTTGTGGGAACAAACTTAGGGGAAAGCTTGTCCTTTCAAGACTTTACCAATTTAAACTCCATGATAATTCTCCCTTGTCAATTTTTGGCTAAAATTTTTACTTTAGCTTCTAGTCTAATGGCCCACACTTCTAAATTACACTTTTAATGGAAAAACACCAACATGGGATTTTCTTTTTTTGAACCATTTGTGTTTTCACAAAAACATGTGACCGCTACTGATAAACCCACTCTTACGCACACCCCAATCAAACCCAATCTTGGAGTTCAAAAAGCTTAGGAAAATAATGCTGTTCCACAAAAACAGTACGTGATCAGAAACACTTGCTTTAAAATTTGATGTTTAGTGTGTGAAGCTTCTTAACAAGTGTTTATTAAACTGCATAATTTCAAAGCCTGGAGTGGTATATTGCAATGTTTTCCTGGGAGTTGACCACATTTGCATATCCTTTTACACTTCCTGTGAAATTAATATTGCCTTTTGTATCTTGAACTTAGCTAATATAACTTGCCATTTTTATTTTCCATTGCTATGAGTAATATAGAGTAAACCCCCAAAGGGACCCCTGCAATGCCTACATAAGCTTTATTCTCTCGCTGTTAGATTTTTTCATATGAATACATTAAATCATGATTAATAAACCTTTACAGAATCCACTGGTCTTGCAAAAAGGCAAGATTCATAATGATAAAGGCTGCCCAGAGAATAAAGGAAATGCTCCGAAAACCTAAAACCGGAGCGAAAGGCCAGAGTTCATGGTGCTCTTGGCATATCCAACAACATGCCCTAGGTCCTTCACCAAGAAGACACTTTCAAGAATCGCTCAATGTCTGTGCAAGAGTGGCTTAACCACCAGGATACCAACATCAGCTGGTGACAATTAGACTGCTTTCTCTCAGGAACACATCTTTGTCAGACATTAAAATCTGACCGTGAGTCCAGGGTTTTTAAAATTCCAGCTGGGGCACATGAGAGTGGGAATGAGATAATAATGAAAGAAAGGGGATGGACGGGTTGAGGGAAAGAGGAAGTAGGTATCAGCTGCAGCTGAGATGCTTCAAAAAAACAAACCAAATGCAGAAAAGGAAATCTCTGGAAATACTACATACCACACTAGACAAAGGTCACTGAAGGCCTCAAAGCATTATCCTGCAGTCATTGTCCTGCAGTGCAGATGAGGAAAAATCATTTTCCCTTTACCCTTCTGAGTTTGTGGCTAACTCCTCTCCCCATAGTAAAAAGAGAACAAATGGAGAAAAAAAAATTTTTAAATACACACACACACACACACACACACATATGTACATATATATATATGTATACACACACACGTACATACAGGACCCCTCAAGGATATGAGACTCAAAGGCAGTCAGACAATGAGGCTTATATACCATCCAGAGCTAAAGGAAAAGGATAGTAGTTCGGGGCTTCAAATGGGGCAAACAATTCACAGGAAGGTGAGAGGAGCAGATGTTTGATAAACAAAGGTGGTCCAGTCATGCAGATAAGTCTCTCAAGGGGAAAAGTTCTCTCAGGTAATAGGCTCTTCCCCGTACAGGAGTCCTTTCTAATGTAAATGTCCTTTATAAATGTAGATTTCCTTTACAAAATGGTAACTTCTATCGTTTCAGAGCTTCTCCTATGCCTGCAGTTTCTTAAAAATACTCAGCTGAAAATAATCCTTATGCTAAAGAAGCATATTTTGAGGAGACCTATTCTGCTCCCTTCAGCCCTCAGCAGCTGCTCTGCCTAGCTGACAATCTAGTCATGTCCAGGGACCCTAAAAGACAATCCGAAGGAGGAGCTGGGGGGCCACACCAAGATTCCTGACCATGGGGATAATTACCTCACATCACAACAGAGATCACCCTCTGCCACACCTTGTACTGCTCAAGTTTCTTCTACTTCAAGCCTTCAAGTTTGGTCAAAAGGTAGTGTTGGGGTTCAGGGCCAGGATTAGGGGGAGACAGTGAGTCACTGGCCTCAGGTGCAAAATTTAAAGGCTGCTTAAAAAAAAAAACCGATAATCAAGATAACATTTCAATGCAGTGTTGGGTCCCCCCAAAATTGGGTACCCCAATAATGGTTCCGTGATTAAAGGAGCGAGACTGATACAAAGTGAAGGTCAAGCAAAGCTTTATTTTGCGCCAATCATCAGGAATCAGACCAACTGTCAAACAGACTGGTCAGGGCCGCCCCTACAGAGAGGATGACCCCTCCCTGCTTTCCAGACTAACTTTTATAGAGCAAAGGCCATGTGGTTGGCCACATAGGTGGCCAATGAGATTGTAACACACACAGGAAACTCCACAGTGATGCTAGGTGACCAACTGAATTACAATTTACCCCAGTAGACATTTGAACCAGCCTATCACCTAGTTCAGAATTGGTGCCCAAAAGGTGCCCAAAGGGCGGATCCCATACTCCTTGGTAGCTAGGAGACAGTATGCGCCCCCACTGACTGGATACCTCCACCTGGCCTGACCCACCCTTGTATTTGGACTTTGTTACCTGGGACTGGTTTCCTGGACTTGCTTTTAAGTAAGTTCCCCTGGGGGGATGGGCAAAGTCAATTTTTTACAACAAAATGGCAGTTCTACCAGGGTGGGGCTGCTCTGGCTGAAAAGGCCCTTACAGCAGTATTTTTAAAAATCAAAATTAATGCAAAAACTCCATGGTGAACAAAATACTGAAATTTTAAATAAAGATTAATGCTATGCTGAACCACATCTGAGCCTGTATATACACTCTTATCTACATGTTTTCATGTATTGTTTTAAAAGCTAACTTTTTGGGAAGACATTAAAGTGGTTAAAAAAAATGGAAAATTGAAAAGCAGGTTTATTTAATACAACATCATATTAAATATAATGAAAACAGAATTTATTATAATTTCAATTTTCTGGGTTTAATAGATACAAAGGTACAAAGTCAGTAATATTTTCAATATTTGCTTCTTATCTTGTTTTCAATGGGGAAAATCACCATGTTTGACATTTTCTCCTCAACAACTTACAATCTTAAACAATTTTAAATTAACTTAGTTAACTTCATTCATTTAATTAATTTCATTTTCTTTCGCCTCCAGCTCTAATATCGGTCAGCACTGCAATGGTCTTTATTTAAAACACTTATTTTTACTTATTGTGGATTTTTTTTCCATTTATTTAATTTAAAAAATACAGAATTAAAATTTTTTTTCCCGATTACTGAGTATTTTGGCACTCTTAAATTGTGCATTGCTGGGGTACCTGTGTGGCTCAGTCAGTTAATCATCTGCCTTCTTCTTAGGCCATGATACCAGGGTCCTGGAAGACAGCCCCCCACTCCTCCACCTTGGATCCTGCTTCCTGCTCAGCAGGAAGTCTTCTCCCTCTTCCACTGCCCCTCCCCCAACCTGGGCACATGTGCCTCTCTCTCTCTCAAATAAATATGATAAAATCTTTTAAAAAAAATTGTGCATTGTCTCTTCCATCCAAGTCAAAGTTGAAGCTACAGCCATTTCAGAAAAATAATAACCAGAATGACTCTAAATGTGGAAAGGAGCACAAGATATGTTAAATGAGGTTGTATGTTACAGAATAATATGTGAGCATGGGCTCATTTATGGTTTAATTTTTTTAATAATTAAGTCATAATATACACCAAATATGCATTGATGGTAAAGGATAAAGAATGTACATTCTCATTGACTTGGAGCTAGATACTTTTTTTTTTGAGAATTGGAGAAAATGGTGGGGTTATATAGCACATGTACCAGAAACTAGAAGCAACCCCCATAGATTCAAAGGACTTCATGGGCATTTCAACAACAATATATATCACGGTGAAAAACAGAGTGAGAACCACTTATCTAGGTAGTAATAAGTTCCTATTATATAGGCTAAGATATGTAGTAAGCACTGTGTTTTGTTATTGTCAGGGAGCAAGAATGCCCCAACCCCCTCACAGGGAGCAAGAGCTCCTGTCCACTTCAAGGTCCTTTTAGCTAGACTAAGAATCAAATTGAGATGAGACAGATTAACAGGAAAGAACCAAATTTAATAGGCATACATATGGAGAATCCACATAGATGTGGAAATTCCAAAGACAGGCAAAATGAGGTATACATGTCCGTCTGAACCAAGGAGAAGGGGGCAGGGGCCTGAAATATCAGAGAAAAGGAATACATTTCACAGGGCAATAAGAAGAAGGGATATTTGGTAATTAGATGTTAGTTCTGCCATACAGATAGGTCACTCAGACAAAATTTCTCTCTCTCAATAACCCTTATTCTGGGAATGTCCTCCAATTTAGATTCTTTTGTGTGGTTAAGGGAGGGACAAAGTTTCTCTTGAGCCTGTCGGGTCTCAAATGCCTTCAACTCAAAATAATCCACATGCCAAAGTGGCACTGTCACTGGGGGTGGGGGACACTGTCCGGAACCCCTTCATTATGTTTGAGGAATTTGGGAGTCCTACTCAGTATCCCCTCTCCTCTCAAAAATTGTAATGTTTTTATTTTTTTTAGCCAAGCTTATGGAAGTACAATTTTTTAAAGGTAAAATTTACACTTTCTAATGTACACTTCCATGAATTTTAACAAACACATATCCTCATATAGCCAATACCATAATCAAGAATTAAAACATTTCCAACACCCTCCAAAGTTCCCTCATACATTGCTATAGTCAAGCCTTAATTTTATTCTACAGCCCCTGGCAACTGCTAATTTGTTTTCTGTCCCTATAAATTTGCCTATGTCCAAAAACACCATCTAAATGAAAGAATAAACCTTTGGTGTCTGGCTTCTTTCACTTAGTGTAAACCATATGGAATTCATCCATTTGTTGAATGTATCAGTAGTTTATTCCTTTTTATTGCTGAGTGTCATTCTACTGTGTAGATGGACCTCAGTTTGTTTATCCATGGTAATAAGATTTTGATTTTGATTTAGAAAATCACCCATACCCCACTTTCAGGTGACACAGTTTATAAAGAGCTGATCCAACCCTACTTCACAGGGTATCCACAGCGAAATCCAATCAACCAGTATATTCCCATCACCTTGACCAAAGTGTTAAGTTCAGACACAGGCACATGACCCAGTTTAGTCTCATGATATCCAAAGCAAGGAAATTCACAGAACTATTAGTGACAAGAAGTCCCTGACCTGGAATAATGGCAAAGGATATTAAGCTAGTATTTCTGGTAGCTATTCTAACCCCACACGGGAGTTCCCAGCTTAAAGAAAAGGCAAATGGAAGGCATAGTACAACCAAATGGGTGAGACAAATTCCTAGCTAGTTTGAGCACCTGGATCTAGCCATGCCTAAAGACCCACCCTTGGACTTGTCACTTACAGGAACCGATAAATCCTTCTAAATAAGTCAGTTTAGGATCTGTTCCTGACTCGTAAAACTAAATGCTATTAACTCTATAGCCAAGAGAGAAATCTTGTATATTCCATCCATCAATGGGCTTAAAAGAGAGTTTTGAAAATAAGACACCAGTGGATTTCACATCAGACATCCCAGCTTTACCAGTTCACCACTTCCTAAGTACACGGTCTCAAGGATTCTCTTTACTCCTATAAATCTGTACTTCCTCATTTCCAAACTGGAGAATGTAACTTCTTACTCATTCTACAATATTGTTTTGAGAAAAAAAAAAAAAAGACTACATTGGTTAAAATGTATAAGAAAAATAAGTTATTATGATCATTACCGATATAAAACAATTTGTGCATAAAAATGTAGTATGTGATGAAGATAATGGCAGAGAAAATTAAGAGGCAGGAGCAGTGAACAGTAACTACAACTAGTGACATTTATTGAGTGCAGGCTCTGTGTTAGGAATTGTACTTTATATACATTAAGTACATATATATATATATATACACACATTAAGCATTTATATAATTATCTCATTTATCATTCTCAATAATAGTAAAGGAACTTTAAACCTCAATTTTAAATGAGACTTAGCATAAAACACTTTGTAAGTTAAAATAGCAGCTGGTAGAAGCAAAATAAAAACTCAGCACTGGGCCAGCAAAGCCAATGCACACTTCAAAGTGAAATGGAAGGTATGAAGCAAACACTGTAGAATATAATTAAGTAATAAAAACCATGATCCTACAATTAATTTAGCAACTCTGTTGCTTTATACGTAGCTATGCGTAGTATATTGGACACATTAAGGCATTGTCTAGTCATATAATATTATCACATGGTAATAAATGAAGTTGTACTCTCTTTCTAGACATTTGGATTTCTGAGCCAATTGTACACATATAAGTCGGCTATTTGGTGTCATAAATACATAACAAAATCCATAAGGGAAAAATGTACATCTGGCACCAAGACGGCTCTAAGAATTAGCCCTATAAGGAGGAAGTCAGGTTTTTCTATTGTATATTCTCTGACAGATAAATAATCTGAATAGAATCACCAAACTAACCAGGATTGAGGAGACTCCACAGAGGAAACAAGAAGGAATGAGACCTGAGCTTGACAAAAGTGGGAACTTCCCCTCACGATATCAGGAACTTGTAATTATTTAGACCCGACAACATGGCCTAGAAACCAAAAGGGTGTCACTTGTTTGTCCTTCCATTTCTACTTTTCTAGCTTTGGTGCTCATCGAAGTCTCCAGAGACTGCCTAATTTATAAGCCTCTCATCGCTCCTGTCTAGAATTTCACTTATATTCATTCTTTTAGTTACTCAGTGATGATTTTTATTTGCTGAGCCTCGGGCTAAGATGTATGAGTCTATGAGAGGTAAGAAATCTGGTTTCTCCATCTTCCGCCTTTCCTCCAGCCACCAGCATCTTCCAGAATTAATCCATTGAGTTTTGAAAGCCCTTGAGATTCAGCATGATTAGTTTTAAAATTAAGAGCAACTATTAATATTATAAATGAAACAAGTACTAGAGAAAAACATGAGTGATTTTTTTTTTCAACTTGGATGTGGAGAAAGCCTTTCTAACTATAAGTCAAATACAAATGTTTAAGAAAAGGAAGAGGAAAAGGAAAATTTGGCCAAAGAATTTAAAAATTCTTTTGCACAGAAAAAAAATACCAAAGCAAAGCCAAAAAAACAAATGCATGCTAGAAAAAAACATATATGATATTCAATTACAGATTCAATCTCCCTAATATAAATGTATATTTTTAAAAAGTCGAGGGAAATAGGGGTTCAAAACCCAGTTTTTAATATGAGCAGAACAAAAGAATAAGCAGTTCCCAAAAAAGGATATAGAAGTGGCCTTTAAAAATATGAAAATACGCTTAACCGTCCTAATAAGAGGAAACAAGTTAAAACTACAGTGAGAATCTTGACAACTGTACCTTTCTAATGGAGCCAATTAACTGGAGGAGATATTGTGTGTGGAGAACACAGGAGCTCCCTGTACTATCTTACAACTTTTCTGTTAATCTAAAACTATGCTAAAATTTTAAAAAGCATATCAAAGACAACTACCTGATATGTCATTTCTTACCTCCCAATTTCACAAAAGTTCAAAAGCTTGTTGACAAGGGAATGGAGAAACGGCCCCTCTCATGCATATCTAGTGCAAGAGCAAAAGGGCATATAACCTGTATGGAGGGCAATTTGGTATTAGTTATGGAAACTACATAACTATTCACTTTTGTATCTGTTTTCCTACCTGTCTATATATTTACTTACCAGCAGTGTCAGATCAGATACAGCAATTCACTCTGAACCTACACCGTCAAACATAGGACAATCACTGTGCCATTATTTCTAGTAACAAAATACTAGGTGCAGCTCAACCATCCACAGGAACAACCCTGCCTGTCATACAAAGACATGTCATACAAAGGTGTACCAGTCAGCCGTAGTAAGGAATGAGGGGAATTTTATAAAATGATATGGAATAATTTCCAGGATTAAAAAGCAAGGCAAAAACAAGTATAAGTAACACACTAACTTCTGCGCAAGAGAGCAGAGAAAGTAAGCCTATGTTTATATGTAGGGTATATACATGTATATATGGGTATTTGCTAGTATTTGTGCTAAACACATGAAAGATACATCAGAAAGTGAAAATGTTTACTATAGAAGGTAGGTCCAGGTTGGAGGTTGGAGGTCCAGGTTGGTTTTGTAATTTTTACACATTTATGATTTTGACATGAGTATGATTTATAATAAATTTTAAGATTTATGAAGAAGAGAAAAAGATTTTAAAAATAAAACCTAAACTTGCATACAAACAGAAAAATAAAGGAAATGATTGATATCTCATATTGATAAAAATATCACGGAGGACAAAAATGAATCCAAATAACTTTTGAATCTGGTACTCCGAATGTATGTCTGTAGTTGAATATTAGGACAAAAGGAAGTGCAAATAAATCCTGAACTTTACTTAGTAGATTGGTTGTTGGGAGTGGTATTGATGTAGTAATTCTGAAACTATTTTCTATGTGTTACAGGATAGAGCAAATGAATCAATACATTGAACTCTCATTGTGGAATAAAGAAGATTTTAAAAAATGTAGAATGAGGGAACTTAAAGAAGAATCCTGTGATGTCGGATTTGAATTGTTCCATTTTAGATTATTAGTATACATATAGTATACATGTAATTATCTATAATAATCTATAATTCAACTATTTGTATAGTTGATATATGTATGCTTATATATATACATATATATAGATATAGATATAGATATAGTTGAGATATATATGTTGATCTCTCTCTCTATATATAGATATATGTACATATATATCCTAGAAGCAAAGTCACCCAAGTAGCAATGAGACCACCTAGTAGCCTAAGATTCGTTTCTAAATCCTCCTCCCCTCCAACCCCAACTAAAGGAAGCCAGGCTGGGCTCTGTGAAGAAATGACTTATTCTTGATCAGGGGTAGGGAAAATATAAACTAAGCCTAAAATATCTTATTTTGCTCAAAGGCATACTCAAAAACTGATGGAGACATGTCAAAAAGACATAAAAACTGGCTTACAGGGGATCCTACTGGCTAAACAGAAGAGCATTTGAAACTCACAAAAGAATAAGGAGATGTTTATATGGTTGTATTTGTTTTGTAGGACTTCCTTGAGCTATATACTTATGATTTGTGCATTTTTCTATAGGTTTGTTATTCTTCAATACAAAGATCATAGTGACTTAAAAAAAAAAGCTATGATACAAGCAGCAAAGGAACATATATTTTATTTTAGCTGAAAGAAGGGCCATACTATGAATAAATTGTCCCAACTATTATGAAAATTATGGAGTCCTACTATGGATATGGTGAGGAGGGTGAGGGAGCTCTTTTATTACCAAGAAACGCCAGGTAATAAATGTATAAGAATAATACAATTACAAAAACATCATTAGGCAAGATTCATCAATGGATGACAAAACCAATTGATGAAAGGTTCGTAGGAAACAGGATATATACTCAGTCTCAAAGTATTACCACTCAGATTGCTTACTAATTACAAAGCAAAAACACAATTCAAAAAAACAACAACAACAACAACAACAACAAACACATATAACTTCCAAAAACGGAGGGATCCAGAGAATATTATCTTAATCAAATAACCAAACAGCACCACCAACAATGGAACAAACAAATTAGGTGTCTCTGATACGGTGTAATATGAAGTATACAGTATCAATTAGGTAGTATTTTGGTCAAAAATGTTGAAACTAAATCTAACCGTGAGGAAACAACTAGGGAAATCCACACAGCATGGCACTCTACATGACATTGGCTTGGAATCATCAAAAATATCAACTCATGAAAGACAAACAAAAGTCAGGGAATGATTCTAAATTAAAAGAGTCAAGAGACATGTGACAACTAAATTAAATTTGTAACCCCTGATTCAACTTAAAAAAAGAAAATAAAAATAAGGAAAAAGAGATATTATAAGGTATAGGGGACATTAACAGAACATTTGAATATATTTGATAACATATCAATATTAAATTACCTGGGTATAATAATGGTATTATTACATATTGATCATATTGATATTGTTATTACATATTATTATTACCTATGATTATATATGATCAATATTGATCATATTGAACATTAAATGTTGGGGATAATATGCTATTTACAGATGAATTGTGAATGCTGTTTTTAAAAGTATATAAATGAGAAAAAGAAAGCAAATGAACAATTGTGAGAAAACATTAATAACTGAATTCTTGTGCATGGTATTTGGATTATCTACTGTTCTTGACTCCTAGCTTTTCTTAAATTTAAATATTTTCAAAGTAAAAGCTTGGGGGAAAAATAATTGGGATAAATCAAGGGTAGCTAGCATTTTTAAAATGCCCACTATATGTCAGGCCCTATTCAGAGGAGGTTGCAATAATAATTCATTTAATCCTCATAATTCTCTGTGACTGATACTAATAATATATCCATTTCACAGATGAGATAATTAAGTCCTATTGAGGTAGAATAACTTGACCCAGCTAGTATGCAGAGTAGTTAGAATTTGAACCTAAGTAATTTAGATTCATAGTTTGTTGTCACAGCCATGATACTTTTCTGCCCTTCAAAAGTAATAAATCAGGTTACCGCAACACACTTATTAAATAATATGAAATAATCTGATTAATAGAATAACTGCATTAATCATATCAGCATAATGATTATATGCATCTGATATCTCCTACATGCCCAACACAGAATTCTGGAGGATTCAATTTGTTCTGATTAGTTCTATTTCCTGTGCTGGAAAATAAAATCAGTAATAACTGGACACCAATAAACAGCCTGAAGTGGGGGAGGGAGTGTTAATTTTTATAAAGACAGCATTCAAAAATAGTATCTTCAGCTAACAGTATTATTTTTAAAATAGAGACTATAGGAAAAATCAAAGGATCAATATTTATAACCAGTAGGTTAGTCAAAGAAAAAGGAGCAGAAGTACAGGTGTTTCGAGATTCAGATTGTGTGAATCCCATTATAATGTGGTCCATTTCCTTAGGTGGTAGCCACAGAAGGCCCTGACGGAGGAGAGATTACATCATTAGTCAATTAATCAGTTTTTTCTCGCGATAGCGCACCAGGGTGCCCTCTTTAAACAAGAACCAGCTCACCAACAGTATCTAAAAGAGAGGAAAGTCATAGAATGAAAGAAGTAGACATGAAAAGCTATAGAGAAAAGAGACTGAAACAGACAAAGGTAGCTGTGCTATGAAAGAAAGTGAGAAGTGGAAAGGGAAATGTCAGGAATCAAAGGTTAAAAGAGAAAAGATCAGGATTTTTAAAAAGAGATATAGAAGTATCTTAGGAAAGAAATGGGATCAGTGAGGAGATAAAAATCACGACCAGAGCTGAAGCTAAAAGCACAAGGCAAGATATGGTGAATGCTGTGAAGTGTGTAAAGCCTGATGATTCACAGACCTGTACCCCTGTGGCAAATAATACATTATATGTTAATAAAAATAATTAATAATAAAACACAAGGCAAGAGGCAAAGAAGCAGTAAGAGAGCAGAGCCACTCACTTCATCACGCGCTCATTTATTCATTCAGTGAACACCTACAAGGCAGAAGGTACTCTGCTGAGCTCTGAGGGACACAAAGATCAATCAGAGGGTCCCTTGCCCTCAAAGAGCCCAGATGCTCATTGTGGCACATTCCTATTTTTCAAAAGTAATTCTAATGATTGCTGCCACACTTTAGTAAATTGTTAATACTTAATTTTATGTGTCAACTTGCCTGGGACCCAGGGTGCCCAGATTAGAACACTATTATGGGGTATCTGTAAGTGTGTTTCTGAATGAGATCAGCATTTGAGTCTGTGAACTCAGTAAAGCAGATGGCCCTCCCCAATGTGGATGGGCATCCTCCAATCCCTTGATGGCCTGAATAGAACAAAAAAGAGAGAATTCTGTACTCTCCCTGACTGTTGAGTTGGGACATCAGTCTTCTCTTGCCTTCTACTTTGACTTACATCATCAGTCCTCCAGTTCTTAGAACTATACCACTGGCTCTCCTGGGTCTCTGGGTTGCAGACGGCTGATTATGCAACTTCTCAGACTCCTGAGCACATGAACCAAGTCCTTTATATACATATACATACACACACACACACACACACACATATCTCTCCTATTGGATTTGTTTCTCCGGAGAACCCATCTAATACACTAATATTCTCACACTCAACATATACTTCCAAAAATTATGACAATTACATCACCTATGAAAGAGAGTACTTTTTAATGGCAGCTGTCATACTGAATGAGTAAATTTGTTATAGAAAGGAGACATGCTTATATTTCTGATACATGGATAGTATACAAAACAGAATCTTTAACTGGTGCTCCATATGGATATTTTCAACTTTGGATATAGCACACTTCATATTGGCCCCTTGTTTTGTTTTTGTTTGTTTGTTCATTTGGGTTTTTTCATCATCTTATTCCAGAGAGGTGAACATTAACAAAGGACAAGGTAAGCTAAAGAAAGAAGAAAGACAGATGAGGAGTTTAGGGACCAGATTTTCATTTGGTTAGCAATGTCCCACAGGACTTCGATGAAAAAAGCAGTAATGATGAATGGAATGAGTATCTGTCATATAGTATCCGAGAGTGAATTCTTGTAAAGGAAGATACAACAAGGAAGAAGCTCCCAACCAGATATCCTTACCTAGTATGTCACATATAAAGGTACCTAACTGGTATATGATTTGGGAAAATATAGAAATTGCCTTCTCGGTATGTCTCTGTGTATGATCTCAACTCTTACTAAGGTCGACAGACTCCCTGAAAAGCGTTGAATTCAAGTTTGAATGGGTGTTCCATACATCCAATTTAGAACACCCTCCTTCCCTGTGCCCCAGATCTACAAGAGAGGCTGAGGGGCATGGAAGAGCACCCATTATTTTTGACTGCTCGACATTTTTTTTTTTTTTAAGATTTTTAATTTTATTTATTTGACGGAGAGAGATCACAAGTAGGCAGAGAGGCAGGCAGGGGGGAGGGGGAAAGCAGGGTCCCTGCTGAGCAGAAAGCCCAATGTGGGGCTCGATCCCAAGACCCTGAGATCACGACCTGAGCCGAAGGCAGAGGCTTAACCCACTGAGCCACCCAGGTGCCCCGACTGCTCGACATTTGATTCCTGTGGGGGCACTTCTCCTCCCCAAGTCACTGTGGTTCTTCCGGAATCTCAATCGAGGGGCCTCGTCTCCCCTGCCAGAGGCTGGAATGTGAGTCAAGCTAAACAATTCGTATCTGCAGGTGGGGGGGATTTGTATGAACCACCTGGAAGAAGAGGGGGCTTCTGAGATCTTGGGTAATAGAATTCACACAAGTCTGAAGCGATTTGAGGACCGTTTTTTCCACCACAGGACTGAGACCGAAGGGAAAATTAACAGAGAAGAAACGGGCTATGAAGTGGGGTAAGAGCACTGAAAAACTGACCAGGAATCTATTACAAACTAGGTCCACAAGTTCTTTTCTAGCAATGTGGTCGTTTGTAATCTTTTTACAAAGAAGACTCTCTAAACTATATAACCTTCAAGGACACACAAAACCTACATCCACCCCTGGGAGAGGCAGTTTTAAATACTAATGAAGCACCGATCACCATCCATAACAAAAGCCAGTTTCACCCAATGGATCCTGCAATTACGTGAGCCAATATTCACCCTTTTCTTTTCTCTTGGGATAATCTGAGTTTGGTTTTATCCATCTGTAACTGAAGGTTAGCAGAAAATGCCACCCCAAAATATGCCTCCTTGGCATAACGATTATTTTGGGCTGATTATTTTTAAGAAACTGCAGACACAAGAGAAGCTCTAAACACAGGGTAGAAGTTACCCGTTTGTAATGGATGTTTACATTTATAAAGGAAATCTCCATTCTAAGAAGCCCCCTCTCTGTAGTAGGAAGAGAACGATAGCACTAAATCATAAGACAATCTTGCAGCGCCTGGCTAGCTCAGTTGGTAGAGTATGTGACTCTTGATCTTGGGCTGGTGAGTTCGAACCTCATGTTGCATGTGGAGATGGCTTAAGTAAATAAAACTATTTTAAAAATCAGTGGCACCTGGGTGCCTCAGTCAGTTACGCCTCCAACTCTTGATCTGGGCTCAGGACATGGTCCCAGGATCTTGCGATTGAGCCCTGCCATGAGCTCCACCCCCAGCAGGGAGTCTGCTTTGGGTTCTCCCTCTCCCTCCCCCCTGCTTCTTTCTCTTTCTCAAATAAATCAATAAATAAATCTCAAAAAAAAAAAAAAAAATCACAAGACAGGGGCACTTAGGTGACTCAGTTGGTTAAGCAGCTGCCTTCAGTTCAGGTCATGATCCCAGGGTCCTAGAATCAAGTCCCTCATGGGGCTCCTTGCTCAGTGGGGAGCCTGCTTCTCTCTCTGCCTGCTACTCCCCCTGCTTGTGCTTTCTCCCTCTGACAAATAAATAAATTAAATCTTTTTAAAAATCATAAGACAATCTTATCAATGGAATAGGCACTAACTCTGCAGAAGAAATCTTACCCTTATTCACTGTGCTTTTTGTGGTAACCTCCCATCACTGCCTACCCTTCTGTCTCTTTCTCTTTAGCTGAAGATGGTAGTTACGGTGGTAGCTTGGCCTTCTCGGGGAGCTTTACCCAGTTTTCCTGGGTATCTCCCATGTACATAAGAGGTATATAACGTAATAAAAGTCTGTTTTTCCCTTGTTAAGATGTCTTTTATTACAGGGGGTCTGAGCTTAAAAGCTCAGAAGAGTAGGGTGAAAATTATTCTTTCTCCCCTATACAGTTGAAAGCATCTGGAGATTTTAAGATGAAAATGAAATAATATATCTTAACTTCTGTCAGGAAAAAAATGGGAATCAATGCTATTTCAACTTTCAGAATATCTATTATATGCTATTATTTTATTCTTTTCCCACAGTTCAGAATGTGGTTTACAGTAGCTCAAACATCAGATTTATAACCAATTATGAGGAAACAAACCGTAGGGCAGTCTTTTTTTCAAAGATACTCCTTTTGATTGACTATAAATGATAATAAGGATTAAGGTGACACCAAAAAGTCTGACTTCATGATATCCTTTCACACTATTGCTTTCATCCAACATGGTTTTTTTTTAATTTCTCCACAGCACTGAGGACTTACTTATTCTCTACTGAGAGTTCCATTTCAATTCTCCTCTGTCTGCTGGTCCATAGGACTGCTAAGGAATCAATTCCCAATACTTAAAACCCCACCAACAGTGCTTTGACACCCATAGTCTTCCCCAAACATATTACAATTAGACATCTAAGAAATCTGCAAGAAAAGCATCTTTGGAAAAGTTTCATTTAAGCAAGACTGCCTTCTTGGGATTTCTTGTTGAAGAAGGTAATCTAAAAAGTGATCAACATTAGTAGAGGATATGCCACATTTTTTTTATTAGAAACGTGCAAACCAATAAAGATCTAGAGATTTTCTTCCATAGGGTCCCATAGATGCATGACTCAAGGAAAATGAAACTTGGTTCTTATTAAGGACTTTTCAAAAGCTACTTATAACTACAAATGTTAGAAAAAGTTAGATATTTATCACAAAAGAAACAAAATATTACATGTCCAAAAGATCAGGAAAGCAATCGAAATGGACACGTTGTCTATAAATGATCCATTTAAAATGACAAAGGAAATCGCCATGTTACCAGAGAGTAACCAGTTCTTACTCTGAAGAACAGCAGGCAGTGGGAGAAAAATGAATTGCGTGATTTTGAAAAAAGTCACTATTCTGAGCCGCGATTCAAGTCCTAATCAAGTCCTGCCACCACCCCCAACCCCTTGCATCCTCACCCAAAGGAACAATAAAATCTATACTAACCCCATCAAAAAGTTTGAAACCAAATTATCTTGCCCTAAGGAGCTACACACAGACACACATATAGACAACCCCTCCCCCAATCATCTCCACATCCGTCTCCACCTCCACCATCATCACCATGTTGGAGAACAACCACGTTGGTAGTAAAGGAATTAGAGAACTAAGTAAAGCCTCCTGGCCAGATGTCCTAATAGCTTCATTTAAACCCAGGAGTGGGTTCCTTGTAGGTTACTGGCTCTGGCACCAAGAGTACTGACATTTCTAGCCCTGTTTGTTTCTTTAACGGTCAAGAGAATATACAGGCATTTCAACTGACAAGTACAGAGACATCTGCAGTCCAATTTCCAGGTAGGTTTTCTATCAGAGTCTTTGTGGTTTTCAAAAGAAGTATTTTATGCTATTCTGATGGGAATCTCCAACAATAGTAGCTTCTGTCCGATAAATGCCCTAGAGAGTGAAACAATGAGTCTAAAGCAAAGGGAGAGGCGCAAAATTATTTTGTTGCGATAGGCAACACACAGTGAAAACAAGAGACTGCTGAAGTTTAAAAGGATAATCTATATTTATTCTGGTAAAGACTTTCCCCACGTCAGCACTTTAAATACCACTATAAAATGCTGACAATAATTATGTGAATGTTGCTATAAAAAATTAAATCTCTCAACTAATGGATTTCAAAGGCACTTCCGCTCCAGCCTTAAATACACACACATACACACACACACATGCGCACGCACACGCACACACACGCACACATTTCATCTTCTCTGTCAGGATTTCCCAAAATCAACTATGCTACAGGAAGGGCTCTATACTCTACTACTGCTGCTCCAAAGGCTGTGAGCCACGGCGCCCTGAACCAGAGGCTTCAAGCTTGGGCACACTGGGTTTCCCGTTGGGAGGTGTGGGGGCGGGGTGCACAGGCATTAGGAGCCTCACGGATTAGGTCATCCTAGTCACTCACTGAGTGACAGGACTACCAATGGAACCTCCCTGAAGTCTGGCTTCTCTCTCTGTGTACTGGTTATAGTCCCGTTTGTTACAGGGATTCAATGAGGAAATGTATGTAAATCACTTAGGAGAGCCTGGCTCACAAGGAAGTGTTCAGGAGGTAAAGCGGATGTATTAATGATTGTCACAAAGGACGCATCTTAAACAGAGGCCAGTCCTGGAGGCATAAGTGACTCAGGAGGAGAGTAGATACGAAGAAAACACAAGTAGCCAGTACCTTGATCAAAACTGACTGTGTATTGTTGGAACTGGAATGTCTATTGTTGAGATGACAGACCCAGCAGAGGATTTGGAATTTGGACAGAAAGGCAAATAAGACCTTCCTGGCTGTGGTAAGCAACTCCTTAATCTTCAGATGGATAGCCTGCTTTGACCTTTGCTACTCCCAGTGTGGCCCACACACCAGAACACTGGCATCATCTAGGAAATTCTTACAAATGGAGAATCACAGGCCCCACCCTTGACCTGCTGAATTATAATTTTAACAAGATCCTTAGGATTTTAACAAGACGTGTAAGCACATCAAAGTTAGAAAAGCACCACTGTTTGCCACATAATTCATTGTATAGCTAATCCCATATGAGGTGTGTTTCTGTGATCTTTGCTGCATAATAAACCACCCCCAAACTTAGTGACTTAAAACATCAAGAACAACCATGTATTTGCCCTACCTCTTCAATGTGGCAGGGGTCAGTAGGGTGGCTCATCTCTGTTCCAACACTCATGAGGCAGGAAGAGGGACTTCATCTCTTTATGGGAGACAAAGCAGGCAGACACAGGAACAGAAGAATTTGTTGGCAACAGTCTCTCACACCAGGTACCACAGGTAGACACAGTGAAGTGTCTGTTACTTTTTCACTTCCTGCCTCGCCCTGTTCTCCTGATTTGTGAAACATCCACTTTGTTTCAATTACACAACTATATGCAAGTCCCCATTGGAAGCATAAGGAATTTTAAGGCATGATATCTCCCCCGAAGGAACTTGTAATAAAATGGGTGAAACAAGGCTCAGATATCTTGAAGCTTTAGTAACAATAAAATACTGTAATAATAAAATATTTAAGTAGCAGTGCAAGATAATAATAGAAATGCTGTCCTAAGACAATAAACCATTCATTTAATTAATTTTGCATGCAGAAACCACTCTGAATGTTCAGAAAAAGAATGGAAGTGGAGGAGCAGGTCCACAGAAGAAGGAGGGATGTGCAGCCCGAACAAGATTTGCACGGGAAGAATAAGATGGATTTCAAAAAGGAAGGCCCAGTGAAATATACTTGGAGGATAACATAACCAGGGAGCCAAGGGAACAGGGTCATGGGGATGCGGGGGCTGTGATGAGTGTCTCTGCATGTTCTTTGGTGATGATTATAAATTCAATGTTCCTGAAAGAATTTCCTGCCTCATAACCTCCGCCTTTACTTCTCCCCTTAGATATGTTCATAAGCCATTTGTGGAAACCCCACCAGCAATATAACCCTGTATTAATAATGAAGGGTTTTTACTAACCTTATAAACTTTACTATACCTTGGGGTGGGGGGTGAGGAGGAAAAACAAACAGAAATGTAGGCATCGTCAAATGGCAACTTTTAAACTTCACTGTTCATTGTATGGGAACTAGCACTTTTCGTATTGTTAAGCAGCAACTTGAAATTTCACTCTTTCTTAGAAAATAAAAATGGAATGAAAGGTGCTGCTTAGAAGAGACATATAAATTTCAATCTCCACTGCAGGAAAATAAGCTCTGATTACACTACATAGTTCATACACCTCAATGTGCCAAACACTTGTTTTATTATGCATTCATGTATAATGAGTTGGTTTTCCAGCAACAGAGAATGAAATGTACAAGTTGTTATTTAACTTTTCTAGGAATGTATTTTTCTTCCTTCTCTTGTTTCTTCCTCCTTCCCCCCCAAAACACAACATGAGCAATGGGGTTGCTGAACAGTACCACCCATTCATTCCCTCTATAACAATGATTAAAACAACTTAACACATTGTTCTCAGGGCTTTGTGATATCACATATAACAGCAGAGTATGACACAATTTAGGACCATACATTTCAAACAAGTGCTCTTTAACTTGTTGGGGCGTAGAGAGAGCTTTTAAAAAGTTGATAGTAAGCATTATTACTCCTTTTTAACTTCTATTTGTGGTTGAAAAGGACCAGGGCTAGGAAACCAGGGACTCCCTAGCATTTTCATAAATGGACCCAATAGAAATTCAGAGTCTGTGGATTTGAACCAATTTGCCATTTAGTCAAACACGTTTCTGAATAGTTATCCTGGACAGGAAGGATGGAACACTGGAAGAAAGTGGTTGTGCTGTATTCTGTAGAGTCATGGCAAGAAATAAAGAAAGAAGGGGAGTCACCACCTCAATACTAAAAGTGTCAGTGCAATGATATCCTAATAAAAGGTGTTCTATTAGAAGTTATAAAAATCCCATACCAAGAAACACTCTCAAAACAGAAGTCAGGTGCAATGCAGCCCAGAATCAACCAAAGACATCTTTATGTCAGGGAATAAAAAGATACCACTATACCATCTCTACGATTTTCTTAATTTATAATTTTTGAATAGATTATATAAACACGATGCAAAAATTAAAACAATACCAAAAGTACAGTGAAAAGTCTTTTCATCCATGCTGTTAAAAATCTTTTGTAGTCTTCAACATATACATATATACAGATATTTTTAAAATTTCAATGACAACAAATAATAGCATAGTCTAGCCCTTTTTCCACTTAACAATATCATAGAGATGGTTCTATATAGATACTTTCTTTGTAATGGCTTCACTGTGTTACAAAGTATAGATATTCCATAATTTATTTACCTAATCCCCTATAACTTGGACATTTGAGCCATTCTGAATCATGTTATTAAACAAAATGCCATGATGGATATTTTTGCACACAGATTTTTGTGCACCTGCATGACCATATTTCAAAGATAAAGTACTAGGAATGAAACGGCTAGGTCAAAGGGTTGTGTGCATTTTATTTCGATAGTTATGGCCAAATAGCATCCCAAAGACAATGCACCAATGTATACTTCCATACCTGATACCAATATATCATGCATTGAAGGAATTCCGAAATAACCAAAAGCTCATTATCATTTTTCTGTCAAATGATTCTTTCCCTTGAAAGTGGGGGATGGGGGTAAGTACCATCTATTTTTAATTATAAGTGTAGGTAGGTTATAATTACTATTGTCCAAGACTCAAGGCCACTTCATTACCCACTGCACCATTCTGTCCTCACAGTGCTATAATTCTAACTGGTCAGATAGATATTTAATTTGCAGACCTCCTCAGAATACAGATTATCTGCATTCTGCAGACATCTGCAAAAAGCCATCCGCAAGTGCATATTTCATGGCTGAATATTTTTACATAACATCAGCTGGAGCCCATCGTGCCAGTATTCTCGCCAAGTGTCACAACCTGCTCTATTATATCAATAGGCAGCTTCAATTAGTCATTTTCTCCCCATGGTGACGACAGCTGTAATAGCATGCAGTGGTCTGATGAAGTTTGTAATACAAAGTAGAGATGGGGGTACTAAAAGAGGATACAAAATTAGAATAGCATTAAAATAAATTCCACCACCCAAGTAGTCATTTGGGGAAATGACAACATTTCTGAAACAGGATTCAAGAATGAATACAAAAATGCAATTACTTTTGAAAAAGATGGATAAATAAATTCACCATGGGAACACATTCCTGCCCCAGATAGAACTCAGGCTTTTATTGACTAATTAGTCATTAAGTGTCATCTCAAAAACAACTATAAATAAAAGAATATTTGGTAAATAGAAAAAAAACCTGTAAGCCTTAAAAAAAATTGTAAGATGAAAATAAATGCCATCAGAGAATGTTCCTGTGAAAGCATGATACAGTAGTAAATAAATTAGAAGGCCTGACAGGGTTGGCACCACCCTCAGAATTTATTCCTAACCTTGCTGCTTTCCCCTCATCCACTAGGATCGCGGGGCTCCAAGCCATGCTCACCTCCCCTGACATACAGCCACAGCCCCCTAATTGCCTGCAAGCCTCTCCTCTTGTCTCCTACAGCCTCTTCTATCCATAGCAGCTGAAATGATTTTTTAAAAATATAAATCAGATCACGTCATTTCCTTCCTTTCAGCCCTCCAGTGGTTTCCTTCTCCCAAATGTAAAATCCTTACCATGGCTAAAAAGACCCTAAGCAGTCCAGTTCTGCCACCCCTCCAAGGACATGACCCAACGCTACCTCCTCATCCGCACTGGCCTCCACCAAGCAAAATCTCAACGCAGAGCCTCAGCAAAATCCAGCTTCGGGGCGGGGTGGGGGGCGGTGGAGCGTGTTTTCCCAGATACTCACGAGCATCGCTCCTTCCTTCATACTTGTCCTCAATGTCACCTCATTAGAGAGGGATTCTTTGACCACTTAATCTATAAAACGACCCCAAGCTCTCTCAATGCAGGCTTATTGACTTTCCTTATACCACTTACTCTACTTTACATATTAGGAAGTTATATGTGTGTCGATTTATTATTTATATCCCCTTCTAAAATGAAGTTTCTATGAAGGCAAGAAGAAGGGAAAATACAAATTGTGCATCCCAACCAGACACAAAATCATGCTATGATTGTGAATTATACTTACAGTGGAAGAAATATCCTCTAACATACTTTGGATCAAATTCATTCAACTCACCAAACACTTAATGAGCTTTTAGTTATATATGGGATTGCTATATTATGTGTATAATATTTATTACATTGTGTCTATGTATGTGTAGATACAACAGTTACAATATCTGTACAATATCTGTAACACTTAGTTATATAGACGGTTCCAGAAACATAGGTCCCAGGATCTATTCCTGGAAATAGAAACTTACACAGAGTTAGGGGGACATTTTGTATGCAAAACACAACTATTGAAACAATACATGTCAAGAAGTTTGAGGAGAGATCTGTATAGGCTAAGAGGGTGAAGGAATGTTTCAAAAAGAAAGATGGAGAGGATCTGGAAAAGGAAACCAGAAGGATGAGCACACAGGATGGGCAAAAACATAGATTAAACCAGTGGTCCCCCAAATTTAGGGTAGGAAATCCTGGTGCTACGTGGTCCACTGACAAGGCAGAGCAAAAACTGATAAAGTTCTATCCCCTTCAATCCTCTTTTAGTTTTTCAAATTCATTCAGTGAGAAAGTATTAATTAGTGTTAATATGTTAATATGCTAATCTGAATTACATCTCTTTATTTTTGTTGTATTTTTCTTTAAAGATTTACTTTCCTATTTGTGGTGAGGTGATCTATTTTCTATTTAGGGAAAATATATGAGTTTCTTTATCTATAAGCTTATTTAAGTAAATGAAGTGAGTTATTTTAAAGCCAGCCATTAAGTCAACCACAGATCACGTAGCTGGGACACCACCTGCCCAGATCCAACAGAGCCCATCTTTAAAGGAAGCAAAGGGGGCTCAGCAGAGAAGAATGGGAAGGTAAACCCTTGTCAAAATGCAAGATGCTTCATGGCAGGCTAAGGATTTTGAAAAATATGTAGGCCTGTAGTTTCCCAGCTTGTTACAAAGCCAAATTCCTTTGAAACATCCTTTGTATGAGATTGTGGCATGTCCCTTATTTTCAAGACAGCATGAAATATAACAATCTTCAATTCCATTATACAAACTTAAAGATGAAGTTTTAAAAAAAAGGAAATACAATTTCATAGTGCATGTGAATAAAGGAGGCCCCCATTTATACAGAGGAGAATCTACTAGGCACAAAGCTGAGTAGAAAGTGGATACAAAATGATAAATGGAAGATACCCAGCATACAAACAAAACTATTTTTCAAATGTCTGCTGGGTATTTATTTACGACTATCTAATTACTAACACTATGTTGGGCTTTGGGCTGCACAGGGTGTAGATGGGCTGGACTTAAGCCTCAACTTGCCATTCACTAGCTGTGTGAGTTTCTTATGTCACTGAATATAGTGTTCTCAATAAAATGGGGGATAATAGCAGTAATCACCATAAAGCTGGGCTGAGATGCAAATGAGTAAATGTATGTAAAGCTCTTAGCATCATGTTTGCCTACAACAATTGTGTGTCTATGCAGAGGGGTGGGAGAGGCACATGTTGACCAAGAACACGTTCAAGAGAAACTTGTGGAAGAAAAGCTTAAAATTGCAGAGTTTCGCCATTTAAATTGCATTAACTTAATACTTCATGACTTGGCAAAAAAAAAAAAAATCCCATGTTATTCTATTGTATTGATACAATATCTCAAAGGCATATAAAGAAGGAAAATTATCTGGACTAGTAGAGGCAGATGGTATTGGTATGTTGGAGATGGTGGTGGTCGAGGCAGGTGTCGTGCTTGCAATAAAAGGGAATTGGCAGTAGAGGCCGTCTCGAGAAGGTGATATTTTAGATGAGACCAACCTGAAGCCTCACAGGAATTAGTTAAGGAAACAGGTACATGAAGGTCCTCCTCCCCAAGGGAACCCAAACTGTCACGGCTCTGGGGGAGAGAAAACATCACAGGTTCCATGAACCTTCAATGAACTGTAGGATCAAGATGGGAATGAGAAAAGGGGGTTTGGGGAGGACTACTGCTGAAGAGGTAGAACTTCCAGTCATGTTTAAAGAGCTTAATTATGAGGCACCTGGGTGGCTCAGTGGGTTAAGCCTCTGCCCTTAGCTCAGGTCATGATCTCAGGGTCCTGGGATTGAGCCCTGCATCAGGCTCTCTGCTCGGCAGGGAGCCTGCTTTCCCTTCTCTCTCTGCCTGCCTCTCTGCCTACTTGTGATCTCTCTCTCTCTCTCTCTCTCTGTCAAATAAATAAATAAATTCTTTAAAAAAATAATAATGAGCTTAAATTATATTTTCCTGAGGGTAATGAGAAGCCCATAAAGGATGTTAAGCAGAGAAAAGGTGATCCCATGATCAGACTGTCAAAATTAGAAAACCACTGCTAAAGGGAATGGGGAACCATTGAAGAGTTTTGAGTTACCATAAAAACGATTTATAAAATGTCACACATAATTTTTTCTTGAGTTAACTGTATACATGTAGAGTCAATCAATAACTCATTAAGGTGTTTGCCTAGTACCTACTATAAACGAGAAACTGTGCTTGCATAAGGATAGGAGAAGAAAACTTAATCAAAATAAGCAGGGCTAAGACTTGAAAGGTGAAGGACATTGCTGAGAGATGGGTAAAATTCCAAAGTTGGGAATCAGCGGAGCACCATGTGAGAAAACACATTCCAGGATGATTAAAACATGTAATCCCTGGACAGCATGAAATCATTCATGCAACAAGAATTTACTGAGCACCTCTTATGTGCTAGCTTTGTGCAGGCACTGGTGATACATTGATGAAGGAGGAAACACTTAAAATAAGAAAGACAACAGTAACTTTTGTCATTGCAGATAACAGTAGGCTGATTATTAAGAGTCTGAGAGTCAGAAAAACAGAAGAGCAGTGCCTTAATTTAAGGAGGCCTGAAGAGGCAATGAAATATTTTTAATTAAAACTTCTCTACTGAGAATAGACAGTCTCTGAAAGCTTGTGTAAACCATCAATGAGTTACATGCAGATATATTAGTGATGCTATAGCTTTTAAAATGACATTATACCTTCTAAAATGTCAAATAATTTTGAATGTCAAATGCCACGCCCGCAAAAAAATTTCAATCATGCGTTGTCTGGTCAATCCCAAATCAAAACAAACTACTTAAAGGTGAAATGCTCATTCCTTACACTGTAGAAGAAATGCCTCAGTTGTAGTCAGATCTGCCCTTGTCTTGGTAGAAGCTTGGTGCTGATATTGACCCAGCAAGTCAGCTAAGGTCCATTTGGGGCAACTCAAGAAAGGGAGAAAACATGGTCCCCATCCAATGCTAACCTTTCCAACTCAGCCCCTGGTCATGCCAAGATATCACAGTGTAATAATGGTAATTTAATAATGTAGTCAGCCGGGCTCAGCCCACATTAGAAAGCCCAGGAAAATAAATGAGGCTTGCAAGCCAAATAGAGAGAAACTTCTCTGGGCAGCGCCTGCAGCAGGGAGATACCTGGTAATGAAGTACCTGCTGTCTCCATTCATTATACAGGAGGTAAACCTTAAAAGAGAGCCTGGAAAGGTAAAGGTCTCAACATGGAAATAAATAAATAAGCTCACCGGCCATGGCGAGATCTCTGAAAATGACTCGGAAAGACTGCCCAGAGATTTTTCTGTGGGGATGTGGCAAAATTTCATCAGATGTCAAGGGAGGTAATTATGTGCTTGGGCACATTTGCTGGATAAATTGGCCTCCTTACCTTCATCTGCCCATGTGGGCACCAGAGACAGAAACTGTGTTTAAACTCTGCTGTGTTCTCTCTGACTTTTACTATAAAAAAAGAAATAAAAATGTGTCCTGGGTGCTTGGCAAATCAGTCTCGTGTTAGATGGGGACCCATTATCTTTGACCTTCACATTTTTGCCTCTTCTGACTCACAGTAAATCCTCAGAAACTCTTTCAGGTAAAGATATATATCATTTCTGGGAGGTGCTCACTTTCAGGAGGAAGCTCTTGTTTTGGTAATATAAAGTTGAAGTAAGTGATTTCTTTATTTTTAATTTCAATTAGTCTGTTACTTGTCCAAATTTTTGAAAATTCACCTAAAATGGGGTGCTTGGGTGGTGCAATTGGTTAAGCATCTGACTCCCGGTTTTGGCTTAGGTCATGATCAGCTCCACATGCCACACTGAGTCTGCTTTAAGATTCTCTTCTCCCCGGGGGTGCCTGGGTGGCTCAGTGGGTTAAGCTACTGCCTTTGGCTCAGGTCATGATCCCAGAGTCCTGGGATCAAGTCCCGTATTGGGCTCTCTGCTCAGCGGGCACCCTGCTTCTCCCCCTCTCCCTCTCTCTCTGCCTGCCTCTCTGCCTACTTGTAATCTCTGTCTGTCAAATAAATAAATAAAATCTTAAAAAAAAAAAAGATTCTCTTCTTCCTTGGCCCCTCCCCCCTGCATGTGCACGCATACTCTCTCTCTTTCTCTCAAATAAATAAAAATCTTTAAAATAATTTACCTAAAATGATGCAAGTTTTGTTTACTATGTTAGTCCCATGTAAAGCTAACATCCATGCCCCTCCTTTATCTGCCTTTCTTCTCCAATTACTAAGACACTCGAACATTTCTCCATCTTAGCTTCTGTACAGAAAAATTCTGACAGGTAGCTCTGGCATTCTCTATCACTTCTGAAACCAGTAATGAAATGTCAGAGGAAGAACAGTTAATTAAAATTGTGGAATCCACTACGCATCCACTCAGAGTCAATAAAAGTGCAATTAAAAATACCTTTCAACACATGATATAACTAGTGTAAGTCACATTTTTAATAACATTTGGCTTTTAAAAATCAAAAATCATTAATATGAACCAAATGCTCAGTAAACACTTCTTCATTGGCTATGAAACACCTTTAGCTCAACAAGTGCAGCAGATTTGATATCGAGTGCCATTAAGAAGGTGTTGTCTAGTCATAAACCAAAGAACATGTCTATAATCTGCAGGTAATTTATGGAATAAAAAATGTACCTGAGTCTCCCACACAGGCTTACCTAAGCTATTATCTTTAACAAAATTTCCTCGTAAGGCTGTCTGGGTGCCCCAGTCAGTTCAGTGTCTGACTCTTGGTTTCAGCTCAGGTCATGATCACATGGGTCATGGGATCGAGACCCACATCAGGCTCTGCGTTCAGCAGGGAGTCTGCTTGAAGACTCTTTCCTTCTGCCCCTCCCCCGACTCTCTCTCTCTCTCTATGAAATAAATAAATAAATCTTTCAAAAAAATTTATTTCACATTCTCAGGTTACTTCATAAGAGAGAATTGGCATAGAACAGCAGTTGAGAGTTCAACTCTGGGCTCAAGCACTCTGTATTTCAACCCTGCCTCTGCCACTTACTAAACAGGAGGCTGCAATCACTTGGCTTCATTTCTCTGAATCTCTCTTTCCTTATCTGCAGAATGAAGAAAATGCTCTTCACTCACAGGGCTGCTGTGAGGATTAAATGAGATAATACGCATAAAGCATATTAAATAGTGACGAGGACCTTGTAAAGGTTGCATACATATATAAGCTGTTCTTACTTGACATCTTATTCATTTAAAAATTACATTCCTTAAAAGGGCCTGGTGACTTAAGAAATTCATACACTTGAAGTATATTCATTTATTTTGCCCTACCTCACTATTCATTTTTGTTTTGTTTTGTTTTACATAAAAAATTAGGGAGATGATATTTCGGGGTCCCTTAGTTCCGAATGCTGCCTCTCATTTTTAGTACAGATCTCTGTTAAGCAAAGGGGAATGAGGGGGTAAAAATTAGCTCAGAAGCTGCCAGCTTCTCTTGCTTATAAACTTAACTCCTTATGACTCAAACTGCATTCCCCTAAAGCACTTGTGAAAGCCCCCGATTTATAGAAGTATTTACGTTGGGGCTTGGGGTTTGTTTTTTCAGGTTTATCTCTGGGAGAGCTTGCTAGAGCTAACAGTCCAGCAATTTTATTAAACTCTGTTCAATTTCAGCATTTTTTAAAGAGTCTATAGAAACCACACTGGCAGTGGCTATTTAAACTTCCCAGTGGATGCCAAAAATAATAAAAGGACACTTAAATGACCATTTTTGAGCAGAGCCAACAGCATGTGGCCTAATTATCCAACTACATGAAAAATCCTACAGATTTTTAGCAGAGTGTAAGGGTTTGATATGCACAATCCAGCAAGCAAACGGTCACCTCACTGGGGTGTGCAGAACTTTTCAAGTCTAAATAGAAGGTCCGGGTCTATCGGGGTAAATTTCTCCTCTGTTTTCCCTTCTGATTAATTCATAAGAAATGCTAAAGGAACAGACAGTAACAAGTTGATATAGCTAAACCACTGATGAGTACAAGCAAAGAAGTATCATGTGCTAAGGGCTCTCCTTCATTTATTTCCATTAAAATCTTCTGAGGTAGGGATTAGTATGCACAGAGGAGGAAATCAAAGCTCAGAAAGGGTAAATGCCTTGTGCCAGAGAGGAGGGTCAGAGCTGGTGTCCTGGCTTTTCTCCATTTACCCCTTGGGATCCTTAGTCTGCTCTGTTGGTGGTCTCTCTCCTACAGCCCTCTGCGGACTCAGATCCCAAGCCCACTGGCTTCCGTTGAATTAAGACAATGGCAGGCAGCTTTCCCTAATTATTCCTATCTCAGAATCATCTCCCTTTTATTTTGTTCTCCTCATCATTGTGTAAATATTATCATACACTTGTTTGTGAATTTATTCAACAATAGTTATTGGGAGTCTACCCTATGCCAGGAACTCTGTTTAGGTGCTGGGAATATTGTGGTAAGGAAGACTCACAGGGTCCCATGCCCTATTTATTTTCTCTTCTTTTCTTTTCCAACTTAGATATTAAATATAAGGGATTTCTAGGTGCAGCTGGTTAACCATCGAACTCTTGGTTTCAGCTAGGTCGTGCTCTCAGGGTTGTGAGATGGAGCCCTACCTCGGGCTCTGCACAGAGTCTGAGATTCTCTCCATCTCCCCCTCGTGCACCTGCTCTTTCTCTTTCTCTCTCAAATAAATAAATAAAGATTTAACAATATATAAGGGATTTCTGAGAATCCCTTCTATATGACTTCTACAAATCTTTTGGACAGTGCTGGACATACTATGGATACTCAATAGTTGATGGATAAAAGAACAATTAATGGATAAAGGAAAGTCATCTGAAGTACCTACAGGACCAGCACAGAAGGTAGCAAGCCTGAGACTCATTAATTTGCTGAGCAAACCCATAACAATGCTGCTCATTAAAATAAGAATTAAGAACAATAATATGATTTCACTTACATATGGAATCTAACAAATAAACATAAACAGACCCAAAAATAAAGAGAACAAATCAGTAGTTGCCAGATTACAGGGGTCAGGAGGATGGGCAAAATAAGGTGAAGGGGAGTGGGAGACACAGGCTTCCGGTTATGGAATGGAGTCACAGGGATGAAAGGTACTGCTCAAAGAATATAGTCAATGGCATTGCCACAGCATGTATGGTGACAGCTGGTCGTTACACTTGGGGTGAGCAGAGCATAACCTATAGACTTGTTGAATCACTGTGCTGTATGGCTAAAACTAATGTGTCCTTGTATGTCGACTGTACTTGAACAAATAGAATTTAAAAATTAAAAATAAAATTTTTTATGAATTAAAAACATTTTTTAAGAATGAAAAGAAAGAATGATGATATTTGGTGTTTAAAAAGGTGAAGTAAAATGAGCATTCTCATAAACCACCGAAATAAGTATGAATCAGTGCCACCTCTCTATATGGCAATTTGCTAAAACACCACAAGCAAGCCTGTGACTCAAGTAATTAGCTTCCAGAAGTAAATCTTAACTATAAAGCCAAATATATGGTCAGAAGTACATCCAAGAGTAATTAGAAAAAATGTTAATGGTAATAACCTGAGTGTTCAACCACAGGGGATTAATCAATTAAGGTACACCATATAATGAAATACTACAAATTATTACAAATCATGCCCTACCATATAGTTCAGGACATGAACATATTCACAATCTATTATGAACCGAGAAAGGAAGATACAAATATGTAGAATATCTGGTTTTTGTTTTAAAAAAATTTATATATGCAAAGTAAAAACTCTAAAATATTGCTGTCCCATAGAAATATAATAAAGACACATTTTTTAAATTTTAAAATGTGTAGTAGTCACATTTAAAAAAGTAAAGGGAGGGGAGCCTGAGTGGCTCAGTCGGTTAAGCGTCTGCCTTCGGCTCAGGTCATGATCTCAGGGTCCTGAGATGGAGTCCTGCATCTGGCTCCCTGCTCACTGGGCGGTCTGCTTCTCCCTCTCCCTCTAACCCCTGCTTGTGCTCTCTCTCTCTTTGTCAAATAAATAAGTAAATTTTTTTTAATTAAAAAATAAAAATAAACAAGTAAAGAGATCTAGGTGAAATTCATTTAATGATATTTTATATAACCCAACATACCAAAATAATAATAATTTTTTTTTCTATACTAAGCCTTCAAAATCTGCTATGTAGTTTATGCTTGGCACATGTCAATTCAGTCTTGACACATTTTAAATGTTCACAAGTGACGTATGGCTAGGGGCGACCATACTGAACAGTTCAGGTAAGCCTTAAAAAAGCATGCTTAAAGAAAAAGAATTTGGATGAATTTGTTTTCTCCTCTCCCCCTTTTTTTACAGTCATCATTTGTAATTTTACTATTGGCATATACTATTTCTATAATATGAAAAACAAAGTTTTTTTTTAATATTAGGAACAGAGAGTTTTTTTCTGTCTCTGGAATACTTTCTGACTCATCCTCTCTGCCATTCAAGGACCACACAGTTCCCAGAACTACAAGACTGCTCTCCTTCTTTCCCTCCCTTTACACACACTTGAAAACGCCGTCTCGCTTCAGTCCTCCAGCACTCGAGTAGGGATCAAACGGTGTTGCTGTTCAGAGTGGCTGCTAAGCCAGGCCCTGCTTTCCACGGGGGCCACCCGGAATCTGTTAGGACCCCAGGCACGGTGTTAGCAGCTCCCTCGGGTGTGTGGAAGGGCACAGAACGGGACCAGAAACTGCTTAATTTGAGGTTAATTAAATAGTGATGACAAGCCTTAATCTCCAACTCGTCGTCAGACTGTAAACACTGTTCGCAGCTGCAGCAATCTGTAATAACCCTGTTGAGAGAAATCTTGACCAGAATGAAATGAGTACATTGGTTACCCATGAAGCGAAGAGAGGCGAGATCGAAGAAAGCTATGCCCTTGTAAAACCAGGAGACACAGAGACCCAGAAGGAGAGAAATTAAAGAAATTAAATATATTGAATCTGATTCCTGCACAGCCCAATTAAAAAAAAAAAATCTCTGGAGGTTGAAAGAAAAGATGGAGAAGCTGACCCATCAGCTGTGTAGGTGGGAGACACTGAAATAGCTCCACCTCTACTGACCACCGATGGGATGTCTGAGGGGGCATCTGGAATAGGTGGCTGTTCCCTTGGAAGTGAGCTACAGCAGTTCGCCAGAGGAGAGGGAGCAGGGTTAGGGTCACGCTGTGCTGGGAATTTACTATGGTTCAGGTGTTTCACAGGTAATTGATTGGCAATTCTCACAACGATTTTATGAAGTGGGTATTCTTATTTCTGCATTTTAAAGAAAACACTAAATCTCAAAGAAGTACCCTACCTTGTCTCAGGCCATGAAAAACAAGGACAGAGCCCAGATTTGAACACAGACTAACTCCCTAACATTGGTTCAAAACTTGGGGCCACCCTGTAAAGTGGGGCAATATCAAGGAAGTGATCAAAGTGAACAGACAGGTTCATGAGAAAGATGGACAAAAAAGAGCCACAATTCTCCTAAGAGGATCCAAGTAGGAAGTTGGAGGGCCTGGTAAACAACAAACCAAAGAAAAAAAAAACCCTGCAAGCGGAGTGAAGGTTTTTATACCAGTGCTCTAAATGCACCCCTGAAAGTGTCCTTCCTGGCCTCACTGGCCTGGAGAACATTTCCACAAGCCTCAGGGCCCAGAATCAGCATGCAGCTGTGAAGCCTTCTGCAAAGTTCCTAGTGAGAGACTTAGTTTCTCTGTAAACAAAGCAGAGGGCATTGGGGGTGAAGGACCGGACACTATGTCCTACGGAAAGAAAGTTAAAGGAAATGAGAGTCTTAATTTGAGGATGAGAAAAACTGGAGAAGGGAAAGAACCATGACAGTTGTTGTCAAATAGTTAAGGGACTAATAGGGAAGGTTTTAACCCATGCATTCTTCCCTAAAACTTTTTGGGACAAAACAGGCACTTATTCACATGTTACATTCCCGAGCATTGAGATTGTGTTGGAGAGATACCAGTGATCGACAACAGACACAATCTTGTTTTCAGAGTATGTACTTCTAACAGGGGTCACATACCCATAATAGAACAAATCACACAAAAACATGAAAAATGGCGGTAAGTATTCCAAATAGAAGGTAAATGAGACAGGATGGTTTTATATAAAATAGGAAACTGGAACCAATAGAGTTTGTAAGGAAATAAGCTTTATTTCATTATTTGGAAGAACTTCCAAACAATCCGCACAGCCCAGAAATGCCTCCATGAATGAATATACTTCCCTTCTGGGTATCGGACCTGCCCAGGCTGAGGGCAGGAAAACACAAGGGTGCAGCCCGGGGATGACTTCTCAAGTCTCGTCCAGCTCTAAGAAACTGGGACTCCAGCATTCTAAACAAAATATTTTCTCAGAAGGCAATTGGAATTTCTAGGAGACTCAGGAAATGTGTGCAGAGAAGAATCACTTTCTGGGTATGCAGAGGAGTCACAAGAAACAGAGTTTCCGAAACTGCTGGGTAGCCCTCTGCACTTCCCTTCACAGCACTGATGCACTTCTGTTCTATTCACTGCCTGGAAGCTTCATGTGGACACGGGTAATGAGCTTGCTCATTACTGAATCCTCAGTGCATAGCTCATAGCACATAGTAAATATTTGTTAAAGGAACAAATGTAGACAGTACTAAAATGTACTGGCGCAAACACACCTCACTTATAAAAACTTTGTTCTAGTGTTACGGACTTCATAAATGAACTTTCTTGAATAACTAATGAACATGAAAGTCAATCAATCACTTGCCTCCTGATTAATTGCTAGGGTCCCCTGTCCAAGTGGCCACTTAGTTCCATTAAGAATTAATAATTTTCCACGGAATAAATATACACTATACATAGAACATCAAGAGTTCCAGTGTTAATAAGCAATTAAGTAATGCAGAAAGACTAAGAATCTATTAACTAAGAGAGAACTCCATGAACTTGCCCTCTAAGTCATCGTTCATTTATTACCCACTTCTCTTCTAAATTTTAAAATTATTTAGCCAGGAAAAAAGTAGGCTTGCAAACAGAATAATTAAGGTTAATAGAGTGACATATTTTCGTTAACATTTGCAGGCCAACAAAACATGTTTTTGTTAAAGATCTGAGATATGTTATTCCTTCTAAACACATTAGGAAAGATCAATACAAAACTGAAGAACTATACTTAAAATGTTAAGGGTCTATCACTGAAAAATTATGAACCGTGCTACAGAACTTAGCCAGGTCAGAGCTAAATTAAATTATTGATCTACATTCATTTTTTCCCTTTCTGTGTGACTATCTCTTGATTTTTTTTATAACATACATTACTGCCTATAGAGCAAATGAATCATCTTATTCTAGTCCCAGCATGTCTGCTGACTGTTTTCTAAAATTAATTGTCGTGTTGATAGCGTTCAGACTTACAAACTGAGCTACGCTCACATAAACATCTAAATATTCAACGTAAATTTTAAAAGCACTTGTGGCATGAACTCAAAGAGAGAGGGCAATTTTCATTTTTTTCAGTACAAAGAATGCAAAGAAAAAATGAAATGCTATTTTTCTTGATATCATTTCACTACTTGATGGTACTTGATACATTTCATTGACGAGGCTAAAATGTATTCACTTGACTTTTAAACAATGACTTCACTGTATTGCTAAGCAAGGTGATGCAATCAACACTTCACAAATTAAAGTCTTTAACTTTTCAGACCTAAATCTTCCTAGAGATATATAACCTCAAATTCTATAAGCAGTTTCACTGATAGCTTTGGGGATTTCTTTAAATCAAAGAACTCTCATCCCCAATCAGCTTCCGAAGTGACAGAAGAATGTGTTTTGAATTAGGATTTTCTCTCACCTGCTGAAAAGGGAAAATGGGTAAATATTTTGTAAGAAATGTAAATTCCATAGACCCCGTTAATTCATGAAAAAGGAAGCTGACAGAAGAGTTCTTAGTAGAAATGATCTTGAATTTGGGGCTGTATTTAGCCAGCAGCTTTTGCCTACTGGGAAAATATTTTCTCTTTAATGAAGTAGTGTCAGACGCAGAGGCCTCTTCATTTTCTCTAATGGAGACACGATCATTCTGACTTGTGCTCCAAATGAGGTAGAAATTATCCCTAATGTGTAGTTCGAACATTTGTATCAAAATATAGTGAAATGCTGTTCCAGAGTCTGATAAGAAAAATCATGGGAGCTCACAAAATGTCTGACTCCCTCAGGTGGAGAAATGGGCCACTGCCTTTCCTCACGCCGATTGTCACTGCCAGAAGCTCCTGCCATTAGGGGCATGTCCCACGGTCTCACACAAATGCCAATCCCTGTCGATGGACAAGGGGATTCTGGCCTCACAGCATGCCTGAGGGACTCTGCTTCTCCACAGGCCTGCTCCAAAGCGGAGCGCTCTTTGCACTCGAAATCAATGTCATCCCCTGAAAACTCCAAGAGAAAGTAAAATAACAGCAGCAGAAATGTCTCCTGTGCACAGTCTCTCCCCGCTGTGCTTCCATCAGGTGACAAGAAGCAATACGGAAAACCGAGCAAGCCAGGGCTGAAGAGAGAAAAACCACAGAAGCACAGAACTTGGGAGTGGAAAGGGGCAAAATTTCAACTAGAAAAAGGCTCGAGCATTCTGTGTGAAAATACAGACTGTCACCTGCAGGAGGCCCCAAATGAAGGTCATCAGTCATATCTGAGGAAGGTCCTTCACCCGGTTTTGGCACCGTGAGCCTTGCTGTTCTTGGCACATGGTACAGAGTCCCTGTCGCAGGAGGTGGACTCCATGAAACAAGCTCCCAAGACCAATGCATGAGCCCAGAACGTCAGAGCGGGAGTGTACAACCTACAGTCTATCTGCCACACAGAGGTCGTAATGACCAGTACATTCCCTTCCTGAAATGTCCTCCGTGGCATGCCAAATCCCAATCAGACAGCGATCTGATGTGTAAGGAATCTCAACGAGAGGAGTTCATTTGATGAATTGAATGTTAAACCGCACCAAGGAGGATGAAGTCACCAATGGGAGAAAACCCGCTGTGCTGGCTGCAGCTCTCTGCATCCTTTGCCATAACAGGGACATCCTGGCCAAGAGAACAACAATGTTCTAAGTTCCTCATAGGAAATCCATCCTCCTCCTCCTTCTGCTTTTCCATGGTCCAACCCAACATACAGGCCTCCGTTACATCAAAGTAGGAGCACACACAGAGTTCTATCTGGTTGCTTTCCTTTTAATTAACCAGGGCTCATAAATAGCTTTCCATGCCATGAAGTAAAACCATGATGGATATTCTTGTACACACTTCTTTGCCAAACCCTCTGATTTCTCAGGGAACATTCCCAGATACAGAATTGTTGGGTCAAAGGGTAAGTACACACTCATTTATTTATATAGTGCCTAAGGCTGGTTTCACCCAATAACAGCAGAGTTGAATGACTGGAACAAAGACCAAGAAAGTCCACAATATTTAGTCTCTGGTCCTTTTCAGAAAAAGTTTGCCAACCACTGACCAAGAGTCTACGATTAGCTAGAGACAGAACATTCACAACAGGACACCATCCACAATAGGACACAGATCCCCCCACACCATGACTATAAGTAGATCTCCTCCATTTCAATTATTTTCTACTTTTAGCATTCTTTAAGCATTCCAAAGATTCTATGGGATATAACTTCCAATCACAATAGGACACAGAGCCCCGCCCACACCATGACTATAAGTAGATCTCTTCCATTTCAACTATTGTCTACCTTTTTGCATTCTTTAAGCAGTCCAAGATTCTATAGGATATAACTTCAGTTATCATTACAATAGTATGAAAGAATACTATCAGAGAAATGTAGCTCCATTATTTTTAACTACAGAAATTATTATAACCTAAGACATAAATGAGAACTAAATCAAACAAAATGAGGTAAGTTACAAAAATTCCTTTCTTGAATAATAATCTATAATAAACATAAATATACATTGTTCTTAAATTTTGATATAATAATTATTAAATTAAAAACTAAAAGAGATTTCACTTCTTGGGCCTTTGATTTATAACAGCTGAAAATTTCAGACTAGATTCTCTTTACTCATGAGCAAGACTCAGAAACTCGGCTAAGGAAAAAAACACACTTAACTTTTTATTGAAAAAGAATCACACAGACAATGCCTGAAATTTATAAATTCCTTGTTAATGAGATTTTAATCTATGTAATTATGCCATATGCTAGAAAACCATCCAAATACAAACTCTCTGAGATGGTTTTACTGCCATTACTTTAAGAGCCATTTAAAAGATTTTCTATGGGATAAAGATTGGGTGATTTATCATGGTTTTATGCTCCTTTAATCTGCTCCATCTTCCCATTGTAAAATAAATATTGGTTTTAAAATAAATGGTTCTGCCCAGGTTTTGATGAGAAAAATTGCCCAGTAAATCACATGCTCACATGTGCCAAACTCAAAGTCCAATGTTAACTAGTCCATTCCGACGAAAATAAGTCAATTTTATAGAACAAAACCTAAGGAAGACAATTACTTAAGTACATTATCAATACTGCAAAGTAACTAATTTGAGATATGAGCTTCCCCACCCTCTGTTTTTCAATTCTTAAAATAACCACTGGTTGATGCCAAACAGATCCTTCAATTGGACTTCTGAAAGGTGTATTTTTTACTATAGATTTGCTATATTCTCTCTAATTCCAATATACAAGTTACATAACTGAACATAAATATGAGCAAATCTGAGGGTTATTTGAGAACATCATTATCAATCACCTTTTTCATACTGAGGGGGTCAAATCAACTCAACAGTCACTTCCTTAGGATATTTCACAGAGCTCTAGGAAACTGACAATAAATGCATTTTCCTACAGTAAGCGCAACAGCTAAAGCACTCTGGAAGATACGAATGGTTTCAAGTAGAGCTTTGCAAACTATCTGTGACATGATACTAGTGGACTATATCTTTCATTTCCAATTCGTTGTGGGCTGATGATACATCCATAAAATGCAACTAAAAGATGCACTCGGTTACTATGACAAAGTCAAATCACTACAAAAATTTCCAAACCAGTCCCGTCCAAAAGGTATATGATGCTGGCCACTTGTATAATTTTGAATTTTCAAGGAGCCACATTAAAAAATGTAAAAAGAAACAGGTAGGTTAATTTTAGTAAATTTTCATGTAACCCAATATATCCACAATCATATCATTTTAACATTATATTACATAATTATTATAACATTAAGATGGTATATTAACATTACAAAAATATTATTGAGGTACTTTCCATTTTTTAAAAAATTCTCTTCAGAATCTGGTGTATATTTTACACTTGGAGCACGTCTCAGTTCACACTGGCCACATTTCAAAGTACGCAACAGGCATGTGAGGCTAGTGACTACCATGCTGGACAGTGCAGTTCTAAATCCTTACTCTCGACTTTGGTACCTCCCTCTTCCCATCTTGAGTAGTACTGTCTAAACCACTGCTCCCTTCAGAATGGCATCTCTAAGTTTCACTTCTTGCCTGATGTTTTATATTTAAGGGATCCATTGCAGATAAGGCCAACACTTACATAAAGAAATTAGCAAACACATGACTGTGGCTAACTTCATACTTCCTTTCAGGAAGACAATCGCCAATAACAAGGGATGGCTGTAGAAGGTCCTCTGTTCTCCCTTCTCAAGCAGCAATCACTATTCTGAATGAAGTTGGTTTATTTCCTTCCCGTCTTTGTTTTTATACTTTCCGTACAGATTATATTCTTAAGCATTTATATAAATCTATTAACAAGGGAAAATGTGTTTGTGTTTTATAGAGATGTGTGAATTTAATGCATTTGTCTCATACAAACACCATATTCCAACAGCAATTGCCAAAATGGAATCTCACACCTTTCCACCCTCCCACTCTATGATCAATGTCTTCAGACTCTGTACCACTTTCTCACCTGGATAATTCCTGCTCATAATTTAGGTCATAGCTTCAATGATACTTTTCCAGGAAACCTTTACTAATCTGCCCTTTACCCTAATAAGATTAGGTTCTCCAGTTAAACACTCTTACCTTTCCTATTGCACTTACCACAATTGTAAATATCTATTTTTGTATTGATTTGTTTAATGTCTACCTCCCTCATGAAAATATAAGCTAGCAGCAGCACAATTCCAAGTAGATAATAAGTGTTCATAAATATTTGTATGAATGAATGATTTTTTATTCCAGGAAGCCAGACACAAACCCAACTCAGCTAGACATCAGGTAGGAGTGTCCAAGTGGTCTAAGGCGCCAGACTCGAGTTAGACATCATGTTTCTCATGTCTCTTGTTGGGATATAAGCTTAGAATGTATATTATCACCTGTATACTGGGTACCCTTATTTATTAGAACATATGTTTTCAAATATAATACCATCACATTATTCACAGTATATTCTTTTGACCTTGCAATACAGTCTACTGTCTCTATACTTAGGACTCCCTTTTTCATTTCTAATATTATTTGTGTCCTCCCCTCCCTCTTTGTTTCTGTAACTGATCACGTTTGCCAGATGTATATGTGTTTGGAGTATCTTTCAAAGAATCATCTTTTGCTTTGTTGACCTTTTCTACTATTCTACTATTTTTATTATTACTTTTTCTACTATTCTATTTTATTTGTTTTTGTAATATTTTGTATTATCCCTTACCTGTATCTGGGTTTACTCTATTTGTCCTTTTTTGGCTGAATGCTTAACTCACTAATAACCAGCATTCCTTTATTTTTAATATATGAATTTGTGAATCTCTAAGTGTCCCTCTGTGTATCCCTTTAACTATACCCCACAAGATTTACAATAAAGTATCTACTAATTTCTCTTGTCACTTTTCTTTGACTCAAAAATCATTTGGAAGTATGATCTTGAGTTTCCAAATGTATGAAGTTCTTGATGTCTATTGGTTTTTCAGCTCTGAATTTTTTCTTTGCTGGGATAAAAGTTATAGCCAAAAGAATTTATATTCATCAGTGTTCAGACTTTCTACATGTAAATATTCTCTGCTAATGGAGTTCTAAGTCCTATATATGTCCATTTGATCAGTTTTATTATGTCAGTCTTCTTTATCCTGTCTAATTTTTTAAGTTATTTTATTTATCAGTGTCTGAGAGACTATGTTTGGAACTCCCCAATTATGATTACCTATATTCTCAATATCTCAGGATGATTCTGTCAATTTTTATTTTATATATTTTTGAAATGATGCTGGTCGGTAGTGTAGGTTCAAGATTAATATATCTTCCTAGTGAATTGTTTCTTTATCATTAAATAACCTTAATAATGCTTTTTGTTTTAAAGCATATTTTGTCAAATATTGAAACAGCATCCACCAGTTTTCTTTTGAAAGGTTTTTGTATGGACTATTATATCAATTTCCATCTATTTTCTTTCAATCCTCCTACCCCTAATAGGGGTGTCCCTTATAAGTAGTTTTTAAAGAGTATATACCTGTTTTTCCTTCCCTATCCAATGTAAAAATCTTCATCTACTGACAGCTAAAATTAATCACTTTCGTATTACAATTCCTGATATGTTTGGCCTTATTTCAACCATCAAACTGATCTACAATTTCCGCAGAATTAGGGATTATGTAAAAGTATCAAGTACTGCACACCACAGCAAGAATTTCTGTGTCTAGCTTATGCTCGTAATTTCACTATTCTTGCTAAATCATTTAGACACATCAGCAAACAGTATTCTCTTAAAGCTGGAAGGTAATAAATCCTTATAAAATAATACCTACACATAAAATCCCAAATTAAGATGTCCAGTCCACTACTGCATCTCCCTACCTATAACATGAATATAAAAGAATCCGTTGCCTCCTCCGACGCTGCTGTTCTTCCCTCTCCCCCCTTACCCCATTTTTTTTTTCATTTCTATCTGATGCCACCCTTATTCTGTCTCTCCCTCCCCCACTCTAGCTCTCTTCATCTCTTCCCCCGAAGACCATGTTAATAACTTCTCTCTCACTGCCTCCATCTTACTCCTGTTCCATTCAAATTCACCCTCCAGTTAAATGAGGGCCTTGTATTTTCAGGTAAGAAATTTCAACTCTGCCCTGCAGGTCAGCGCCTCTCAAACTGAAATCCAGTGGCATAGTCTCATGGCTCCAAAGATACTGGGAGAATTTTTATTTTAATTTATGGCTCAATCTAATGAACATTCTAAAGGATCTAATGACAACGCGATAACCGAGCTGTGCTTTCCAACAGCAGTGCCTGGGTGTGTCCTTCTTTTCCCCCTCATCCACTCTCTTAGGCTCTCAGTGTCACTGGCACCAAATGATCGCCTAAAGTGACCGCTTTTAACTTTCAATGTGTCAGTAAGCACATCTGGTTGTTAGGTTGGTATGTCCTAATGCTAAAATTGTCCCAAGTCTGCCATTGTGCTCTTTAGTGGAGATGATTTGCAACTGAAAGATATTGTCACCAAATAAGGCTTTAATTTGTGAAGTTATTTAATTAATGGAGACTTTGATATGACATCATAAAAACTCATAGTGTGGCAGAGTAATGGTCTATTTTAATTGTTATGGACTAATGAGAAAAGAACAAAGGCAGAATTAATATGTAAATGATGTGTTTATATCAAATGAAAGCCAAATGATATTACAGGACACTGTACAAAAGAAGGTTTTCCAATCTTTCAAATAGAGAAAAGCAGTGAGAAAATTGAGGCATCATATGGCTCAGAGTAGTAAAGGCATGCAAATGAAAAGAACCTTTACCAGGATTTGGAAACCGGGAGGAATGCAAATTTGCTGGAGGAGCTCAGGTGGTTTACTCTGATTGTTTCTATTTTTCTGAAGAATTATGAAGTGAGGGCATCAGCTGAGTGGGAGAAATGGGGATGGGAGTTGGAGGTTCGAGGCATAGGTAAAGGTGTAAAAGAGTTGTCTCAGAGAGCAGGAGTACTAAATAAATAAGGTAGGATTGCCAAGTGGGGCAGAGGATCTATTTGACATTAGTGGGCATAAATTTAAGGTAAGTCCATAAAACTTAGTGTTCTTCTCCATCCATCTGCACTCAGACCCAAAGCAAACAGAAAGTTCAGTGAGAGTCAAGAGTTATGCCAGGTGAAGATGATAGAGATGACAGCACCTAAGCTTGGTGAGGAGGGAAGTGAGGGCATGAGAGGAATAAAGATCAGTGCAGAATAACAGTAGGTCCATAGATTGGAGGCCCCAAGGAGTAAAAGAACTCCTATGGGAGTAGGAATGTTGGTGTCACATGACATGACATCCTCGGGAAGACAGGAGGTGGTGGCCAGAGAGATGCTCTGAAATTCATTTTGAAGGTCAGCACAATGTTTCTTTCTTTCTTTCTTTCTTTCTTTCTTTTTTTTAAGATTTTATGTATTTATTTATTTATTTGACAGGGAGAAAGAGAGATAGCACAAGCAAGGGGGAGTGGCAGGCAGAAGGAGAAGATTTCCCTCTCAGCAGGGAGCTGGATGTGGGACTCCATCCCAGAGGACCCTGAGATCATGATCTTAGCTGAAGGCAGACACTTAACTGACTGAGCCACCCAGGCACCCCAGCACAGTGCTTTTTAACAGGGGCTCTATGACATTTGGGATGCAACAATTTTTCATTGTGTAGAACTGTCTTGGGTACTGAATGACACTGGACATCCTTAATTCTTATCCTCTAAAGGCAGGTAGCATTCCTTACATTTGCAAATACCCTTAAGGAGAAGGGAGCTTCCTAAATTGAAAGCCACCAGCCTGGATTATGACCAATAGGTAGAGAAAGAGACATATGCTAGTAAGTAACTCAAGGAAATGAGAGGTCAGAGATGAGTCTTCCATGTGGATATTTTTCACCAACAATAATGGGAGGAGGGTGATGGGCACAAAGACAGTGAGTGAGCTGGGAGTAAAATTTTCAATACATTCAGAAGAGTAGGCAGTAGGATATAGTCTGACAGCATCTGCTTTCAAAGTGTTTCAGTGCATGAAGAGAAAAGAAGCTGTCTAGAAGTGGTGATGAGGATGAAGAACGACATTAACTCCACTCCAGACACTGAGAAGATACAGTGACCACCTAAGAGTATATCCTTATACGCTCCTTAGGAAGCAATATCCTTAGGAGAATGTCCAAGAGTATCTGAGCAGGGCTGTCCGACAGAATTTTTTTGTGATGATGATAATCTATACTCATTCTATACTCATGCTGTTCAGTAAGATAGCCACTAGCCACAGGTGCCTACTACACCCTTGAAAAGATGCTAGTCTTCTTCTTCATCTCTGAGTCTTGAGGAAAAGGGGCAAGGGTAGACATGAGTCTAGTTAAGTTTGTGGGTCTGGAGCAGGACAGTGAGATAAGTCACACTTAGCATCAGATTTTCAATAAGCAGGATTCCAAAAATTCATTTTAATTCATCTGTCTCCTCCCAGACTAACTTCTGGACTATATCATTATGGAAAACACTACAGAAAATCTCCTTTTAAAGCCTAAAATGTCACCACCATGTAAAAATTATTCCTTCCCATAAGAACGATCTGGTATTAACAGACTATCACTACTGCCTGTTTCTCTGGGACCTAAGTGTCCCTTCCCTGAAGACTGGCTTTCTATTTCTAACAAAGGGAGAAAAAAAAATGTAACTTCTGAGAATTCCCTGTTAAAAGACGCTGCTTTTTTAGAAATCATGTTTCTTGATTTTTTTGTGTTTTTATAAAAGAATATAAATATGTTCTTTGTTATCCAAAAAAAGGTAAAAGTATTATGATTGGCTGTGGCCATAAAACTATAATTAGTGTTTTAACAAATAATAAAATAGGGTCATGCACTCCCACATCTACCCCACCACAAACACACTTCCAGAAAGGCGTTATGGTCATGCCCTTAGAGACTAAGCAGCAAACATACCAGCAAAAATTCTGTCAAACCACCCTCATCAACCAAATGGGCAATGCCAATCTGGCCTCAGGACCACTCACCTACTGGAAGAATCTCAGGTTCAAGCAGGAGATAGGCAGAGTGCAGGTAATAGCTGAATATTTCTACACACTGCATTTGATTGGGAATAAAGGAAAGTGAAATACTTCTGATCAGTTTGTCTCTTAGTGTTTCCAATTCACATTTCTTTGCCAAAAAAATACCAAAATACTCTCAGTCCCCAGAGAGGGGACACAGTTCCTGGTTTTTAAGACCCTAAAATATATAATTAAGAAACAACCTCTGTGGGGTTAATCAGCACAGCACTGTAAATGATTGGACTCCCTAGTAGATAAAGGTCTATTTCTTTTGGTCCAAGACAGAATCTTTTCCCTAAATGTTCTTGCCTAGATCCGAGGCCAAGCATGTCCATGTTGTCCTCCATATATTATAGGCTAATTCAGACTTAAATTTGACATAGAGAGAGAGCAAAAACGGGAGCAGTGGGCAGAGGGAGAAGCAGGCTTCCTGCTGGGCAGGGAGCTCTATGTGGGGCTCCATCCCAGGACCACGGGATCATGACCTGAGCCAAAGGCAGACACTCAACTGACTGAGCCCCCCGGTTCCCCAAAGGGTTTTCTGTATTAACCACACTTCTTAACTCTAGGGATTGGCTAGAATCAGGCAGAAGTGTCAAGAAATTAAGAGCCACAGAGGCCCACGACATTGGTGAAGTTGATTCTATGAGACGCCCTGCCTTGGATCCACTTTGGGTCCAGGGCACAGATTTATGCTTCCATCATAATAAAATCCATAGTTTCTAATATTTGATCCAGGGTTAGACTAAGAGACTATTCTTGCTCTTACTTTTGGTTTCTCCAATGGGACTTTGATCAACATGGAAACCAAAAATTATCCGGGTGCTAAGCCATTAACACCAGTCAGTTCACTATTCTATTCTGTGATCATTGCCAAAGACAGTCGTTTTGTAACTTAACTGCACTGGGAACAAGAACATTCAAAGGAGAGTAAGTGAAGGGAATGCTTAAAGTGCATCTCAGCTTCTGAGGAGAAACCTTAGGAGTCACAGTGAAGAGAGGCAAAAAGAGACTGAATTATTAATTCCCAGTGTTTCTCTGCCCACAAGCCCCCTCTGGTGGAGGAACTAATAGGTAATGAAATAGCTGTAATCCAATAACCAAAGTTTAAAGTAAGGGGGGGGTGCGTAGATCGTGGTGGGGGTGGGGGGAGAAAAGGCAATCCACAAGACAATCAGCCCCTGTAGAACTGAGAGTCAAATGCAGCGATTAGCAAATACAAGCTGCGACTGGAAAACCACTTACAGATGAAGCAGTCTGACGAATGATTTACCAAAAGGTCAACACTGCTTTTATCTTCACCACCAATCAGTTTGCATTGCCTTCAATTTGTCTGGCACATAACAGAAAGCGGGCCATAAAGTATTCACCATAAAAATTAACCTTATTTTGCAGCATTAAAAAAAGAAACAGAGTTGGATATAGTCTAAGCATATGGGCCAGTTTCTCAGTTAGGATTCCTCATACACATTAGAAAAAGCATTGACATTTAAAACCCCATTCTAAGAGCTAAGGTACTCAGCAAGTAGGAGAACTCTCTGCCCTGTGCTCGGTTTTGCTGATCCATTTTGAGTTCTCAAACAAGGAAAGGCCCAGTAATCCCCTCCCAAAGATCATAGCAGTGATGGGGCTGGGGGTAGTGGTGGACAGTGTCAGAATTTCCCCCTTTTAACTCTTCCGGAAGCCAAACTTCTCTACAGTGTCTGCTTGTAGCTGGTGTGGGTGCCAGGCTTTCAATCTCAACATGCCTACGATACATTTTGGCAGGTGAGTTGTGAGATGAACTACCTTCACGTTCTCATTTGACAACCTTTGTGCAAAAAGAAACAATGTCAGATGAAAATGCATTTTCAGGCAGAAGGGATTCTGAAAATTAACATACTGCCAGATGCCCTTAATCAGACCTGTAAAACTCATTAAAGCCATTTTAACTGAACCAACTCAGTTGATTCCATCAGAAAATTGGTCACTTCCCTCTTCCCTCTCCTATGTCTGTATTTACCAATTGCTTCTCTGGTTTTGCCCAATCAGTAAGATATTTTGCATCCTGTAGAATAACCTAAGTTATCTGAGTTATTAAAGAATTCCTCGGGATGCCTGTGTAGCTCACTCAGTTGAGCATCAGACTCTTGGTTTCCGGCTCAGGTCATGCTCTCGGGGTTGTGAGATCAGGCTCCATACTGGGTGAGCAGCCTGCTTGAAATTCTCTCTCTCCTCTCTCTCCCCTACTGCTCACATGCACGTGTGCATGCTCTTTGCACGCTCTCTCTCTCTCAAAAAAAAAAAAATTCCTCTCCCCAGACTCTATTTAAAGAGAATAACTAAATATTAACTTACATCATTGTTATTTGCTGATTTTTTTAAAAGGGAGAATCAAAAAGAAAGAAAAAAGGTCAAAAGAGCTCTGAAAAAGATAAACAGAAGGATATTTACCACTGTGCTATTTATAATAGCAAAAACTGGAAATCCTAAATTTCAAACAAAAGAAGATTGTTCAAATTAATTATGGTATAGCCATAAAGAGGAATATTATGCAGACATTAAAAATTGTGTGGTAGAATATTTAATAGCATGAAAAAATAGTCATGGTATTAGTAAGAGGGAAAACACTGCAAAAATAGTATTGACAATGGTTATTTTTGGATAATAAGAAAGTTCAGCAGACACTGATTGGTCAAACTCAGTCTCTGTTAATAACCCCCTCTCTCCAGGACCCTTACAACTAGGAGGGATTTTATAAAATGAAATATAAGCAGAAGTCTGCCAGGTGGTCAAATAGGCCCCTTTTTGTGTGACTGATCTATACCACCCTGAACCAGCTGATCAATCCATGACCACAGATTACAATCTCAAAGATAATAGTGGGGGAAGAAGATAAAATATTGCAAATCAGCTGTTCGCTACCAAAAGAAACAACTGCAACTTGAGCTTTATATTCATCTTTTCCCCATTTGTTTTGGTGTCCATGTAGATGTGATCAAAGAATAGTCCCTAGGAATTTATGGAGATTTATTAGAAGTTAAAGCTTTCGGTTGTATACAGAACAGTAAGCACCATTCTAAGAGAAGGAAGCCACATTACCTCTAGATCACCAAAACACAGGATAGCCATCTTCAAAACAGAAAGTTCACTCTCCAAGTGCCCTGATCATAAGAATAAGGATAGGCATGTTTCTCAGCCATTTAGGGTCCAAATAAGTAAGCAAAGGATAATATAAGTAAGTGACAGAAATATAAGTCCTGCCCTGGGTTTACACATATGTCTTACTGGAGCACCTATTATTTTATACGGTGGTAATGTGTCTGCATGTCTGTCTTCCCCTAGATTATAAGCTCCCTAAAGGTAAGGACCATTTCCTTTCATCATTCCTAAAGATGCCCAAGCCTTCTTCCTTCCAAGATCTCAGAACGAAACTTAGATTCCAACTATAAATACCTATAAAACACGATATGAATTTTGACTCTAAGTCCTTCTTATATAAGTCATCCTATTTTAAACAACAACAACAACTTTTTAACATTTTCAAAATATCCTGAAGGGAGGGGGAAAAAAATCACACATTAAATTCTGTCAAGTAACATTTACCTCCTCAAGCCCTGACTAATCAGAAATGACTGGACTTGGCAGCTACTTTCGTCACTTGGTCTGTAAGCTAAATTCAGTTCCTGTTGTGCCAACTAGAAAATGCCAACATCCCTTCCATCTCATACAACATCCCATCCTGCCAGTCACTCTAGAGTCTGGCAATCTAGTGAGACCACTCCCCATCAGATCAAATAGAAATTATAAGCCAAATTCACCGGGTCCAAGTAGCCCCATTCCAGAAGAGCAATGGTGAAGTTTAAAGAGATTAGAAGGGTACCAGATTTATTACTATTGATTCCCTGCTGGCAATTTCATGGAAAGATATCCACTGCAGTTATATAAAGAGCATCTGGCTCATTTCCAACTCTTTTGTCTTCAAGTCCTTAAAAAAAAAAAAACCAAGAAGGATAAAAAACTAGAAATTGGTGCATAGGGCCCAAAGGTTTTCTCTAGATTAAGAAGCCTTCATCACTACACCCCAATTATGCAAATATGTTCCTGCAGAGTCCAGTAAATTTATTTATTGAGCCTTACCACTGCCATCCTGGTAACCCAGGGAAGAAGCCAATCTATAATGACTCAAGCCACATTTCACAATAGACTCCAAAGGACACATGATGTCATTTGCTAAAATGACTCAATCCAGATGGAAAGCATTCTGACCTATACATAATTGATTGACCTTTGCTATGCTTTCCTGGTTATTTATATACTATCATATGCATGAATGTATATCAATGGCATTTACACTCGGCAGCTACTTTTGAGAAAGCATTATTCAACTGGGATTTGAAGCTTTTTACGACCATTTCCTGACCAAACATTCAGAAATGAAGGACAAGAAAAGATGTTATCTTAAAAATAACATTTAATAGGATCTGGAAACTCTAAAGAAGCTTTGTAGCTCTAATTGTTTTAAATTACAGTGGACAAGATCTATCTATGTAAAGCTAAGTTCAAAACTCTGAAACTAAGGATATTGAAGGGAATTTCCTCTATTTATCAGCTTGGTGCTCAATAATGATGGTAAAATATGCTTTACCAAAGGAGTGGAATAGCCTGGATGCTTGTGAGAAAAGTATCCTGTGATGCAGGTAACTAGAGGCCATAATCAATGACCAGAGAAAAGGGCACAACTATGTGATGTGATGCTTTTTAACTTTTTAAATTATGACTTTGGTTTCCCAAGAGGAGTAAGCTACAAATCAAGTCATATTCACATGATCAAGATGGGTTCAAGATAATCACAGGAGAAGAAAATGCGTAGATTAGGGAATGCAAATTTCTAGCATATACATCCTTACTTCCATTATGCAAACCCAGAGCAGACATCAGTAACTGATCACTAAATTCTTAGCTGAAGATCCTGATATGGATTTAAAACACTTTTCCAATAGTACTCCAGGTGAACACTACTGACTAAATGGATTTAGAACATGAAGTGAAATATATTTGCCCTTGATAAATTAAATAATTCTACAATTATTTCAGATCTAAATATATATCAACTATTAAAAACATTAATGCCATTATGAAATCTTCATAATTCAGAACTCCCTAGTTTGCTTGCCTAAAGTCAATTTCCACTGATGTGAAGGTGGATTCACTGGTACATATTGCTGTTCTGCCATAACAATGTGATTAAATAGAAAATGTTGTATTTAAATATAATGATCCAATTAATTCTAACTCTTGCTGCCTTATACTCTAAAAGCCAATCTAAAACAAAACATATTTTTAAAACCAAAATTCAAAAGTACCTCTCTGAATCCTAGAAAAACATGAGACCAAATTCAGCAGTTTTCTGTAAGTCACGGTAAGGTTAGTGCTATTGGTAGTATAAGTGAAAAGTAAAGAGGGGGTCTAAACAGAATAGATAGAAATTCTTGGATGTTGACACAAGATTATTAAAGAGTAGTGAAAAGCAATGTGCATAAATCTCAAGAAACATAAAATCTAAGATAGACCTAAGAAAAAAATCAAGTGGAGAGAACACTACATAGAGCAGTGCTTTCCTAGTGATGTGCCGCAGTGACTAGGTTACAGAGGTACTAACATACTGACCCCCTCTGTTCTGAGGATTAATAGTAGCTGGAATCCTCTGATGAGGCATAGATAGCATTTATCCCAAGGCACTATACAATATTTTCAAGTTCAACGTGTGCCATGATGTGAAGAAGCTGGGAAGCAGAGACATATGGTATAAAGCCATTTTTATAATGCTCAAAAACTAAAATATATCTTGTTTAGGGATACATACAAATGTGACAAAATTATTTTTTATGAGAAAAGGAAGGAAGTATATGTGGAAAATGTACGCAACACATTCATTCCTGCAGTACAGTGGTTACGTTGGAATGGAAAGACAGGAGAGGAGCTAGGGAAGGAACAGATAAGTAAATGGTAATGTTACAGTTCTTAAATTGGATGTTGGGTTCAGGGGGGTTTAGTTGATTGTGCTCCAAACATATTGTTTTATATGTTTTCAAAATGGTCACAATGAAGAAGCCAGGCAACTTTCTAGCTTATTCAGAATCACTTCACAGTAGAATCTCAATATGTCAACTCAAGAATAATACAACTTCTTAAAGAAAGCCTGAACCCAAGGTTTCTAAAGGTCAAAACACTATGCAGAGATGACAAGATTTTGTTCTGCTAATTCACCATAGTCCACAGGTTTCTAACAATCAATTTGAATACCCAACTTGATGATTACAAGACTTTGCTCTAATCCAACTAGAGCATTCATGACAAATTACTGGAAACCCAAAGTTCCATTTTCCCATTCAAGCAAAATATCATAAAAACCGTGTTGCTTCTGAATTAAGAGTTATTTAGTTACCAAAAACTAAAGCTCCATTTGAGGAGCTCAAGTAAAATGGGATTCTGGATGAGGAATTCAAAGTATCCCAGGAAGTATACCAGGAAGTAGAGCCAGGCCGCAGAGGAACCAGAGCTGGGCAGTAAAACATCATTCAGATCCAATATCACCACACTCACACTCTAAGGCTGTAGACTGTAGAGCTTATGTCTCCACTTTCTGGAATATTTTTCCTATTGCCCTCACTTTTAGATGTGCTCTCTCTGCTTTGACACTGACATGATCAAATATCTATATCTCTTTGCAGCTTCAGTGGAAACTAAGTAGTGTCCTGGGCACCATTTTAAAAATGACCAGAGGAAAACAGTTCTGTTTAGCCCAACCATAGTCAAGATCACTCCACAGCTGGTCTCATCAACCACAACTATACATCAGGAGTTACCAATCTGTACACCCATGAGGGCCAAGCAGGTAATTGAAGGTGTGAAACTGACTAGCGATGAAACAAGAACTTGAAAGGTCCCAGGACAGAGATCATGCTGTTTCTGCTGTTTAGGAATATTAAGGACAGAAATCAGATTTTTCTGAAATTTCCTGATTTTAAAGACATATCTGTAGGCCAGATTAGGCCACTGGCCTCTGCTGTGAGTGTTCCACAAAAAATGAACTGTGGGTTTTCCAGATTCAGAGGATCGTACTGGGCAATCATGGCTGTAGGTGCCAACCCAAGGAGTGGAAGGACAGTTCCCACAGCAAGAGTCAGAAGTCAGGCATTCACCCCAGCAGAGCTCGGATAACACGCTACTCCTACATACACCCTTTCACATACAAAACGCACTTCAGCTAAATTTTTAAAAAATGGCTTGTTCCAGATAAGGTGCTACATGGGGTGGAGAGAATTCCCAGGTGGCTCTAGATGGCTCAGGTGGTTCATAGAAAAAGGTAGTCAAGTACAAGGAAATCAAACAAATCAAACAAAGCAAATGAGAGCCAGAAAAAGATGGCAGCACCTTTTTCTTTTCTAACCATAGTCAAAAATGCTTCCATAAAAAGGCTACTCACTACCAAGCAATTACACACTCTTCTTTTAAAACTTACTAAGGGTGACACATGGGCTCCTGTCTCAATTTCCTCAGCATTCCAGAATGGTTAGACACAGAATCAAGTCTAAATTCAACTCCTTAGGTTATACATCACTTCCTCTGGGAGATGTGCTCTGATTCCCTGATTTCGGGTGAGGCAAGTGTCCCCTTAGGTGTTCCCACAGCACTGTGCTCACCACCTCCTTCCCATGGCCCATAATCCCAGCACTGTACATGCATAGCTATCTATTTGTCTCTGACATGGAGGTGACATGAGTTCTTTGAAAGCAGGGATAATGTCAAGTCCTCCTTTATGGTCCAGTGCCTGTTTATTGAATAAATACTCGTAATCAGACACAGTGAAAATTTTGTTTCTATTTTTTAGCAGTTAATTCAGGAAAAAGTTGAATTTAGACTCAATTCCTCCCTATTCTTTTGTATGAAATTTAAGATTTTTCACTAAAAATGCTATAAATGTTTTACTCAAACAAGAAGTGCATATATCATGCTGAATTATTACAAACTCAAAATCACATAGTTGTGGGAGTTTTGGGAATATGTAGTCATATTTAGGCTAAAAATCCTTAAAGGCACCTTCTGTCAGCATATAGATATGCATAGACTTTTCCCAATATACCTATATTAGACCTGGTATAGAAGAATAGGGCAGTGTAAAATTTTCTACCTAAGAACATAAAATCCATATCTTTAAACTCATGAGAAATTTGGTGAAGTATACTATATGCGTGTCCTGTAAGACTTATGTTCCATTCTAAAGAAATGATTCTTGGCAAATTTCCCTAGTACTGAGAACTGTTTAGCAGGAATTAATCTTTAAATGAAATAGCCTAAAAATGAAATAGATGTAGTATTATTTATAGTTAAGTCTTGTTCTTCAGTAATTATTGAAGGTGACACTGGTATGTTTTATCATTGGTAATTGGACTGAATTTGACCAAATGTCTCCCTTTGCTCATGAAAAATAGAGGCAGTGTTCCAATTTTTATTGCTATCCCAGCTCTGGCGAAGCTTTATTATATGCAATTTGGTAGCCTAAATAATGTGGGGGAAACAGAGCACTATTTCAAAGCTATAAGTGTATCTGTGGCAGAAAGAATGTTAAGTGAGGTCCACGTCTCTGGACACTTGACCCTCAGTTAGGACAAATTAACTTAAAAAGACTTAATGTTTTATCTTGAACATGGGAAAGGCTTGTTTTCTCGTTCTAGCTAGATGGAAGTATTTGGCAGATGCCTTCTTTGCAAAAGACTATTAAGCAATGGGACTATAATCAGTGTCATAAGGATAGATAAAGAAAACTTAAGGACAAATGGATGTATGACGAAATGAACTGCAGCATTTGCCAAGGAGAATTCCATTCATGGGTATTACCAAATGAAAGGGATATTGGGTTATATTAAATTAAGCATATCTCCTTCCTCCAGGAATTGTCAGTCTTTAATACTCATAATGGACCTTGTGGATTTTCAGGAGAGGGATGGAATACTCAATATTTGCCACGTTATTGTCTATATAAAGGCTTTATACATGTAACTGCTCTTAGGAAGAGCAGTGCTATTGGATAAATCTCGGTTGAAATTCTAGCTCTGTCACTTAGTAGTGGTATTCCCACATGCAAGTTTCTTAACCCCTCTCAGTATTAGTTCTTTCATTTGAGAAACCATCGTAAGTTCTGCCCTTGATGCCCCTTTGAAGTTATTTCCCATAATTAGTAACAGATAATAACTTCATCAGGGGCCATAATTCATCTCCTATTCAATTTACAAATGTATACACATTCTTCTATGCATTCAACAAACAGTTGTTAAGCTGGGCTTATGCTGGGCTGAGCTGGTAACTATCCATAAACAAGGATGGTTTCTGAACTCAGAACTTATGGCCTTGTTGGGGAGACAGTGATGAAAGAGAGCAACACAGGTTAGTAGCAGGTGCCAAAAAAACAGACTATAACAAGGATCCTGAAATAGTCTGTAGAAGGGAAAACATTAAAGATGAAATCTGAGGAGAGAGAACTAACTCAATGGAGATGAAGGAAACAAAATGCAACAGGCCAAGGGACAATATATGCAACGGCCCTGTGGCAGGAGAAAAGACAGTGATTTTGAGAAAGAGAAAGAAAGGGCAGTGTAGTTGGAGTTCAGAGGGCTAAGGAGGCATGATGTGGAAAAAACTAAGAGAGGAAGACAGGGCCATGTTAGCTTTCTGAATGGTGACAATGGTTCCCACCAGGGCAGTGGCATGATCAAATTAGCATCTTGAAAATCTCCTTCAAGCTATATTTGGAAATTAGATTGCAGAGGGACAAGAATGGATACAAGAATGTGATTTGGGATTGCTAGAGTCCCCAGCCCAGTAGGCCATAAGATGCAAATTTAATCTCTCAGAATTTAGCTATAAGCAACAACTTTGTATTGTTTACCACAGAAACAGTTTAAATTTAGTTGTGTTTTAGATATGTAGTACCTTTTTTTTTTTAAAAGATTTTATTTTATTTATTTGAGAGAGAGAGCATGAGAGGAAAGAGGTCAGCGGGAGAAGTAGACTCCCTGCCAAGCAGGGAGCCCGATGTGGGACTCGATCCCGTGACTCCAGGATCATGACCTGAGCCCAAGGCAGTCGCTCAACCAACTGAGCCACCTAGGCGCCCCTGTAGTATCTTTTTTTAAAACTATGTTATTGTTACTCTTAGCCTAATATGTTGTAAATTGTGTTGCTCACTCCTCACCCATTTTCCATTAGTACTGGTATGTGCACTTCTTATTCATGCCAATGCCTCAAGAGAAGAACAAATTTATTTGTAGGAATATGTATGAATGTTCCTCTGGGAACAAAATGAACAGTACTATTACACTATATTAGTTGTTATCATTCCTTCCTCTAAGTGCTCCTAATCTCTTAAACAGAACAGGGTTTTAAAAAAAATACAAAAAGTAAGCATTACAGATATGTAAGAGTTTAGCATATTGATCACTTATCAAATTTGACAGAAAAAAAAATTTCGTCTCAATACATATGCTTTAATTTTAAAAGATATAGGTAGCAAGTAGGTAACTCTTTAAAACCAGTATAGGAAAGTATATATAAATACATAAATGAAAAGTATGGGATATAATATTTACAGAGGTTAATTCTGAGGAATGGGTTTGGGTTGCAAGTGTAGGGGACTTTGTTACTTTTTTTTTTTTTTTTAAGATTTTATTTATTTATTTGACAGACAGAGATCACAAGTAGGCAGAGAGGCAGGCAGAGAGAGAGAAGGAAGCAGGCTCCCTGCGTAGCAGAGAAGCCGGTACAGGGCAGGACCCTGGGATCATGACCTGAGCTGAAGGAAGAAGCCCTAACCCACTGAGCCACCCAGGCACCCCGGGACTTTGTTACTTTTAATGCTCATGCACTGCTTGAATTTTAGAAGCAGGAATTTTTTGGTAACAAAAATTGAAGAAAAAAGGGCAGATATGAAAAACAAGATCAATAAAATAATGTCACTGATAATGCAGGGCAGCATTTATCATAGAAACTAAATGCATTAAACTAGACTTTCATTATGTACAATTATTTTTCTAGGCCCATGATCTGACTGGTCCACGGTATACATCTACACACTAACTGTGGATATTGAAAAAGGGGTCAGTTGTATTTGAGTCTCATCTATGCAAAAAAGAACTCAACATATTAAACTCACATTGACATTAAAAAAAAAGGTTTTTTTAAGGAGGCTCTATGCCCATCCTGGGGCTTGAACTCACACCCTGAGATCAAGAATTGCTTGTTCCACCCACCAAACCAGCCAGGCACCCCTCATATTAACATTTTAAATCAAATTATAGGTAAAGTAAGATGTTCAATGTGCATGGGGAATTATTCATTTCTGATTTATTAAAAATATTAAGAGATCTGGTGAATGCAATATTTGTAAACAGAAAAAATTTTTAAAGGAAAATGGCAAAATCCACATCCAATCGAATTGACTGGATGTGTCAACAATGGCAGTCCTGTTAGAAAGCAAAAGTTTTTAGGCTATTTTTAGGCTACTTTTTAGCCTAATTTTTAGGCTATTTTTAGGCTGTGGCCTCCTCAAGAAAAGAAGCAAATCACATTTTAGACAACCCAGTTATGAAGTTTCCCCAAATCACCTTTGTGGCTTATTAAAAATGCAGATCTTTACCTGTCCCATAATTATGAAAATATTCTTTCTTTCTTACATTGTTGAACTTGTAAGACTATCCAATATAACGATGAATAAAAGTAGAAATAATCCACAGCTTTATCTTATTCACAATCTCAACAAAAACGTTGACAATATTTCAACATTAAGTATGAGGTTTGCTGTAGCTCTTTTGCAGATATCATTTATCTAATTAAGGAAATTCTGTTCCATGCACATTTTGTTAAAGAGTTTTTATCATGAATGAATGTTAAATTTTATCAAAGGAATTTCTTCCCTTCATCTATTGAAATGATGATATGGTTTTTCACCTTTACCCTATTAATGTAGTAAATTGTATTGATTGATTTTCAAATAATCAACTTGCATTCCTGGAATGAACCCAACTTTGTAGTGATATATTACCCTTTATAGATATCACTGACTTTGATTTACTAATGTTTTGGCTAGGATTTTAGCATCTATCTTCATGAGAAAAATTAGACTGTGAATTTCCTTTCTTTGAATACCCCTCTCAACTTTGGGGTCAAGGTTATGCTGGTCTAATAATGTGAGTTTATATATGATTGGTATTATTTCTTCCTTAAATATTTGGAAAATTTTGCTGGTGAGTTTAACTAGTCTAAAATTAACTAGTCTAAAAATTTGCTGGTGAGTTTAACTAGGGACGATCTATAGTTATGAAGCTAATTTATTAAAGAGATGCAAGTAAGATAACCAAGATTTTCTAAAATGTATTGTCTCAATATTAATTTTTTTCCTGGTTTTATTGAGAAGTAATTGACATTCATCATTAATAAGTTTAAAGTATACCACATGAAGGTTTAATGTATAAATATTGTGAGATGATTAAAATAGGTTCAAGTAACATTTATTTTCTCATAGAGATATAATTTTTAAAAAGAAAGAAAAATGAAGAAAAAAAGGAAGTAAATTTTTCTTGTGACAAGTACTCTTAGGAGTTACTTCCTTGACAACTGACCTATATATCATATAGGAGTGTTAACTATAGTTACCATATTGTACATTACATCTCTATTACTTATTTATAATGAGTAATTTGTACATTTTTGACCACCTTCTTACAATTCCTCCTCCCCTGCCCTTCACCTCTGGTAACCACAAGTTTGGTTTCTTTCTCTATAAAGTTTTTATTTTTGTTGTTAGATTGTACTTATAAGTGATATCATACAACATTTGTCTTTCCCTGACTTACTCCACTTACCATAATGCTCTCAAGGTCTATCCATGTTCTTGAAAATAATAGGATTTCCTCTTTTTTTTAATGGCTGAATAATATTTGTGCATATGTGTGTGTGTAATAGAATTTTGATATGTTTTAAGGAACTTAACCATTTTCTTTAAATTTTCAAATTTATTGGCATAAAATTTTGGTAATATCTTTTTACTACCTTTTTAATATCTACAATTTAGTGTTATCCTTTTTGGATTTGTGATTTTAGCAATCTACCCTACAATTTTCTTCAATTATTTGTACCAGACTTTCATCAATTTTATTAGTCTTTTCTGGAACCAACTTTTCTATTGTTCCTTTTTTTCTATTTTAATTATTTTGATCTTATCTCTATTTTCTTCTAATTTCTTTGAGTTTGCTTTTTTAGATTCATGAAATTGATCCTTGAGATCACTAAGTTTTAAAATTTCTCCTTTTCTAATATAGAATTTAAGGTTATCAATGTCCCTATACCTACCACATTAACTGCAACCCACAATGTTTGGTATGTTGCATTTTTATTATCATTAAAAATGTTTCTAATTTTCATTGTGATTATTTTCTTTGACACAGAAGGGAAAGGATATTACTTAATGTCCAAAAATTGGAAATTTTTCATTAATATATTGTTACTAATTTAATGCTACTATGACCAGAAAATAAACCCTAAAGAAGAGAATTAAGATGGCAGAGGAGTAGGAGACCCTAATTTCACCTGGTCACTGGAATTCAGCCAGATTTATCAAATCATTCAGAACATCTGCAAAATCAACTGGAGAACTGAGAAAAGAATTGCTACAATTCTCTAAGTAGAAAAGTGACCACTTTTTGTAAGGTAGGACCACTTTTTTGTTGTGGAGACGTGAATGGGATGTGATGTATTAGAAGATAAACAATGGGATGAGGAAGCCTCCATAAGTTGGGCACCAGAAAGAGTTATAATAAGCGGAGTGCAAAACTGGATTAGAAATCTTCCTGAAAGATGCTCAGGGAGCAAAGTGGGGCAGAATCCAAGATGGGACAGTGTGGTCTCAGGATCCCCAGGGTCACAAAAAGAAAAAGGATGCCTGAGTACAGCAGAGTTCCCAAGCATTGGAGCAGGGAAGCCAGTTGCAAACAGTGAATCCAGGCCCTGGCTTTCTGCTTGGTGTTGCCATAAACCTGGAACCATTGTAAGGTCAGGCCATTGCTCTCTGAGCAGGAGCCCAGCAAGAGGCAGAATGGCCGCAAGATGCCCCCTCCCTCCCCAGGGCAGGAGTGGCATAGGTGTGCAACCCAAGAGTCCATAAAGCCTGGAGACTCCATATGGACTCTTGTGACTGAGGTAAAAAATACTTTGTCAGAGGCTGGGTGAACAGAGTTCAAACTGAAACCAGGGAGACAAGAGGGATAGACTGCTTTTCTATGATGGCACACTGAAGGGTGGCAGGTGCAAAATTTCAGTTCAGGGACTAGACATAGGGGCTCCACCATTTTCATTCCCCACACCAGCTCCTGGAGCTGCTTACATTGAGCCCAGCCCCCTTGCAAGATGGGTGCAATTCTGCCCAGGCAAACACACCTGAGGATCAGGGCAACATCCCCTTTCCCAGAAGACCAGCAGGAAATTTCCACTAATACCAAGTTTACTGAACATACAGAACTATAAAATTCCAGCTCTTGGGGAAAGAAGTATATAGAATTCATGGTTTTCTTAGTATTCTTTAGTCCATCAGTTTTATACTTTATTTTCCTTTTCAGCTGTTTTCTAATTTTATCAATTATTTTATTCTTTTTTAATTTTCATTTTCCACTTACATTTGTGTGTGTGTGTATGTGTGTGTGTGTATGTGTGTATTTTTTTTTCCATTTTTGGCTTCCTAGCATTTTATTCAACTCCATTTTTGTGCATATATATATATATATATATATATTCATTATTCTTTCCTATTTTGGTTCTAGGTTCTTCTAACAAACAGACCAAAAACACCCAGGATCTAGTTTATTGTTCTGTTCAAATTCTTGTTTGATTTTATTCTCTCTTTTTTTTTTTTTCACTTTTCTTTTCGGTTTCTGTTTTCTTCTGATTTGTGTAGTGTATATTTTTCTGGTGTCGTTGTTGCTTTTTCTGTACTTTCCTTACTCTCATCTATTCTTTTCTGGACATAATGACAAGACAGGAAAACTCACCCCCAAAAAGATAAGAGTTCTCACTGCCAGAGAGGTAATAAACATGGATATAAGTAAGCAGTCGGAACTAGAATTCAAAACAATGATTTTTAAAGATACTCGATGAGCTTGAAAAAAGCATAGAAGACACTAGAGAATCCCTTAAGAAGAAATAAAAGAACTGAAATCTAATCGGGTTGAAATAAAAAAAGGCTAAATGGAGGTTCTAACTGGTGGGATAAACAAGGCAAAAGAGTCAGTGATATAGAAAACAAAATGATGGGGAAAAAGGCATCTGAGAAAAAGAGAGATAAACAATTACTAGATCATGAGGGGAAAATGCAAGAGATCAGTGATATCATAATGGAAAACAATATCAGAATAATTGGGGTCCAAGAAGAAGAGGAAAGAGAGAGAAAGGCACAGAAGGTTTATTTGAACAAATTATAGCTGAGAATTTCCCAATCTGGGGAATGGAATAGGCATTCAAGTCCAGAAAACACAGTAAAGCCCACTGAAAAATCAATAAAAATAGGTCAACACCTCAACATATAATAGTGAAGCTTGCAAATTTCAAAGATAAAGAGAAAAACCTGAAAGCAGCTCAGGGATAAAAGATCCTTAATACACAAGGGTAGAATCATAAGACTGGCAGCAGACCTGTCCACAGAGACCTGGCAGGCCAAAAAGGACTAGCTTGATATACTCAGGGTGCTAGATGAGAAAAATATGCATCCAAGAATACTTTACCCAGCAAAGCTGTCATTCAGAATAAGAGAAATAAAAAGCTTCCACTAGAAACAAAAACTAAAAGAATTTGTGGTCACTAAACCAGCCCTGCAAGAAATATTAAAGGAATTCCTTTAAGTGAAGAGAGAGCCCAAAAGTAACAGAGATCAGAAAGGAACAAAGATAATCTACAGAAACAGTGACTTTGGTGGTAATACATTGGCACTAAATTCATATCTCTCAACAATTACTCTGAATAGAAATGGGCTAAATGTTCCAATCAAAATACACAGGGTATCAGACTGGATAAAGAAACAAGACCCATCAATACGTTCTATTCAAGAGACTCACTTTAGACCCAAAGACACATCTAGATTGTAAGTGAGGGGTTGGAGAATCATTTATAATGCTAATGGACATCAAAAGAAAGCTGGGGTAGCAATCCTTCCATCAGACTAAATAGATTTTAAAACAAAGACTGTAATAAGAGATGAAGAGTGACACTATATCACAATTAAAGGATCTATCCAACAAGCAGATCTAACAACTGTAAATATTTATGCCTCTAACTTGGGTGCAGCCTATTATATAAACCAATTAATAACAAATTAAAGAAACATATTGATAATAATATAATAATAGTAGGGGAATTTAACATCCACTCACCGCAATGGACAGATCATTTAAGCAGAAGATCAAAAAGGAAAGAAGAGCTTTGAATGGCACACTGTACCAGATGGACTTCACAGATATATTCAGAGCATTTCATCCTAAAGCAATAGAATACACATTCTTCTCAAGGGGACATGGAACATTCTCCAGAATGATCACATACTGGGTCACAAATCAGGTCTCAATGGGTATCAAAAGATTCGGATTATTCCCTGCATAATCTCAGACCACAATGCTTTAAAACTTGAATTTAATCACAAGAGAAAATTTGGAAGGAACACAAATACATGGAGGTTAAAGAGCATCCTACTAAAGAATGCATGGGTGAACCAGGAAATTAAAGAAAAAATTTAAAAATTCATGGAAGCAAATGAAAATGAAAATACAACAGTTCAATATCTTGGGATGCAGCAAAGGTGGTCCTGAGAGGAAAATATAAAGCAATACAAGCCTTTCTCAAGAAAGAAGAAAGGTCTCAGGCACACAAACTAACCCTACACCTAAAGGAGCTAGAGAAAGAACAACAAATAAAGCCTAAATCAAGTAGGAGATGAGAATTAATAAAAATTTTTTAGCAGAAATCAATGAAATAGAAACCAAAAGAATTGTAGAACAAATCAACAAAACTAGGAGCTGATTCTTTGAAAGAATTAATAAGATTGATAAACCCCTAACCAGACTTATCAAAAAGAGAAAAGACACAAATTAATAAAATCATAAGTGAAAGAGGAGCAATTACAACCAACACCAAAGAAATACAAACAAGTATAAGAACATATTATGAGCAACTATATGCCAACAAACTAGGCAATCTGGATGAAATGGATGAACTCCTAGAAACGTATAAACTACCAAAACTGAAACACAAAGAAATAGAAAACATGAACAGACCCATAACCAGCAAACAAATTGAAGCAGTAATCAAAATCTCCCAAAAAACAAAAGTCCAGGACTGGAAGGCTTTCCAGAGAAATTCTACCAAACATTTAAAGAAGAATTAATAACCTATTCTTCTGAAGCTGTTTCAAAAAACAGAAATGGAAGGAAAACTTCCAAACTCATTCTAGGACAGCATTACCTTGATCCCAAACCAGACAAAGACCCCCACCAAAAAAGAGAATTACCGACCAATATCCCTGATAAATATGGATGTAAAAATTCTCACCAAGATACTACCCAATAGGATCCAACAGTACACTAAAAGGATTATTCACCATGAACGGTGGGATTTATTCCTGGGATGCAAGGCAGGGTGGGGTAGGGGGGTTCAACAACTGCAAATCAATCAATGTGATACACCACATAATAAAAGAAAGGACAAGAACTACAAGATCCTCTCAGTTGATGCAGAAAAAGCATTTGACAAAGTACAGCATCCACCCTTGATAAAAATTCTTCACAGTGTAGGGATAGAGGAAACATCCCTCAATATCATAAAAGCCATATACAAAAAGCCCAGAGCAAAATGGAACATGACAGGGATGTCCACTCTCACCACTGCTGTCAACATAGATCTATTAGTCCTAGCCTCAGCAATCAGACAACAAAAAGAAATAAAAGGCATCCAAACTGGCAAAGAAGAAGTCAAACTATCACTCTTTGTAGATGACATGATATTCCATGCAGAAAACCCAAAAGACTCTACCAAAAATTGCTAGTTCTCATAGAGGAATTCAGCAAAGTGGCTGGATATAAAATCAATGTACAAAAATCCATTGCATTTCAATACACTAACGATGAGACAGAAAAAGAGAAATTAAGGAATCAATCCCATTTACACCAAAACCCATAAGATACATAGGAATAAACCTAACCAAAGATGTAAAGGACCTGTACTCTGAAAACTAGAGAACACTTATGAAAAAAAATTGAGAAAGACAAAAAGAAATGGAAAAACAGCCCATGTTTAGGGATTGGAAGAACAAATATTGTTAAAACATCTATGCTACCCAGACCAATCCCCACATTCAATGTGAACCCTATCAAAATAACCATCAACACTTTTCACAGAGCTGGAACAAATAATCCTAAAGTTTGTATGGAACCAGAAAAAAACCCGAATAGCCAGAGGATATTGAAAAAAGAAAACCAAAGCTGGTCACATCACAATTCTGGCCTTCAAGCTGTATTACCAAGCTGTAATCAACAAGACAGTATGGTACTGGTGCAAAACCAGATACAAATATAAATGGAACAGAATAGAGAACCCAGAAATGGACCCTCAACTCTATGGTCAACTAATCTTCAATAAAGTAGGAAAGAATATCCAATGGAAAAAAGACAGTCTTTTCAACAAATGGTGTTGGGAAAATTGGACAGCCACATGAAGAAGAATGAAACTGGACCACTATATTACACTATACACAAAAATAAAATAAAAACTGAAGAAAGACCTAAATGAGAGTTAGGAATCCTCCACATCCTAGAGAAGAACATGGGCAGCAACATCTTTGACTTTGGCCACAGCAGCTTCTTGCTAGACATGTCTCCAAAGGCAGGGGAAACAAAAGCAAAAATGAACTATTGGGACTTCATCAAGATAAAAAGCTTCTGCACAGCAAAGGAAACACTCAACAAAACTAAAGGGCAACCTATGGAATGGGAGAAGATATTTGCAATGTCTTATCAGATAAAGAGCTAGTATCCAAGATCTATAAAGAACTTATCAAACTCACACTGAAAATACAAATAATCCAGTCTATAAATGAGCAGAAGACATAAACAGACATTTCTCCAAAGAAGACGTCCAAATGGCCAATAGACACATGAAAAAATGTTCCACATCATTTGGCATCAGGGAAATACAAATCAAAACAACAATGAGATACCATCACACACCGGTCAGAATGGGTAAAATTAACAAGTCAGGAAACAACAAATGTTGGCAAAGATGCAGGGAAAGGGGAACTCTCTTACATTGCTGGTGGGAATGCAAGCTGGTACAGCTACTCTGGAAAACAGTATGGAGCTTCCTCAAAAAGTTAAAAATAGAACTACCCTAAAACCTGGCAATTGCACTAATAGCTATTTACCCAAAGGATACATACATAGTGATCTGAAGGGGCATCTGCACCCCAATGTTTATAGCAGCAATGTCCACAACAGCCAAACTATGGAAAGAGCCCAGATACCCACCAACAGATGAATGGATAAAGAAGATGTGGGGTGTGTGTGTGTGTGTGTGTGTGTGTGTATATATATATATATATATATATATATATATATACATATATATATAATTAGAGAAAGATAATTATCATATGATTTCATTTATATGTGGAATTTAAGAAACAAAACAGAGGAACATAGGGGAAGGGAGGAAAAATAAAATAAGACAAAATCAGAGACGGAGGCCAACCATAAGAGACTCTTTACTATAGGAAACAAACTAAGGATTGCTGGAGGGGAGGCAGGGAAGAGGATGGGTAACTGGGTGATAGGCATTAAGAAGGACATGTGATGTAATGAGCACTGTGTGTTATATGCAACTGATGAATCACTGAACTCTACATCTGAAATCATTAATACTATATATTAATTGAATTTAAATAAAATTTTAAAAAAGAAAAGAGAAAATAAATTCTATGGCTTCAATCCTTGGAGATTAGTTGAGAAAAGCCTTTGTCTAGACATATGAACTATTGCTAAATGTTCCTGTGCATTTAAAACTTAAAAATTATATATTCTTAAAAATATTTTAAAAATTTTTCAAATTATATATTCTTCATTGGTGAGTTCAGTGTTCTGTATATTGCAATTAGGTCATTTTTGTTCAAGGTGATATTTAAATCTTCTATATATTTACTAACTTATTTTTCTGCACATTCAATTAATTAATGAAGAGGGCATGATAAAATCCCAAGTAAGATAGAAGATTTCTATATTTCTTCTTTTACTATTATAGTTACTTACTTTTTAATATATTTGAGGTCATGCTATTTGTATGCATACATATAACTACAGTGTACCTTTTGGTTAGTGTTTGCATAATACTGGTGTTTTGTGGGTTTTTTTTTTTTGTTTTGTTTTGTTTTTTTTAAGATTTTATTTATTTATTTGAGAGAGAGCAAGCAGGGGGTGAGGCAAAGGGAGAGGGAGAAAAAGACTCCCTGCCAAGCAGGGAGCTTGACACAGGGCTCAATCCCAGGACCCTGGGATCATGACCTGAGCAGAAAGCTGCTGCTTACCAGTCTCAGGCATCCCTGTTTTTTATATGCTTCTTTTCTTTATATGGCTTTATATTTAGAGTATGCCTCATGTCAGCATACAGTGGTCTTCTTTTTATAACATAGTCGATTAATCTTTGTTTTTAAATTGAACTATTTAGTCCTTTCACATTAATATAATTACTCTAACATTTGTGTTTAAATCACTATGGTAATATGTTCTTTACTTGTTCTAAAGTTCTTTGTTCCTTAATTCTGCTTTTGTCTTAAATTACACAATTTTTAAAAAAATTATCCCATTTTCCCCTTCCATCAGCTTGTTAGTTATACATTGTTTTAGTGCTTACCACAAAAATAAATTGTGCTCCCTTGACTTATTTGAATCTACCATAATTGACTTTAACCACTCCCTGGATAAGGACTTTACATGATTTTAACTTCATTTACCCCTCATCCTACTGACACCTTATGTGTTATTACTGCTTTTTATTGCAAAAATAAATTTTTTATGATTTTACAAAATTAAATTTTATAAAAATTTGTTTTTAATTCTACATATATTTTCTTTTTAACTTTTTTGTTATGGAGAGTTCTAACATACATAAAAATAGATTTCATAATAACATAAAGCCCCTCTATTCATCACTTTGTTTAATTATTGTTAGCTCATGACCAATTCTGTTCCTTTTTTATCTCCAACCACTTTCCCCTCAACCATATTATTTTAGAGTAAGTCCCAAATATCATATTTCTCAAAATTATCTCTTATAACACACTCTTTATTGTGTGTCTTTAAAAGATGAATAATTTTGGAAACATATAAATATAATAATAGTATCAAGCATATAGAAAAATTAACTATCCCAGAATATTCTGTTAATGTTCAAATTTCCAAGTGTCTAAAATATTATACCTATTTTAAAGTTATTTTTGAATCAAGATCCAAATAAGTTCTGCACACTGTAATTGGCTGATATATCTTTTAAGGTACTTTTAACCTATCAATCCCCTTAAATCTTTTTTCCCTTGCTACGTACTCATTGGAGAAACTGTCTTGTTTGAATTGAGCTTTTCTATGATCTGATATTTTTCCATGGTATTGTATTAAATAATGTGTTCCCTATCTGTAAATTCTGTTTGTTGGTATTTAGGTCTAGAGGCTTAATCAAATTTAGGTACATTTTCTTGTTTTGTTTTTGGCAAGACTACATCATGGCCTGTGTGTGTGCTTCTCTTAATAAGCACACCATGCCTGCTTGTATTTCTGTAATATTCATAAGTGTTAATGTTCAATGCCTGCATCCTTACTATTTTTTTAAATAATACTGTGGTTCACTAACATCCTCCGATGCTAATCAGTTGTTACTGTTATTATTAACTAGTGTTCATTAACTCATGGATTTAATATATTTCTTGTATTTCAGTCCATTGCAGTTACTATTCTAATGGATGCGTAAATTTTCCCATCTTTGGTCACAAGGAGTTAAACTTCATTAGACATTATTTTGGTTGTTTTAAACAGTCTACCTTCATTTATATTTACTTATACACTTATCCTTTTTGGTGCTTTTCATGTATTCCTGCATTTTCACAATTCCATCTTGAACCATTTCTCTTCCAGCTGAAGAGCTCCCCTTAATGATTTCAATGTAGATATGTTGGTAATTAATTCTCATAGTTTTAATTTTTCCAAAATTCTCTCTCTTGAAGGATACCATTCTGGGTATAGAATTATAGATTGGCAATTATTTTCTTTGTCACTTTAAATATACCATCCCATTGTTTTCTAGTTTCCATTGTTTCCGTTTAACAATTAGCTATAAATCTAATTGGTGTTGCTTTGAAACTGTGTCTTTTTTCCTCTCGGTGCTTTAAGATTTTTTATTTCTTTTTGGTTTTTCGACAGTTTTACTATACTATGCCTACATATTTTATTTCATTTTCTTTGCTAATGGAATTTCTTGAACATATGGCTGGATGTTGTTTACCAGTTTTGGAAAATTCTTGATCAGTGTCTCTTCAAATATTTATTCTGCCTCTATTTTCTCTCTAAACTCCAATGACAAGACCCAGAAGTTCACAATCCAGTAACTCTTAAAGAGATTCTTTATTTATACATTCTTTTTTCCATTCCATAATTTAATCTGGATATTTTCTACTGATCTATCTTTTAAGTCATGGACCTTCTCCTCTGATGTGGTTAACATGTTTTTAAATCCATCTACTGAGTTCTTAATTTCAGTTACCGTAATGTTTAGATTGAAGCTGTCCTTTGATTCCTATTATAGTTCCAGATTTCTGGTGAAATTTTCTATATTCATCAACTATTTGGAAATCCATGTATGATAACCCCAATATCTGAATCACTTTAGGATCTACTACTCTTGGCTCTATTTCTCTCTTGATTTTTGGTCATTTGTTCCTGTTTTTCTGCATGCCTCTAATTGGTTTATGACAGATACATTGTTTATGGAAAGTGTTACAAATTAGAACAGTGTTACTTCCTCCCAAGATGATTTGATTTTCCTGTCAGACAGAGAGTACAAATAAATCATCTTGATTCAGTTAGGCTGATCTATTTCCAGTTGAGTCTTATCCTAGGATGTAGCTATTTAGGGGCCTTGATTAAAAGCTGTGAGTTTACCAGGATCCTATGTCCTCAGAAGCTCTGAACTCTACAGACTCTATGAGACTGCCAAAATCTCTGCTCTGCCTTTTACTCACTTATCAGATGTTTTCAACTTTATTTTTTGCTGTCTCACACTAGAAGTATGCAATAAGGTCTTAAGGAAAATTCCACATAGCATATTTAACTCATTTTCTTTGCTTCCTTTCCTGTGGAATCTTGGTTCCTCGGGCTTTACAAATCAGGAAAAACATTAAGTTTTTTCCATTTTAGAAAAAAAAAGTTATGTTCCTTTTTTATGTGTTCATGCCTTCATTTTCCCCAATTTTTAATACTTTCAAAAGCCTATCACTTTCTCATTATTCCAAAATGAACACAAAGAAACATGTAGTAATAGTAATAGTAATAATTGCTTCACTAAGCAATCAACCCTCAGATAATGTCAGGAAATCTGGAGCTTTCTCAAGTAGGAATATGGAAGAGAAAGAAGGGAGATGTGTTATTTATCACAGACAATACTCAGCACAATTTTATTGCTCCTTGGGGAATCCAAAGCTTTTAAAGATGCTATTATTATTTGGAAGCTCTCCAGAGATCACTAAGTATTAAAAATAGCACCGTACTCTGCTAAGTCAAATCACCTGTTTATTACCCAGAGTGAAGAAAATCATTTAATAAAATATTACAGACACTTGTTCAAAATCATGCTCACAATTCATATGCTCAGAGAAGTTAAAGGGAACATCTATGCCCAGCTCAGTACATATTTTTTTAAATGGATAACTCATTTAATGGGGAGATAGAGACAATTTCACTGTTTTTTAAATTAAAGACATCAAAGTTTTTTTTTCAAATAGTCAAAATAAGACCTCTATAATATAGCATCTTCTGTTTTTTCTTGCTCAGCATTTTCATAAAAACTTTGTGATAAGCAGTCCATTTTTTTCCCTTTGTAGAGCCTATTCCTCCTCCTGTACCTTGAATACAGATATGGGAACATGACCCAAGCCTGGCCAATCACTACTCTGACCCACTGGCCACAGTTATTAGTTCAGCAATGAGCATGTAATCCATGTTAGTCTAATGAGACTCAGTACTTGGATTTTATAAAAACTACTAGAAAGTGAAAGTATGCTAGGATTGTTAAACTAGTAGAATGGAAGGCCCAGAGTGGTGGTCATCTCATAAAGAAGTCCTGCCTGAATGAAGCCAAAACTACTTAGAACTTTTCAGTTACATGAGCCAACAAATTGCCCTTAATTACTTAAGCCAGCTTAATAAAACTCTGTGTTTCAGACCTACAAATAAGAGTCCTTACTAACATCGTTACATCCAAAAAGTACATAGAAGCAACTGAGTCTGTCAATAAAAGTAATTAACCCCCAAGTTTAAGACAAAACTCTAGTAGCTGCTATTTAAAATGATGCAGTGGCATTAGAAATACTTACTTATCATGTATATGGTAAAATTTATTCCATTCCACTGATAATGTTTTCATTTCCCATTTCCATTTACATTATGCCCAAGACATGAGAAATGAACATTTATCAATAATATTAAATAACATCATTCCCTTCTTGAAGTTCTAAGGATAGATTATTATTGGCATTTTAAGCTATTCCTCACAGATGCTCAGTTATTGGGGGACTGGAGCAAGTTATAAAAGATTCCAAGAAATGGAGGAATCTTCATGTGTTTTATATTTTTTAAAATGCTGCCTTCAGCTTTGGTTTCCATAATGATTGTTTTTGGTAGCCATCACCAATATTCCTAGGATAAAGCCTTCAAATAAAACAAGAATTCCTCAGTATCTCTTTCCTTTAAGTGGGCATAGATTCAAACATGTGCACATACTAGGGATCACACATTTCCACCTATGGCATTTAATTATGAGTAAAGTAAAATGTGCAAAACCAGAATTTTAAGTATTAGTTCAATAAACTTTTGCACCTAATTTCTGAATGATTTTCTTCCTTTCTGGAAAGTCATCTAATACCAACAGTGGTATGCAGGGGAAATCAAAGTGAGTCAGGAACCAAAGAGGCATAAGGAAGGTACATGTCAGAATTACTAATTTTAAAAAAGATGAAATAATCCTTTCATTAAAATTATGCTCTGCCAATATATGCTAAACTTTGAAATGTGGCTTTATTTCCCTCATTCACAACTAATCACTATTTTCAGAAGGATGAGACTAAAGAGAAAGATTTGGGGAGATTTATAGCAATTCAAAAATCCAAAATAATTGAGAAGTCAAAAGAAAAATGACAAGTTTGTTGGTTATTTAAAGTAGAATTTTCAGTGGGCCAAAAATTCACCAAGACAGTGGTTTTTAAACTTTACTATGGGTTCTATTCAAAAAAAGTTTGAAAATCACTGCCTTAATGTGTGTGTGTGTGTGCGTGTGCGCGTGCGTGTGCATGTGCATGTGCGTGTACACATGTGCGTGTGTGTATAAAATGATCACTTATACTTATACATTAAAAAAAATATCTTACCTGGGTGGTAAAATCCACCTGGGTGACTCAGTCATTTAAGTGTCTAACTCCTGATTTCGGTCAGGATCATGTCATGTCAGGTCATGATCTCAGGGTCGTGAGATCGAGCCCCACATCAGGCTCTGTGCTGGGTGTGGAGTGTCCTTAAGATTCTCCCTCTCCTTCTGCCCTCCTCAACTCTCTCTCTCAAAAAATTTTACATTTTAAATGAACTCTAATATTTTCTATTGTATCCTATTTTAGTCTATTACTTCCATTCTATTAAAATGTTGATCACAAATCACTAAATTGTTTTCACAACCCACCAATAACTTACAACTAGATATAAAACATATGATTTGGCATCACTAAAACATGTATCACAGCTTAGGCCAAGAGAATTAGATATGTTTAAATCATCACCACACTAATGTCAATTAAGACTTTTCTGAAAAGAAAGCAAATCAACTCTACACGGTGGAGTTTCTTATAACATTCATCAACTTCACCAAATATTTTCATAAAGCACTTGAAATGAAATGTTTCATTTAGAATGACAACCCTCTGTACATACTATGAAATAACCTAGCACAAGCTCATCCTCTCAAATTTGCTCCAAAGACACTAACCTTTTCCTTTTGTTTTCTTTTCAACTGTATGTCTCTATAAAAGATCAGTGAAACACAGTGCCACAGGGTAATATTCTAATGTAATGAAGAGGTAATCTTATTTTCTGTTCTGTTTACTGTTGATTGTTGTTTCTGTGAAAAAAATGCTGTAATGAACCTAGAGGAAGACAATGATTTGATGAATGACAAATGTGGCATGTAACCGAAAAATACTCTTCTTGCCACACCAGTATATATACATAATTTGGCTCCTCCAGATTTTCTTAGAGCTTGAACCTCATGATAACTCCCCTCCCTGAGATATGTCTATGTCTATATCTATCTATATCTATATCTATTTTGAGAGTTTTTTTTTAAAAACTTGGAGGCAGGTGCTGGGAAGGAACATTTCCTTTCCAGATTCTCTATTAACTAAAAATTCCAATGCCCTGAATGTCTTTTATCCCCCATTTAAAAAAATGTGACTTGCATTTCTATTTAAAGGACTTCCTGTACTAACTCCTGCCTTAGAATTTACATGTTGGTATGTTTGAAAGTACTCCCTGCAGAAATCGCACACAGTGATCACTGTCACTATGACAGACTGAGGATGGGTTGGTGAGTTACCCATTGACTCCCATTTCACATTTGCTAAACTTCTGTTGAGACTACAGGGTAGACCCAGCTTATGAGATTTTTTTTTGGTCTTCTTTGTTCTTTAAAGATAATTTATAATCACACACACACAAAAGAGAGCGAGGCAAAATATTTTAAGTCCCTTCATACTGAGGCTGAATGCTGAAGCAAATGGCACAATCCTCAGAGCTAAGAGTGAACCTGTGTGGTAAAAAGCACCGATGTTACAGCATGGCTGGTTCCTCGTTATGACCAAATGGTCCGCTCTAAACTCTGAGGTGCAGTCAATGGTGGCTTTCTCAAATGTGCCTTAAAGGTTGAAATTTATCATACTTAAGCTCAGGCACCCTGAAGATGTTTGAATGTGTGGCTATGTGCGAAAGAGAAACGAAACCTACAGAGCTGCAGATTGAAAGAGCGATGAAATATACATAGCCTCGGGGTGCGTGGGTGGCTCAGTGGGTTAGGGTCTGCTTTCAGTTTGGGTCATGATCTCACGGTCCTGGGATTCAAGCCCCGCATCTGGCTCCCTGCTTGGCGGGAAGCCTGCTTTTCCCTCTCTGACTTCCCCTGCTTGTGTTCCCTCTCTTGCTGTATTCCTCTCTCTCTCTGTTAAATAAATAGATAAAACCCTTTAAAAAATAATAATAAATAAATAAATACATACACACAGCCTCCGCCCGATTGTAGGTGCTACAATAATTCCAAAATGGTATGCAGAACAGTGGGATGCTGGCCTCCTTCATTAAGGAAGACATCCTTAGCCATGTTGCTTAGCACAGTTTCGGAAGAAGGCATGAGGCCGGCAGAGAAAAACTTCATCAGAAATCCTTATTCCTTAATCCAATCTCTTTCATTCTCTCCTGGCTTCATTCCACTTGGGCAAGTGAAAAACATTGGAAAGAAAAGAGAGAGGGTTGAGGACGAGAAAACACAAGTGTGACTCCTGTTGTGTGTGGATATTTCTGGTCAGTTGATAGCAAGTCAATAACCAGCCATATGCCTTCCTGGAGTCAAGTCCTTAAACAATCCTAGAGAGAAGCAGCTTATTGGTGGTTAGGGTACTACTTCATTTTTAATGTGCCTATAAATCACCCTGGGATCATGTTAAAATGCCAGCTTTGATTTTGGGGTGGGGTCTGAGTCTCTGCATTTCTGCTCTCATGGGAAACCCAAGCTGGCACCCCCTGGGATGCTCCACTGCCACTCTTTTTCTTTACAGGGATTTCATCCACCTCCCTTTCCTTTGCCTCTACCTCCAGCGGAGAAGAAATCAAAGGATGGCATAGTAGAAAAAGCACTGGTTCTGGAATCAAAGTTGGGTTGGAATCCCATCTCTGCAACTGATTTGCAATTTGTAATTATAGGTGATTTTTTTTAATCCCTCTGAAGTTCATTTTCTCCATTCTTAAACTGGGCATGCCTTCCTAATTCTCACAGCTGTCACAAGGGACACTATGCGCACATCCTGCCAGGTTCATCTTTGGTATGAATGAATAAAGAGTCTGCAGCACAGTAATTCTACCCACAGGTAAAAACAAGAGCGGGGGGTGCTACATTGTTGGAAGATACCTTAATTTTTCTCAATACTGTGGCTTTGGCTTTTTCTTAGATCCCAAACTATATATTTCATAGAGCTCTATACAGTAAGTCAAGTATTTCCCCCCATACTTTTCTGACTCCAGAAAGCCACTCTCTGATCATGCTTTTAGTCATGACAGACTCCAGGGCAGACCAGTTTTTAAAAAAATGTTTCTTGGGGCACCTAGGTGGCTCAGTGGGTTAAAGCCTCTGCCTTCAGCTCAGGTCATGATCACGGGGTCCTGGGATCGAGCCTCGCATGGGGCTCTCTGCTCTGCAGGGAGTCTGCTTCCTCCTCTCTCTCTGCCTGCTTCTCTGCCTACTTGTGATCTCCGTCTGTCAAATAAATAAATAAAATCTTTAAAAAAATATTTCTTGCTGTATTTAATGGTAAAAATGTGCTTAATAATTTTCTTGCCCCCAATTATTTCATTTCCTAGACTTGTTCTGGACTTCTTCGGCTCCCATTTCCAAAGACAGATCCTCCTTGTCCTCAGGCTGCCCCTTCCAGTCTCTGTTCTCCCACCTGAAGTCAGGCTCCGCTTTGCTCTCAGCGTAAATAAGACAAAGGCATCCTCTCCTTCCCATCTTTTCCATCTGGTGAGTCTGAGTTCCTCTGGGGGAATCCAGAGGCACCTCTGAATTACCCAGAAGAACGAAGGAAAAAACAGCTAATGCAAACCTGCCCTAATCCTCCCACATCCACGGGCTGAATCCAGTGCTCCAAACCCAGGTTTAATAAAGAGGTGACAAGAAGCAGGCTGGCTGTATTGAACATAATGGAAACACAGAAGGAAAACGAAGAAAACCATGGAATAGTAACTATAGTTGCCACATCCTGTCTCCCAACTGCCACTGGCAGCTGCCAAGATAGATAGGGTTGGAAGTGGACAGGCCCTGGGGATCAAGCCTTGACCCTTCTCAGCCCCATGATGATTCTTGTTTAGGTGACCAAAGGGTCTTGGGTACCATCAGAGCAGAAAAGACATATCAACCACAGAAGTCCCACCTCATGGCAAGAATCAATGACCACTCTCACCTGCCCCCCACTCCCTCAGCCTCATTGGCCTCTCTCCCACAAGCCATTATAGAACAAGTGGGGACTGCTTCCGCTTCCATCTCAGACTGAATCAGATGAATGAATTATTATTGGCTGATCTTACTAGATTGATCGACATGATATTGGCAACTCCGTATGATTCAACCTCATATCCTGTTCAGCAAAACAAAGTTCACTGTCACACACACACACACACACACACACACACACACACCAATAACAACAATAACAAAACTAAACCGTTTCTGTGGCTGAGCTACACTGGCCTGAACAAAATGATCTCAAATCCATTTGCCAAAAGGCTACATCTTTTATTTTTTTGTTATTGCTGTTTTCTTGTTTTGTTTTGTTTTTTAGGATTTTAGTTATTTATTTGTCAGAGAGACAGAGAGAGAGAGAGAACACAAAGCAAGGGGAGTGGCAGGCAGAGGGAGAAGCAGGCTCCCCGCTAAGCAAGGAGTCCAATGTAGAGCTCTATCCCAGGACCCTGGGATCATGACCTAAGCCAAAGGCACTTACTGGACTAAGCCACCCGGGTGTCCCAAAGCTGCATATTTTTTTTAAAAGATTTTTATTTTATTTATTTGACAGACAGAGATCACAAGTAGGCAGAGAGGCAGACAGAGAGAGAGGGGGAAGCAGGCTCCCCGCTGAGCTGAGAGCCTGATGCAGGGCTCATCCCAGGACCCTGAGGTCATGACCTGAGACAAAGGCAGAGGCTCTAACCCACTGAGCCACCCAGGCGCCCCAAAGCTGCATATTTTAAACTAAAACATATTTACAGTGGCCCTCACCCTTACTTTCTGCTTTTCTAAGGCAAAAGCATTTCAGGAAACTTCTTTAGGAAACATCCCATCTGAAGCAGCAACAATCCATCAAACACAACGCAATCTCTGTGCATTTCCTTGGTGTAAGACACAAGGGGCACAGAACAATAAACAAAACGCCATGTCTGCCTCTAAGGAGTAACACCTAGCTGGAGAAAGCAGAGGGAACAGGCAAAAAGGCAAAGAATGAAACAACACTATTAGAAATGCCACAAGGCAGACCATAATCATTTGCTAAATGAGAGGAATGGAAAATAAGTGCAGTGAGTCGAGAGCCAGGAGCAATCACCTAGAATCTGATTTGAGCCACTTTCCACCTAATTCAGCTCATCAATCACCACACCCTCCACCTACTTCCTCTGGGAAGTTATCACAGAAAATGAAAATCACCTCTCTGCCTACTCATAACTCCCGGATGACGGTGCCAGAGATATGGACCCAGTAGGTCTCAGACCACTCCCTGCCAATTACTGGACCCATCTCAGGAAGAGACGGAAGAATAGCATCACTTCTGCCAGCCACTTTTCTCTTCCAGATGAGGTCGGCGTGCCATGGGAAGGGGGATCTAAATGCTAATAGCATGTGCTTCGACATAAACTGCAGCCACCTGGCGGTTAAGCAAACTTTTCTAAACCTCTTAATTCAGAGCAGGGCCCAAGGGTCAAAAATGGCTGTAAGAATATTATAAACGCCAATTTTGGTACAAATGAAGCCAAGTTCACACCACACATCCACTGGCTATTTCAGCTCGTGTCTGTATGCTCTCATGCACACACTCCCGGGTTTCCCAGCGGGTCCTCTCTGCTGACATCCCCACTTGAGGACAGTCCCCAAAGTAAACCCGGTCTCCAGTGTCCGCCAGAATTAGGCTGCTTCTTTACCCAAGGAACCAAGGCCAAGTGCTCTGTGAGTGGCAGACTCTCAAGGGAGCAGCAGCCCTGGCTGTCTCCCTGCTCCCTGCGCTAAAGCCACATTGGAATGTTCCATGCAGAAATGAGAAAATGCCCTTTGGGAGAAGAACAACACTGCTACCCTTTGTCACCAGGGCCTGACAGAGGTTCACTCACACCTCAAGGAAACATCTTTAATTAGGCCCTTTCTCTCACCTCCCACCTCTAATCCATGAGAAAGAGCTATCAATTTCACCCACAAAATATCCGTCAAGCCCTCCCCTTTCCTTCCTCTCTGCAGGCATCCTGTCAGTTGAATATTAATTACTATTACCATTGCCATTTAGGTGGGCCTTGACTCAAGCCTTCTAATATCCTGTTTCCACTCCTGCTCTTCCAGTCCATCTGAACATAGCAGCAAGAGGAACTTTCTAAAAACACTAAATGGATCCTAGCGTTCTGGACTTAAGACCTTCAGGGTCTTCCTCTTACACTCAGAATAAAATCCTCATCTGTGAGGCCTTCTGGGACCTGGTCCCAGCTTCTCTTGACAGGAGACCATCCAGTGCGGGTAGTAGGAGAGGCCTGGCTCCAGCTTCCAAACACCCAGCTGGCATCCAAGGTCCACTGTTCCCCAAGAGAAGCCTGGTCCTCTGCTCACTGTGTGTGCTGTGCAGCTTTAGGCCAGTGAATTACTTTCCCTGTGCTTCAGTTCCCTCACATGCAAAGCTGCACATCTCATCGGACAGTTAGAGAAGCAAAGTGAGATACTACATGTAAAACGCTAAGAACAGCGTCAGTCCAAGGAAGTGTTCCATAATCAGTCTGGTGTGCTTTCCTTCCTCAAACACATTTTACCCACCCCTTCCATCCACTGTTTCCTCTGCTTGGAATGCTCTTTTCTTCTTTGTTTGTTTATTTTTTTTTAATGTACTTTTTTTTTTTCAGTGTTCCAAGATTCATTGTTTATGTACCACACCCAGTCCTCCATGCAATTCGTGCCCTCCTTAATACCCACAACCAGGCTCTCCCAACCCCTCACCACTTCCCCTCCAAAACCCTCAGTTTGCTTCTCAGAGTCCACAATCTCTCATGGTTTGTCTTCCCCTCCAATTTCCCCCAACTCCCTTTCTTCTCCATCTCCCAATGTCCTCCGTGTTATTCCGTATGCTCCACAATTTAGTGAAACCATATGATAATTGACTCTCTCTGCTTGACTTATTTCACTCAGCATAATCTCCTCCAGTCCCATCCATGTTGATACAAAAGTTGGGTAGTCATCCTTTCTGATGGAGGCATAATACTCCATTATATATATGGACCATATCTCCTTTATCCATTCGTCTGTTGAAGGGCATCTTGGCTCTTTCCACAGTTTGGTGACGTTGGCCATTGCTGCTATGAACATTGAGTACATATGGCCCTTCTTTTCACTACATCTGTATCTTTGGGACAAATACCCAGTAGTGCAATTACAGAGTCATAGGGAAGCTCTATTTTTAATTTCTTAAAGGAATCTCCACACTGTTTTCCAAAGTGGCTACACCAACTTGCATTCCCACCAACAGTGTAAGAGGGTTCCCCTTTCTCCACATCCTCTCTGACACTTGTTGTTTACTGTCTTGTTGATTTTGGCCATTCTGACTGGTATAAGGTGGTATCTCAATGTGGTTTTGATTTGAATCTCCCTGATGGCTAAGGATGATGAACATATTTTCATGTGTCTGTTAGCCATTTGTATGTGTTCTTTGGAGAAGTGCCTGTTCATGTCTTCTGCCCATTTTTTGACATGATTATCTGTTGTGTGTATGTTGAATTAAAGAACTCCTCTAACTCAACACACACACAACAGATAATCACATCAAAAAATGGGAATGCTCTTGAGCCTCCCCTCCAAATCTGCACCATCACCCCTGCCTCTCTTTCATATCACATCTGCAGAAGGGCCTTCCCTGACTAAAATGGCTCAGTGGGGACTCTCCCCATCCCCTCCATTATTCTCCATTGCAGCTCTGTATTTTCTTCATACCACTTCTTAGCATGTTCAGCCTTTCTTTGGCTTATTCACTTATTTATCATCTTCCTCTTCCATGAGATTTTAATCTTTATAGGGAGTTGGACTATATTTATATTGTTTACCATTGAACCCCCAGCATCTAGAACATCACCTTGACTCAGAGATCCTCTACTAAGTTACTCTTTATTCTTTTTACTTTTCTTATGAGGCTTAAGTATATTTTGATATGACTAATTGGTATTTAAGTCTGTTTCAGATGACACTGTTTATCAATTAAAAATGACCCTGTGTCTTTAGGAAAAAAGTCACTATCTAAATTGTCAATAGTGAGTAAAAGGATGAGTCTTGTTCCATCATCTTCAAGCCCCCTTGCTCCCTGGAGCCCAGACCAACTCCCCAGGGCTGGGAATGGAGTACAGACACTTTGCCTGGCCTCTTCATGGCCCAGCTTCCCCCATACCCCTTAAAGTACATACAGACCTTTTTTCCAGTCCTCCCCTTCCTTCAGGCAGATGCTTAGCAAATCAAACTCTAAATGCTCCCTTGGTTCAACCCAATTCACCCTCTCTCTCCCTCTCTCTGTATAGATAGATGTATGTGTGTGGATGTCTATGTGGATGGACATATATATAGCACACGTACTTTTGTGTATATTTAGATGTTGTGTTAGCCCAGATTGCACAGAAAGCTTCAGGCAAGGCCCATGTGCTCCTAATCTATTAAAGTGTGCTATCCCAGGGAAGCAAGAGGGAACAGAAGAAATAAATGAGGCAGGAAAGGAAGAAAAGCAGATACAGGATACATTTCAGAGCTGGCTACCACTGTTCTCAAGCACATCTGATTGTCAGGTATCTCTGGCCCAAACTTCTGAGAAGGGGCCATGGGAATGAGAGTTTCTCAGGAGAGTCACATGATATCCACCCAATGCATGAAGGACTGAGAGTAGTCACTGTAACCGTCTTCGGCCATTAGAAGCAGCAGTAGTGACATGTGTTGATAACCATGAACACAGCCCTCAACAGCAAACATACAGGTCTGTAGTGGGGCCCAGCCCGAGTTGGGTACGGCTGGATGAAAAGGTGATGGCCACCCACATGGTAAGCATGTGACATATAAGCTCAACACTCCCAAAGCTTGCACTCATGGCAGACATGTCCCATTTTTTAACAGTATTTTGTCTAGCTGAGCCCAGGTTCAGCCTCTGAACCCACCTCAGCACAGCACTGTCAACAGCAACTACATCCAATAAAACATGATACATCTTCAGGAGAAAACGTGGCGGTAAAAAAGCTCTTCCCTATACACTAACTAATTTGATCTCTGCAGATTGCAATGTTCAGTGGAGAAGTTACAATTCATCTCTTTTGAACAGACTGGCAACTGAGGCATCGTATGGCACATGGCATTGAGGCAGTGACACACTTTTGGAGCAGGGCTGAACACTGAGATTTGTGACTTCTAGGTTATGTGGAAAAACACAATATACATGTTCTATAACTCAATGACTGAGAATCATCTTATTTTGTTAATTATCAGAGGATAAACAAAATGCTTCTTAGGCTCTGTTCTCCTCTCTTTGTTTTTTCCTAACATACACTGCAAGACAGAAATGAGACCCTAAAAAGAAGAAGAGTCACAACAGTAAAGCAAATAAGGATAATACCAGACTTAAAAAAAAAAAAAAAATTTTTTTTTCAGACCCAGTGGGTTGCCTGACTGGATCAGTAGGAAAAGTTTGTGACTCTTGATCTCAGGCATGGGTTTGAGACCCATGTAGGCGGTAGAGATTACTTAAATAGGTAAAAGTTTAAAAAAAAAAAATCAGACCAGAAATGACAATGACAAAAACACAGCATCAAGCTAATGAAAACGATCAGTTTTGGAAAGTGGAAAATGCTACACAAGGGAAGCCCTTCCACAGAATCTTCATGTCCCTCAGCTCCACAGATCAGGAACCAGTGCCCATGGCCCTCCTTGGTATTTTGGGAGAGGAGAATACCACTTAAATGCTACCCTTTTGAGAATCAAACTTTCTGTATACCCTAACATCCTAGCTCTCATCCTTCTGCATTTGACACCAGTCTTGCAGATTTAGCATCTCACAGTGATACATACCTAATTTATGGGGCAAAGTTTATTTCACATAAAGCAGTGCTGACCTTCAGTGCAGTGTGATTAGAAGTCAATCTGCCCATGTTCTTCTTAAGCTTTGACATTTATTACAGGAAAGATGTGTCATTATTTCTACTGACCCTTCATTCCTCCCCCATCCACCAAATATACCCACCCAAATGTTCAGAGCTTTGTGTTTGCATCTTAGTAATCTGTCATCCAGTACTTGGCAGGGAAAATGTACCATCATATGGCATCACGAAAATCTGGAGGTCTGGCTAAAATTTCATGGATCTGATATTTAAGTCTTATTGGGGGTCTGCTATATGCAGAAAACCATACTAAGAACTGACAGTCCCCCAGATGCATTTCTGGTCCCATTTCTCCCTCCTAACCTCACATTCATTCAAGCCCTTTAAATCTTTTGCTCTCACTTTTTCTTCAGTAAAGTTCATGCCCCCACTCACATTATCCTTCCTGCATGAACACCAACCAGACTGTCCTTCCCTTCAGTAGTTGCTTCTGCTTTGAGGAGTCCAGCTAGACCCAGCCTTGAATTCCCCAGTAGTGAACTCAGCCCTGCTCCCCCAGCATAGTCTCTGCCCATTCCTCCCTAATCTCCAGCAAAACCTTAATCATAGATAGATAGATAGATAGATATACAGAAATGAATAAAATACTATTCCTTTCCTTTACTTTTAAAAAAGATTTTATTTATGGGGCACCTGGGTGGCTCAGTGGTTTAAAGTCTCTGCCTTCGGCTCAGGTCATGATCCTAGGGTCCTGGGATCGAGACCCACATTGGGTTCTCTGCTTAGTAGGGAGTCTGCTTCCTCCTCTCTCTCTCTGCCTGCCTCTCTGCCTACTTGTGATCTCTGTCAAATAAGTAAATAAAATATTTTTAAAAAGATTTTATTTATTTATTTGACAGAGAGAGAGCGAGAGAGAGCGAGCGAGCACAAGCAGGTGAAGTGGCAGGCAGAGGGGCAGGGAGAAGCAGACTCCCTGCTGGGCAGGAAGCCTGATGAGAACTGCATCCCAGCATGCTGGGATGTGACCTAAGCTGAAGGTTGACACTTAAACGATTGAGCCACCAGTCGCCCGTTCCTTTCCTTTAATGTTCCAAGCTGTATCATATAACCCACTAGGGGGATTAAGAAATCAATTTAGGGAATTATAACCCAAATTTTTTCAAAAATTAAGATAGCATTGATTAGAAAATAGAATATATCTCGCATAGTAAGGGTAGGTTTGTTTCATGAGCGGGGGTGTGTGTGTGTGTGTGTGTGTGTGTGTGTGTGTAAATGTATTCCTTATTGTGAAAGCTAAAGTTTCCCACAGGGAGAAAATCATCATTTAAACACATAATGATACAAAATCTATGCATGCAGAATCCCTAGAGTGACACATAATCAGCACTCAATATGCACATATGATGGGAGAGATCAGCACTAATAAGAAGCAGGCCTAAGGTTCTGGCAATGGTGAGAACCCAAACCTTCTAAAGCTCATGTTCATCGTATTACTTTCTGCTCAAAGCCACAGTACGTACCCCCATCTCCTCAGAATATAATGCAAACTCATGAGTATGGCACTTGAGGACCTCCAACTTTATCTTCTACTATTTGTCACCCCACCCTAACTTCTGTACCATACTGTTGCTATAATTTTTCTTTGCCATATTCCAAATATATTCTATATATTTTTTTAAAGATTTTATTTATTTATTTGACAGAGAGAGAGAGATCACAAGTAGGCAGAGAGAGAAGGAGAAGCAGGCTCCCTGCTGAGCAGAGAGCCCAATGTGGGTCTCGACCCCAGGACCCTGGGATCATGACCTGAGCCAAAGGCAGAGGCTTCAACCCACTGGGCCACCCAGGCGCCCCTATATTCTGTATTTTTTTACCACTGAGCCTTGGAACAAACTTCCTTTGCACAACAATGCTCTCTCTGACCACTAAAGTCATAAGCTTATTGCGAATAGCTTTTGTTTTGTCTCTCCAACTAACTGTGCCATCTTTCTTCTGGTCATATTATTCTCTTCCCTTTGAGTAACTCCCCAAAGTTTCATGTGTTCCTGGTTGTGTTATCAATCATAACGTCCCACTGCCTTTTGCCACAGGGGAAGCCATGTGACAACTATATAGTGATTGGTTGGGAAAAAAGGCATGCAATCCAGGACAGACAATTGTATTCTATCCCTGGGGCATAAGACCTGCTTTGTGTTGAAAAAGCAGTCCCCAAAGACTAGTAGTCCTTTCCTGTGGATCAGAACCAGATGGAGGGCTCGTTAAACCATAGATAATCTGGCTTGCTCACTGCCCTCTATCCCCCACAAGTTTCTGATTGGGTAAGTCTGAGGTATGAACACAGATTTATATTTCTAACAAATTCCTAAGTGTACTAGCTTCCTATTGCTGTGTAACAAATTACCACAAATGTAGTGGCTTGAAACAACACAGATTTATTCTCTTATAGTTCAGGAGGTCAGAAATCCAAAATAGGTCTTAAGGGACTCACATCAAGGTGCTGCCAGCAGAGCTGGTTCTTTCGGGAACCTCTAAAGGAGAATCTGTTCCTTGCTTCTTCCAGCTTCTAGAGGCCTCCTGCATCCCTTGGCCCATGGTCCCTTTCTTGTATCTCCAACCTCTTCTTTATGTTGTCACAACTCTTACTATTAACTCTGGTCTCCCTCTTTATAAGGGCCCATGTGATTCTATTGGGTCTACCCAGGTCATCTAGAATAATCTCTTCATCTCAAAATCCTTAATTTAATCACATCTAAAAAGTCCCTCCTGCCATATAAGGTAACATTCTGGGAATAAGGATGTGGACATGGTTGAGGGGCCCTTATTCAACCTACTATTCCAGATGATGTTGTTCCTGATAGTCTAGGGCCCACACCTCAAAAACCACTGAATGACCACTAAAATAACCATTTTAATTATTCTTTAGTCTGCCTAACTCTTCTCTATCCCACCAGGTTCAGAGTGTGCTGAGGGCTGGATTAAATCTTGGTCCTTTTTAAAAAAACTGCTTTAATTCCACTTACATCCTCATTTGTGAATGCTGGTATGTACATCTTTCAGTTAAAGTTGGGGAACAGGCAAACAGAAAACAACTTGGGAAGCTAATACCCTAAAGTAGGAATGGTTAATAAGATTGACTGTATTTTTTAATGTCCAACAATACCTGGTTTACCACCTGATTGGGCTCCTGAATCTCAAATTCCACTGTTATTGACTATTAGATATTGCCATTTTGATGGCCAGAGATACTTCAAGTTTTTCTTAAACCAGATTTGGGTATCTGGGCCCATCCCACACTCCACCTCATGGGCCCATCTCAGAAATGGCTTCACCACACATTAGAACCAGAAATCTCACCAACATCACACCAAGAACAGCTGATGTATATACACCATTGGTATGTACCTGGAAATGTTTAAGTTCTCCACAGATATTTACTCATTAGTTCTTAGAGGGCTTATTTATTTTTTTTAATCTCCCCAAATCCTAAACAAGGACATAAAACTAAAATTATTTTATAGATCCATATTAGTAAGTTCACAGTGCAGCTTAGAAACAATCAGACAAAAAAGAAAACAAAGGTTTTCCAGCAGGTCTGATTCTTTGAAAACACGAGGGGACTGAAACTGGGTCCTTTGCATTCTCTTCCAGCCTCCTATTCTGGGTATTGAGGCATCTGTCCTTTGTTCTTGATGATTTATTATATCTGATTATAACTCTTAGAATTCAAACATAAAGCTCTGCCTTCTTTTCCATCAGGATTTTAAAATCAATATCTTTACCATTTATGAAATTGTGTGATGTGCTTTGAAGACTTAAGGCATCTTAGAGAAAGAGGGAATGTCACCTTGTACTATCGTACCAATGTATTAAATAATGACTTCTTTAAAAATCAAAAGCTTGTTGGTTGAAATGCTATTAAATCATAACCTTTATATAAAAGCAGCACATGATCATTTCAATGGTACAAAAGGCAGACTAACTACAGTAGGTGAGAACTGTTACAACATAAGAGAAGGAGGTAATCTAATTTTGTAACCATTTAGTTACCTGCAACATGGAAGAAGAAGTTTTCACAAAAAGTAAGTGTTACTCAGTATATTTATCAGAACAGCAAACATGTACCAAGGACTGTGTAACAGGGCTGAACAGGAATCCCTACCCTGATGGGGTGAATTATCTAGTGGGAAGAACAGACACTAAATAAATCATTACAAATAATTAAGTACGAGAGAACAAAATAAAATGAAGGCACTCCAGGAGCAATGAAAGCATAAAACCAAGCATGGAACAGATCTGGAGAACCAAGAGGCTCTCCAGGGAAGATAACATTCCACTTGAGATACTAAGGGCATGTGAGTGCTGACAAGCAACAAAGAAGGGAAAAAAAAATCTTCCAGAGTGTAATGAACATAGATGAAGGGGAGGGGAAGAGGTCGGACTGGAAACACGGAGGCTTGCTCAAGAACTTAAACCTTGACAAGGCAGATAGGAAAGAGCTGATACATCTGTCTGAGTTCAGTCACTCAGCATTTTGCATTTTAAGTGTCCTGGTTCAAGACCACTTTCTAGAAAGAAGGCTCTCCTATAAAACTGAGTGCACTGAAGAGAATCTCAAGAAAGTTCAGTGCTCATTGAGAACATAATCATGATCTAAATGATACCTGATAAAAGTGTTTGTCAATGGGCGTGATTTTCTTAAAGGAACTTAAGATAATTCGGCAACTACATAGAGACACAACACGAGTTTTTCTACTGAAATCTTTAGTTTATATATATTCATGAGCAGGGGTGGAAGGAACTATCTGCATTTTTTAAAATTAAATTTAATTTTATTGTATTTTTTCAGTGTTCCAAGATTCATTGTTTATGTACCACACCCAGTGCTCCATGCAATACATGCCCTACTTAATACCCACCATCAGGCTCACCCATTCCCTCACCCTTCTCCCCTTCAAAACCCTCAGCTGTTTCTCAGAGCCCAGTGTCTCATGGTTCGCCTCCCCCTCCAGTTTCCCCCAATTCACTTTGCCTTTCCTTGCCCTAATGTCCTCCATGTTAATCCTTATGCTCCACAAGTAAGTGAAACCATATGATAATTGAGTTTCTCTGCTTGACTTATCTGCATTTTAAGGTGTCTTCACTGGGTTTGTGACATTGTGCCCAGACAGCATGCCACACACAGATAACAACAATTCCTACTCAGAGATCTCATTACAAAAACCCTTCATCAAGCTTTTACTACATATGAGTGACTCTGCTGAGGGCTCTACACACATCTCTCCTTGAACCTTCCCAACAACTCTGGAGTTATGTACAATTATTATTCTCCAGTTACAGATGTGTCCCCTGAGGTTCAGAGGGGTGGAGTAACTCTCCAAGAACACAATGCAAGTCAGTTTTGGGGGCTCTCAACCCATCCCACTGTTATCCAGGAAAGCTCTGCTTTTGTTGAATTCTGACCATTCTTGCTGGGGGGACTAAGGGTGCTTTTCTACCCTGTTTTGTTTCTTATCGAATTACCATCTAATGGTTATTGCCAGTGTTTAATAAGCGATGCATTATCCCCAAGCATTGGAATTAATATCATTACTCAGAGATAGTAAACAGAAGTTTGCATTTGTGCACTGCCTGGAGGAGAAGCATCAATAAAGAGCCTGAGGTGGGAGGAAAAGATGAACATCCAGACTTGACTCAGAGGCAAGGGATGCAATTTGAAGCGGGGTAATAAGAAATTCTGCCTAGGCAAGCAGAGACACACAATCCTTCACCACTCCTTGCCCAAATTGCCTGGTTGCATTTATCCTCGCGCAACTTTTCTATCCTGCACAGGGAACAAGAGTCCCAGCCCTGCCCATCACACACACACACACACACACACACACACACACACACACCCCTCTCGTGCATGCCCTGGGGTGCCCAGCATGCAATATTCTAGGAGCAATGAGCTGCGAGTCCCTTTGACGAAGTTTGCTTGGGGCCCAGGAATTTTAATCTACATCCATGAACTGAAGACATTTAAATTAAAAACTTCCTACCGATTCAGCAACAGCTCAGAGAATGGTGCCCGAATTTACTGAATTGGCCTGCAGCCTCACAAATGGCAAAGTGGCAGCCGCAGATAAGGAGCCGCTCATTACTGAAGGTATCGATGTTAACCCCATGCATTGAGCAGAACAAAGGATCATTAATGGTTCCAAGGCTTGTCACAGTAGAATGGAGTGGTGGTGATTAGACAGCATCTAGACGTGCTTTTCTTGCGACACTTCTGATTCTTAAACCCCAGTATAAGAGCATGTGTGAATTTTTATGATTTGTGTCACACGCTATGCTCCTGGCTGGATACATGAGACAGCTTCCCCATTCCAGCATTTCACAATGAGCAAAGAACAAACAATAAGCAATGACAGCAAGAGAAGAACCACTTTCCAGGATTTTATGGTTAGTTCTGACATTTGGAAAATTACTTGAGCGCCAGAAGTTAATTTCTGCGATTGTGATCATGTTTCTGCATGTGCCCACCTCCTTTCCACCCTTCATTTTGTCACATGCAGACTGGACCCCTTGACCAGGAGAGTCACATTTTTGATGTAAGATTTTCTTTCTTTATGAAATAAACAAGGAAATAGCCTGTAAAGCACCAGAAATCTTGGAAATGCACATTTACCTATTCCTTTGTTCATTCAATCAATACCTGTTGAGTACCTACTAAGAGCCAGGCATTTTTCTAGAAGCTGAGGACCCCTCAGTGAATAAATAAGCGATAATAATAAATAAGCAATCCATTAGACAAAAGAATTAAGTTTGGAGCAGTAAATGTCAAGAAGGAAATAAAGGAAGGCAATGTGATAGGTCCTTCCTAATGGGTGGTTGGAGAAGGACTCTCTGGGAAGGTGACATTTGAGCTGAGAGCTGCATGACAAGGAGAAGCCAGACATGCAAAGATGTGAAGAGTGTTCTGGGTAGAAGAAATGTCAAAGCTCAAAGGCCCAGTGACAGGAACAAGCCTGGCTTGTTCACGAATGGATGAAGCTCAATGTAACTTGAGGAAGGTCCGGTAGATGGAAGATAAGGTCAGGGAGGGAGACAGGAACAGATCAGGTGCAGGCCTTACAGGCCATGGTGATTTTGTATTAGGATTTTATACTCATGAAAAGCAGAGCCACTGAAGATTTAAAGCCAGAGGATGATGGGTTCTGACATTTTAAGAATTATAGCTGATTTTGAGTCATGGACAAAATTGTGTCCCATCCCAAGGATGTCAGCTCCTCACAGATCCTAAGGACCCTGTCTTTGCTGGGATGTGTAGTGATTAAGAATACGGTATGAGTCAGAAAATCTACGTTTGAATCCTTGGTCTGCCACTAATATGCTGTGTGATTTCTGGGACTCCACTTAAGTTACTAAAGCCTTAGTTGCTCCATATAAAAACTGTGGCAATAATTCTCCCAGGGTTTTGGAGAGAAAGAAATCAGACATTACCAATAATGGAGTAGCCCTGGTGCCCGGTGTATGGTACATGTTCAGAAAACAAGAGCTTTTAATATTCGTATCATTAAAACTAGAGTAAGAGAGGAAAGGGTGAGGCCAAGGACTCAGCAAGTGCACATACCAGTTAGGGTAGAAGACAAACCTCCGGGAAGCAGATGGAGGTTTCCATCAGCAGAGAACATCTCTGTGCTCCAGGTCCCTGGATAAATGCCACCTCTTTAATGTTCTGCACATGGTAGAATTTGAACCAAAATGGAATTTTAGCAACACTGGAAACAACCCAAATGCTCATGAGCAGCAGCATGGATCAGGAACATGTGGTATATTCATGCAATGAGATGCTCCACGGAAATGAAAAGGAAGGAACCGTGGGCCCTCCCGAAACTATGGATGAATCTTACAAATGTATTCATTGAAAGAAGCTGGAGAGGAGAGACTACAGGCTGTGTGATTCCATTTAGATGAAGCTCAAGAACAGGTGAAACTAACTGATATTGACATCCAAGTACTAGTTACCTGTTGAGGAAGTATATTTGGAAAACATTTGGAAGGGGCAAAAAGGAACCTGCTCACTCACTCAAAAGTCTTGTGTGCCTTGATTTAGATGGCGGTTCCATAGAGATACACGTATATAAACATAACATCAATCTGTATACTTAAGATTTCTTTTTAAGAATTTATTTATTTATTTGAGAAAGAGAGCACGAGCAGAGGAAGCAGCAGAGGGAGAGGGAGAATCAGATGCCCCACTGAGCCGGGAGCCTGATGTGGGGCTCCATCTCAGGACCCCAGGATCATGACCTGAGCTGAAGGCAGACACTTAATTGATTGAGCCACCCAGGTGCCCTTATACTAAGATTAGCATACTTTATAAACATTTATTGTGTGTATATTATACCTTAATTCTTTAAATTCATACCCATTTATTTATTTATTTTGAGCAAGAGAGCAGAGGTTCTGGAGAGGAGCCAAGGGAAAGGGAGAGAGAAACTCTTAAGCAGGCTCTATACCCAGCATGGTGCCTGACACCTGGCTCGATCTCACGTCCCTGAGATCATGACCTGAGCTGAAACAGAGACTCAGACACTTAACCGACTGCACCATCCTTAATTGTTTTAAAAACAGTATCATCTCAGGGGATCAGAATTAGCTAAATAAACAAACAAATGGTGACTGCTGTCTTCAGGAGAATGCCAAGCTCATTTGGGAGCTCATTCATTTCTAAGGCTGCTTCCCCCTTTCTATATTGAACAGCTCTACCCATACTGCCGACCACAAGGAAGGCAACAGGGAACAGATGCAAAAAGGCTCAGCATCATTGCAGGACAACTGGGAAGCGTGTCAAACTGTGGCCATGACTGACTTCTCAAAAGCCATTCCTGCAACTGACAGCGACTGCTTAGCACCATACCTCTCATTTGCACTGAATTTGTGTACAATGAATGAAAGCTCAGGGGGGCACAGGCGCTTCTCTTCTATATTAGGAATACATCTCAGGTACTTGGGTGCTCTATAAAGAATAAAAATAATAACAGGAGGCTGTGGAACAACTTAGGTTGAGAGCATATGTTTAGACAGCACTTTTTTGGCATTTTAATGAAGGAAACTCAAAGGGCTTCCAGCATCGGGAAAAAATCGAAATGGAATTATTTCATTTCCATGATAAAGCACCCAACCCACAATGCAAAAGCCATTAAATCTCATCATGTGGCGTTAAAAAATGCTTTTCGGCTAAGATCAGCCAAAGATGTGCCCAGGGCAAATTTTTATGACCATATCATCACGACCTGAAATTCAAATCCGTAGACGAGCTAGAAATACATGCTCACCAGAACAGCTCGTTTTTCTGCATCTATCTCAGTGAAAAATGGTAGCAGAAGAAACCTTCCTTTGCTGGAAAAACACTATCAAATAATAAAACAATTCAGGACCAGTTTTCACAAAGTAATAACAGGCCATGCATAATTGATCGCCCTTAGTCTGTGTCTCCGGGCATCACAAATCATAGTTACTAGCGCTTCAACCAAACCAACCTCCATTCCAGAATCAGACGGTCGGTTTTGGCACCACCTGACACTACTTTAGCACCTTTAACACCCACTTCGCTGCACTCTTCTTCAGCTGCTCCTTCAGTGAGGTTCTTGTATTCCCCAAAATGCTACACGTCCTTCTTGCTGGGTGTTTACTCGCTATCCCCGATGGGAGGCAAAGGTAAATTCTTCTAGAAGTGGATTGATTTGGACTTACGATCTCACCTCAGGCTGGCAAGGGAATAAGAACTACCCTGGGAGATAAAGCACTTTCCTGTGAAGTCATATCCTAACTCCTTCCATTAAAACCCTGGAATCACACTAAAAGCAGGAGAGGAGCACTGAAATTATACCAATTCTTTGGTCTACCACGTATCGAGCAGCTGTATCCATAAAAAAGGAATAAATAATTCATTCCAAAACTCTCTTTCTCTCCACAACCCAATGCTCACGGCTTCAGTTGCAAAGGAGATATGAACCAGGGCTTAGGAATTCTGAGTGATGCCTCGGCCACCACAGGAACCATATCCCTCTGCCTTACGCTTCTTCTGTATGTAAGGCTAATGGTGTAGACCTGGGTTGTCCGCATAGCCAGAAGCCACATGTGTCTATTTAGAAACTGAAGTTTTACTAGTCCAAATTAAATATACACAGAATTTCAAAAACTGCCTACCTCCCCCAAAGAATATAAAATATATCTCAGTAATTTAAAAATATTAATTACATGTTGAAATGATAATATTTTGGACATACTGGGTTAAATAAAATATATTATTAAAATTAATTCTATCTCTTTCTTTTTACTTTTTTAATATTATTTTTAATTTTTTTTCCATTACATCTGTGACTCACATTGAATTTCATTTGGACAGCACTGATCTACTGCTACTGGGCCTAGGAGTCTTTCCTTGCGGAAATAGGGAATTATAATCCCACAGTGCATATAGGGAAAGAAGCAACAATATAATCAACAAGTATATTACAGGTTTCATTATGCTGACACTTTTCTAAGCACATTTAAAAAAAAAAAGAGAAAAGAAAGAGAAAAAGCACTTATGCTCCTGAAACAATGAGATAATACTAATTTTCAAATCAAACCACCTTAAACTTACTTTCTGCCTCTGGCCTCAGTTTCCCCATTTGTAAGAGAAATGCATATACCCACTTTTTAGAAAACTACTGAGATAATACAGATCAGTGCTTGACACACCACTGAGTACCAAGGGAATGGAAAAGTTTTAGGCATCAGACATGTTGAGCCAGGAGCTAGAGGTACACTGAGATGGAAATGTTCATTAAGCAGTTGGGAATCTAAGGCTGAAGACCAATAGAGAAAGAAATTTGATAAAATCACTAATAAGCTTACACAATAGACACTGCAAACTCAGAAAGTACTCCGGAGCCAGAAAGGAGAGAAGATGAGTGACACCAGGAGGTGGGGTATGTGCACGTGCACTGCTAAGTGGGAAGCAAACACCCCATCTAAACCGCACACCTCTGGCTCAGCTCCAGAACTATCACGAGGGAATAATAATAGTAGTGTGGCCAGATTTTCCAACTTTTAAAGAGAATCTAGAAATTAATATTTTTAAATGTTGAGAGAATTTTTTTCAAAAGGCACTCATTCCAGATAGAGCCCATGGGCAAACTGTTTAACACATCTACTGCCCAGAAGGTCAACAAGATGACTTGTTAAGACTCCTACTATATGAAAGCTAACAGAAATCTCAAATAACATTCCCACCAGCCCCAAAACATTTGAGCTGCCAAAGCTGGGGAGGGAGCGGCCCCCCTCCCTCCTCTTAGCTTCTCATGCAGCACAACTCAGTTGCCTGGACTACATCTGTCCCAGCGGTCTGTCTCTCTCCCAGATCCTGACCTGGATGTGTGAAGAATGTTTCAAAGAGAACTGCAAAAGCTCTTGGACTCTGCAGGAGACACATGACATCATCAAAGGTGCTCCTCTGGCTATTATTCACTGCCTACTTTAGGTCTCTCTGGAACATTCTCTGTTTTCATTTCAGGCACTCTCTGCTACCCAGTTGGGTAAATAAATTACCATATTGTATAAATGGGTACAATCTGTAAACCTGAAAGAACTGCCTTGCAGAATAATTTTTTATTCTAATACTCTAAAAATATCATACTTAAGAAAGAAAGAAATACCAGTGGCCTCTCTATATCTATAGTAGGGAGTAAAGGGATTTATAGGTGAAAAATTAAAATTACAGTAGCTACTCCTTCCTCCAGTAAGTGATTCTTAGGAAATGCATTTTAAAGAGGATGACTTTCCAGCGAAGATTTTAATTTTAATTTAACCTTCCCAGAAAATGAAGTGCTTTGTGTAGATTCTTTTGGTTTTATTTAAGGCATAAAAATTAGTTCTGAGCTGTGATAATTGTGGGCTTAGGAATGTAATCATTCTAAGCACCACTTCTGACTTGCTTATAAACCCTACAGATCTTGAGTTGCTGTTTATTGCTAATTCAAAGTTGGCAAGTTATTTAATTGTGAAGCAGAACTTGAAGTCAGTGTCGTGGAAAGGTTGAGGGTAAATTGCTCTGTTTTGCTTTCAACAGGTTACCATCCAGACTGGATGCACGGTGTGGTACAAGGTAGGTTTCTGGGAATGTGCTTCTCTAGCTGTTAATCTTCTTAATTAAAATGGGAGTGGTGACATGTTCCAAGGGTGGAATAAAATATTAGATTTAATATTAAGCCAGAATTCTACCTTTTTTTTTTTAAGATTTAATTTATTTATTTGTCAGAGAGAGAGAGCAGGAGAAGGGAGAGCAGCAGGCAGAAGGAGAAGCAGGCTCCCTGCTGAGCCAGGAGCCTGATGCACAACTCAATCCCAGGACCTTGGGATCATCACCTGGGCCGAAGGCAGAAGCTAACCAACTGAGCCACCTAGGCATCCCCAGAATTCTACCTTTTGACACCAATCACAGATAAGACAAATAATCATAGTTCCTATTATCCACATGTATGATTTTTAGACTTAACTGTGGCTTTCTGTTGTGGCTATGAAGAGCCAACCTAAATAGCATTGCTTATATTTTGTTTAAAGAAAAAAAAGGGGTAGGGGGAGGCAAGGCTTTGGCCATGAAAATTTTTGATGTCCATAATATAGTTGGTAAACTATTTCTAAACATTTTAGAATTATGTGTTTGAATCCATGACAACACGCACGCACACACACACACACACACACACACACACATAATCAACATCAACCAAAGTGCCATATGGTATGTTTTTCCTCCTTTATAATAAATAGAGGTTCCCTGGAACATTTGTAGAAAAATGAATTTACACTTAAGTATAGGACACATTTGAACTAAGATTCCCTTGAACAAAGTTATCATCTTTACACAGCACTGTGCCTGAAGGTTATGGTACGGAAACCACTAAAAATTAACTTAATTAAAATGTTTGGCCTATACCTATAGGTAGTACGTATTTTTCAGTAACTCAAGAAACAGATAAAGATTCTTCCCTAATTTTATATCTCCTAAAATTCCCACTTAAGAAACAATAATAGAAATGTCTACCTGCCCGAACATTTACAGTGTGCTTCTCAGGGTTTGGAAGTAGAACAGAAGGCACATTGTGGACCTGTGTATTGACGTGGGTCCCAAGACACATTTGGTAGGAACTCTTCAGTGTGTTGTTGTCATTCTTTAGTCACCTATTCAAAAGGGTGAGCTAGCACACTGCGTAACATCAGGCCCCTTCTAGACTTTGGGGATACAACAATAAACGTGGCATATCCCTGCCCTCAAGCACCTGAAAATCTCCTTCACTCAGCATCTAATGGATCCAAAGGCAGGGAGCAGGGGTATTTCAAGGCCACAGATTGCAACAGGGAAAAATAAAATACTAGTACTACCGGGTATTCATTTGTCTCTTTAGTTCTTTCTAGGTATCAATATTTTTACATAAAAATCTGAATTTCTGGCTTCTCTTTAAACACACACACACACACACACACACACACACACACACACACAAAACCACTCCAGCAGATCTTAGCACACTGGACCAGAAATCCCCCTTGGCCTCCACTGCCTGGAGCCCAGTGGTGGCACTGCCCACCCAGATCGTTGTATGTGCTTTCTCTAGGTCACCAATGTTCCCATTATTCCAGATAGGTTCATATGTCTCTCATTTCCATTAATTGCTTGGTTCTCATGGTATTAGTACTGATTGTTCAATCCTGCTATAAGTGATGCCCACTCAGAGAGCTTGGTTCTAGCTCTGGGTCTTCTGTTTATTGAACATGCAACCTTAGCATGAGTTGCTTAACCCTACTGACACTCAGCTTTCAGTTTTCTTCTCTGAAGGGAAAAAAAAAAAAAAAAAAAGATAAAGATGAGAGACAAAGCTACACTAAACAAACCTACCCTGCTTTCTGGGCATGGCGATTGTGACTCTCCAAAGAGAAACTTATGGCTGGATTTCCCAAACTGGGCAGCACTGGGCAAAGAATAGCGTTGTTGCAATTATATTTTCAGAAGAAATATCTTGAAAGTCAGAAATAATAGCCTGTGTCTGATTATTACCGTAAAGACCACAAGTATTCTCAACTGAATTAAATCTCCCATGACCTCTAGGAGAAAAATATTAATGTACCTATTTTGCAGATGAAAAAGCCCAGGCTGAAAATGATCAAGGGATATGCCCTGTCATAAAAAGTTTGCATTTGTACCAAGTCAACTTTCAAAACTGCCCCCATGATTTTAACACCCATGAAGAGACCTTGAACAATTGACATTACTGAATTGAACATTAACTGGTAAGGTGAGCCGCCATTTTCCAAGGACACTCTGCAGTTAGAGTTACAGATGTTTTTTGAAGAGGAATACTTTTTAAAGGGTACTTCATGTAATACTGGGGAAATATTTTGAATAAATACTTATAATACACACTCATATGGACTTCTAATAAACTGGTCATGTTACAGATTTTGAGGATGCTCTCTCTCGTTAAATACTTCTCAACTTTACATTATTTTCTTGGAGACCATTACCAGTAAGTAGGTATTCAGTAACCTCTGAAGGAAATAAATGTCCTTAATTTTGTTAAAGTCTACTTTTATTAATCTCCTTCCTACTCTTTGTTTTCACCCATTTGAACGAGACCGCAGTTCAGAAAGAAAGAAGACAGACCTGGCTCACTTTCACACAAATTTTTTCAAGAAGACCCAAATATAGTGAAAGTCTGATTTGAACATGAATTAAGGGTTTATCACTCACCTTCAAGAAAAAGACTCTCCATAGGAATAGTGAACTGCATTTTCTAATGCAGTTACATTTTTATTAGGCTTACAAAAATTCAATCTCCTGGTGGCTTTAGGTACACATTGAGTGAATAAAGTCAAATATATAATATCTTTTTTAAAAAAAGATGCAGCAGACTTATTTAAGTTCTTTCCATGGCTCACAATAATTGAGGTGGGGAAAATTTCAAATGAACAAGCAGAGGAGTGACTTAAGAGTACAGAGGAGATCTCGTGTAGTTAATTTAGAAGTTACCATGGGAAACAAATCAGGAGACATGTGAAGAGTAACCAGCTCCCTGTGGGAGGTGTGTATCACTGAGGAATGCACAAACCACTGTTTACTCACTGCAATCAGCTGGTGGCTAAGGAAAAAAAAAAAAAAAAGCTTAAAGATAATGGCACTGCCACCACCATGTCTAAACCCCCAAGTTAAGTGAAGAAACTCAGACTAGGATGCCACGTGGAGAACACAGGGCCAGGAACCATACACTTAGCCTGCAGGAACTAAATATTAACAGCAACTACAGAAGAGGCAATTGCAGACTTATGTAAACTTTCTGAAATAAGAATATACAAAACTGGCTGTGTTTGGGATGGCTCGTCATAAAAACAGATGGTCCCAAGAAATGTAAAAGGATTGTAAGCCACAATCCTCAGGTTATGGATTTCAAAAATGGGGGAGAAATGCATACTATCCCAGTTTTTTATTCTCCCAAGTGAAGATTTTGAAAACAAATAGAATTATCATGTAGAATGGCCATCAAGTCATTAAAAATCAATCAATCAATCAATCAATCAATCAGCAGTTCTAGAAGAACTGCATCTCTTTACAATGGACAATTCCACTTAGGAAAAGATTGTTAAAAAAAAATGTGCAAATGAGTTTTGAGGCAGGTTGGGCTTCCCCCAAGAAACAGATTCTTCACACATTTAGCTTGAAAGAGGTTTTGAAAGGAATGTTTTTGGATCAACATCTGTGGAAGGCAAGGGAGGGAGAGAAAGGAAGCAGAATTGGCAGAAAGAGAAATCCCAATGGTAGCTTGTGGGGATTAATGAAGATGGGGTGTTGGGGGAGAAGGCAGAGGCCTTGATACTCTCCAGTGATATGTGCTGGAGACAGGCTATCTCATGAAAGAGCTCTGAGCATCTGGGAGAGGTGGGGTAATGAGTCCTTAGCTCCTGAAGGAGGATCTGGGCAATGCATCCCAGAGTCCATACAACCCCTGTGTCTCACACTAGTGAAAATATTTTAAAGCATTATAAGCTTTTAATCCCAAAGGGTCACGATAATGCAAGGGCCACTTAAGATACAACAGTAAAACATTAAGAGGTTAAAAGCTTAGAACGTTCTCCTATCGTCAGATAACATCTCCAAGAAAATCAATTCTCTTGCTGTTTGAGATAAAACTGCTCCCTAAATATCAAATCTACAAGGAAATTCCAGAAAAAGATGGCGTGGACTCAATTGTCTCTGCCCTACTCACTTTTCATTCTAAATATAACTAAACACCCTGAATATTATTCAATATTCAACCACATTATTCAAAATGATTTTGAAAAAAACCTCTAAAACCTGGAAAAAAGAAGGCAGACTGGCTAAGCACCTCAGAACTTCAGGGACAACAACATGGCAAGTCCCTGGCTGTCTGTTTATCTCCCATCTACCCTGAGCTGGTTCCAAAAAGGCCTGCAAACCCTAAGCACCAAGAAAAAGAGTCTGCTCTCTCAGGCCAAAGGACCAGAAAGAGGAATCCCAATAGAGACTTCATGGGGAGCCCCAGTCCCACCATGGGGCACTAAAAGCAGTCTGATCTATAAGCAGCAGCAGTGTAGTCCTGGACCAACCACATTATGTTTCTTACAAAGGACTAATATATAGAATATATAAAGAATTCTCAAAACTCAACAGCAAAAAAATAAAAACAAAAAAAAATCCAATTAGAAACAGAAGATATGGGGCGCCTGGGTGGCTCAGTGGGTTAAGCCTCTGCCTTCAGCTCGGGTCATGATCTCAGGATCCTGGGATCGAGCCCCGCGTCGGGCTCTCTGCTCAGCGGGGAGCCTGCTTCCCCCTCTCTCTCTGCCTGACTCTCTGCCTGCTTGTGATCTTTCTCTCTGTAAAATAAACAAATAAAATCTTAAAAAAAAAAAAAAAGAAGAAGAAACAGAAGATATTTCACCAAAGAACATACGCAGCTGGCAACTACATGAAAAGACATTCAACATCATTAGCTTCTAGAAAAATATAAGTTAAAACCACAAGAAATCACTACATACCTTTCAGAATGTTTGAAACAAAAAGTGGTAACAACAGAAACCAATCACTCATACACTGCTGGTGAAAATGTAAAATGGCACAGCTGATCCGAAAAAAAAAGTTTGGTGATTCCTTTTAAAACTAAAAATGGTTATCATATGACCCAGCAATTGTAACCCTTAGGCATTTGTCCTAGGGAAATAAAAATATTTGCCCACAGAAACTTGTACATGAATGTTCATAGCAGCTTATCTGTCTGTAATAGACAAAATCTTCCAAATGTCCTTCAAAAATGAATGGTTAAACAAACCTCAGTACATCTATAACATGGCATATTAATCAGCAATTTTTATAAAAAGCCAATCTCAAATACCTACTACATGGTTACTTTTATATAACATTCATGAAATATAACAATTACAGGGATCAAAAACAGATCAGTGGTTAGGGATGGGGGACAGGATGAGTGTCGCTATAAAGAAGTCAAAAGCGTTCTTATGATGGTGCAGGTAAGGGATTTGTGTTGATGATTTCATGAAGTTGTGCATGTGATAAAATTGCTTAGACTGACACCACACACACACACACACACACACACACACACACACACACAAGTGCTATGTGATCTGAATAAGCTCTATGGCTTGTACCAGTGTAAATCTCCTGAGTTTTACATTGTACTACAGTGAGGCAGGATATCAACATCAGGCGAAGCTGGGTAAAGGGTATCCAGAACCTCCCTACACATTTCTTTGTGAGTTCCTATGCATCTATAATTATTCCCAAATTTAAGGTTTTCCTTCTTTAAAATCAGATTTACTGGTTGTTCAGCATAAAAATTCCTAATCTAGGTATTGTTTTCTTTGTGATTTGCCTTGCAACTGGATCTATCATTGAAAGCAGATTTTAAACCCTAACTTCAGATGCCCATTCCTCCAAAAACCTCTCCTTCCCCCAGGCTCAGTGCCCTCCTTTCTACCCCTTCTCACAAATTGAAAATAGTAACTGGAAGGACTGGAATCCCTTTAATGCTTGACCAAAACTCTACACCTGTTCTCAGGGTGTCCTTCAACTCTGTCCTGGCCCTGTTCCACCTCTGTCATCCTCACTCTCTCCAGGTTTGATGCTTCAGGGATGCAGCTGGAAGGGGTTTGGCTGCAGTTCCCCACCCATCCACCCCCACTCCCATCAAACATAGACCAATTTCAATTGCCTGTGGCATTTTGCTAGTGATGTTTGTATGTGTGTTTAAGCCCAAAGCATGGGAGAAGGGAGAAGGGCTTTAGATTTTTATATAAATAATTTATTGTATTATAAATTCTCCCAAGAGAAATCCATGTCAGTTTACGGAAAGTGTCTCTCTCAAGGGACAGATACAAGTTGTCTGGATATTCAAACCACTGATAGCCATTTGCAATCTGCAAAGATAAAATGTATAAATGTGAAGGGAAATACCACATTGCTATTCCTTTGTAAGATTAAGAAATTTATCTGATTTAAAAGTTAGCTGAATTCTCACTCGTTTACAAACTAGACTTTAAAATACAGCCATTCAATTGGCCAAGCGCTCCCAATTTTTAATCCTGGTATTGAAGCCTATCAAAATATTAGCGATGAGAGCTTTCATTTGAAAAATGCTGATAATTCTAATATTCAATTATAATATGCGTTTCACTACTACACTGTACTTACGCCCCTTAAATGCCAAAGCTGGGACTGCTTTAATACTGATTTCTCCCGTGCTCATCATTAATTAAAGGGTAAAAAACTATCACTAGGGAATCTGCAACCAGGCTTTCAAAGTAAAAAAACATCAATATCCAGTAATTGAGAACATTTAAGAACAAATTTTAGTCAGAAAAAAAGTCAGAAGAGAATAAAAATGTTCTGTATTATTTCAAATTGTAACCAGATCAGTATATACCACTGAAATGTTATGACTGCCCACGCCTTCCAGGCTTCTATCCAATTTTTCTCCTACAGCAGATGCTAAAGAAAAGACATACAGTCAGACATATCCATTTATATAATGTTTACAGATACTACACATCAACAATATATTGTTTGAGGGGTTTACGGAAGCTAACATCAAGAAGCAAAAATGTGTTCTGCCTGCGTACGTATGTACTTCAATTCATGCTCATCCTTAGACGTAGTCTGATGGATTATTAAATTATGGCTGGACTAAGTACCCACTAAAGCACAGTGGTGTACTTGTGTCGAAGACACAAACTATTTATTCAAAATAGTCCCTATTCTAAAGGAGGGCAAAGTCTAGTATTAGAGTCACATTCATAGCCTAAAATGAAAGAACTCAAGCACAGAGTATGTCCATAGTAAAAGGATGCTTAACATCAGTTGAGACTGATAAAACAGAATGGAATAGTGGTAAAAACAAGAATGGCCTAAGTGTCTTTAGCTCCCTAATCAACCCTATTGGCGTCCATCTAAGCTACCCCAAATAAACAGTGTGCCCTTTATGTACAAGCAATTTCAAAAACTGCCCCCTGATTTCCCTTTCTCTACCAATCAGAATCCTAACAGGACATAAGTGATACACTCAAATTAAAATAAATGAGGTGGGCTTAATACAGGGACTATTTACAAAAATTTGGGTAGCATATAGGGAAACTTTAAGGGTTATTCAATACTCTGGAACTGTTAACATCCTTATGCCTAGAGGGAGAAAGGGAAAGAAGCACTGACCAGAACAGGGAAGGAAAAAGTTTGATAAAGAAGTTAATCTTTTTTTTTAAATTAATATAAAATGTATTTATTTGTTTCAGGGGTTAATCTCAAAACTGACCATCACCTGACAAAAACAGACACATAGATCAATGGGACAGAAGAGTGAGCCCAGAAATGGACCCTTAACTCTATGGTCAACTAATCTTCAACAAAGCAGGAAAGAATGTCCAATGGAAAAAAGACAGTCTCTTCAACAGGTGATTGGACAGCCACACGCAGAAAAATGAAACTGAACCATTTCCTTGCACCACACACAAAAATAGACTCCAAATGGATGAAAGACCTCAATGTGAGACAGGATTCCATCAAAATCCTTGAGGAGAACACAGGCAGCAACCTCTTCGACCTCAGCCGCAGCAACTGCTTCCTAGAAACATCACCAAAGGCAAGGGAAGCAAGGGCAAAAATGAACTATTGGGACTTTATCAAGATAAGCTTTTGCCCAGCAAAGGAAACAGTCAACAAAACCAAAAGACAACTGACAGAGTGGGAAAAGGTATTTGCAAATGACATATCAGACAAAGGGCTAGGATCCAAAATCTAGAAAGAACTTATCAAACTCAACACCCAAAGAATAAAGAATCTAGTCCAGAAATGGGCAGAAGACATGAGCAGACATTTCTGCAAAGACATCCAAATGGCCAACAGACACATGAAAAAGTACTCCACATCACTCGGCATCAGGGAAATACAAATCAAAACCACAGTGAGATACCACCTCATACCAGTCAGAATGGCTAAAATTAACAAGTCAGGAAATGCAAGGTGTTGGTGAGGATGCGGAGAAAGGGGAACCCTCTTACACTGCTGGTGAGAATGCAAGCTGGTACAGCCACTCTGGAAAACTGTATGGAGATTCCTCAAAAACTTTAAAAATAAAGCTACCCTAAAACCCAGCAATCACACTACTGGGTATTTACCCTAAAGATACAAATGTAGTGATCTTAAGGGGCACAGGCACCCAAATGTTTATAGCAGCAATGTCCACAGTACCAAACTATGCAAAGAGCCAAGATGGCCATCAACAGATGAATGGATAAAGAAGATGTGATATATGGGTACACAATAAAATACTACGCAGCCATCAAAAAACCTAAATCTTGCCATTTGCAACAACACGGATGGAACTAGAGGGTATTATGCTAAGCAAAATAAGTCAATCAGAGAAAGACAATTATCATATGATTTCACTGATATGACGAATTTGAGAAACAAGACAGAGGATCATAGGGGAAGGGAGGAAAAAATGAAACAAAAAGAAACCAGAGAGGGAGACACCCACTCAATCTCAGGAAACAAATTGAGGTTTGCTGGAGAAGATGGGGATGGGAGGGATGGGGTGGCTGGGGGATGGACATTGGGGAGGGTATGTACTGTGGTGAGTGCTTTGATTTGTGTAAGACTGATGACTTACAGACCTGTACCCCTGAAAAAATTACATATTGTATGTTAAAAAAAAAACAAAAACAAAACAGTCATCACCTCCAGTAGAGAGACACAGCCACCTCAAGCGACCCCAGAGGAATAGCTCTAAGGCAACTAATATCCTAACCTCACTATACTCCCTTCCTCTAATCTGTTGGTTGTATTTGGATTTGCCATTACCCAGAAGGCAAAAAATCCATTGATGAAATCCATATAAATCAGCAGATGAAAAGGAGTATCTGATTCCTACTATTCAGAAAATCAGGAGCTACCTACTGCCTAAAGTAGAGTTGCTATAAAAATTAAATAATATAGGCACATTATGCATATAAGTATGACTTCAAACATAGGTGAATGAGAAATGTAACTTATTAAATACACAATAAGCATTTTTTTCATCATACAATTAATTTGGTAATTATCTAAGCCTCATGTCATTTCCTTTCTACATGAGAATTACTTAGGCGAGGGAGAGAAACCAACTTTTCCAGAGGGGCTACTGTTTTCAACATACTGCTAAGTATTTGATATATATGCCATCTCATTGAATTCTCCCTAGAAACTATAAGATAGGAATTATTTAGCCCATGCGTTAGATGAAGAAACTGAAGCTCAGATATGTTATCCAACTTGATTATAATTAGGAACTCAGACATGTCAAATTCCCAAGCTCAGGACTTCTCCATTATTTCATGTGATCAGGTGTAGATGGGCTACTTTCCCACATTAGAAAAATTTTTCATAAATTCGGGGGAATTAGAGAACAAACTTGCTAAAGGTAAAGCGTACATCTGAGGTTGCCATATAAGAGATAGTCAATAAAGAGTAGATAGGAGAAGAAGGAGTAGGAGGTGGAGACTGTGAGTGCTGGTGATGATGATGGTGATGGCGATGATAGTGGTGATGGTGATGATGGTGATGTGGTAATGATGGTGACTGACAGTGATGACGATGATGATGATGGAGATGACTGATGGTAGTGAAGGTAATGATAATAAACACCTCATCTTAAAAAGGGCTGGAGTTTCTATAACTGACATCAAGGATTTCTACTAGCATGTAGTTAACAACTGTATTTGTTAATACTTATGTCATTTTGTTAATACTGGTCCCTCAGTCACAAAAAGAAGCTTTTCAGAGCAGGCTGTATAGTGCAATAGCGTGACTTCTTGAATTTCGGTTTCCCAAACTAAAATCCAGGAATAGTGTCTGTGTCACCTACAGCTGACATGAGAAATGAAGATCAGAACATGTTTAGAGCACCATGGGATGGGACATGGGACACGAGGTCAAGTTAAGCCTTTAATATTGCGGGAGGTTGGTTCAAATGTGTTAATTCTTAGCAAGTCTACCTTCGAGTAAAGGCCAGAGAAATGGGAATGGTCGCTCTCCTTATGCCACGTGCATACCCACCCTAACCCATCCTACAAAGTCTAGAATCAGAGTGTGTAAAAGGGAAGAGCCAGCAAGGAAAGGCAATGGAACAAGACAGCTTGTGAACGAAATAAGTAGGCTACAGCCAGAACAGTTCCACTCTGCCTACAGTAACACTTTAAAAAACTGCCTGAAGTCATATTTGAAAATAAAGGCCTTGGTAAATATTCTATTAGGAAAGAGATTTTGTAAAACAGTTTTTACTCACATAGGCCAGGGCTAATGGTATAATTTTGGTTCTGAAACTTCTTTTAATGTGGATTTAATAATAATAATAATAATTTAATATGGTTTTAACATACCAAAAGAAGAAAATCAAAAGATAACACAAGCATTTTTGGGATTTTTTTTTTCTTTTATCACTTCAACAATCAACTGAACGACAATGTTTTAAAAATTACCCTAAACCTGGCTGACTCAGTTGGTAGAGAATGCAACTCATGATCTCAGGGTTGTGATGTTGGGCATGGAGCCTACTTAAATAAATAAATAAATACATACATACATACATACATAAAAATTATAAAGATTCTACCATGATATATATCTACAAGGAAATATTACTCAGCCATCAAAAAGTGAACTATTACACGTACAATGACATGGATGGAACTAGAGGGTATTGTGCTAAGCAAAATAAGTCAATCAGAGAAAGATAATTATCATACAATTTCACTCATATGTGGAATTTAAGAAACAAAACAGAGGCTCACAGGGGAAGGGAAGGAAAAATAAAATAAAACAAACTCAGAGAGGGAGACAAACCATAAGACTCTTAACTATAGGAAACAAACTGAGGGTTGCTGGGGGCAAGGTAGGTAGGGGGATGGGGTAACTGGGTGATGGGCATTAGGGAGGGCATGTAATATAATGAGCACTAGGTGTTATATGCAGCTGATGAGTCACTGAACTCAACCTCTAAAACTCACAATACACTATATGTTAATTAACTGAATGTAAATAAAATAAAATTTAAAAAGTTCTACCATGAATATAGCATTGCCAGTGACCATAGCAAATGTAAACAACAAAATTCTTCATGAAATTTTAAAACTTTCATAAGCCCAAGGTTATAAATACGTTAGGGGTGACAATTGACACTTTAGATTTATGTAATAGGCCATTACCACTCCTGTGTCTAAGATTTCTTTTCTGACCAAAAAAAAAAAAATAAAAAAAAAAAAAAAAAAATTACATGAAAATCAAAAGAAGGTACTAAAGAAACATGAACAGATTGGAGAAAAAAATTCCTAGTATCTTCTTACAACTAATTTTATTCAAAGAAATGCATCGCTCTTCTAAATAAACTACACACCAAAAATTTTCTTTAGATTGAATCTTTTAGGAGTAATTTACCAGACTTGAAGCTTTAGTGAAAAATACATGAAATACAGAGTGAATAAAGTGTTTTTACTCCAGCCTCCGGAAAATATCTAGTTATACAAATATATATATGGCTAAACTCTGAAACCCATGCAGTAGGAAGTATCATAATTGGATTTATTATAGTAAGCTATTGATGTTTTTGATAGGAAAGAAGAGAGGGAGGGGGGAGATATGAACCTTGGAATACATCCTTTGCAATTTGAGATATAAAAATTTCATGAATTTACATTAATGTACTTAATATTTTAATATCAAATGTTGCTTCTTTTATCTTGCTGTCTTACTGAAACAGGTGAAGAAAAGTTAAGCCTGTATATGAAATGGTTCATTCATAGTGATAACAAGTTTGAATTATAACTTAGCCAATGAAGGGTTATTGTTCTATATTTTATTGCTTTTGTTATTTCTTTAGTAATCATCTTTGCAGTCTGTCTAAACAATTCTCGGAGCACTGACATTTGCAATAATGTGTTTACATCACAGACTTAGGCCCTGTCATTTGATGTAACAAGAGGCTGTATTTTGTAGCTCCCAGACACTCTGTATACCTCACATCCTCCTTGGCATGAGAGTAGAATCAGTTTTTCATCTGTCTTCTTTAATTACTTTTATAGGCATTAACAACATTTTACTAAAAATCTGTGGAGGGGTGAAAGATTAATTAGGTTCAGTGGGGTTAAGAAGTACCATATTCTTTTTCTCAGGTGAAGGTCTATTTGATAACTACTTCATTTGCCATAAAGTTAAAAAAAGTACTACTTAATTTTCATCCTATCAGTTCTTGGTCTCTTTTTAAAAAACTGAAGCAAGGCACGAAATTAACAATCCATAGTTACAATGCATTCTGACTCTGCCACGGAATTTTGAAGATTGGGGGCACCTGGGTGGCTCAGTGGTTTAAGCCTCTGCCTTTGGCTCAGGTCATGATCTCAGGGTCCTGGGATCGAGCCCCACATTGGGCTCTCTGCTCAGCAGGGAGCCTGCTTCCCCCCCCCACCCACTGCCTGCTTGTGATCTCTGTCAAATAAATATTAAAAAAAAAAAAAAGAATTTTGAAGCTTGAAGGGAACTTGTGTTCTCTTATGCATGCAAATGCCCTATGCCACTATAGAATGTGTTCTCCACACATGGCACGGGTTGTGACATCCCACCCAGATCCCCAGTTCAGTAGTCCATTCCTCCCCACAGGTGCTCCCACCAGTCTTCTCCAATGGACTGCCCTTGAGTGACTGGAGTCCTCTTAACTAGAGATGCCTAGGAGATAGACCACCATACTTACCCTCCACCCAGGGCCCATAGTTAACGACTAACTGATAGAAAGGGGGGTTACAAAAGCCTGCTCCCTTGCCTCAAGGTGGGACTGACTCTGGTATGATTCATGTTCCAGAGCTCCCCATGTGATGAGGCTAATTTCACTAGAAACCATACCCTTGGTAGCTTATTCCCCTACCCTATCCTTATTCCCTCACTCCCTTCCCTTCCTGGTTTTTCCCAAAAGCCCAACCTTAATAAACCCCCTGCACAGCAATCTCCACCTCAAGCTCTGCTTCTAGGGAACCCAAACTAAGCTTCCACAGGAACAGACACCGATGAAAAGACAGAACATACATGGTCTTCCAGTTTTTGCAGATTATCAACAATATCCCAAGCCATTATAAAAGTCCCTGTCCACAGTGCTTGACAAGCACAAGCTGGTGGTGGGAGTCACATGCCAGTTACATAACTGTGTGAAGGGAAGTTCCTGAGATCTACAAACTCATCTCATTGACAGAAGTCACTAGTTGAATCCTACTCTGGGGAAGACTGCAGTTACAAGGGCTGCCCTTCTTGGCAGGTGTCAGGCGATGCCCTACACGGCAATGCTCCACACTTTGGAAGAACAAAAGAAGTCTGGGGCTAGCAGGAAAAAAAAAAAAAAGGACAAGCTGAGTATCAAACTACAAACAGCTATTTGAAACCTCCGGGCTAGAGGTGGTTGTGTTTGTGCCATAGCTTTTGGGTTGAGTCTTGTAATGAAAGGATGGATCACCACTTAGTCTACGCTGTCAGTAATAAAAGCTATCAAAACTAAGCCTGAATGGGCCTGACTGTCGCCCTGTAAATCTACCATGGACAGCTTAACGAGGGAGGGACATTATCTTTTCTCACACTCCAATTTTACTCATGTAAGAAATGTGGCCCATATTGGCAATTAACTTGAGAGATTAATTAAATCCAATAGTAAGTTCAGTTTCTTCCATGGTGCATTCTGATATCATGTGAACTGTGGGCATTTAGCACATGTTAAATAATAATTATTAAAATAATCGAAATAATTTGGACTTTTTTCTTACAGAAAACTGGCAGCTAACCTCCTCAGTAAATGAATTCCACAATGTGACACAGCCACTCAGCATTCCACATAGTCTTATTCTAAACTCTGCTTTATTGCTCTTAAAATTCCCAATACTACACAATAAGTGCATTTCTTTCCTCATCAGTTTCACTCACTAATGGTACTCACTGTATTTTATTGGGTCCTCCTGAAGAATGAGGAGGCAGGGAAATCTGCGTGGCACAGTCAGTTGAATGTCCGACTCTTGGTTTCAGCTCAGGTCATGATCTCAGGGTCCTGAGATTGAGCCCCAAGTCAGGCTCCACGGTGGGTGCGATGTCTGTTTGAGATTCTCTCTCCCTCTCCTTCTGCCCCTTTCCCCTCAAATAAATAAAGAAATCTTAAACAACAACAACAACAAAAGGACAAGGAGACAGCCTTAGCCTTCACTGAGTGTCAGAAGACTATAATGGCAGGTGCTCTGGTTCTTTTATGTGTTTTCAGTCATCTTTAGCTCTTATTTTTGTACTTTTGTCTCTCTGTAATGCTAAAGTACTTTCCTCCACTATCATATATAAAATCTGCCTTTTTTTTTTTTTTTAAGATGTGCCAATATCTTGATCTTGGACTTCCCAGCCTCCAGAACTGTGAAAAATAAATTTCTGTTGTTTAAGCTCACGCAGTCTGTGGTATTTTTGTTACACCGGCCCAAACAGACTAAGATAATGATAATGCATTTCTACACATGATGACAAAAAAGAGTAAATGATAAAGAAATATTTGAATTTATTGATGGGGTGATCTTAAACTTGCATCGAACTGAAAAAAATTCATTCCAATCATCCAGTATTTGTTCGTATTTTTCACTCAGGCTATTATTTCAGGCAAATTAACAATCATAACGGCTAATATTATTAAGCCCTTACAAAGTGCTTTACATGCTTTCAAGCATTTCATTTAGGAAGTCTATGCAGTAAGTACTAAGATCACCCCATTTTTCAAATGAAGAAACTAAAATTTAGGGAGGTTAAGTATCAGGCATAGCCACTTAGCATTGGCTGCTTGGTCAATCTGGACCAAACAACAAAGGGGAGTTAAGTTTGACATTCTGCTCTAATAACCAAGGAAGACACTGCAAATACCTGCACAGTACTGTACCCTAGGACCACAACCTTGACTTCAGGACTGTCAGTATTGAGTTGGCTAATCATGTAAGAGGCATAGTTGAAGTTCTTTCTGATATTTCTTATATCACCAGTTTAACTGCATTCAAAATAAGTTATTTGGTTCCAAGATGCATTTGAATATTTCTCTTTGTAGCAAAATTATGTAGGGAGGAAGAGACGATATAGGAAATGGACAGTCCTACGTTTTACAGAAAGTAAAAGCATAAAGATATAATCCATACAATTCCATTGAATTCTCAGTATATATAGGAGTCACAGCATAATGACACGTTATTGTAAAGATAAAATAATTGTGACTCACATTCTCTAATACGAAAAGTTTCTATTTCTTTCTTTTTTTTCTTTTTTTTTTTTTGAGGTGATCTTCTAATGCTTCCTTCCTGTCCACAAGGTAGAAACCTTGAAGTAATTGCACTGGCTTATTTATCAGTTCTCAGATTTACATTAGGTTTCTTGTATAAGCTTAGAAATATTTCTAAATTCTTAACAAATGTGGTTATAGAATTCCAGAAAATTGATCCTGAAGAGGTTCCTATTTACGACAATGTATAGAATATTTCATCATAAGAACTATGTGCAAAAGACATGAATTCCAAGGATTTACAACTTTCAATATCAAAGAGTTTACCTTTTATTTTTAACTTCCTCATGTTGCATGGAAATTAATCTAAAATGCCTTCTTAGGCAGAAATTTGTCCTCATAATTAAACTGTTGTTGATGAATCCAGATCACAAATATGAGCTCAATTACTGAATTCCTCAGAACACCCAAAGGGGGTTAAAATTATCATCAGTACACCCAATGTCCTTAGGCTAGCATGTATCTTCATTCTTCTATTTTTACAGATTTTGTAATAGTGATCTTCTAACCAAAGTTCACAAAATCAGATACTTTTAAGAGAATCAATTTCCAGATGCTCAACTTCTTTCCTAAAATTGATCTGTCTGAGAATGCACTTGTAAGTCAAGGAGTCACGGGGATGACAATTTCTATTTAAAGACCCTGCCTTTTTCATTTGCAAGCCATTGTCAATGAATATACAGCTCCTGAGGAGAAGTCCCATGAGCACAAAGCAAAAAGGGAAACGATAAGAAATACCAACAATGGAGGTGCCTTATTTCTCCCAGGGGCAAATTATTGCAACCCTCTCACCATATCTAGCAATCCATTGTAGACTGAGGATCCAGAATTGAAAGGATAAGTCATCCAGAAACCCATGAGAAAGTTTATTTGAACACAAAAAAATCAACCAAGCAGAAAATAAAACTGACCTAGACGATTCAGGAAATAAGTCTTCCAAAGTACGTTATATAGTAGACATTTTCCATAAACTTGAGCTAAACCTGCAGTTCCAAGGTTTTGATGAAATATATTTAAAGCATGTGATAAGATAAAGCATTTTGTCCAAAACAAACAAAAAATCTGCAGAGTTGTACTGAACTTTGGACTATTTCTAGTTTCCCAACTCTGAGCATATCAGTTCAACATGGTGCCTTCTAAGAGAAAAACCGCCAAGTACAATTCATGGGCACTTGAGAAGCTTTGGGCAGCCTTTTGTATACTTCCCAGAAACAGAGAAAGTGAATATCTCACGCAACTGATTAGCAAACCCTTTTGCAAGTCAGTTTTTTCCTTACAACAAAATTAAGGGGAACTAGGAACTAACTGAGTTGTCAAAGGATGAATCACAAAAAAGTAACTTGATGGTGATGGAAAATTATTATGTGATGTTTTGGCATAAAACTGGAGAGTTTAGAAAATTCAATAACATAAAAATCTCTCCAACTCATCTACTTATTATGTGAGAAAAAATTCTCGATATTTACATCTAAAAAAACCAAAAACTGCATTTGTACTAGATCCTGGCTCATTCCTAAAATAAATGATACAAAAACCATTTTGAAAAAAGCAACCTTGTCCATCTTACTAATAAAGACCCAATAAGTTTACTTATTATATTTAATAATACTCAGTGTTTCTTACATATTTGTGGTTTTGATCTGTACCAATCACAATAGTAATAACTCAATTCAGATGTAACTTCGGAACTTAAGATGATGGATTCAGGAATTTCTTTTTTTTCTTTTATAGGTTTTGGGACTATCAGATGATCAAGAAAAACTTTTAAGCATTTTACATTGATAACATTCTGTGAGGTAGGCAAATGAAAAAATGAATTAAAAAAGAAGGAGAGACTCCTGGGTGGCTCAGTGGATTAAGCCGCTGCCTTCAGCTCAGGTCATGCTCTCAGGGCCTTGAGATGGAGCCCCGCACCAGGCTCTCTGCCCAACAGGGAGCCTGCTTCCTCTTCTCTCTCTCTGCCTGCCTCTCTGCCTACTTGTGATCTATCTGTCAAATAAATAAATAAATAAAATCTTTAAAAAAAAAAGTGGCTTCACAAATATGTGATTGAATTGAGCGCAGCAAGAAAAGAAACTCAGAGTGATAAAACAAAAAGGGAGGAAAGGAATAAATATGATGACAGAGAAGGTGGGCAGTTGCTAACAGAGGGCCTTTTCAAAGACGGCTAGGCTAACTGTTATCACTGATTCACAATAGGATGAGAACACGAATAATTTTTCATTGGAGAACAAGATGCCTACTGTTCAACACAGTTCTTGTCCCAATAGCAGTCTCATTCTGTCGTGGTTTTCTCTCTGAGACAGGAAACGTCCAAGAGAACAACGGGGCAAAGTATTTCTTAAGGTCTAATGATCTTTATTCAAGCCAGTTGACCTCTCTACGCAATTCCATTTTTCTTATCTGTAGAGGAGAAATTTGCTCTAAAGCAATGATTCTAGCAGGTTCAGGAAAGGAGGCAAGGAGGGCAGATGCGAAGGGCCAGGTCCCAAGGGGTGAATTTCTTTTCCACAACGTAATACCCACTCCCAGCATGAGCTTCCAGATCCTGACTCACTCAAGCTGCATGGCTACATCCACACCCCAACCAACACCAAGAATTCCTGCTGTGAGGATCTGTGTTCTCTCCTTCCAAGGGGACCAAAGGCTGAAAACCCAGGGCCTAATCTCTAAGGTCCATTCCACCAATGAGAGTCCATGACTCTTTAATTATGACTAAAAAATTTAATGGTATTTGCTTATTTCCCTTCCCTTATATCCTTTGTTTCTGGCAAGCATCACTGTTTACTCCTTGCCACCCAGGAGAGGATAAGATGCAGGAGGTTGGGGGTGGGGGTAGGGAGAATAGTGAAATAAAAAATGTAGGTAGAAATATAATTTCCACAGCCCAGAGGCTTAAGAGGTACATTAATCTGTAGTCCTAGGCTTTTACAACTTCACAACCCTGCCAGCTTAAAAAAAAAAAAAATTATGGGGAATTGTAAGTGATCCTCTTACCCCTTATCTTGAAGCTTGTTAAAGGGTATTTGTAAAAAGAAGGTACAAAGGATAAGGTTGCCAGATAAGGTGTTTCTTCTAAATCAAAGGAGCTCCCAGACGAAATGGGGCCTGACTTGATGGCCGGCTGTCAGAGAGGAACTTAATTTAGCAGTAAAAATGGAAAAAGTATGTCAGACTAAGTGCTTGATCAAGGATCTACAAATATTTCAATAAAATGGCCTTGATGTCCGTTAAAGCAGACAACCCCAGGTCAAGAAAGACCAGGCTGGAAATAAATTAAGAAAACATCCTGCAGACTCAAGGGGTGCAAAAAAAAAAATCCTTTTTTATCCCTCCTGCTCACCTTTCTCCACGTAACTTTCAGGAGTTCTTGAGTTCTGGAGGTTTTACAGCCATGATGGTGGGCTGGTGAAGATGTCTGCGTTCCTGGATTGAGTGACTTCTTCTCATGACTCTGAAGCCCAGAGTCACCCCTGTGTAAAAAAAAAATCTCTTCTATCTTTGGATTCCGCTTGATCTCTTTTTATCTAATTAATCACATCTCAGGAACCAGGAAGTAATTACATTAAGAACTTGGAGGCATGCCTTCAGGAATGTCACTACGGCTTTCTGTTTGTTCGCTTTAAAGCAAACCAGCACTCTGGAACTTGACTCAGATTAGCAATTTTGTGCTTTCAGCTGAACACAATGCAATGGTTCTATTCCTGGCTGTTAGAATAAGGAAGCAGGGAAAGGGCATAAACGAATATGGTTTAATCCCAGATTCCTCCCCTTTGTATTCTACTTTAAGATGGTGACTTTGGGTCCCTGGCTTTGAATATGGAGCATAGAGACCACTGACAAATGTTTACTTGAGGGTCAAGTGGGATGAAAAGCAGGAAAAGAGGTCAGAACTTTCCGGAGGAATAGCATTAGTCAAAGCACCGAAGAACGATACAAATCCTCAAAGGGACTTTTTTCCTTTTTAAAAAAATTTGGTCAATCTAGTGAGTGTTGAAGACTATTCACTAAGCCATTCAAAGACAACCATTCTGAGATTTCTCCTCCACTCATCCATTCTCCCAGGCTCCGGTGAACATCTGTCATGTGCCAGGCCTCTTCCAAACAGAAGGAAGCAGGTCCAAAGAAGACGTGCTCTCATAAAAGGGCATAAATACATTTAGGAAATTCTCTGAAAGCTGATAAGCCTCCTGATTTCCTAGGCAAGGCCTCTTATCATATTAACCACCATTTAAGAAGCAGGTGCGTGGAATAAAGCCAGAGGGATGAGAAGTGGAGGAAAAGGTAAGATGATGAATGATTAATGGGAATCTGGTGATTAATGGAACATAGATTTAAAAAAATAATAATAAAGAGTTTATCCCTAGGGTAGAAAACAGGGAAACAACAAAAATTCAAACCAAATTGCCAAAACAGTAAAGCGCATGCGTAGAATGAAGAAACAGAATAGCACCAAGAAATGCTCATTTCAGCATAAGCATTGTTGGAAAGACACAGGAGATTTGGGATCTCACCACTTAGGAGCTATTTGTTTAAACAAAAATACATTTATGTTGCCTGATTTCCTCAAAGTTACTTACTGATGATGGGCCATTTATGGATAAGAGCCTGAAACTATCCAGGTAGGCGGAAACCAGACTTTGTGTCTGTTCAGCACTCCTTTCTGTAAGAAATCTGACTTACCGCATCTGGGTATGCAAGAACCCACAGTCGGAAGGTTCCATCACCAACAAAATGAGCACCTGGCTTTTCACAGCAACCACAGAGCACAGACGTGGCTGCCTAGAGGAGTACTCTGTGTATGAATTATCTGTGTGTGCACAAACTAAAGGCAAATTCATAGGAGGAACCCAAGCAATTTATAAACACGATCTGTTCTGCAAGCTTGTACACTGATAGGAATACAGAAGCAAATTACAAGGATGTAGATGCCAGGTTTTCCCACAAAAGCTGACCTGTACATGTGCAAGGGCAAAATATTACAAAAACAATCCTACTGCAATACAAGTAATGAGAACACTGAAAATAATGTGTGTGTGTGCCTTAATTATTCTGAACATCCGTTGAAGGGAAACAAGTTTAATTAGAAGATGGGATGATGAAAACAGTTATGGAGATTGTTAAGGGAATTTCTAGATACATTCAAGAATGATGAAATTGGCAACACAAATTTTGAAAAACTTAGGCTGTATTTCCCAGGACATTTTTGTTTGTTCCCTTTGTATGAATCAGGGGTATCATTCAGACAAATTGTACTCTTATCAGCCATGATTAGGGACGTAGCTGAGCTCACATTAGACTCCCTGAAGACAAGGTCCAGGATTCATTCAATTGTGTCATTTTGGTATTTAATACACTCCCCAGATGCTTAGGAAATGAATGAATGAATGAATGAATGAATGAACGAACAAACAAATGATTTGCTGAAATAACATTGTGAAGAATTTTGTAATGGAAGAACATTATCTTTTTCAATAAAGGCATTGGTTTAGCCTATAATATGTCTCAGAATTACAAGAAATAATCAGCTGATACTGAAAAGGAACGCCTGTCTCCTACAGAAATGGATGAGCAAGAAAAGAATTGTTACAAAATACTGGGAGGGATGGTAACAAAAGAACATTTCAAATTTCGGCAGTTGACCAAAAAGGAAAAAAGAAGGTGGGGGGGTGGGGGGTGGGGAGCAAATAGCAACAGCCCTACTGAAATTCATTCCACTGAGATAAGGTAAAATAATCTTTGTACTATTCTTCCTTTTGCTGCTGAACCATATTGGCAACACTGAAAATAAATTCTACATCATAGTGTGTCTAGTTTAATTACCTCTTTATATTTTTTTTTTGGCATGGGGCCAGGGGTGGGGTGATTGAATATCTGTCTCATGTACAGGACAAACACCTGTTCACCCTGAAACCTCTGTTGTAACTACCTCCCTTGTCGCTGGGGTTCTCATTCTCTTTCGACGTGTCTGTCTTCAGTAGAACACAAATGGTTCAGCTCCATTGCACAGCTGATAAACTAACTTAAAGACAATAAACTGGACAGAGTGGCATTGTGATTCTAAATTAGACAGACCAGCAGTGATCTTCACTGTAATGGAATAAATAAAGCATGAACAATTACATTAAATGACAATTTCTGATTTGAAGTTTGGTTTCCTGTTTTTACCTAGCAGAAAAATTAGCCTGTCCTGGCCTTCCCTAGGAGGAAACTGCCTTGGAAGAGATCTATGCACTTACTTTTTAATCTATAAAACATCTGATCTATAAGCTGTAATGCACCCACATCTACCTCATAATTAGCTCCTTGTGTATTGTTTGTGTAGAATATGCAATATGTTATATACTGCAGAGTAGTTCAAACAGCTGAGATTGGTTATAAAGAACTTTCATTAGTTGGACTTAAAACTATTTTGGTTAAGTCCCCAATATAAAATGGTTCAGTCTTGTTTTTCTTTTCTTTTTTTTTTTTTATTCCTTTGAACATTACAAGGTACTATTCTGTGTGTGGTAGGGACATGCAGAAGGTGGGAGGGAGGAAAGAATGAGCAAGCCAATAGTACATTTTCAAAGTAAGACCAATCAATAAGTATATTTTGAGTCTCTTCAACATATTGACTAGGAAGTCTAATAGATGACCGTGTGTGGGAACAGAAACTGCTGTTTTAGCAGGATCTAATGAGATTCCAAAAATTTAGTGTCTTGTATGTCCTTTCACGCTCATATTCTGGATGGTATGATGTCATGCAGCACATTTAACTCTCTATACTTTGGTGCCCTGGTGCAAAAGGAGATTCTTTTCTCTATAGCTTTAAACATTGTCCAGGACCTGGCTGCCAGGAACGTCTCTCACATTCCTATTCAGAGCTTTCTGAGAAAAGCTGTCATTTCTTGTTCTATTCAAGCCCAGCTGCCTAGTCCCCAGGCACCAGAGTAAAAGGAACGGCTAAGATAACATCTTCATTTATTCATAGGATTTTCATCTTGGACAATCTTACAAAAGCCAATCATAAATTGGGGGGAAAATGGGATAATATGACATATATTATAAAAAAAAATTTATGATGCAAACAGAACATGAGAGATACTGCAGCACACAAGGGTTTTATCCTTGTCATTGAAGTGTCTTTGCACATGAACTACACAGAGTCAGTCTTACAAATCTGTTTCTGAGGAGGAAAAAGGAGGGAGAAAAACTAAACTCCAAAGCACTCACTTTTACAAAAATAGAGATAATCCTAAGCCTTTTTTATATGAAGTTCAACCCTGTTTCCCTAAAAGAAAACCCAATCAAACAATAGACAAGCAAACTCTAAATACTTTCTTCCACTCAACTGTAGAAAACAGATACACTGAGGTCTCTAAAGGGGCCTAGCTAAGACTTCTACTAAGCTTTAAATTCTCTGGTAAGGTTGAGTTTCATTTCTGGCAGGAATAGCTTCTGTCTGGCTTTTCTTTTACTTTTTAAGAAAAAAAAATCTATATAATTATGGGTTTGTGTTTACATATGTGGAAAGAAGTATGGATGAAGAAAGAAAAACATATCACCAAGAAGCTTGTTATCACTAAACATATAATGCTGGAATATTCTAGCAATTCTGACTGAATGTAAACCGTAACAAAACCATAATTTAAATCAAATTATCAAAACATTTCAAAAGAGAACAAATTTTATGATGTTAAAAAATGTATCTTTAAAACAAAATGTGATTATTGCTATTAACAAAATGCTTAGAAAACAAATACACTAGACCATTGTTTGTTAGGAACCACGATAGTTTCTCAACAAACAATCTTTATAGAGCAACTCAGAGTAATGTGCAAAAAGACAGCTTTTCTTCTTTGAGCCCTAACCATCCTGTATGCTATTATTTTTTTCAAGACAAAGATCATAAAAGCTATAAACATTATGTTTTAAGCATCAGCTTGCCTATATTTAGCAATGGTCAATACAAAATACCCCTTCTTCACCTTCTCTCTACCCTTTATTTCCTAATTAAACATTATTTTCCTACTCTACAGAGCTTGGTCTCCTTAAACAAGAAAATAACCAACATAATCCTCCATACAAAATCTAAAAACATTTCTTTCACAGAAGAGATATCTGAAGATCAAGACAGGGATAAGGATTTATTAGGCCAAACCACATAGGACCTATATATCATGAGCTCCAGGACCAAGCTTATTAAATGATTTCACTGGTCACATAACTGAATGTAAAAGGGGAAACGTTTCACGGACTGTGGTCAAATATGATCATTGCTGCTGTAGATTAAAGGCCCCAGAAGTACCCTTAGTTAGGTCAGTGACCAAATGTCACTCCATATGATTTTGTTCATCAGCAATGTCTTCACCATATTAGATGTGTGAAAATCTAGCCTGAGCCCTGCTATGAATTTTGGCTTGGTTTTCCCTTTTGAACAGATAAGCACTTCTGACATGGAAGTCTTTCCTTTCTTCCTTGTCAACAAGGTACTAACAGAATTCAGAAGAATTCAGATTTATAGATCACACATGGAAATAAGAGCATATATTCTCAATATTACATCAAGCATGAAATTATCCAGGAAATACATAGTGAATGTATGTATCGTCCAAATGTTGACTCTCCTACTTTCTGTCTACCAAGAGATGGAAAAAAGTAAGAAACAGAAGTTAAGCTCAAACTACTCATATGCTGCTAGCTAATATATCTGGAGGCTATCTTCAGTGGGAAAAGATTGCAATAAATAGGAAAAGATATGGTGAGTATATGCAGCTTCTGTTTCTGTACTGCCAGCCCCCAAGTTTTATTTTCCAAATAGTCAAGGACTGCAGCTCTGAAAAGGATTATTCTTTCCAAACTCAGAAAGTAATAATAGAAAGTTAAGTAACTGTTCAATAAATAAAAGTATATGTTGATATTTACTGTATTATATATTACTTACATTTTAAAAAGATTTATTTATTTCAGAGAGAGAGAGTCGGGGAGGGGCAGAGGGAGAGAATCTTCAAGCAGACTTCCTGCTGAGCACAAAGGCCCACTTGGGGTTCAATCTCATGACCCATAAGATCATGACCTCAGTGGAAACCAAGAGTCAGACACTTAACCCACTGAGCCACCCAAGCATCCCTACATTTTGTATGTTACAAAACAAAATTTCATTGATACATACTCCTGAAAGTTAAAATCTTGGTTACCTCTGGGTGATAAAATCAGAAGTCATTTTTATTTTTACCTCTATACTTCTGTAAATTTTCTGTTGTTCTGCATCAAGCATGGCATGATTTTATACTTGGGGGGAAGAAAGGGACATTCTCCCACCACCATACCCACATCAAGAAGAAGAATGGAGGAGGAGGAAAAAAGAGGAAGATGATTTTAAAAGAGCCTGCTTTGTACTCTCCCTCTCATCTCTGCTTCCCTCAGCAGAAGCCATGAGTGTTTCAGAGGCATGGCTCTGAGTCCTGTCACCAGTACTGCCCAGGGCCCCACTGATTCTTGCTAAACCCTGGTTTTCCCTTCCTTAGAATGAGATCAGTGGTAGTATTTACGAAGTCCAGAGAAGTCCAGATAAGATAATGCGTGTGAAGTTCTTAGCACAGGTCATAGCTTAAAGAGGGGACCCAACAGTGTTGGCTGTACTTTATTTTCATCAGTCTGGCCTGATCTTGGAAATCTTCTTTTTTTTTAATTGAAGTATAATTAACATACAGTGTTATATTAGGTCCAATGTACAATATTAAGATTCTACAGTTCTATACATTGCTCTGTGCTCATCATGATAACTGAACTCTATATCCCCTTCACCTGTTTCACCCATCCCCCCACTCAGCTCCCCTCTGGGAGCCACCAGTTTGTGCTCTATATTTAAGAGCCCGTGTTCGGATATTTTTTCCATTTGTATCCTTTTTTTCTCTGTTTGTTTTGTTTCTTAAATTCCACATATGAGTGAGATCATACGATATTTGTCTTTCTCTGACTGACTTATTTCACTTAGCATTACACTGATCTAGGAAATCTTAGGACTTACAAAATAGTGTATGACTTACAATGTGCTTTAACAATCAGTAATTTACTCTATAAATTGAACATAAAAGGCAGGACTGGAATTCAAGCTTCACCCTCTCCACACCCATATCTGATAACCAAACACCACTTTTGAGTTGGACTCGTTAGCTTGTTGCAGCTAGTTAGTCTTATAATAGGATGCTGACAAAGAGGAAGTCATGGTCAACTAAAGTCAGAGGACTATCCTGGCAGCACTCCAAAACAAAATCCCAATATAAGGGATCAAACCAGATCCAAGATGGTGGACCAAACCCAGGCCCAAGATGGCAGAGAAAGTAGGCTGGAACCCCCTGACCAAATAAGGGAGAAAAAGCAGAATGCCTGGCTTCCAAGAAATCCCATCCCAAGTAATGAATATTCCCCCCTCTTGTCAACAACTGTCAATACAAGATACAAACCCAAACTCTAGTGTGCACAGCTCTCTTGCTCACTCTCTCACTCTCTCTCAAGAGTGTACTTCTGCTTTAATAAACTTTCCTAATTGTCTGCTCATCTGCTGTATTGTGTCTGCCCTTGAATTCGTTCTCATGACAAGACCAAGAACCTCTGGTGACATCTTTGGGATGGGCTGGATGGAGACCTCAGGGCCCAAGGTTCCCCAGTCCGCCAACCAACAGACTGATCCAGTGGCATCCTGAAGCTACCTCTAGGCTTACAGGAGCCTATTGTTCAACTTCAAGAATTTTGCAAGCTAGTTGTTAAACAGAGCCATGACTAAACATTACATTATGGAACTATGTAAATTATAATATAAAACTTACAATTAAATAAATTATATTTTTAAAGATTTTATTAAAAAAAAATTTTTTATTCTTATTTATTTGACAGAGAGAGAGATCACAAGTAGACAGAGAGGCAGGCAGAGAGAAAGGAGAAGCAGGCCCCCCACTGAGCAGAGAGCCCGATGTGGGGCTCGATCCCAGAATCCCAAGACCATGACCCGAGCTGAAGGCAGAGGCTTAACCCACTGAGCCACCCAGGTGCCCCAAAAGATTTTATTTTATTTATTTTTTTTTTTTTATTTTTTAAGATTTTATTTATTTATTTGACAGGCAGAGATCACAAGCAGGCAGAGAGAGAGGAGGAAGCAGGCTCCCCGCTGAGCAGAGAGCCTGATGCGGGGCTCAATCCCAGGACTCCGAGATCACGACCCGAGCCGAAGGCAGCGGCCCAACCCACTGAGCCACCCAGGCGCCCCAAAAGATTTTATTTTTAAAGGAATATCTGCACCCAATGTGGGACTCAAACTCACAACCCTGAAATCAGGAGTCGCACTGACTGAGCCAGTCAGGTGCCCCTAAAAAAAAATATTTTTAAAGGCAATAAATACACAAAGCTCATCCCTTCCTAATTATTTTACTGACATCTCTACTCTTCAGGTTATCGACACCTGTCATATCTGTACGGTGGAGATGCTGGCTAATGGAGCGCTGCTGGACATCTCTCCCCAATTCGCTTTTGGTAAAGTCACATTGGTAGTTTGATATCAGCCAAACAGGCAAATGCCACAAATCACAGCTGGATATTCCTTTGTTGACTTGAGAGTGATAAAAAACATGCAGATTAAATTCAAAGTGGACCACATCTGTAGCAGTTACATTTTGAATGGAATAAACAAAATTAATGACATATTCTTCCAGTTTTTAAAACTACCGTACAGTATATATGACAGTATGGCACTTGCTCATCAACTGCAAACACAGACTATATAAGAGTTTGACAAAATCAACAGGACTTTTGTATGAGAATTGATTGGCTACCTGGAATTTGCAATAAAAAGTAGTGATTATTTTATTGTTCATAAATTATAGGCTAGATATCTTTTATGCAGTAAAACTGATAATAAACACATACATGTGCACACGTGCACACACACACACACACGTGCACACATTTCTTTCCTGGGGAGAAAGAACCTAAATATTTACCAGCACAACACCAGACTGACCATCATTTTAAACTACAAGGTACCTAAAAGCTCTCAGCAGAGCTCCCAGGCTCATCTTCAAAGCACTGAAGTTGGGCTGTAAAAGGTTTTCGCTTCAGTTGCATCTACCCAATTGGATTATTATATTTAAATATGGTACATGGAGCGAATATTCCTCTCTACATGATTATGAAGTGAGCACATGCCTAGAAGTTCTGCCATTATTATGGAAAATTTACTATATAGAAATTAGGGAAAGTCAAGATAACCTTCAACAATTCATGAAAACATTGGGATACAAAGATAAGTAAACTACATCCAAGATAGCCAAGCAGAGAGAACCACCACATAAACATGTAACATGAGAGGAATGGCACTAATGCGTACAAAGTGCTAGGAGATGGCTGGGGGAGAGTCAAGAGTTAGGATTCCCAGGTCCTGGTTAATGAATGACACCAATGTTATTTGCCTCAAAGCAATCAAGAGAAAGGAGGAAACTCCCAGGGAGAAGGAGAAGTCTGGGCAGTACAGTGGCATTGTTAAGAGATGGGAAGAAGGATTTTAGAATCAGACAGCCCGGGCTCAACCCCAGGTTCCTCCACTCACCAACCATGTGAACTTAGGCAAGTTACTTGGCTTCTCTAAATCTCTGTTTCTTCATCTTGGTGCAGAAGATAGTAACTCCTGGCTCAAGCACTGCAGTAAGGGTCAAACGAGACAACATACATCAAGTGCTTCAGCACAGTGTCTGGTACACAAAAGTGGTCAACAAATTTTTTTTCTTTTTTTTTAAACATTTTATTTATTTATTTGAGAGAGAGAGAGAGCACAGGTAGTGGGTGGGGAGTAGAGGGGGAAGGAGAAGCAGACTCCCTGCTGAGCGGGGACCCCCCCCCCTCCCCCGCCCAATGCGGGTGTTGATCCCAGGACACTGAGATCATGACCTAAGCTGAAGGCAGACACTTAACCAACTGAGCCACCCAGGGATTCTGGTCAATAGATGTTATCCACCACTGCAATTATTGCGGTTGTCAGCCTTGAGTGTTGAAAAGGTTGTCTTTAGGTGGTCCTGTTGGGGGGAGGGTGCAGGCATTGGGTAGCGGGCATTCAAAGCAGAGCGAAGAGAATAAGCCAAAACCACAGAAGATGTGTCAGGGGCCAGTTAGAAGCCCTGAGATGCCTGAGCATTCCTGCGGTCTAAGGCCAGGCACAGCCACAGCGGCTAAGGCTGGAAGACTAGCCTAGAGTTCCTGCTGGAAGGGTTCAAATGCACACCTCTTCCTCATCCTTTTTTGAGAAAAGCAAAGCAGATTTTTTAAGATGATCTTAGCCTTTTTCTCCTGACAGGTACTGTAAATTGTGCCTCTGATATATTTGTGAAGAGCCTATAAGGGAATGATAAATCAGGCGATATTACATATATTCATCAGTACCTTAATTGTTGTTAAATACTAACAACATCTAAAATTGATCTGCACCAAGATTTACTGCTCTGACAAAAATCCACCTGGAAAAGAATACATGATAATTAAGAAGAACGACCACAGATTTGTGGCAATGTAAGGTGTATGAATAAGATTTAAACTCCTCCCTCAGGGAATAACTGGGTGATGTTTATTCTGTAGATGAACAATGTGATTATAACAATGGAAAAGATTGATGAGGTGTTTTTTTTGTTTATTTTGTTTTTTTTTTTTTTGCTGTGAGAGTTTTGATTTAGCCAGCTATCTCAGATAACAGAAGGATGCCGAACTGCAGTCCAGTACTGCCCAGTACAATTCAAGAATTCTTTCTAAAGGGTAACTAACACACATCTTCAGTGACCTGGAAAAATAGATTGCAAGTCAAGTGTGCACATTAGGTAGCTATAGACTGGCATAAAAGTGACCGGGGTTGAAGAAAAGAATTTTCTAAATTAACCACAACTGGATTTAACCAAATTAGAGAGAAACTGGACAAGGAAAATCATATTCTTATCTCGGATAAGGGAAAAAATTGTTCTCTTTTTGTAGTCTTTTGGATATGCAGGCTGTTATTTCGGTCTCAGAGGCAATTTTTAGTAATGTCTCCTGTCCAGGAAATGAAGAAGCACCTGGCTTAGCTCAGTAAACACAAAAACGAGAAGCACAACAGTATTAGTTCTCTAAGTCTTGCAATTTGAAAGTGTAGGGGGATGTCTTGTTAGAAATAAAAAAATCTCAGGTCCCACCCTAGATCTCCTAAATCAAAATCTGCATTTTTAACAAGATTCCCAGGAATTCAGGAATCCTTTACATATTAAAGTTTAAGAAACAATGATCTAGAGGGGCGGCTGGCTGGCTCGGTCAATGGAGCATGCAACTCTTGGTCTTGAGAGGGTTGAAGCCCCACACTGGCTGTAGAGATTATTTATAAATAAAATCTTAAAAAAGCAAAAAAGAAGCACTGATCTAAAGAGCTAGACATTCATTCATTCACTATAGAAACTTTCAAAATCTGTGCTGTCCAATATGATAAGCAGCCAGTAGCCACATGTGGCTATTTAAGTTTTAATTAGTTAAAATTAAATCAAACTAAAATTGGGGGTTTGTGTGCACCAACCACAATTTAATTGCTCCATTAGCATATATGACTAGTGTCTACCCTATGCATTTGCATCATCACAGAAGCTTCTAATAGGTGGAGCTGATTTACGCACTTGGAACACATCACTGAAGAAAGAAGACAATTATTCTTTAACTTAGGAAGCTTAGATGGATGGAGACAGATGATACACAATAAACAAAATAAGTGATTAAAGTGTATGTTGGAACTAGAAGAACAGTCAGAACTTTAACTATGGTGGGTCTAGTGGGCTTCATGAAAAAGGTTAAGATAAAGGAGAAGTGGGCTGTTAGGCAGCAGGGGGAGAGTATTCCAGACAAAGGGGGAAGCTTGTGCAAAGGCCCTATGGCAAGTACATTTGGGGAGTAAGAGAACTCCTGTGGCTATGGGAGGGGAGAGTGAGTAAAAGGGTAGGAGATCAGAGGGATAAGGATCTCTACAGGGGAAGGGCCTGCTTTTTTACTGGGAAGGATTTAGGCTTTTACCTGGAGTTAAATGCGGAGCATTTGCTAGGTTTTGAGCAGAGGAAAAACATGCTTTAACACCATCTCAAAGTTATTCTAGTTCAGCAGAAAATGACTATAAGCAAAAGTTATTTGTTTTAATTCAAGGTCACATTTAGGTGAAGGACACTATCCACACTGGCAAAATGGCGTTGTTGACAAGTTTGGGTAACCACCAGAAACTTGTTAATGATACACATACAGAAGTCATTAAAATTTACCACTGCAAAATTCACACACCTTTCCAGAGTCTCCATTAATATGCAGTCATAAGATCTCACAGGTTACCACCCAGAATCTGGAGCCACACTTGTTATAAACATTTTTAGCAAATCCTGAAGAATGCAAATTAGTCATGCAAGTGCCTGAAAGGTAGAACCTGGTCCAAGTGTCTCATCCTCAAAACTTGATTATGTTGTTACTAATTTACATGTATTTCTTAAAGTTGTAGAAACCTTTTTTCTTAACCTAACCCCCCAGCCCAGATAAATGCTAAAGCTTTGGAAATCAAGGTATGGGGATTTAAGTTGGTTTTTCCAGAATTCCCAGAAACAGTGACACATTCTATCAACAAGTGAAAATGTTGTTATCTTGCAGGTAATCCAACTACATTTCTAAGAACTAGAGGTCACTGTAGCCTGCCTACAAAATGCCATTAGCAGCCTCAAGGCCTGTGTTCACCACATCAAAGTTATATTGAAGAGGCAGGCCCAATATGACCGAGAGCCATCACCTGTGATTTATTCCCTGTGGACCACCACCAACCACGATCCGGCCAGAATTCTGGCAGAAAAACACAGTAAGGTCACCTTCAGTAAATTAAATCAAATGAACAATAAATCAAGGCATGCCAGGTCACTGGGAGCTAATGGCTCAGATGCTCATGGCAAGTGAGTAAATCAAGGAGCATCATTTTTATGCATCCGGGCATAACATTTCTAAGCTACAGAATATAAGAGGAAATTTTAGCAACTAAGTGACTGCGAATTTGAGCAATGGGTGTCCAGAACTAGAGCTGCTTTAGTATTTCATTGTTTATTAAATATAGACTTCCTTACTGAGGACTTCCTTGTTAAGGACCTCCTATGGGCAAGGACTGTGCCAAGTGCTGAAAATAGTGAAATGTACATGCTACAGTGCCTTGTCCACATGATGGGTGAAGTGTCAGTTTCAGCCTCCTTACAGCTGCCTTTTGGAGCTAGGAACCTTCCAGAATGAGGAGACCTGAAGAGGTCATTTGTGGATGGGAAGGATTTGGAGAGCCATCTAGAGAAATCAGAACAGGAGACATGGCAGAAGGTGAACTTTCACAGGCATAGGCACACGGGAACTTTTATATTCTCTAACTTGAGGCCAGAGCACTTGAGAGTCACTTTTGCTTCCCTCATCCACCCACAGGAGTCACCCCCAAAATGGGAAGTACTCCTCCTCATCTCACCCCCTTTCTGATATAGCAAAAGCAAAAGAGCAGAGAAAACCCATTTCTAGAGGGTGAATACATCAGACACTAGAAATGAGCAGAGGAACTAATAGGCCTAAGGAATTAACTGTGGGGGGAGGGCAGAAGATCCCCTCTGTTAAGACAGGGCTAAGAGGGATGGCTTAGAATAGGGATCAGGAAATATGGCCCACAAGCCAAATATGGACTGCCACCTATTTTTATAAATAGACTTTTCTTGGAACACAGCCACATTCCTTTGATTACATATTACCTATGGCTGCCTTTGATATAAAAAGCAGAGTTGAATAATTGCTACAGAGATTGCATGGCCTGTAAAGCCAAAAATACTTGTTCTTGGGTCTTTTATAGAAAGTCTGCCAATTCCAGGTACAGAACTGTACTGTCCAATGTAGCAGCCACCAGGCACATGAAATGAAGTAAGTCCAAACTGATATGTGCTGTAAGTATAAAAACAGACTCTTTTTCTAACTCTACCTTCCACTCTATCTCTGTTTTTCCACACTCCACTCCCAGATCTTTCTTTTAATAATTACCTCAAATTCACAAACTCACAAGCATGAAATTCTTGCAAGTCACTATTGCTGAATTTCAGAATAAGAAAGTATGTGTACATCAGAATTTCAGAGTAAGAAGGGTCAATGGATGGGCTATGTGGTAGGCTGTATTTGCTGCCTAGCACCATTCTCTCTGCTATAGCAGGGCTCTAAGCAAACTCCACAAGGGAGATACTCTCTGAAGTCTCATGATCTACACTAAAAATTCATGTCTATCAAATGATTTTCAACAAGAGCACCAAGTCTCCTCAATAAATGGTGCTGTGACAACTGGATTCCTACTCACATCATACATAAACTTTTATTCAAAATGAATCAATGAGCTAAAATGATAAAACTCTTAGAAAAAAACATAAGGGTAATGACCCTTGTATTTGGCAATGGATCCTTATATATGACACCAAAGTAGAAGCAACAAAGAAAAAATAGATAAATCAGATTTCATCAAAATTAAAAACTTTGGGGGCACCTGGGTGGCTCAGGAGGTTAAGCCTCTGCCTTCGGCTCAGGTCATGATCTCAGGGTCCTGGGATTGAGCCCCGCATCGGGTTCTCTGCTCAGCGGGGAGCCTGCTTCCCCCCTTTCTCTGCCTGCCTCTCTGCCTACTTGTGATCTCTCTGTCTGTCAAATAAATAAATAAAATATTTTAAAATTAAAAACTTTGTGCATCAAAGGACCTTATCAAGAAAGTGAAAAGACAACCTATAGAATAGGAGAATATATTTGCTAATCATATATCTGATGAGGGACTAGTATTCAGAGTATATAAAGAATTCTTATAACTTGACAACAAAAAGACAGAAAAAAAAAAAAAATCTCCTGCAGAGGAGATAGAAAAATGGCCAACAAGCACATAAAAAGGTGTCAATGTCATTACTCATTAGGGAAATGCAAATCAAAACTACAATGAGGTACTGATTCACACCAATTAGGATGGCTATAATTTTAATGGAAAATAACTAACAATGGCAAGAATGCAGAAAAATTAGAATTATCACACATTGCTGGTGGGAAAATAAAATGGTTTAGTGGAACACAGTTTAATGGTTTCTTAAAAAGTTGTGTTTGACCCAGAAATTCCACTCCTAGGAATGTACCCAGGAGAACTGAAAGCAGGGACTCAAACAGATATGTGTATATGCATGTTCATAGCAGCACTATTCACGATAGCCAAAGGTAGAAATGGCCTAATGAATCAAAACCACTAAAAAAAAAAAAGTGGTGCTTGGGTGGTACAGTCAGTTAAGCACCCAACTCATTGTTTCAGCTCAGGTCATAATCTCTTTTTGAAGTAATACATTTTTATTCTCTCCATGATGGTTATGACTTTTTAAATTTAAAAATACACTTTTTGTTACCGAACAACTTCTACTCCTCACTTTCCCACCAAAAAAAAGTAATAAAATTGACATAAGACTTTGTAAACCACTCAAAATCTACCCTATATATATTACTCTTGTGCTCAAGTTAGAATCAGTTTCTGTCACTTATAATCAAATAGCTTTAAATGATACAGTACCTTAGGAAGTTGGGTCAGGAAACTTGAGCTCTAATTGTAAATCTGCAACTAATTAGCTGCTAATCCTGGGATAAACTATTTAAACTAGCTGGGCATGAGTTTTCTCATCTGTAGATTGAAGGGATTAGACTAAATTCCTCTTAAGAGGTTAAAATTCCATAAATGATCCAAAATAACTAACAATTTCTATCTTCTTTCTCAATATTGTCCAAGAAGAGATCACAGTCAAACAGTCGTGGTTTGATATCTTTGATATCTTGATATCTTAATAAAAATTAAATTTGCAAGGTAGGTTCTGTTTTTGCTCCAGCTAGTTCTTCCACCTCATTCCTGTGGCTCCTCAATAACATTTAGCATGAACATCCCCATAGATGGAAGCCCTCCAAGGTCTTCCGTGTGACTTTTAATCCCACTACCATGGAAAGGCAAATCAAATGAAATGGTCAGAGACAAAGCTCAAAATTTTTGCATCTACATCTCACACCTAAATATTCAGATTGTGCCACAAAGCCTGATACAAGTTCCTCTTGTGATTCAAGGGGTTGGTGGTGGTAGTGGAGGGGTTATCTGCCTGAAGAAAATTTAGCTTTCTAACTTGACTAGGTAGATTTGTGCAAAATAGCCTTTCCTTTCTAAAAACAACAATGAGGGGCGCCTGGGTGGCTCAGTGGGTTAAAGCCTCTGCCTTCGGCTCAGGTCATGATTCCAGGGTCCTGGGATCGAGCCCTACATCGGGCTCTCTGCTCAGCAGGGAACCAGCTTCCTTCCTCTCTCTCTGCCTCTCTGCCTACTGTGATCTCTGCCTGTCAAATAAATAAATAAATAAAATCTTTAAAAACAACAATGACGGTTTCTGTTGTCTTATAGAGATGTTTTAAAGTCACTGAGGATGACAAAGAAAAAAACAAAAAAACGTTTTTTAATGTTTCATCCAAAAGCTACAAAGCCTTAGGTTGGGGAAGTTTGAGAAGTTTATTAGGTCAATCTAGGCTCTAATATGCTCAGATTATTGATTTAAACCTGTAAGCACAATAAATCACACTGGTCACAGAGTCAGCACCAGCTGAAAGTGAGAACACAGATCAATTATCTGAGAGCTTTGGGCTTTCTCACGGGCTTGCCATTATAAAAGCATTGTCTTGGTGCTACCTCAAAACTTTTTTTATATACAAAACGTTGGCCATTCAGAAAAGTGCTATTAGATTGTGGTGGTTATAGATTGGCTCTGTGTCAAAACACCTGGATTCTAGTGTAAGACCTATCCAAGGAATGTTGCTCTGCCTTTCTACGCCTTGGTTTCCTCATCTGTAAGACAGGGAAAGTAATGATGTTTGCCAACATCTGGATGTATACCACTGGGAGTACAACAAGTGACACTGGATTATACAGAAGTGGTTTTCTTTTTATCTTAGTAATTATGTGTCTAATTTCAAGCATATTTAAAAAAATATAACTAGCATATCAAGCTAACTAACATAATTGCTTAAGACAAATGTAAGAAAAGAAAAACAAAGAGTGGACTCCAAATAGGTCTAGCTAATTACGGAAGGTACTTCACAGAAAAAGTCTAGGTGAAAATCAAAAAGAAATAACGGAATTTTTAAAAATCATGATTTTTGTAATCATGTAATGAAATAATTGATTTAGATAATAAAGATCAATAGAAGAGATCGTCGTATGAAAAATTAATGGGGAAATTTACGATGGAGTGGTCAGGCTGTCCCCCGCCAAATCCACTGATGAATCTCAGCCTCACTAAAAGTGCTTCCAAACACAGCACATGCCCCCTGATGAACATGGTAGGAAGCGTTGAGCACCATGGATGATGCATTCTTGCCAAGAACACTTACAGTAAATCAACTCTGGAGATAGCTTCGGGTATAAAAAAAAGAAGGATGGAAGAATAAGTTAGATAACACCACACACACACAAACTAACATGCAGGACCATCTATAGGACAAGGGACCCTGTTCCTGTGACAAATTGAAAGTGAGAATAGCAACAGGAGTTCTCCAGATTAGTAGACTTAAGGGACATGTGTCACATAGTAAACAGACCTTGTTTGAACTTCGTAATTTTTTAAAAAGATTTTATTTATTCATTTGAGAGGAGAGAGAGAGCACAAGTGGGGGTCGGGGGCTGAGGCAGAGGGAGAAGGAAAAGCAGATTCCCAGCTGAGCAGGGAGCCCAATGCAGGGCTGGATCCCAGGACACTGGGATTATGACCTAAGCCAACGGCAGATGCTTAACCGTCTGAGCTGCCCAGGCGCCCTTTGAACTTCATAATTTAAAAAAAAAAAAAAAAAAGGCAGTAAATGACATTTTTAAGTCATTTGGGGAAGTGTAATTGTGAAGCAGTGTTAGATAACATCAAAGAATCACTGTTTGTTTTACTAAATGTGATAATGGCATTGTGGTTAAGTATAAAAATGTCCATATTTTGTAGAGCTAAAGCACGTCAGAGTAAAGTGAAGTGATGTTCGGGATTTGCTTTAAAATAGTTCAGAAGAAAGAAAACGAGATGCAAAGAAGGGGGGAATTAAAGGGGAAGAGATGAAGAAAATGTAGTAAAAGTCTTGATAATTATTGACTCCAGGTACAGAACCGGATACATAATTTGCAGGGCTTAGTGCAAAATAAAAATGCAAGGCCTTTAACTCACAAATTATTAAGAATTTCAAAACAGTGGCAGTAGGGAATGAAATCAAATGTGGAACCCTAATAATCCATGGGCACTACACAACTCCACAGGTTATATGCCCACAAACCCTGCCCTGTTGATGTGCGGGGTACTATGAAAACCTTTGTGCTATTCTCTCTACTTTTGCATACTTAAGATTCTTCATAATAACTTTAAAGAGATTTGCTTAAATAAAAAATTTTAAAAGTAATAGTAAAGATAGGAGAAAATGACAAAAATCATAAAGGCTTTAGATATGGGGCTACAATTCCTCTGACACTGAGGTAATCATGAAATACACTGAGAGTGGCACTTAGCACAGATCAATTTCACTCTCGAGTAGCACTGCTATTTACAAAGCCTGCACTTGTAGCTGGTAAGAAACACCAGAATTTCCAACATTTTCAGGAAAGTTTACTTCAGACATTCCATGAAGTCCTTGCTGAGAGATCTACCTATGTATAGAAGCTAATCAAGTCTTAAACTTAATTCTTACAGTCCTTGTTATTATATTTTGCTGCCCTGTTCCCTAGCCTTCTCAAAAATTTGTTGTGAGGGATTTTTGACTGTGGGCTACTGCAGTGAATGTTACACCAAATTGAAGATTCTTCTGAAAGCCAGCTTCTTCTTCAGAAATCAAGCAGCATTAGTTATGGTAGAAAGGAAGGAGCATCAGAGCGAAATAAGATCCTGTGGGTTGAAATCTTGGTGAACAAGACTGCAGGATTTTTTGGATGGGAAAAGCCATTTGCAAACTTCAAAGAAGTATACCAGAACCTGATTCTCTCCTTTGAACTTCCAAATTAAGCCTTTTTTTGATGATGGTACTTCATCTAGTTTTATATAAAGAATCAGTACAAGAAGGTTTAAAAGTATGGTGTTATGGAAAGGTAGTTTCCTGCTTTGGATTAAACCCATCTCAAAAGAAATAAAATATAAAAGTTGGATTATCGTGTCTGACCTAAAATGTTCGCGGAATCACAATAAAAACATTCATCGCCCTATAAAACTCAGAGGCACATTGAATTTACCAGCGTCTACTGTAACCTGTTACCTAAATCAAGTTTCACAGACCCAGAGAATTTCTTAGCCTTTTTGTTTCTATGTGTTGGACTGGAAGTACTCTTGAGAATCAGTAGGGTCAGTGAAAACCTTATTTTGCACGAAGGAGGAATTTAGGAAAAATGTATGCGTTTATGGGCCACCAATTTATTTGTCTATCTAAAATGACGACAGTTTTATCAAGTCTCATAAAGAAAGATATATTCCTAAAAAGTTAGACTATCTACCTTGTTAAAAAGCATATAATTGAGGAAATGGTCACTGCTTTTTCTTGACACCCTAACGTTAATAACTAGGCATGTTTGAGATGAAGCAGCACAGAGGCAGCTTTTTAATTGTTAATCTTGAACTAGATTATGAGGAGTATATAGAATTAAGTAGACTGCATGTGGCCCACGGGCCAGGTGTAGTGGAGATGCTGCATTTATTAAATATATGAAATTTGAGTATCTGCTCTTTTATAGCAGAATCCGTATTCCAGCATCTTCCCCTCAAATCAGATGGCAACAACACAACAGGAGCTACTTTTCCTTTATTCCCCCTAGAGAACCTGTAATCAGATGTGGCCTGGTCCAGGCTGGTGACTCCGCGCAGAGGGGGCATCCACATAAATCAGTGATATGAAGCAGAGATAGGGCTTCCTCTCCTTGGCAGCCCTTCCCTGCCTTACCTTCTCCTGTTAGGGCTTTCCCTCTCTGCCCTTGCGTACATTCTGACGTTGGATGCCCCCAGGTGAGTTTAGAATTTGTTAAAACAAGACTTAATACCCTCATATTGAAATTGAAGGAACTATGCAGAATCTTCACCTCCCAAGAGATGGACATCAAGTGTGGGCAGTCACCATCCTTCTCGGGGCCCTTGACTTACCTTTCAACCAGCAATACTGTTGGGCCATCTACCTGTGTGTGATCATGGACATTAAGCATCACTGCTTCTCTTGATACAATTCTGAGTTTGTTACACATGTAACAAACTAAAATTGCTGGTATACACTCTTCCCACCTTACAAAGATAGAAACACCCATCTATAATTTATAGATAGTTATGATCCCATAATAAGAAAAAAAGAAAAAAAAAGAAATCACTCACATGGTTGTTCATTACAGATGTCCTTCAGTGCCCTTATTCAGAAAGCAACAGTTCTTTCAAGCCAGTAAAATACACTTAATGAACTAGAATAATACTTTAAAGACATAACAAAGGTAATTATGATGATGGTAACAAAAGCAAGAGTTTCAGAATTATTTGTGGATTTCTCAAATGCATGGTGCCACATGGGAGAAACAGAAAACTCCTCACCAAAAATTCATACATTCTTCTTTCTAGACATCCTCACTGACCAGACCTACTTATGTGACCATGTGACTGAGTTCTAGCCAAAGGGATATGTGCCAATTCTGGGTTAAGGCTTTTAAGACATGGGTGTAACTTCTTGCCCTTCCCCTTCTACTGGCTTGGTGCCGATAGCATCATGGGGCTAAGGGAAGGCGGAAACATAGGATTAGAGAAGCTTGGATTCCTGAATCATCTCAACAGGCAGCCCCCTTCACCAGGAGCTCTAATATCAGACTATTACGTGAGTGAAAAGTAAACTCCCATTTTGTTTAAGCCATATTACATGTCAAAGTATAAGTGCTAAAGCAGCTGGTGTCACTCTAATTAATCAACCCAGCAAGTTCACATGTTCCCTGGGACATCTTGTTGTGACAGAAAGATGGAAGTTAAAGACTAATGGGATTGGAACGTAAATATTTGAGGAAGCAGCCATAAAAAAATATGGGAGGAGGGAGGTGAGTTGGAGCACCAAAAAAAAAAGCAAACTGGCCATGAACTGATTACTTTTGAAATAAGATATGGGTATATGGGAGTTAATTACATTATTCTGTCTAACTGATATCCATTTGACATTATATACAAGAAAAAATGTTTTTAGGAGGAAGTGAGAACAAAGTTTATTGAAGATATACAAAGAGCAGATATAGACAGAGCATCTGAGAGACTCAGAAAGGAAGGAAGCAAGAGTCTCCTCATAGGAGAAAATTTAATTAATTTAAACAATTAATTTTTTTAGTTTTTAAAAATAAACAGCTGAAAATAAAACTACATGAAGGACACATGAAAATAATAGAAAGCATACTCGAAGGAGTCCCAGCTGGCCTAGTGGATGGGAAAGTGTGAGTCCCAAAAAGATTAATGATGGAGATTAAGTGAAACATATAAAATATGTATTTTTAAAGTTCATAAGACACTTTAAGAAAATCTCATTGGTTACTAATTGGAGGTTACAAGGCATTCATTTATTCATCTGAGAATTGAAATATGGTAAAGAAACAAGTATTTTCTAGCCTATACAAACTGGTTTTCAGGGTAATCCAATGGTTGATGAGAAAAAGTTCTTTATAGAAGCAGTCCATGTAATAAACGCAGGAAGAATGACAGAATTAGAAAACTGTCGTTTTGCAACCCCTAATGATGCCCTTGGTAACACAGGAACAAGCTCAGGATACCTAACCTACTGATTAATCTCCGCTTCACCGAAAGAAGAACAATCCATCATTATGTGCTTCATGCTGAGCTGCAAAAGGACATGCGGAGCACCACCTAGGAAGTATTCTTGCCTAAAAACATGAACACAGTCTAATCACTGCTCTAGACTAAATACCAAGCTACTGAAGGAGAAGTTGAACATTACCACAAGGATGCAAACAGTCAAGTTCGTAATACAGGCAAATGACCCAGTTTCTCACACAAATTAGGGACATCATTCAGGGAGGTGGGGACGGGTAGGAGAAGTGTTATGGAATAAAAGAGACGTCAGTAACCCAACAACTCAATACATATTGTGTCTGGGCCTCATCTGGATTCTCACTTGAATAAAACCAACTACAAAAGGGCATATTAAGGAATTATTTGCTCATTTCATTAAGTGTGATGATGACATGGTATTTATGGAAAGGCAGAATATCTACGTCAGTTAAGAGATATACACTAAAGAATTTTCAGGTGAGGACCGCCCTGGGTGGCTCAATGGGTTAAAGCCTCTGCCTTCGGCTCAGGTCATGATCCTGGGGTCCTGGGATCGAGCCCTGCATCAGGCTCTCTGCTCAGCGGGGAGCCTGCTTCCTCCAATCTCTCTTTCTGCCTGCCTCTCTACTTGTGATCGCTGTATGTCAAAGAAATTTAAAAAAAAAAAAAAAAGAATTTTCAGGTGAAATGACATGATATCCAGGATGTGCTTTAAAACACTCAAGCAAAAATAAATAAAGAAAAAAGAAAGAGAAAGAAAAGGGGGATAGATGAATTAAAATTGGTAAAATATTTAGAGTTACTATAGCTGGGTGATGTGGACATGGGCATTCATTTTGCTATTAGTTCTACTTTGACGTAGATTTGAAATTTTCCACAAAAAATTTTTAAGGCACAAGCTTGGCGTCAGACAATGTTAGTTGACCAGTTCTTCTACTTCCAGCCATAGGACCTGAGGAGAGCACTACAGCCTGCACATTGCCATTCTTTGTCTCATCACACAGACAGGCATTTCTTCTAAGTGTGCCCAATATTGTGTTTCTGGGATTTTCTTCCAAGCCACCAGCATCCATTCTGTGAGTTTTGTTGCTGACCCTTTGAATGTTCGTATATGTGCAAACCAAAACAATTGTGTCCCAACTGCCACCTACCTAGAGTGATTATAGGTGACCACCAACTATGAAATACATCCCAATTTCAAAGATTAAAAAAAATATGAAAAAATATGCATTTAAAATTCTGTGAAGAGGGGTGTCTGAGTGGCACAGTCGGCTGAGCATCCAACTCTCAGTTTTCAGCTCAGGCCTGATCTCAGGGTCATGAGATTAAGGCCCTCATGGGGCTCTGCACTCAGTACAGAGTCTGTTTGGGTTTCTCTCTCCCTCTCCTTCTGCCCCTCCCCTCTTCTCTCACTCTCTCTCTCTCTAAAATAAATAAGTCTTTAAAAAAATTAATTCTACGAAGAGACATAGAGAGCCTATGATAATAAAAATGCTGAAAACAATGAGATCTTCTAAATATTCATAAGGCATCCCTTACTTTGGCCCCGTAATTACCTTTATCTCCTATAATTCCTCAGTCATTCTTAGCTTACTTGTCTCACTGGCTAAAATACATACCTCCACTTCTGCACAAGTTAGGGCAACTGCCAATGGGTTTGCAAATGACAGGCCTCAAAAGGTTTTTGATGGATGTTTGTCAAGCAAATAGCAACGATGCAAATTTTAAGCCAGGAAGGAAATATAACTCACGAAAAAGGAAAGAGTCTGGGGGGTGGGTGCCCAAAGCCCTCTGTACAAAGTTCTGGAAGTTAATTTGACAAAATCTACCAAGGAGTTCTGTGTGACCATTTTTTCCCAAACAGAGTCAAAATTCCTGAGGCAGAGTGAAAGTCACACTGCATAGAATGATGACCAGGAATGTGCATCAGCTCTATGAGGATGCTTTCAATACACAGGTTCTAGTAAATTCCATATATCGTCAGAAGATAGAAGATTGAGAACACCAGTAAGGATATACTCTTTGAGAAAAGACTTTTGTTGGAGCCTAAGTATGAAGTTTTCCTTCAAGTCCATGTTCTGAGAGAACTTTATATATATAAGACCTAAATGAGGTTCTCACTGTATTTTGTTTCTTAAGATCCTGCAGATAAGAGTAAAAGTCATACACAAATTTACTTAATAATAAATCATGATAAGCAGTGTTTATTCAGTTTTATTATGCTCCAGGCATTTCACTCAAGTTCTTGCCAGGGCTGCCAAATTTATCTGAATCAAAACCGTACAGCTTACCTATCACATCTCAATTAACCCTAGCCACAATGGGTTGTACCTTGTACTCAAACACAAGGTAAGTATAGTACCCTCTTAGCCCATGTTTCAGGACAGAGGATGAGGTTTACAGAGACTTGGTAACTGGCCACGTCAAATAGCCAGTAAATGGCATACTCGGAACTCGCACCCAAGAGCTACAAACGGACTACGCTTGGGCTTGTGTTTTTAACCTAAACACACCATTGTTCTGCAAATGAACTGTGATGAAGGTTGTGGGGGGGGGGGCAATCGGCCATAGATTAAATAGTTTTACACAGTACAATAAAACTAACTACTAGAAAAATGAAATCTTAAAAAAAAGGTATTCATATTCAAACCCCAAATTTATTTTTATTAGATTCAACAGGCATATTTACTCTTCCTTGCACATGAGTATTTTCAATCCTTACTCTCAGTTTCTGCAATGGTTCTGTTGCACACTGTCAGCAGCGCAAGGACAACCACTGGAGTAGGGCTGCACTACCCCATCCTGTTACACCTGTGCTCAGAACGAATGCTATTCATTTATATAGTTTTTTTTTTCTTTTTAAGATTTTATTTATTTATTTGTCAGAAAGAGAAAGAGTATAAACAGGCAGAGGGAGAAGCAGGCTCCCTGCTGAGCAAGGAGCCTGATGCAGGACTCAATTCCAGGATACTGGGATCCTGACCTGAGCCAAAGGCAGCCCCATAACCGACTGAGCCAACAAGGGGTCCTGAATGAACGCTATTTAAAACAAAGCCCCAAAGTTCTCCCATCGATTGAGAGGCTGGCTGACAATTCCTTTAGATGCCAGTTAATCTGTTATCTTTTTTAAAACTAAGATGATTGTTGGCTTTTTCTTCTATCCTAAATATATTTGTCCTGATACTAGATATAATTTGCAAAGTAAACAGGAACAGGGAACTTTCCAAATTTTGTGCTGCTTCATGATATAATTGCAACAGTATTTTGATAAATGTTAAGGGGAAAATGAGATAATATGAAGTACATTTCCTTGCCAAGGGAACACTGAATAATGGTGAAGACAGAGAAAAGAGGATCAGAAGCACTTCCTCCCACCCTCCACGGGGAAGGACTCTTTCAAATCCATCCTGGGAAGTGAGCAGCTGTTGGGAAAACAGCTGAAAAAGAAGTAGGAAAGAGATCTCAAATTCTTCAACCTGCCATGTCTCTTGAGAAATTCTCAGTTAAATAACAAGAAGGAGGGGTGCCTGGGTGGCTCAGTGGGTTAAAGCCTCTGCCTTTGGCTCAGGTCATGATCCCAGGGTCCTGGGATCGAGCCCCGCATCGGGCTCTCTGCTCAGCAGGGAGCCTGCTTCCTTTCCTCTCTCTGCCTGCCTCTCTGCCTACCTGTGATCTCTGCCTGTCAGGTGAATAAATAAAATCTTTAAAAAATAAATAAATAAATAAATAACAAGAAGGACACCCACAATGTATTCACATGTGAAAATATGTCCTGGGAGGGAAAAAGGGATGTGGCAGGGGGAGAGATTGGAGAGAAGCAGCCAAAGCTTATTGGAAAATTTTTTTCATGTGCTCTGAAGTTTTTAAGAAGTCACCATGTTGGGGCGCCTGGGTGGCTCAGTGGGTTAAAGCCTCTGCTTTCAGCTCAGGTCATGATCCCAGGGTCTTGGGATCGAGCTCCGCATCTGGCTCTCTGCTCAGCAGGGAGCCTGCTTCCCTTCCTCTCTCTCTCTGCCTGCCTCTCTGCCTACTTGTGATCTCTGTCTGTCAAATAAATTAAAAATAAATAAATAAATAAATAAAAAGAAGTCACCATGTTTCGTGTGGCTCTGGTATGAATTAATGGTCACATACATGGCTTCTGAGGCTACTTAAGAAATGGCTAATTTCTTAGGCAAGGAAAGGAAACGATATGGAGGAGAGAAATTACTAGACAGGAGGCAGAAATTCAGAGCAAACCCAATCTGAAGGAAACAATTAGAAGCTGGCACAGGTCCCAAATCAATAAGCGGAGGTGGCTGTGGGCAGTGAGCATAATGGCCGGGTAATGAAAACTCAAACGCAGGTAACACAGCTCTGAGAGTGGAATGGCTCTTCAATGTCTCTCTGGCTGAAGAGAGGGTCATCTATCGGGAGGCTGGAAAGGCACATCTAAATGGGTTCTCACAGCCCGGTTGGTCCCTGATGTCACAGCCTGTGTAAACAAACAGTACCGCTGCGTTTTCCCCAAATCCTGTGAGAAATAAAGTCCTCACAGCTCGCTCCTGTCAAGCCCGGAGTGTGGTCCCAACACGAAAAACACTTCTTACAGAATACGCAGTGGATTCAAAGAGCTTTGGAACTCTATTTCCCATTAGCTTTAATGGAGGCTTTGCTAATAAATTCCCCAGCTCGCGGCTGAACAGGTGTAATTCAGTAATGTGGTTGTAATTGAGTGATGTCAACTCAATATAATTTGTCCTGTTTTTCTAACAAATTATCTCATTGTTTTTCTGAAAAAGAAGAGTTATCTGTGATTCCATGAGATAAGCTGCTCTCAAAGGCTGACATACAATGCTAATGATAAAGATCTTTAATGGATGAAAATGTGAACAGTAGCAGCAGCTAAGAATGATCTTAGCTGGTTCCTTATACGCTATTAGCCTCTCCACCACAGCAAGCTTTTACTTTCGAGCAGCAAAGGTTTTGAATTTGTGGCTCGCGGTCCACGCATATTTCTGTATTTCATCACTATGACTATTATTACCCTGGCCGGTTTCTTTACTGACTTGCAAGTTAGCCATTCCTCTCTGTGCACAATTCTCAAACCGCATCTCTGTGCTGCCACCTCTGTGCTCTGGTAAGGCTGGTCTTCTTGTGGGACCACCTTCTCCTCCCCAACCATGTACCTGAAAACGACCTTTGTCTCTCAAGTTCCTGTCAAAACCTCCTTCTCCACGAAGCTCTCCAGACCTATGGTCAGAATTACTTTCTCTCTTGACCCATATTCCCATCACCATATTACAATGCAGGTCCCCCCCTGCAAATACTATTCACCTACTGCTGCCCCTGGTTTCGGGTCAGTGTCTTGCTTCCCGGAGAACTTCCTCTGCCTCACATTAGGGCACCTTACACATGCGTTTTGATGCCACTGCTTTCCTTTCCTTTGCGGCATTGACCACAGTTATCATTAGTATCATTTTGTCCCTCTCTTCCACTAGAATAAGTTTCTAGCCAGAATCTATGTTGGGTTTTTCTTAAATCTGGTAGTAAGCACATTACCACTCCCTATCTGAAGAAACAATAAGCAAGTGGATGGATGAACAAACATTATCTTTGTTTCTGTCTCTTTCGCTCTATTGGATTTCTCCACCCGACTGTGAACTCAAAGGCAACACATTCCCCATTGTAGCTTGCACTAATAGATATGAACAAAAGCCAGCTGAATTAAATTGAGTTTCTTCTATTATAGTATTAGCATCAGGCCGACCATAATTTTGCTCCCAGAGCTTATCATGTTTTACAGCACCTGCTATCCGTTGACCCTCATTGAGCTCCTACAACGTGCCAATCACTCTGCAGGATATTGTGGAATAGAACTGAATAATATTTAGTACCAATTACTCTACAGTTTCAGGACGATTCCCATTTATGACTACATTTCTGCATTCACACCACATATGAGAAATTACAGAGGTTCATCAAACACAGACACTGTCCTTGAGGAGCTCGGAGTCTAGTAAAGGAGATAAAAATGAAGAAGAAATATCAGGAGGCAAAATCCAGGAGTAACAAAAGAAGTCTCAGTAAAGATTCCCGGTGTTCCAATGAGGGACTCAAGGCGGTGGTGGAGGTGGTTTTTAAAATGAGTCTTACCCAGGTGGAGGTTGGGACTGGGAATGCAGCAAAAAAGAACAGAGATAGAGAGCAAGGCCACTCGTTCCCTAGTTCAACAGATCTTTATCACCTCCTCCGGGAGGCATTGGGAACACAGTAGTAAGGATACCAAGTTCCTTCTCAAAAGAGCTTGCATCCTCCCAGTGGAGACAAATAAAGGTAGATTAGCAATAATGCTAGATGGGGATGAGCACTCTGAAGAAAAAACAGGGCCTAGTGAGGGGCTGCGCTGGGAGGAGTGCTACTCGAATTGGGTGGTCAGGGGAGGCTTTCCCATGGCAATGACACTGAACAATGACCTCAATGAAGTGAGGGCGTGAGTCACGCAACACTCCAAGGGGAGAACATTCCCAGGAAAGAGAACAGAGTTTCTGTCCACAGAGAAGGGAGTGCTGACACCTTCTTTTTCAAACTGGGCTCTTTGCGCATGTTCTCGGGGGTCTGAAGATTCTTGAAGAGATTCTTAATTTTTGTTTTCATTTAGATAACACTCATTTAAAATGTTCCAGATGCATTCTGGATCAGTGACATGATACCTAAAATGTGAGCACCAGCACAAAATTTCCGGGCCTGGGTGTGCATCTTAAAATCAGGGTGGTGCCAGTAGTGCTGTTTTAATTGTCACAAGCCAAAGATACAAAAGAGGCAGAATTACCATTTAAATAATGTGTTTGTGTCCCAAGACCTCAGAGTAAGGGTAGGGTATCAGTAAATTGTCCCCTAATAGCAGGTGAAAGTGTTAGGAGGAAGTGAGTCATCATATAGCTCAGGCCAACACAAGCTTGACAAGCTATATAGAACCCTTGACCTAACAGACATCCCATATTGATACTTCCAGAGATGATTCTGCTTAAATCAAACAACACCATCCATCGTGTTAAATTAATGTTGCTAATTTGAGTTTGGTTTTGTCATTCTGATTGCATTCAGTTTATAAATGTGTTATAGTTTCATATTTGTCTAAAAACTACACACATAAAGTTATACCTAGCTTTATATTTTTACATGTTTAGTGACCAAATTATTAAAAAAAAATTAAGTCAACACTGGAGGTTGGTAAGAATTTCTCCCTTTAAGTGGCATTGGTTATGTTACTCCAGCCTGACCATAGTCAAAGACAGTGGTGGAAAACCCACCAGAACCACCACCAGGGAAGGGCGCTTGGTGGTTTCCAATGAACCACACAGTAAGTAAAGGAAAGAAAGGAGGTGAATATCTTTGGCAGGAAAAAAATACCACAAACTGGATAGACCTAAAAACTGTAACTTTCCTTCTCTGGTGCACAAGGGCCATAATTTATGTTAACATATCGGTTAAACCTCTTTCAGAACATCTAGCCCATTGGAACCTTAAACAGTAGAAAAATACATAGGGGAAGGAGTGAGGGTATAGAAGCTATGATTAAAGGTTCACTGCACTCCTGTGGCAGATTAATCACAGAGCCAGATGAAGAGTCAAGCGTCACTAAAAATGCAAAATAAATCCAGCTAAACATATTTCACCTGCAAGGAAAAGTTTTTCTTCTCACAACCCAAAGCTGTTTTATACCAAGAAAAGTGAACAAGAGCCAAGACAACTCTCTGAAAGACTCAGACAATTGGTAGGAATGGCTCTTTGGATCACAGAACTTTATAATGACATTGAGAGCTGGCACCTAGAATCAAGCAGACCAGGGTTCAAGAATCACCTCCAACAGTGATCAACTCTGAGACCTGAGCAAGTTCTTTAATATCACAGGAAAAAGTAAAGATAAAATAATACCTACATTATAAAGTTGCCGAAAGGGTTTAATGAGATCATGAATGCACATAGCCCACATAGAACACTGCCTGTCATGTAGTAAGTGCTCCATAAATGTAAGAAATTATTTTGATGATGTTCTAGCTCTACCATTCTATAAGCACATGTCTCCACAGATGACCCAAAAAGGCTGCTTTACTCAACCCTACAGCCCAGGAGCAACATCTCCAGGATAGTCCTAGATGATAAGCCATGCATACACGAGTAGAACACAAATTTAAGATGATCCTTAAAATAACATCATTCTCATTCACCCATTCACATAGCCCAACAACCTTACAGAGTAGGCAATGTTATTATCCCTATCTTACAGAGAGCATGCACAGTCCAGAGAAGAGGATGGACTTGCTCAAGGATATACAGCTCATAAATAATGCAGCCAAGATTTGAGTCCAAGTCAGGGTCCAGAATCTACTTTTTGAATTACCAAACGACATTGTTCCTCTAGGTATATGACTTTCTGAGTCCAGTAGAGAGAAACACTGGGAATAGTTGGTCACATGCACGTAATTGTTCACTTCTCTAGATTCTCCATCTTGTAGGCATAGCAAACTAGGGTGTTTCATTCCCCAGCTAAGCATTTCCCTGGGTTACAATTTATTGTTATGCTGTTAGCTCATACGGAGTCAATATAAAAATCATCCATTTGAACAGTGTTATAGTAACTTTCACAAATGAAACTTAATTTGAAAGTACTGTCCAACATTTTTACATAATGTCCCATCAACCACAGCTAAGTCAATTCACGCTTGAATTTAGTTCCAAAAAAAAAGGGATGCTTTGCTTTTTTCAGATAATGAAAGTCATTCAATTTATCGTGGGCTTTTTTTTTGGGGGGGGGGGGGGGGGCGGGGGGCAGAAAGCACTGAGACAAACTGAAAACCCACAAACTGAAGAGAATTGGTTAATTTTGGGAGTCTCATTATACCTACTGCTATGCTTTTTAAAAGAGAATCTGTGTCATAGTGTATCCTTTTCTCAAATTATCCTATCTGAGTAATATTTTCATTTGTAAAGGGCCACACATTCTCTTTCAAGTAAGGGGACACCGAGCCCTTAAGTGCTTCAAGGAACCTTCAGGTTCCCCAAACCTGCTTCAAATGAAACATCTAACAATTATTCCTTTGAAGCATCGAGACGCTGGTCATCAGGGCACGGAGGGCAGGGAACAATTGAGCAGCTCTGTACTTTACATAGCTGGGCCTGCCGCTGTCCAGCCCCTTAATGAGCTACAGTGGACACAGTCCATCAGAAGCCAAGTCTGTGGCTCAGGAAAGAAAGCCGACCACAGAGGGAAGGCTCCCTTAAGCCGGAGGGAGCTGTTTCCCAGCAGTGCCTTGCTGCTATAGTCCAGCCCTGTCATCTGTGCAGAATCCTCATTAGGAACCATGTTAGGGGCCATCATATCTTCTCCAGCTGCAAGCAAAGGCGGCACCCTGGAATTGCCCTGTGGCCCAGATGCGTGACTAATGACTAGAACTCTGGCTTCCTACTTGATGCTTGGCCTTCAGAATTACATGAACCTGCTCTGAAAGACACACCACTGTCACAGACGTATAGAGACAGATTAAGCTCCAGATAGAAGACTGTCAATGTCAATCGGTCACTCTTCTTACAGCCCGGCTGGCTTTTCATCTGAGCAACAACAGAGAATGATTTCAGCACTCAGTTTCTTAGCTCAATTAAGTCTTAGGACCGAAAGTCAAGTTATCCTGGTTTCCCAAGCATTGGCCACCAAATGCTTTTGTTTTGCCGGCCCCTGCCCACTCGTTTAGAGTAGTTGCTTTTGATAGCTTTCATCCTTAAGCAGGTCTTCCCATTCCCGAGCGACTGTTTGATTTTTCTGCGGAACGTTCCAGCTCTTCAGTGAACTATACATTATTGTTGTATCAGCTGTCCCATAAACAGATAAAACCTGGATCAAATGCGGGACTTCTTGTCAGGGGAGAAAAGATAAGGTGAAGAATTAGCAGAAGAGCCAGAAGAAGACAGAGATGACTTGAAGGTTATGAAACATTCCCCTTTTGTCCCTTCCTCTGCCTCTCTGGATCTGCCAGTTACAGATGGTGTGTTTTATGCTCCCATTGTGATACATGTTTAGTTCAGAACTGTTGACTTTGTTCCTCAGTTACAGGTAAGGGCCTTTCTCCTGGCCTTATCTATCCAGCCACTTGTCTCCTCCCAGAGCTGTGATTTCTAAAAATAAACATATGCTACTTTCTATCAAAAGAATTTCATTGCATTTCAGAAATTCCTAGCACTAGAGTCCAGATGCCCATGCTAACTTTTTAATTCACTCCAGTTACCTCTGCATTTTTGCTGTAATTGTGCAATAACGGTAACGATAATAGTTAATATTTTTCTAAATCCTGTACATACCATAGCTCATTGAATCTTCACAGCAATCTTCCAGGGGAGGTTTCATTATTCTCCTCTTTTTACAAATGCAACAAGCAAAGCATCAAGAAGTCCATGGACTTGACTGAAGACACTCAGCTGGTCAGTGCAATAGCCAGGATTCGAGCCAAGGCATCCTGGTTCTAGAACCTGTGTTCTCAAACTCTATGTTCCACCCTGTTCCTCAGAAGGAGCATTCGGCCTCCCTGGGTTTTGATTCCAGCCTCTCAAATGTATAACATTAATTACAGCTAGAGTACATGTTGTGCAAAACATGTCCAAAAGCTTATAAATTAAGAATTAAACTTTGCCTCCTCTCCTTCGTCCTGTCCCTCTACCCTCATATCCTTGTAATTTCATTCCCTAAAAGAGCCAGTATTAACAATTTGGCTTGCATTTCTGTTTTTGAATACAGGCATACATTTTTACACATGTTTATGTAAAACATACTGTTCTGCCGCACGGTTGGCGTCTTTTCATGTCAACTCACGGGGATCTACTCCATACTTCTTAATGGCTGCAGAGTAATTTCCATGTACAGACACATAATAATACTGTATTATAAGACCCCTTTGATAGGTATTTATTTTATTTTCAATTTCTCATGACTACTAACAGTGCTGCCATGAACTTCTTTGTATACTTGGTCAACTATATTGATAGGATATACTGCTAAAAATTTCAAAGAATGTCTAGGGCAAAACATTTCAAACAACGGTTGATAGTTTCCAGACTGCCCAATTCAAAGTTTACTACATTACTTTATACTCACAATAGGGTGAGTATATCTATCTCTCCATTTTCACTCCCACTGGTTATTAACTCAATTAAATAATTTGTAATTTCATTATGGCAAAAAAAAAAAAAATGGAGTTACAATGAGTCCCCTAAGGTTCCCTTTGGGATTACTAAGTTACTAGGATCCACATAACCAGTCTTGAGAATGAAATAAAGCAACAAACTGACCTCAAGATACCCTGTCTGCCTCCCTTAAATAACTCTTCTAATCTGGCCTCATTTATACTGTGACCTCCAATTCTTTCCAGATCGAGTTACATATGGATAAATCTCAGGTCTTGGAACCTAGACCAAAATCCAACAATGAAATAAAAAGATATCTTGGTAGGGAGAGATGACTCTCCAAGATCATTAGAAGTGTCCAGAATTGTCTCCCATGTCCCCAGGCACAAACTAAAATAGCCACTGATTTTGGACAGTCTAAATACAGAATGTGCCCTGGTCTGAATAGAAATGAGCTGATCTTGAGTGTAGGACTGAATTTCTAGGAGCTGTGCCGTGTTACCTGGAGGCACGAATTAGGTGGATCTGATTCTACTCTGAAATCAGTAGAAAAACTATTCCAGATGGCTTCTGCCCCTCAAGCACAATCACCCAACGGACCCTCTTCTAAGTCCACAGGAGGTTCCATTCACCAGCTCCACTCACTGAAGATGCTGTGTTTTACATTCCAAAATGGCACCCAAAGGACTAGCTGATATAATAAACACAGACTAAGAATAACATCATCATCTTCTTCATCATAATCTCTGGCAAGACTAGCATTATGGGAACAAAGCACTCTGCTCATTTTATAATCAACCACACAAGTTAGACACCATTATTATCCGATTTTACAGATATAAAGTGAAGTGAAAGTAAATGATCTTTCCAGGGCTCGAACCACTTCTGTATTAGGTCCAAAGCCATGCTCTTGACCATGACATTTATTTACTTGCCATGGGCATAAAATAAACATAGACCAAAAGAGCAAAAAAGAGTCCCAAACCTAGGAAGGATGACAGAGAATGGTGGCAGCTAGGGTACGAAGCATAATAGACCAGTCTGACTGTAAGTCTCCTGTTTCAAAATGTCTGCATGAAACCAAAAAAAGCATCTATATTAATGCTTTCAGGCACAAATGTCTATGGGCGCCAGGAAAATAACATGCATGAGTAGAGTCCACATGCCCAAGAAAGGGAGGGGTGAAGAGCGTGGTGCACAGAAGCCAACCAACAAGAGCAATCCCTTGAGCTAATTACTCCCGCGTATGCATGCAGTTCAAAGGCTGCAATATCACCAAAGTTTTTGCGAAATGAAAAATCCAATTTTTAAAGAAGTTTTTATTTTAATCACCCCATGCTCAAAATTTCCAATTTTTAAAGCTAACTGTCCCTATTTGTAAATTCTAATTTCAATGTTTTAAAAACATTTCAAGGGTGAGTTTGCAACCTCTGACCTCCACAGATAAGCAATCCACACATAAGGAATAATGTGGAAGGAACCGTAGCAACACTGTGAGATAGCCAGCAGCCAGACATCCCATACCCTTACTCATAAACCCTTATCTTTTTTTTTAAAGATTTTATTTATTTATAAATAAATATATAGATAGGGACGCCTGGGTGGCTCAGTTGGTTAAGCCGCTGCCTTTGGCTCAGGTCATGATCCCAGAGTCCTGGGATTGAGTCCCGCATCGGGCTCCTTGCTCAGCAGGGAACCTGCTTCTCCTTCTGCCTCTGCTGCCACTCTGCCTGCCTGTGCTCTCTCTCTCTCTCTCTGACAAATAAATAAAGAAAGAAAATCTTAAAAAATAAATAAATAAATATTTAGATAGAGCACAAGTAGGTAAAGCTGGAGGCAGAGGAAGAGGAGAAGTAGGCTCCCCACTGAGCAGAGAGCCCGACGTGAGGCTCCATCGCAGAAGCTTGGGATCATGACTTGAGCCAAAGGCAGACACTTAAGTGACTGAGCCACCCAGGTGCCCCAAGACACTTATCTTTCCCAGGAATCTGGAAGGTAGCAATGTGCTCAAGGAAGATAGGCCCTTCCCCCAGTCCAAGAGGCTGTATCATGATTGGCCTAAGCCAATGCAGTTGACTTGAGTTCTCCTTTACCAATGACCAGTGTAAGAGGGGAGACATATGTGACCCAGTTCTGGCTAGAGAGAAATGAAAGAGACATCTGCTGGAAGACTTTAAGGATAGCCTTTCTTCCCTGAAAGCAATAAACAAGAGAAGCCCGACACAAAAGGTCATTCTCTCCTATCCTGTGTTGGATGCTAATCTGGGACACTAGGGTATTGAAAGCTCTGGCAGCCTTCTTGTGACCATAAAGCAACCACGCAAAGGATGAAGGCCAACACACCACTGATGATATAATGGAAGCAAGGAAGGGGCTTGGGTCCTTGGTGAGTGGCTAAGTCAACCACGAAACTGTTTCTCTCAAGCTTCTTGTTCAGAAACAGCAAACACGCTTGTGCTTTTGGACACTACTAGTTGGGTTTTCTGTTACTTGGTACTGAATACATTCTCGTGAAGGATGTCTCTTTCAACCTCTCCTCAAAGTTCTAGCTTTTTGTTTACAACATCCTTAATGCGGAAAACTTCAGCAACATCAAGTTTATGCAGTTAGAGTCTGCAACAACATGTGAGATGAGGCTCTGCCACTTGAGAACACCCACACTCTGCTTCAAAAATTTAAATTATGCTGTTAGCTTTTCAAGATGGATGAAATCCTTTACAGCATCATATAGCAAGGACTTAACTGCTCTCATGGTTGCCAGGCAACTGCATACGTATATGCTGTCTAGAAACAAAATTTATGACCCTTGACTCCCCAAAGGAGGGTCTTTCTCCACAACTGATATGCATATGCCCAAGTCTGACACTTTCCATCCAGCAAAGGTCATGGTGTACATCGAGGCTATCCAAAATCCCAAGCTCATTATACTGCCAACCAATATCATTCTTGATCACATCATAAATTGTGGTTTCTGCATGAAAAGCCCAACGACAGAGCAAAGACTGTCCTGGGGCATAATTCCCTGTCCTCTGGCCTGTCTCATTATATAGACTGATTGGGTACCATCCAGGCAAAGGAAAAGAACATGTGAAGGTTCCTATCAGCCTGAAAAACCACTGTCAGGTGAACAGTTTTGTAAATATCTACCAATATTCAAGGAAAGTTTGTCTTCACAGCAAGTGAGATGATAAACTTTAATAACGCCTCATGGAGCTTCTAACGTTAAGAATCATTTAAAAATAGACACATGCACATGCAGGCTAAGATATGCTCATTTTATTAGTGCAGAAACTTCAAAATGCAAATATAAATGCCCCACATTTACAATTCATGTTTCCGGTGTTGTGTTTTTACAAGTGAATTTTTGAATACTTTAAATTCATAGAATCACAGTATGTAAAAATCAAGAGAGACCCTGAGATCAAGCAATTGAATCCAAGAGAATGTATGATGCACCGCTCCTTGGGGGTCAACACAACCCCCCAGTTGCTTGACTCCTGGTCCAGTGTTCTCATCCAAAAACAACGTGCTTGTCCCTCACGCAATCAACCCTTCATCATTGTGGCGATGAAGGTCAGGTACAATTTCGTTTCAATCTGATGACAAACCAAACTCTCCATTTAGCCCTTGGTTGCAGTGGTAGTCAGATTAAGTGGCACGTGAGTCACTCCTTGCTCACGCTCTACCCCCGAAATTAACAGGGGCTTAAACACACAAGTTTTTGTTCTCTCACTGAACAAGTTGGGAGATCAGCAGTCCAGGGCTGGTATGGTAATCCACAGATTCATTACAGACCCACGTGCCTCCTAATTTACCAACTCCCCATTCATAGAGGATGGTCTTCCTTAACGGGGTGGAAGGGGACAGACGAGCCATTACATTTGCATCCCAGTCACCAGAAAGGAAGACCCTTCCATAAACTGTCTAAGTAAGAATTCTCCTAGTTTGGGTACCCCTGAAAGCAAAGCCCGAGACAAGAACCAAGAGCATGGGTTCAGGTGGCTTATTTGGAAGGGGAGCCTAGGAAAGTGAAAGGAGAGAGGGGACAGGCAGAACTGGAAGGGAAGGGGGAAGAGCAATAAAGCATGTGTTACTGAGCTGGTTATGCTTCTGAGCGACTTAAGTTCAACACCTCTGGGGACCACACAAATAACTGTGCGGAATGTATATCAAAACAGTCCTCCTCACTGACAGAGGCTGGGGCGGTTATCTACCAACATCTCTAGGCCCTCCAGAGGTCAGACTGATACAACTGTGGCCCAAAGCCTCAGGTGAACAAAAACAGGCATTCACCATAAATCACATTGTTAGCATAAACTACTTGGCATGGCCCAAGGTCAAAGGTATACACAGACACTCTAATTCATCAGGCTATTTCAAGGGCTCAAAGGTTATCTCCCAGACCGGGTAAAATAGGCCTCAGGAGCTCCCCAACCCCTCACCACCACACCCCCTGCTAGCTTCTGGTTCTAGTAAGTTCAGTAGGTCTGGGATGGGGACTGAGAATTTGCATGTCAACAAGTTCTCAGATGCATTAGTTTTGTGCTGCCAGAATAAATAATCATAAGCTCAGGGTTTAAAACAACACAAAGTCACTCTCTCACCATTCGGAGCATCAGGTCTCAAGTTGCAGACAGGCTACGGGCCTTTCTGAAGGCTCTAGGGGAGTCTTGGTTTCCTGGTTCATTCAGGTTATTTGCACAATTCAGTTCTGAGGTCTCTGCTTCTTTACTGGTCATGAACTGCGGGCATTCTCAACTTCTAGTGTGGACCTGTTCCTCCATAGTCAAGTCAGCAAAGACAGCTTGGGCCACTTTCATGTTTGACTCTCTCCTGTCTTTCTACAGTCAAATCTCTCTGATTGCAGCCTGAAAAGATTCTCTAGTTTTCCAGACGCTGGTGTAATTACATGAGGTCCACCTGGATAAGCCACAATTATTCCCTCATCTCAGGGTCTACAATCTTAATTACAGACAAAAAATCCCTTTTGCCACACACTACTCTAGACAGATGATCAGAGCAGAGAGTGAGATGGGGAATCAGCATGTTGACTAGCATGCAACCAGGCACACAAACCTTAACCAATAAATGTGTGATTGTGAATGAATGAATAAATAGATGGATAGATGAGTGAATGAATAGACATAAAAAGATAGGCTTAAGCATGTTGAAGCATGAGGTAACCAGGTGAAGGCTACAGGCTGAACTGGAATTAAAGTTCAGAGAACATCCTCTCTCCTCCAGGTTCGTGTAGGTCACTAAAAACATTGGGTGTATCAGTGAAAATCACTCAAAAGACACCTATGGAAGTGGAAACGCTTGTTTGGAAATTTGCAAATTTTAGCTCCCTCTAATTCATCTCTATCTTCCTAACCTACTGTGATCTAATGCAATCCCTCCAGCTCTATCCAGGATGATGGAAGAGGAAAGTACGCACAAGAGCTCCTGTCTTCTCCTGCTCCTTTTCTTTGCTACCAATATAGTGCTGCACAGTGACTGCCAATTGCCTTTTTCCAAGGCATCTTTTGAGAACATCTCCCTTGGACCACCCAGCATAGACAGCTCCAAATTTTTTGGTCATATTATAAGTCTTATGATGTATGTATCCCTAACAAGTGTTGTCCCTAAGACGACGCAGCCTGTCATCCAATATTCTGTCATTTAATTCATGGTGCTGTTTATCTTGGCTGCAGGACAATAAATTATTGGTATATTCAGAAAGTCTCATACCACCTTTCCTCCTCTCCATTATCATAAAAGTTAAAATTACTTATTTATGAACCAAATAATTTATCTGAACATTTTAACAATGTCCTAGCACTTATGAAGGGTTTATTTCAATTTTGTTAGAGATACAAAGTCAAATATTCACTGCGGTACAAGTTGTCCTGTTTTTCTAGTATATAATAATATACGTATGGGGTTCCATTTTGTCCTTTTATAATTAATACAAGAAGCATGATGGATCCACAGCAACCTCCTTGAAAAAATAACAAATGGGTACCAGCAATAATTTATCTATGGAATGCAAGGCCTTGATGCAGCTCTTCCAAAAGTATTCCAAAAGAAAAAGGGAAAAAAAAACAAAAAACATACTCCAAGTCAAGAGCCGTTAAGAAAGAGCCAGAAACTCTCACAGATTATTGTTGGGAATGTAGAGTAAACAACATTTCTGGATTGCAACCTAGCAATATGCATCAAATGTTCACAGCTTTAAAGTGTTCATTTCTGTGGCAGTTGAGTGGCTCAGTCGGTTAAGCATCTGCCTTTGGCTCAGGTCATGATCCCAGGATCCTGGGATCAAGCCCCAGGTCAGGCTCCCAGCTCAGCAAAGGGCCTGCTTCTCCCTCTGTCAAATGTTAAATAAAATCTTTGAAAAAATAAAAATAAAATGTTCATTTCTTCACCATTATTTCAAGAATCAGATCACAAGGAATTAATAAAAGATGTGCCAAAGAATATATCCTATATGGATGCTCACTTAGTGTTACTTCCCATGAAGAGAAATTGACAGAAATGTACAAGTCCACAAATAGCTTATTGATATATTTTACTACCTACAAAATGGATTGTTATGTAGTCATTAAAAATGATGTTCCTGAAGAATTTTAGTTTATAGGAATATGCACAAAAATTTGCACACCATCAAATTAAGTGCAATACCAAGATGTAAAACAGCATAGGCAGTCTCTATCCAATATGTTCTTTTTTTTTTTTTAAGATTTTATTTATTTATCTGACAGAGATCACAAGTAGTCAGAGAGGCAGGCAGAGAGAGGAGAAGGGAAGCAGGCTCCCGGCTGAGCAGAGAGCCCGATGCGGGTCTCGATCCCAGGACTCTGGGACCATGACCCGAGCCGAAGGCAGAGGCTTAAACCCACTGAGCCACCCAGGTGCCCTATCCAATATGTTCTTAATGTATATGTGCATATATATGTATAGTTTTGCACAGATACATAGAAAGTGATCAGTAAATATTTTTGAATGTGTAAGCAGCATGTGTGTGTGTGTGTGTGTGTGAGAGAGAGAGAGAGAGAGAGAGAGAGAGAAAGAGAGAGAGAGAGCAGAAAAATAAAGTTAAGTACCCCCAAAAAGTTGTATTGGTTAGATGCTGGAATTCTGGGGCATGCTTACTCTCTGCTTCATACTCTTCCGTGTTTTCTATGTTGCCTCAAACACACATTATTTTTGTAATCCAGAAATATTCTATCATTACTGATTTGTGGGCTAAAGACACTCATTGCTATTCTCCCTGGAGTATTCCAGTGATGCAAGCACTCTGTTGCTGGACACCTTCCCCCTTGTTTAGTCTCTTCCAAAATCCATGGCTTTGGAGCCAGAATCATCTGGATTCAAATCCTAGCTCTTTATTTTAAAGCTCTGTGACCTTGGGTAAGTTCATTCAACTCTCTGAGCATCCTAAGCCTCTGGTATGGGAATGTTTCGGGAAGTAAATGAGAAGTTCCAAGCTTATCAAATAGTCATTTGTCCCTCCCACTCCTTTCTAACAGGACCCGACTCTGATTTTATTTAGTTAGTGGGGGCCTACACCAACCCCCCCCCACTCAGGGACAAAAGGTGGGCCCTACACAACCCTAGGCTATAAGCTTGACCAGACCAGAACAAACACAGCACCTTCTTTCTCCTTGCAAAGGATTGTTCTAGGGTATGGTTTAAAATTCTGGCCAATTGACTAGGAGCACAAATTGTTGGGGGGGCTCCTGAGAAAGTTTTCTTCATTCTTAAGAAAATGAAGAACACACGAAAGTATGGAAAATCTTCTCCATGTCTGGCCTTCAGACACTGCTATGCCACGGTATCTGGAAGAACCCTAGCCAAACTGGAACATAAGGGAACAAGCCTATAAAGAAAGTACTAACACCTGAAAGAGTGACAAAAAAAACTTGAAAGAACCCTGGTTCTCAATAATGTTGTTGAATTCTAGAAAGGCCTTAGTTTTTCATCTACATTTTAACATTTTTAAGTCAGTTGAACTGGATTTTGATTAGTTTCATCTGAAGGAACCCTAAGTCATAAGAAAGCACAAGTATCAAACCCAGGACAAAGATCTGAGTTCAACAGATGTACGTCTTCCCTTCTTTCTAGCATCCTCCAGATATATATACAATATGCACAATGTGCACGTAGGTTATAGGGAAGGAGACAGAAAGAAAGGGCAAATAGACTTTTTTTCCCACCTCCAAAAATACACACCCAGAACCCAATTTCTCTAATTTTAATATAAAGTCCCTAATAAATGAGGGACAAAGGAAAGACTTGTGTGGCAGGAGACTGTACCCTGCTAAAAAGGAATTCTAGGCCTTCTCAGAAAATCTAGAATAACAAAGACCTCCCCCAATCTCTCTCTCCCTGTGGGTCTTGAACTGGCCAGAAGCCATGTTTTTGTAAGAGGTCCCCCAGATAGATCAGGATGGATGGAGTGCATGCCATTATATCAAAAGAAAATATTTGCCACTTGAATATGCTTGGGCTACATCAACTGAGGCTCTCAATCAAGTTATGAAGACTGACAGCCTCCTTGGCCTATGGGACTCTATAACAATAAAATATGCACTTTTCTAAAAATGACATTGATAGCAGTCAAATGACTGGACCACTAATTTATACAGTTCCATATTCCAAACTGAACAACCTCCTTTTCTCATATCCTTTTGCATATGATCCCAATAGGGAAGAACAAACCAGCCTGAGATATGCTTAGATACTTTGTATTTTAGTTAAAAATAAAATGTTAATTTTTTAAAGCCTGGAAGATTATCTATAATTTTGTTCTAACGTTCCAAAAAGTTTGTGTTACTGGAATTCAGAATCACCCTACCAGCACTGAAAATTCAGAATTCTTGAGTATTCAAAAGCCTTTGGGGTTGTTTTGTGTGCCTCCTTTTTATGACTATTGTTCCCTATCCCAGAATACGGCCCTCAATAAGAAGGGCTAACAGTGTCCTGCTGGCCCTGTTCCTATGTGTCATCTTGCTACATTTCCAGTTAATGGCATGACTGTAATGACTAGCAATTTAAATAATGGAGGCTGAAGCAGAGGCAACTATAAGGACACAATGCAGAAAGTGCCACAGTTTATCAACATCACTGGCACCCAGCTCTTCATTACCTCCTTGAATAGGGTCAAAGTAGTTAAAGTGATGCTGTAAATACCGACTAAAACAAAGTAGCTGTTTATTCTTGATTTGGCATTGGGTATTTATAACAAACAAGTTGCGTTTCCCAGGCATGGGTTATTAGACACGAGAGTGTAATTGATATTAACCAACTTTCAGGCTCCAGTAACTTTTTTTCATTGCGTGTCAGTTTAATTTTTTTCAAGCATAAGTAGTGCATGCCAAATGGAAAACAAGAGGAAAAACACACAAAACCCCTTAAGCCTTCAGTACTAAGTGAAAAACAACTAATCCATTTTTCTTATAGACTCCTTTAGATTTGCTTTCAACTCAGAGAGAGTCTTCTCTTTTTGAAGAGGTATTTCAAATTTTATTTTATATATATATATGTGTATATATATATAAAATAAAATAAAATATATACACATATATATATATATATTTTTTTTTTTTTAAACGAAACTGCTCTAACCGTAATCTTGTTTTCCTTCAGAAGTGGAGCAGTATGGACTAATGCTCCAGAACACTAACTGTGCATCTACTATACTATGGCAGAAGCTGAACATTGGTGACCCACCGGCCAAACCTGGCCCATTGCTCAGTTTGATTTGGGCCAGCGCTAATGGCAGACTTAGTGTTTTAACACTTTAAAATCCTTTTAAACATTTACAAATTAAGAGACCTCACAGAGTGACTCTTAATCTCACAAAACAAACTGAGGGTTGCTGGGCAGAGGGGGGTTCAGAGGGGGGCGGTTATGGACATTGGGTAGGGTATGTGCTATGGTGAGTGCTGTGAAGTTTGTAAACGTGGAGATTCACAGACCTGTACCCCTGGGGGAAAAATATATATATATATATGTTTATAAAAAATAAAATTATAAAAAAAAAAAAGAGAGAGACCTCACAGAAAATGCTGGAAGCTCTGTCCCTACAGGCACCAGACTCCTACATGGTAACAAACAGCTGGGGCTGAGTTGAGGCTGCTTCCTTCAGGACGGGGAACACACTCTGCATTCCATCTCCTCACGCCTCCCTTGAGCCTCCCTGCCACCGAGTCCAAATGTCAATTATCTCCCTCCTTAATTGTAGTGTTATTTTTCTTATAGTGAAGATCGAAGATAAATATTGCATGTTGGTGTGTCTCCATCACAAGTGAGAAAACTAAAGATGGGTTAAGAGGACTGGAGGTTTTAAGAAGAATAAAGAAACTGTACTTCCATACAGAAGTATGGGATTTCTTAACCTTACTTCCTTTGCTCAATAACGGAATCTCCCCAGCTGCCCTCCAAGGGCATTTGAATGGATGACTCTTTGTGAAAAGCACCAAGCTAGAAGTTCTGTGGAAAGGAGGCCAGATGCGCAGAAAAGCCAGGCTAAGTTGAGTCTCAGATAAAAGCTATCAAGACAAGAGGTTGAAAAACAAGCAGTCCACTTGTAAGAAAAACTGAGAAAACAGCAAGCATGGTATTGAGGGCTAGGAAGGATAAAACAGGTCCTGATGTTCTACCAAAAACATCTTAGCTCCTGGCCAACCTCCTTTCAGAGAGCAAGTTAGGCACTACAGGAACCTGCCTTCGCTGTCTGAAATCATCCAGATATTCTTGGTGTGAGCTCCAGCAGGAGCCTCTTGTCTGGTCTCCAGCTGTGAACCCTCGGTGCCCATTTGGTTTTATAGTCTCTCTCTCCTTCTGCAGGGTTGGGGGAGTATTAAAGGAGATGCTCATTTTTAACAAGAAGAATAAACACACGTGTGCACACCACTCAGAAAATATTACTTGATGGTGTCCACACCCATAGGAGATTTCACTCAGAAATACTTTTCTAGTAACCAAAAGCACTAAAAGTCTTAAGATCCAACAAGTCTGAAATGATGGAAGGTTAGGGAAGCTACTATATAGAAACAAGCTAAAAAAGAACTCTTCAGAAAACCAGAAGAGGTGTGTAGCACATACAGAGACATTTTCACCAAATCCCACAGTAAAGAACTCAAGAGAAACTTCAGTATAACTGGGGCAGGGTAATGAAGAGTAGAATAAAGAACAAGTGTGTATTAATTTCCTATAATGTACCAAGCCCTGTGTATACATTTTAACAAGTTTTAATAATAATACTTTTGTTGCTCATTCATTCATTTAGAAGTATTTCTTCACTGCCTTCTATGGGTCAGGCCTCTCTAGGGATACAGAAATTTAAAGACGTGGTTTTCCTATGGTCAAGTTTTGAGTCTAACAGAGAGACAAGACACTCTGATGAAAATAATAATGGTTATAAATATGACAGCAATAATACAATGAGTTAATAATGCTGTCATTTACTACCTGCTTACTATGTGATAGGAACTGTGCCAAGCACTTTATGTTACTTTTCATTTAATCCTGCATAAATGCCCTGTGATTGAAGTACTAATATCTTCATTTTACCGAGAAGGAAAGTGAGCCATAGAGAGACTACGTAGCTTGCCTAAGGTTATATAGCTAACAAGTGGAAAATTCAAGATTTAAATGCTGCCTCTTTTCTATACCAGATGAACAGATTTTCTGCCACCTCAACTGAACACTGGCTGCAATGGAGGTATGACAAGGACAATGGAAGCAGAATGGAGTGCCCTTAAATGCTTTTTAATTTACAAAGCACTTTCCCATACAGAGAAGAAGCTCCAGAATTCATCAGTCCCAAGAGGTGGTATTGGTAGGAAATGTAATAGACTTTCAAAATGGCTTAGGTCAAGGTATGAATGACAAAGTTACAGATGCCTGGTAAAAAGAGTCTGGGATGGACCAACCTTTTCAGACCCAGAGGCAAAAAGAAAAGTAAGTTCTCCCATGATATCCTTCTTGGGAGCTTATTGGGAACCAAACTGTTCTTTTTGGAATAACCACACATGCCTCAATTTCCAAGTTTCTAAGAAGAGAGAGTCAACAAACTTTTACCCCATCATTTTTACCTAAAGTCTACTGAAAATAATACATAAAGGATGTATCAATTATTTAGTGCCTACTATGTCTCTGGCAGAGCGATAGTTACCTTATGTATACTGTTTCTAATCTCCTCAACACCATGAGATTCAACCCTATAGAAAAGAAAAATGCTGAGCTCAGAAAGGTCAAGTGATTTATCCAAGGCCACACAGAGAGTAAGTGCTAGAGGCATGATTTGACCTTGGAATAATGTGATTCCAACATCAATACTTTCATCTTAACACCAAAGTATAAAGTATCGAAACAAATATCCCTACAAATATTCAGCATGCTTCTTTTAATTCTTCATTCCTCATTTATTCTTTCAAAACCGATTTATCCTGCAGGATATCCAAGGAACATAGTACCTATACTCACCCTGACCTCAGGAAAGGTGAGAAACAGGAATGAGGATTAAAACCAGGACGGGGAAATGGTGCCACTTTGCACAGAGCCTTCAAGCCCCTGACAAAAAATGTAGGCAGCCATCCCACGTAGAATGTGCTAACATGTCAATTTTTGTCACCAGTGAGGAGATATCCTCCCCCTACCCTTAAATCATTCAGTGGCTCCCTACTGCCTTTAGACTATCCTAAGTGTTTAACCTAGCCTGCAAGTTGTTCCGAAATTCTCCAGCCTTGTCACTTTGACCATATGTCACCATCCCAACTCTTTTGGGGACCTTACTCTTTCACATCCCATCTTTGCATGGGCTGTTCCTTTTGTCCAAAAGATGGTCCTCAGTCCTCATATCCCATTAGCTGGCTAACTCCCACCACTCAACTCAGAAGTCTCAGATCAAAAGGTACTGGTCTCTGGGAAGCCATCCTCAATGCCCTCACATCTTTTATGTTATACAATGTGCTGTGAGTTTTATCTCTCTCCTCCATCATTTCCTTCCTTGAGGGCAGGCACGGTCTTTGCTAGCTTCTTAGCACCTTGCAAACAGCCTGGCACATAACAGGTACTCAATAAATATCTTGGGAGTAATTGTTAGGTTAGTGAATCAAATGATTGATGGACTGATTGATTCTTGTTGAGTCTACTGAGTCAAGGAAGCCACACGAGGTTATGCTATGGTGCAGGGGAACACAGCTCCTCATTACAGAAGCCTAGAAGCATTTATTAGAGCAGGTACTTGGCTAAGTAGGGAGAGTGTAATGACTAGTTGGTCAAGGGAGACAGCAAGTCAGAGAAAAGCAGAGCCAGCGGGCAGTTGCTGGGGAGACTACAATTCCACAGATGATGAGCCATTAGCATGCAACACTGGGTAATCTGATTTTCATGACAGACAGATTTATTATGACTTCTAAATATATAAATCCCAGGTTATGCTTTACAGCTAACCTAACAACTTGATATATGTGTCTGACATCCCATCTTAAAATCAGATTCTAGCTTCTAATTAATTTTTATTCACCCTTCGCTATAACTAGAGAGGCAGAAAATCTCAGTGGGATAAACAATAGACAAGGTATTAGTCGTTTGTATTTTGTGGTGCATTTTCCATCAAAACACTGAGTTTCCTTTTTCTTTGCTACAAACGGGAAAGTACCGAATTCTTCCTATGACTTTTAGGAGGAATGAGTGAAGAATATTGTACAGCAGGGGCACCTGGGTGGCTCAGTGGGTTAAAGCCTCTGCCTTCGGCTCAGGTCATGATCCTGGAGTCCTGGGATCGAGCCCCGCATCGGGCTCTCTGCTCCGCGGGGAGCCTGCTTCCTCCCCTCTCTTTCTCTGTGTGCCTCTCTGCCTACTTGTGATCTCTCTCTCTCTCTGTCAAATAAATAAAATCTTTAAAAAAAAAAAGAATATTGTACAGCAAACTGACAGTATTTCTAGAAAGTGGATACCCACCCCTCCCCCTCCAATCTCAGCCCACACACATAAGTTATAATGATACCATTCTCATCAGTTCGAAGACTGATCATAGCTTAAATATTACTATCTCACTTTCTCCAATAATATTTTTATTAAACAACTCTTAAGCTGAGTTGCTAACTCTATAAATAACTGGCTTTATACCAAAAATAAAGTTCATGAAAGCTGAAAATACTAACAGCTTCTGACACAATCTCAACAACATCCAAAATTCACTCATACCCAAATACCTTGTGAACAGTGCAAAGTGGTACGATGGTGGCTGGGAAAAGTTTGGTAATCTGCAGATTTCTTTAAAATGGACTTTCAAGTGGAGATGCAACATGGGGGATTAAGGGGGTAGGAGAAGAATAAATGAAACAAGATGGGATTGGGAGGGAGACAAACCATAAGTGACTTGTAATCTCACAAAACAAACTGAGGGTTGCTGGGCAGAGGGGGGTTGGGAGAGGGGGGTGGGGTTATGGACATTGGGGAGGGTATGTGCTATGTGAGTGCTGTGAAGTGTGTAAACCTGGCGATTCACAGACCTGTACCCCTGGGGATAAAAATCCATTATATGTTTATAAAAAATTAAAAAATAATAAAAATTTTAAAAAATAAAATGCAAAAAAAATGGGCTTTCAGTAGTCTGTGTTTTTTAAAATATACTATCAATGTATGTATATAATTTTTAAAACATTTCCTTCCATTTTTTTTGCCCAAATATGAAAGTCAACACAATCACCACACGCTGGGTTAGGAAAAAACAACTACTCACATTCAGCAATTAATTTTTTTAAATTTTATTTATTTCTTTGACGGAGAAGGAGACAGTAAGGAATTGGAAAAGGGAGAAGCAGGCCTCCCACTGAACAGAGAGCTGATGTGGGGCTTAATCCCAGGACCCTGGAATTGCTCTGAACTGAAGGCAGACACTTAACGACTGAATCACCAGGCACCCCTCATTTTTTTTAAAGTGGGGGGGACAAGAGGGGTTAAGGGAGAGGGAGAATCCTAAGTAGACTCCAAGCCCAGTGCATGAACCCAACATGGGGCTTAGTCTCACATCCCTGAGATCGTGACCTAAGCTGAAGCCAGGAGTTGGACATTTAACTAAATGAGCCACCCAGCCACCTCTCACATTCAAATTTTTTAAAAAAATTCAATATGGAATTTCACTATGTGTCAACCACTGTCCTCAAAACTTTATATGCACTCAAATCTTCCCCCACACTCCATAAGATATCATAATGTTCTCCTCTCGACATGAGAACACTAAGGGACACAGGTTTTAAAAGTCGCTTGCAGTCACAAAACCGGTAAGTGGTAGAGCCAAAATTTTAACTGACACTGATGAGGCTCTATCACCTTGAACTTCACCAATATACTGCCTCAGGGACTTAAGGGAGAACTTACTAAATAAATTATAGTGTAAACAGCCAGATGTGTTTGCCAAAGCCATAAATCCAAACTACACAATCAACCTCACATTGAGAGCACTATAGTGTTTCTGGCTTTTTTATAAACAGATTTAAACAAATCTGGATTCCAGCCTGTTTACCTGCCACAGGATGGAATATGAACTGGCAGGAGGAATACATCCAGCCCAGAACTTGTCTGATAGACATCCTGAATCACAAAGGCTGCCACTTTCTGGTTCACAGTAGTGGAAAGAGGAGAATACAAAACAAATGTCTGAAAAATCTCCTCCTCATTTTGGTACAAATATATGGCTTCTAAATCTCCAGTGTCTATCCGACTGAATTGATGGCATGACAGTTGCATTATTAAACACACACACACACACACACACACACACAACACATAGAGACTCCATTCAAAATGTGTCTTAATCTGAGCCCTGCAAACATTCTTTAAAAAAATGGATTCACATAATGACAAAAAGAAGTTCATTCGCTTGCCCTTCAGGATACATAATACCGTATTTACCCAAACAAAATTGCATATTCTCCCTACAAAATCAAATTTATGTATACATTAGTATTTTTATTTCTTTCCCTGAGAAAAGTTTATTGGTAAGGATTGAACACACCCTGGATACCAGTGAAAATAATCATTTAAAATAATAAAAATTTTAATTAAAATTATCATCAGAATTTTAAAAGTTATTTCATTATGTTTCTTAAATGAATTGAGAGTAGAGCAGAAATCAAACCAACATTTGCAAGAACACATAAAGCATTCATATTACAGCTAATCTATATGGTTGATTTGTAAGTTTCAGAGCCTTTTAATAAAACCATATTTTGACTCCAGCACTATTCAGTTAGGGCTTTATCAAAATATCTAATTGAAAAATAAGATCTATGACGTGCAGATGAAACTGCACACAATATAATCAAATCCTTAGTATGAAGCCATTCAATTTGTCATTCCAGGGTCTGTTCTCTGGCCCCATTCCAGTTCAAAATAGCTTCTCCAGTAACACCACATTGCCCTTCCTCCCCTTTGCCCTCAAAATTATTGGAGCATAATGTAATTCTTTTACAAGCCCTAGGAAAATATTATTGAAATGCACAGGCAAAAATGCAGAGATGAAATGGAACAGGAAGAAAAAAACCAAGTTTTTAAAAAATGGAATATCAATTACTGTTTTTAATAACAGTGGTAATAGCTTTTGTGCTAAGAAAAAAAATTGCCCAGGGACAAAATAGATGCTCAATATTACAGTGCACTAATGAGTACATTCACATATAATTTTTTGAAATGTATATATAAGAATAACCGCAAATAGAAGTTAGTATCAATAGGAGTTTCCAAAATCCATTCATTTTTCCTCTAATCATATTGAACATTTAAGGTGCTTGATTAGACCTGATTATTTTTCTTCTGGACCCAACAAAGAACCCCAACAGCTTTGAAAGTGATAGATTAGTCGGGCATTTCCCATCAATGGGCAACCCCCCCACTCCCACCCCAGGCTATCACAGCAGGAAGAAAAACAATGAGAAGTTTGTTCAAATTCACATGCCAGCCACTGAACAAAATCTACAGAGAACAAGGAGAGGACCAGCCTTGTCAAAGGGCCACTGCAAAAATAAAGAGGAAGAGGCAGAAATCCAAACTTAGTGCGTATGACTTTGCTGTCTCTTCATTTCATGGCAGCCTGGAGAGAAACCTCTGACAGACAGCCATCTCCCACTGCCCCTGAAAACATTAAAAGAATACAAGCTCTAGCAAATCTCCTAATACTCAAAACTGAGAAAAAGAAAGGGAAATGTAGCTAATCTGCAGTAACCCTGCTTCCTTATTCAGATTTCTGGAAGCATAATAAAATAGAGAGGCTGTGTCTCCAGGATTCTAATTCCAGCTGTGCCCCACAAGTTGGAAAAAACAAGAAGAGACATGTTAACTGCCCATACCAACCTGCCCCTCCTGCTGCCATTCTTCCAAATAATTCTGAGGAAGGCTGTGAGCCATTCTCCTAAATGCTTTAAGAAGATATATCCCTGACCGGGCAAAGAGATTTAGGTGAATTCCCGGCTGAATGCAGAATAAGGAACAAAATGCTCTCTTGAGGTGCTCAATCCTTGATGTATTGTGTTCTACTGTCTGCTAAAAGCATCATCTCCCCATAATTAAATGTTCAAATTCTACTTTGATAGTCAATGTAAAATTCAATTTGGTCAACTCAGTGCACCATCCACCCAGAGGTTGCCTTTCCATCCATCCTGCATTAGTTTCCTAGGGCTACCATAACAAAATACCACAAACTGAGTGTGGCTGAAAAGGAAAGGAATGTATTGTCTCACAGTTCTGAAGGCAAGAAGTCCTAAATCAAAGGTGTCCATGGGGCTATGCTCCCTCTGAGACTCTGGGTAGAGACCTTCTTTCCTCTTCTTAGCTTCTGGTGCTGGCCATCAACCCTTGGCACTTGCCAGTCTGCATCTGCATCACTATATGCCTCAGTTACTATATTTTCTCTTGTATGTCTCTGTGTCTCTCCTCTTCTTGGAAGGACAACAGTCATATTGTATTAAGGGCCCATCCTATTCCAGTATGACCTCATTTTAACTAATTATATTTGCAGTGCCCATGATTCCAATACAGTCACATTCTGAGGCAATGGGAGATTAGGATTTCAAATATCTTTGGCAGGGACGCCATTCAATCTAGAACACTCCTATACTGAATCAATCACCAAGCTACGTCCAGACTATTTCCTAACTGTCTCTCAAATCTCCATTTCTTTCTCCTCCCACCACTACCAATTTCCACAAAATCATTTCACCTGGATAATGACAAGAATTTCCCAAAACCTGCCCTCATTTTTGCATCACTCCAATCAATTCTCAAAAAAACCTTATTAATTGGAATGTAACATACATGCGGAAAAGTGCATAAATTATAATCGATTTCCACAGAGTGCACATATCCATGTAACCACCACCCAAGTCAAGACAGAATATTACCAACAGCCTAGAAACACACCTCATAACCCCCCACGTAATTACCCCCATTCTATCTCAAAGGTAACCATTATCCTGACCTCTACAAATATGGATCAGTTTCACATGGTTTAGGATTTTATGTGAATGGTGCCATACATACAGTATATATACATTCATATCTGGCTTCCTCTGTTAGTGAAACTCATCCTTGTTGCTGCAAGTTGAAACAACTAATTCATTTTCTTTGCTTTATAAATATTTTGTTGTATGATGATACCATTTGTGTATTCATTCTACTGTTGATGACCATTCAGACTGAGTTCCATTTGAGAGCTATTAAAAGTAATGGAGCTATGAACGTTCTCAATTTTGAGCATATATCCAGAAGAACTGCAAAATCATAGGGCATTTAATTGCTCATCTTCAGCAGATATTGCCAAACAATTTGCTAAAATGTTATTAATTTTCAACAACACAGCACTGTATGAGGATTCCAGTTCCTTCGTATCCTTGTCAACAGTTGGTATTATCAGTCTTCTTCATTTTAGTCATTCTGATATGTGTGCAGTGGTATCTCACAGTTCCTTTATTTTGCATTTCCATGATGGTTAAATGTAATAAGCAGCATTTCATATACTGATTGGCCATATGGATATCTTCTTTTGTGAAGAACTTGTTCAAATCTTGCCCATTTTTCTATCAGGTTATCTCTTTTTCTTATAGATTTATAGAAGATATCCATATGGAAACTCAACCTTTAAAGGACATATATATATATTTTGCAATTATCATTTCCTATTCTGTGGATTGCCTTTTCTCTCCTTTAATAGTGTTTTTGGTGTAAAAACTTTTCATTTTAATGCAGTCTAATGTATTTATTTTTCATTTTTTCATTTTTTTAGAAAAAATTTTATTGAAATAATAATTCACAAACTATCCAATTCATTCAAAGTGCACAATTCAAAGTTTTTTGTGTGTTCACAGGATTGTGCAACAAACACCATAATCTAATTTTATAATATTCTAATCACCCCCAAACAAACCACATGCCTTCTAGCTGCCACTTCCCATTCCTCCCAACACTCTCACCTTCACCAAGCCCTAAGCAAGCACTAATCCAATTTCTTTCTCTACTGAATTGCCTCTGCTGGATGTTTCATATAAATGGAATCATATAATCTATAGTTTTTTGTGACTGGTTTCTTTCATTTAGCATAAGGTTTTCAAGCTTCATCCATGTTAGAGTGCAAATCAAAACTTCATTTCTTTCCTTGCTTAATCATAGTCCACTGTGTGGACATATTACATTAACATATCCATTCATCGGTTGAGGAATATTTAGGAAATTTCTATTTTTTGCATATTACAAATAATGCTTCTTGGTAAGCAAAATCTGACTATCCCAAAATCATTAAGATATTTTACTGTATTACCTACAGATGCTTTATTGTTTTACCTCTCACATTAAAACCAACAATCTAGCTAGAATTTATTTTTGCTTATGATGTGGGAATGTTTTTCACACACAAATGCCCAATTGTCTCAGCACCATTTAATGAAAATATCAACATTTCCTCCCTCCTCTACAGTGTCACCTTTCTCAAAAATCAAGTGTCCCTATATGAATGGCTCTATTTCTGTATTTTCTATTCCGTTCAACTGATCTATTTGTTTATCCTTGAGTAATACAACACTAACCTAATTATTATAACTTTATAATATATGGATATCTCATTTTTTAAATCCTCCAACTTTGTTCTAATTCTTCTTCGCTTATCTTACCTATTCTGAGCCATTTGCACTCTGCTATTTTGGCCAGGACTTCATTGAATTTGAGATCAATTTGAAGAGAACTGACCTCTTGATGATACTGAGCCAGCCAATACATGAATATATTATGTCATTCCATTTATTTACATTATCTTTAATTTCTCCCAATAATATTTCTCTGTAGACATCTAATACATCCTTTGTTAGATTTATTCTTATTTTTAATATTTTATGTGCTTTTAAATGGTAACTTTAAACATGGTTTTTTTGAGGCAAAATTTATATACCATGAAACTTGCCCATTTCAAGTGTACAGTTTTATGAGATTTAGCAAATTATACAGTTGTGCAAACATAACCACAATCTACTATTTGAACACTTTTATTAACCCAAAATGTTACCACATGCTCATTTACAGTTAATCCCTACTCCCATAGCAGGCAAAAACAAAGATTTCATTTGTTTCCATCTTTATAGTTTTGCCTTTTTTAGAAATTTCATCAAAATGGAATCATATCTTTTGTGTCTATATTCTTTCATTTAGCATAATATTTTTCAAGTATATCCAAGTTGTTTCATAAACCAGTAATTTATTCCTTTATAAAACTGTTGAGTAGCACTCCTATGTATAACAGTTTTTGTTTATCTACTAACCACTTCATAGATACATGGATTGCTTTTAGCTTGGGGCCATTATGAATGAATGACATTACGAGTGTTCATGCACAAGTCTTTGTGTAGACATATATTTGTTTCTATGTAACTTTTTACTTCAATAACTAGAAATGAAATTGCTTGGTTACATAATAAATATGTGTTGAACTTTATTAAAAACTGTTCCTGTTTTCCAGAGTGGCTATACCATATACATTCCCACCAGCAATGGATAAACCTAGCAACTTCTCCATTTCTTCACCAGCACTTTTTATTATTTTTTTAAATTTTAGTCATTCTAGTGAATTGACATATCCTTTTGGTTTCAATTTACATATCCCTAGTGATAATGAGCATATTTTCACATGCTTATTTGCCCTTAATATACATATATAAACACTTTGGTTTGTCTTCTTCTTATTGACCTATAAGAGTTCTTTATATATCTGGATGTAAATGTTTGATCAGATATAATTTGCAAATATTTTATACCATTCTGTGGCTTATATTCTCATTTTTTCAAAATTTCATAAAGTCCAATTTATTCTTTTTTTCCTTTTAGGGATCTTGGTTTTGATGTTACATTTAAGAAATCTTTGACAACCTAAAAGGTCATAAAAACTTTCTTCTATATTTTCATCTAGATGTTTTTAGTGCTTATATTTTTATCTGTAACATATTTCAAGTTAATTTGTATACAGTGTAGGGTAAACGGGGGATACAGAAATCTATTTATTCCAACTCATACTATTTCGAAATACAATTTGGTCAGAGTTTATAGTCTTTTTTTATATGTTGTAAGATTTATTTTAAATGCTATTATTTTAATGCTATTTCCATTTTTTTATTTTGTTTTATGTTTTCAAAGATTTTAGTAATCTCTACACCCAACATGGTGTTCAAACCCACAACCTCAAGATCAAGAGTCACAAACTCTGCTGACTGAGCCAGCCAGATACCCCATTAAATGTTATCTTTTTAAAATTTCATTTTGTAATTCTTTGTTGCTAATATATACAAAATATTTTTTATATTGACTTTGTATCCAACATACTTGCTAAATACATTTGTTAAATTTATATAATTATATCTTTGCAGACAATATAATTTTATTGCTTTGTTTCCAGTCCTTATAGGTTTTTTTTTTCCTAACCTCACTGACTTCACTAAGACCTCCAGTGTAATGCTGAAAAGAAGGGGTGATAACTGTCACCCATTTCTCATCCTTAATTTCAGGATAAAGCTCTCAATAGTTCACTTCAGTGTGATGTTTGCTGTGGATTTTCTTTACAGATTTATTTTATTGAGGTGTAATTGGCATATATTATATTAGTTTCAGGTGTATATCCTAATGATTCAATACTTGTATATAATGTAAAATAATCATCATAAAAGTCTGGTTAATACTTGTCACCATACACAAAAGATGCCTGATATAATTACAATATTCCTAAATTTATTAAAACTTGTTTTGTGACCTAACATGTAATCTATCTTGAAGAATGTTTCATGTGCATTTGAAAAAGAATTTATATTCTACTGTTTGGGGATGAAATGTTCTTTATGTATCTATTAATTCCATTTGGTCTAATTTGTCATTCAAAGCTGGTGTTTCTGTATTAGTTTATAGTCTGAATAATCTATCCATTGCTAGCTGTTTCATTGCTCACTGTTTCTCGCTTTATATATTAAGGTGCTCCTATGTCAGGTGCATAAATATTTACAAATATTTTATACTTTTGTTGGATTGAACTCTTTGTCATTTTGTCTCTTCTACAAGTTTATTTTATCTGACATAATAGCTACCTCAGCCTTCTTTTGGCTTCCATTTGCATGGAATATCTTTTTCCATCTTTTCACTTTCAACTGTGTATGTCCTTACCTTTTAAATGAGTCTGTTATGGGCACCATATAGATGGATCTTGTTTTTTTTTGTTGTTATTGTTTTTGTTTTTTTGTCCATTCAGCCATTCTATGTCTTATGATTAGAGAATTTAGTCCATGTACATTTTTTAAAAGATTTTATTTATTTATTTAACACAGAGAGAGAAAGCACAAGCAGGGGGAATAGCAGAGGGAGAGGGAGAAACAGGCTCTCCATGGAGCAGGGAGCCCAATGCAGGACTCGATCCCAGGACCCTGGGATCATGACCTGAGCGGAAGGCAGACGCTTAACCAACTCAGCCACCCAGGTGTCTCTAGTCCATGTACATTTAAAGAAACCATTGATAGACACATACTTAATGCCACTTTGTTCATTTTTTTCTAGCTGTTTTGTACTCTCTGTATCTTTCTTCTCTTGCTTTTTTCCTTTGTGTTTTTTCCTTTTTTTTTAAGATTTTAATTTATCTGAGAGAGAGAGAACACACAAGTGGGGTGAAAGGACAGAGAGAGAGGGAGAGCAGAATACCCAATGAGCAGGAAGCCCAAGGCGGGGCTTGATTCCAGGACCCTGGGATCATGACCAGAGCCGAAGGCAGACGCTTAACTGACTGAACCACCCAGATGGCCCATTTTCTTTTGTGGTTTGATGACTTTCTTTAGTGGTACGCTTAGATTTCTTTCTCATCATCTTTTATGTATCTACTATAGGTTTTTGTTTTGTGGTTACATAAAACAATACAATGGTCTATGTTAAGTTGATTGTAAGTTTAAACACATTCTAGAGCTCTGCGTTTTGACTTCTTTCTCCACCACATCCTGTGTTTGATGTCACATTTTACATTCTTGTATCTCATGTATTCCTTAATTAATTATTGTAGTTACAGTTATTTTACCACTTTTGTTTTTTAGCCATGTAAGGTTTGCAAGTAATTCATCAACTAACTTTAGTCTATATTTACCTTTACCAGTGAGATTTATACTCTCATACGTTTTCTTTACAGCCTAAAGAATTCCCATTAACATTTCTTGTGAGGCCAGTTTAGTGGTAATGAACTCTTTTAGCTTATCTGGGAAACTCTATCTCTCTTCCAGTTGTGAATGATAACTATGCTGGATAGAGTATTCTTGGTTGGAAATTTTTATCTTTCAGCACTTTGAATATATTGTGCCATTTCCTTCTGGCCCACAATGTTTCTGCAGATAAATCTATTCATAGTCATATAGGGTTTACCTCGAATGTTAACAGGTTGGGTTTTTTTTTTCCTGCCATTTTTAAGATTCTCCCTGTCTTTAACTTTTGACATTTTAATTATAATGTGTTTTGGTGTGCATTTCTTTGGGTTCATCTTATTTGCAGATATTCTTTATTAAAGATGTTTAGTTGTATTCCTAGTTTGCCAAACATATTCATCAGGATTAAATGTAAATTTTATCAAATGCATTTCTAATTAAGATGGTTATATGATTTTTATTTATTATATCATTTGATCTTTTTAATGTTATCCAACCTCTCATTCCTAGATAAATACAACTTGCTCATGACATATTCTCTTTTATATACATTGATCAGTCTTTTATTATTTTGTTTATGATTTTTGCATCATTAGGACTGCCAAAATCTCTGTTCAATTCTCCCAACCTCTTAGCTGCTGTTTTCTATTGGGCTTTTTAGCTTCTCCGAGCTTTATCACTTATAAATCTATAAATGCTTCATAGAAAAAAAACAGTGAAAATACTGAGTTCCCTTCAGTGCACTTCCTCTCTCCAGGATTCTGGATGCTCAAGCCCTGGTAGCTCTTCAATGCCTTTAAATAAATATTTTCTCCTCATTTTGTATAATATTTCTGTGGAGGGTTGTTGGCTACTCTACATTACCAGAGCAAAAATTAATCCTTTATAATATAAAACAAATCAAATTATTCCTCTCCCCTAAGTCTGTGAATGGTTAACCCACTGTGCTTATAATAAAATGCATATTCCCTGCTATGGCCTACACTGATCCAGTCCCAGCCTTCTGTTCTGTTGTGTCTTACCATTCACTGCCTTGCTCAACCCTTATGTATCTATTTTTTGTCACTCTAACCTCACAGAGTTTATTCCCAAATGTATCTTCAGAGTTGCTTTTCCCTTTCCCTGGAACACCTTGTCCCTGATCTTTGTATAGCTGTCTTACTTTACCATTCTGTCTCAGTTTCAACATCATTTTCCCAAAGAGGCCTTCTTGAGACAATTTATCTACTGTGTGCCCTGCCTGCCTGACCCTTGCCCTCATCAAACATTATAATCTACATAAAATAAAGGATAATAAAATTAAGCAAAAAAAATAGAGTATTAAATTTCCCGAATGTACAATGTTATCCCTATCTCATCTCCACATTCAAAATAAAGAAAACAATCAACCAGGAATATAATATCTTTGGAGCAGAACTATGTCTCTATATTACAATGCAGAACATAAGAGTATCATCTTCCTTCGGAGTGTAACAAACTTGGACTCAAACTGTTGCTATGTCACTTTCTAGATACATGACTGTAAGCAACGTTCTCAGCCTCACCTTCCCAACCTATAAAACGGTGATAATGATAATATCCATTTGGTAGTATTTTGTAATTATATAATAAATGTTATTTTGTATGCAAAGTGTTTAATACAGTGATCATAGAAAGTGCTCTGTAAACAAGAGCTACTATGATTACAATGATGCTCATGATAACAATGATGAAAATAATAATAGTCTATAGCACCTGGTAAAATACTAAATCATTCAATCAAACACACATAGACATACATACTGGCACACACACAATTAAATATATGATCATAATTACCAACAAGTACATGCAGCCCTTATCACTTGCATTAAAAGATTTGATAAAGAATAAGTTTATTCAGGGGCACCCGGGTGGCTCAGTAGGTTAAGCATCTGCCTTAGCTCAGATCATGATCTCAGAGTCTTGGGATCATGTCAGCCTCCCTGCTCAGGGGGGAGCCAGCTTCTCCCTCTCCCCATTACTCATGCTCTCTCTCTCTCACTATCTCTCTTGCTCTCAAATAAATAAATACAATCTTTAAAAAAAAAAAAAAGAGTAAGTTTATTTGATTTCTCTATTGGGTAAGTTTGGTGACAAGAAATACAGACGAAGTCTAACAAGTCTGCTCAAAGATAAGAGGAAGGATACTGTAACACTTCACAAAATTACAGGAAGAATTGAAAAATTAAGCTTAATGAAAAACAGGAATCAAGATATCTCTAGAAGATTAGGAGAGAGCAGCTTCAAGACCTCTCTCTAGAGCACTGCCATAAGAGACTAGAATACCATCAATTCTACTTTTTCCTCTCAGTTCAAAATTCCAAATTCTTAAGAGAATCATCTGACTGGCAAAATACAGTCATATGCCTCCCTTTACCCAGTCATCTCTATCCCAAGTAATGGGGTCAAATATCACCGTCTCAGTTGCTGGTGGCTCACTTTTATGAATCAGGGGGCAGTTCCCAGAGAAGGGTTTAGTTTTGGAGCCAGAAGTCAGAACAAGAAGTGCTACTATAGTTATAGGGACCCTATCTAAGATAAGCTTTCTCTAAAAGAAGCCATTTTGTTCTAGTCTTTGCCCATCCACAGCAGTAGTGTCCAAGTTATGCACCATTAGCTGCTTGGGAGGGAGTTAATTACAAATTAAATATAATTGAATTGTTGAATCTGCTTTCAAGTCCTCTAAATAGAATAACAACATGCTACCTTGTAGAGTCAATTTTGCAAATCAAAGCTGAGTCCCTTGCTTCCTGTGATGACAGAAAGTCTTTATGAGATTTTGAAAGTGGAGAGACACACTCCTTAAAAATTTAATAATGCCAGTCAACAAAATTTGGGAGAAAAAATCAACTGGAAACTGTGATCCATAGGAGCCATTAAAGACACCTTGCAAGGGAATATAAGATATTTACCGAAGCCAAAATCATAATAAAAACTCTGGTTTCAAAATTCCTCTCTACTCCTCTAACACTAATTGTTAGCCACCTAAAAAAGCTGGGAAAGAACTACAAAATACAGTTAATGCATTCTATACCACAAGGGAGACTTATCCTCTTACACCTGTTAAAAAGATATCAAAGTGTGGCTGGGCTAGAACAGGCTAACATGTACTACAATTGGGGGATGGCTAAGAGTCATGGACATGGGGGAATACCAGCAACAGAAGAAGAAACAGAAGCCTGGGATGAGAAAGGAGAAGGATTCCCACATACAACATAATTGGCATCAGTGCACATGCTCCTAGCTTACTATTACATCATTATTTGTTATTGGGAGTATTTACTGAACCTGTGGTTCTAAGACAATTTCTGAGACAAAAACAAAAACAGAAACAAACAAACAAACAAAAATAACTTTCATTCAATCAATCCTTGGAAGGCTGATAGAAAACTTCCAAAGGAGAGGTAGACAGCATGGTGTGAAAGGTTCTTGGATCAGACTATTGGGTCCATTCTCTAGCTCAATGATTTATGAGCCATGTGACATTTGGAGGTTACTTTATCTTTTGAGGCTCAGTTCTCTCATCTAAAATAGGGATAGTATTTTTCTTTATACCTCCTTTAGTTTGTTGTGAGTATAAAATGAGCCAACAACTATAAAAGGCTTATCAGGGTACTGCCACTTCATGAGTATTTGTTGTTCTTACTGTTGTAACAACAGTTGGCTACTCCCCTTCTTTAATTCTTTAATAGACATTTGCTACATTCATTATATATATAGCCTTGTTCCCTTTACCACTCCAGAAGAATTACGTTAAAAAGAGACCGCAGTCTGAGTCACCAAATTTTTACTTGACCAATTAGAATACAAAACAAAACTATCATTTATCATCGTCATCATTTTAATTTTAATTAAGTTTAATTTTAATTTCTCCAAACGAGACGAAGCACAAAATCTCAGAATAAAAGATAATCCACCATGCCACAGACAAAAGAAAACAACAGAGGCCATGGATTAGCACCAGGGCACCACTGTGCAAATATCCTGTGGGGCAGCCGAAAGCCAATAAAAAGGCAACAGTGTGGAACATGCCCTACACTTTCATACTGTGTTCTTTGGCTCATACTGCTTCCTCCACCAGGAATATGTTCTCTGCATTTCTACACATCAACAGAGCTACACTTTTCCTGAATCCCAAAAGCAGAACTTCCCCCCAGAGAGAGCGACCTGATCTTCTCAGCTGGAATCACTAAGTGCTTCGTCTCAATTCTAGCATCCAGTCCTCTTTGATGCTCTAATGACACTGTCCACAACACAATTTAAAAGAGTCTATCCTTGGCGCCTGGCTGGCTCAGTTGGTAGAATATGCGACTCTTGATCTCAAGGTCGGGAGTTCAAGCCCCACACTGGGTGTGGAGCCTACATTAAAAATAAACAAATGAAATGAGTTTTCACATTCATGCTCTGAAGCCCTGTATACTCGCTAAATTTGACTTGTGCTTTCTAACAGCCACTACAAAGAAAGGAATAATCAGTTCCACGATTCATAAAGTTAAAAAAAAAATAAAGTCTATTAAAAGAAAAGAAATATGTGTATCCATCCACTACACTTAAGGATTAAACCAAGGACTAGACACAGAGCTGACTCATTTCAGCAGGGCTCACAGTGTCTAATGGATCTGTACATAATATGCAATTCACACATGCTTGTAGAATGATTCTATTTGCTACCTGGAGCCAGCAAACCACTCCTGAAATGGTTTATATAGCTCTAAGCCCAGCAACGTGAAATGGGTTTTGACAGACAGGTGTGCGCACATTCAAGAGCATACAATCAGGCAACTCAACATTTATTCATCTATTAATCAACAGATAAACAGGTAAACAAAATGTGGTATATAAATACAATGGAATATATTGAACCTTAAAAAGGAAGGAAATTTTGATATATACTATAACCTGGTTGAACCTTGAAGACATTATATTGAGTAAAATAAGCCAGTCACAAAAGGACAAATATTCTATGATTCTACATATATGAAGTTCCTACAGTAGTCAACTTATAGAGGCAGAAAGTAGAATGGTGGTTGCAATGGGCTACAGAGAGGGTATAATGGGGATTTATGGTTGAATTGGTACAGAGTTTCAGTTGAAGAAGTTTAAAGAAGCTCTGGAGATGGAAGGTGGTAAGGGTTGCACAGCAATATGAATGTACTTAATGCCACAGAACTATAGAAATGGTTAAAATGGTAAAGTTTATGGCACCTGGGTGGCTCAGTGGGTTAAAACCTCTGCCTTTGGCTCAGGTCATGATCCCAGGGTCCTGGGATTGGGCCCCGCATGGGGCTCTCTGCTAGGCGGGAAGCCTGCTTCCCCACCCTCCCCCCGGCCTGCCTCTCTGCCTACTTGTGATCTCTGTCTGTCAAATAAATAAATAAAATCTTAAAAAAAAATAAAATGGTAAAGCTTATGTTATATACATATCACAATAAAAATTTTTTCATAATTAAAAAAAATTCTCAGCACTAAAAAAAAAATCTGATTAAAAAATGGACAGAGGAGGGGTACCTGGGTGGCTCAGTTGGTTAAGCGACTGCCTTCAGCTCAGGTCATGGTCCCAGAGTCTTGGGATCGAGTCCCGCATTGGGCTCCCTGCTCAGTGGGGAGTCTGCTTCTCCCTCTGACCCTCTCCCTTCTCATGCTCTCTCTCTCTCTCTCTCTCTCAAATAAATAAAATCTTTAAAAAAAAAATGGACAGAGGATCTGCATGGACATTTTTTTTCAAAGAAGACACACGGGTGGGCCAACAGACACATAAAAAAACAGTCAACATCACTAACCATCAGGGAAATGCAAAACAAACCCACAATGAGATATCACGTCACACCAGTGAGAACAGTTAAAATAAAAAAAAAAAAAACCATACGGAATAACCAGCGTTGGTGAAGATGTAGAGAAACAGGAACTCTCATGTAATGCCGATAGGAATGTAAACCGGTACAGCTGTTGTGGAAAACAGTGTGGAGGTTCCTCAAAAAGTTAAAAATAGAAATAGTGGGGCGCCTGGGTGGCTCAGTGGGTTAAAGCCTCTGCCTTCAGCTCAGGGTCCTGGGATCGAGCCCCAGATTGTGCTCTCTGCTCAGCAGGGAGCCTGCTTCCTTCTCTCTCTCTGCCTGCCTCTCTGCCTACTTGTGATCTGTCTGTCAAATAAATAAAATTTTTTAAAAAATCTTAAAAAAAAAAAAAAAAAGAAATACCATATGATCCAATAACTTCACTACTGGGTATCTACCCAAAGAAAACAAAACACTAATTTGAAAAGACATATGCACCCCGATATATATATAATAGAATATTATGTGGCCATAAGAAAAGATGATATCTTATTATTTGCAACAACATAGATGGACCTAGAGGGTATTATGTTAGTGAAATAAGTCAGACTGAAAAAGACAAATACCATTCGGTTTCACTCATATGCAGAGTCTAAAAAACCAAAATAAATGAATAAACAAAGAAAAAGCAGACTCAGACCTATAAATGCAGAGAACAAACTAACATTTGCCGGACGAGAGGCATGGGGGGGATGGGCAAAATGGATGAAGGGGAGTGGAGATACAGGCTTCCAGTTATGGAGCAAAGAATTCACAGGAATAAAGAGCAGAGCATAGGAAAAATAGTCAATGATATTGTAATAGTGTTGTATGGTAGGAGATGGTAGCTATACTTGTGCTGAGCATAGCTTAACATACAGAGATGTTGAATCACTATGTTGTACACCCAAAACTACTGTAACACTGTATGTCAACTATACCTAAATAAAAAAGAAATTTTAATAAAATAATTTTTTAAATTTAAGCACATAATCAGAAAACAGAAGGAATAGCTACAGGGGTGGAGACCATAGCTCTGAGGTAAGGAAAGACAAGAACGGCCACTATGACAATGGTTGTCGACTGAAAGATTCCCTGTGCATAAGGAGGCTCCATCTTTTTTCTACTCGGGCTCCAAATCATCCCCACATAACCAAGGAGTGAAAGAACCTACAAGTACACAGATTTCCATTTGACATGAGAACTTTCAACAGTGCTGTCCAAAGACAGAATGGATTGTTTTTATAAATAGCAAGTTCTACTTCATTGGACGTAGTCAAGTATAAGTGGACTATTCCTTTGGCAGAAATCTTTAGAGGGACGCCTGGGTGGTTCAGTCAGCTAAGCACTCAACTCTTAATTTCAGCTCAGGTCATGATCTCAGGGTTGTGAGATTAAGCCCCACATCAGGCTCCTGCGGTTAGTGTAGAGTCTGGGATTCTCTCTCTCTCTGCCTCTGCTTCCCCCTTCTAGCCCCTGATTGTGCTCACTCTATCTCTCTCCCTCTCTCTCAAAATAAATAAAATCTTTTTTTAAAAAAAGAAGAAATCTTTTTTTCTTCAAGTATCAGATGAAGGTTGGACTAAATCAGTGGTTCCTAAAATCCAGTTAAAAGGCTAACACCAACCCATGATGAAGTTTTCACTCATTGGTAACAAAATGACAAAAACAAACACAAAACTGTGAGGTTTTTATAAAGCTAAACATATTTGATAATTTAAATTGTAAGATTATGCCTTCTACTCTTTTAGTATCCAAATGGCCTATCTTTTCTGAAAGAACACTGAGTGATAGTTTTCTCTTCATATCCTTTTTTAGGGGGCAAAACTAGAAGTTGACAAAGTAAAGTCAGTCCTTAATTTTAGGGGGTAAGGTTTTACTAGTCTCAAGTCTGAGAATCACTTGGACAGGTAACTCTTAAGACCCTTTGAAAATTCCAAGAACTCATGTTTGCAGCCAAGGATTGTTATCAGAGCCACTTCTGTTGTTCACTTTTATCACATTTCAGTGGAATGTGCAAAGAGTAGTCATCCTCCCAGACAGATTTCCACCAAGGATTCCACCTTCATTGGAATGGCTTGGAATGATAGAGACTGAGGAGATTCCCAGCCTGCCAGGGACTTCCACCACATGAAAAGAGAGAGACCTCTGCTTTAGAGATGTTTATCCACATTCACCACAAAGCCAATGGGTGAAATTCCAGATGGCACTGTCCTCTCAACAGACAGGTACATTTTTCTGTGCAGTTGTATTCAAGAGAGAGAGTATGTATGTATGTATGGCTGAGAGAGTGAGTGTGTGTGTGCATGCGTGTATGTGTGTGTGTGTATATACACAGAGATAAAGAAGAGGGGAATCTGAATGGATGAAGAGTGGTACCAATGATAATAACAAGGAATTAGATGACACATTTAGAATTACATCAAAGAACCATGTAATGATAAACAAAAATAAGGTGTGAAGCCCATTACTATTGACATCTATCACCAGCAACAATGGTTTATCTATGGTATTTCTTTCTCCACCGCCCCCCTTTTTTTGTCACTCATTTTTAAGATTTTATTTATTTATTTATTTATTTGAGAGAGAGACAGTGAGAGAGAGCATGAGCGAGGAGAAGGTCAGAGAGAGAAGCAGACTCCCCGTGGAGCTGGGAGCCCGATGCGGGACTCGATCCCGGGACTCCAGGATCATGACCTGAGCCGAAGGCAGTCGTCCAACCAACTGAGCCACCCAGGCATCCCTGTCACTCATTTTTAAATCAACAGGAAGAATGTGAAGGTACCAAATTATCTTATTGTCAGGAACCAAAAGACGAAAGATGCACTGATGACACCCCTCCATACCAAACCCCCGGAGCTTTCTGATTTCACTACTTATGCTTTCTCCGGCAACATCTCCATTTGGATCCCGCTGAAAACACTTCTCTTTCTGTCACTCACAATCTGTCAAGACAGCATTATCTTCTGTGGTTTAAAAACAGAAACTCCATTTAACTTGGTGGTTGATAAAGACATTTCATTCACGTCCCTTAACTAACAATAATTATTCTAATTTACCACACGGAGGCAAGAGAAAAGCATTTACATTTTGCAGCTTGTTTTTCATTGTGGAACACATGGAGGAGAAATGGTCCCCTCTTGAGACTGAAAATATCTTATGAAGTCAAAAATGGACCTAATGTGAATGTCTGCTTTCAGTATATCCTGGCTGCATTTCAATTAGTGTAGGTGGCTGGGAGTTTGGGCTCTCAAATCATACTTGGATTCAAATCCTGACTTCGCCACTTAACATGACCTTAAGCAAGACAGAATAGCTCCTAGAATTCAAAGTAAAGCTAGGAATGCCTGGTTGGCTCAGTCGGTTGAGCGTCTGACTTTTGATTTCAGCTTAGGTCATGATCTCAGGGTTGTGAGATCAAGCCCTGCATCAGGCTCTGTGCTGAGTGTGGAGCCTACTTGAGATTCTCTCTCTTCTTCTCCCTCTCTAAACAAACAAGCAAACAAACAAAAAAACCAAAGTAAAACTAAAACAATGTTAGAAGCCATAGGAACCAGGCACTAGGAATAACAGGCAGTCAGTTCTTCTAGATACCACCATCAGAAAGAATCAACAGCAAACATTTTCTATCCTGGGGTCAAAGTACTCAAGATTCAGAATCCCTGAATTTTTGGAGCGGAAGCCAGAGAGACCTATCATGGTTGCATGACCACCTCTTAGCTAGGCAAGGGCAAGGTGTTTGAGTGATAGCCTCTGTAATACTGCATACAGTGTGAAAGTTTGTTCCCCAAAGGAAAACCCACAGGTCCAAAGCAGGAGGGCACAGACATGTAGCAGGTACAAATACCAAATGTCCAGCTCATCCTAAAGAGCTACTACATCAAGCCCAATTAAGGCTGAACCCTCTTGTCTCTTTATCAGGCTCTTCTATGTTTTTTTAATATATGTTCTTAACTTGTAAAGTTATTGCTAAAACTCATTTTGAGAAAAATAACAAGTCTCCAGAGCTCTCAAATGCACATTCTCTTTTAAAAACTATGCTGCTTGTCAAAAAGAAATTATTTTGTTAAAAACTTTCCTATCAGATTTTCCAAGAAATCCATTGCCTTTATGGTCAAGTTATTTAGCAATGATTTGTGTTGTTAAGAAGCACAGGAAGCACCCATTGAAAAATGTGCCTAAAGATGACTTAGAGAAGTAGTTGTTTCCTTATATGGAAATTCTTTTTTTTTTTTTATGTTCAAGAAGTTGAGATTTATGCTCAGAAATTATGCTCAAAGCAAGATTTTGTTTTGATCATTTTTTTGTTGTTGATGTTAATATTTTAGTGAGAAAGGATTAACAACAAAAAGCAGTGGTATAAAAATAATAATAATAAGTGATCAAGAAATATGATGACCCAAAATTCCATTAAAATTTTCTTCCAGCTTACTAGCTGAACAAATCCCAAACAATGAAAATATTCAGGTTCTGATTAATTTGGAGCTCCCAACAACCAAGTAGTTCGGTGAAAACATTTCTCATAAAGCCCAGGGCTCCGGAGGCACACAGAGCTGAGACAAATGCCAGTTCTACCCTTAGCAGCTGTGTGACTCTGGGCAAGTTACTAATCTGCTGAAACATGCAGGCCTCGCTCACCTATGACATGAAGTCAATAAGATGATGGGACACTGTGAGGGTTTATGGAGATAATGCATGGAACGTGCCTAACACTTTATCTGGCACATTGTAAGCCCTCAGTGATAATGTGAATATTTATATGCATGAGGGTTGAGGGGCAGAGAGAAAAAGAGATGGTTCTCAGCAGACACTGATTCTGCTCCCCAGAGGACATATGGCAGTGTCTGGAGACATCTGTGGTTATCACAACCCAGGGGGGCAGGGGAAGGTTCTTCTAACAGCCAGTGCATAGAGTCCAGGGATAGAGCTAAACATTCTACAATGCACAGCATGGCCTGCCACCCCACCTCCACTGCCCCCACTAGAATGGTATGAGACCAAATGTCAACATGCCCAGGTTGGGAAACAGAGGACAGAGAAAGAGAAGCAATGGGATATAATGCACAACCTGTGAAGGATTTGGAAGGGGAGGTTCATTCAAAGACAGGACAAGACAGGGAACGAGAGCAGCAGATTTAGAATTAAGTTTAGAATTAGGCTTCTGCCATGCACCTGAGCTCATGAGTAAATGCCTTGGGGCCTAGGGATCCTCATTTATAAAATGGCCTGACACCATCTCCTTCAAAAGGCTGTTATCAGGAATGATGTGATGGATGCCTACTACCAATAGTAGGCCAGCCCCAGTGCATGTATCCACTATCAACCCTAATTGTTGGGTGCTTAATAAGTAAACAGTTACTATTCTTGTTACAGGGTAGACCAACTGCCAGGTTTGAAGTCTGAAACACTTAGCTAGTTGGAAACACTTGGAAGAGTTTGTTAACTTCAACAATTTAGTTCCCTCTTATAAGGAAGCCATCAGGAACCAGACTCAGAGTCCAAGAGTCTTTCCTGCAACGCAGGTGTTCCCAACTGGGATCCTCAAAATCTCCAAAAATTTTCATTTTTATTTATTCTTATTTTTATTTTTTTTTAATTTTTTAAAGATTTTATTTGAGAAAGAGAGAGAGGAAGAGAGAGTGAGCTCAAGAGACAGGGGGAGGGGCAGAGGGAGAGGAAGAAGCAGACTCCCTGCTGAGCAGGGATCCTGATGTGGGACTCGATCCCAGGACCCTGGGATCATGACCTGAGCCGAAGGCAGACACTTCACCAACTGAGCCACCCAGGATCCCCTCCAAAAATTATTAAAGCATTATACATATATACATATTATATATTTTTATATAGAGAGAACATATTTTACACATGCACACACACATAATATATATATTCATATGCATATATATGTATTTGTCTCTGAAGAGGGTCCAAAACTGGTTAAAGACCACTGGATTAAAGATATACAGACAGTCCCTGCCTTAGCATGGTTTGACTTATAATTTTTCAACTTCACAGTGGTGTGAAAGCGATACACATTAAGGAGAAACCATACTTCAAATTTTGAATCTGGATCTTTTCCCAGGCTGACGCTATGCATAGGATCCTCTCTCATGATTCTGGGCAGCCCTGCCATCACAAGGGTCAACAAGCAACACACTTATAACCATTCGGTACCCACACAACCATGCTGTTTTCCACTTGCAGTACAGCACTCAATAAATTACATGAGATGTTCAAAACTAGGCTTGGTGTTAGGCAACTGGGCCACCTGTAGTCTAATGTAAGTGGTCTGAGCTTGTTACAGTGGGCTAGGCTAAGCTCTGATATTTGGTAGATGAGGTGTATTGTATTACATGCATTTCCAACTTACAATATGTTCAGCTTATGGTATGTTTCTCGGGACATAAACCCATTGTAAGTCAAGGGAGATCTGCACACTTTCGATAGAAAATAATCACCGGGATGCAGAATTTCTGAACAGGTCATTATAATGTCAAAGAAACAGTACTTGGGACTAAGAACTCAGATGTGGGAGTCTGAACTGGCAAGGCAGTCTTGGGAGACCAAGTGAACTCTAATCTGAGTCTCCCCTGCCAGGTTGGAGTGCTCACAGGATCTGTGTACAAGGATCTCAGGAGTAAAATGAGACGACAATCCATGTAAGGTAAGTTTAGCAGGGCTCCCAAAACACGGTACCTGCTCACTAAGTCAGCTTGCATGGTGATGGTTTTGCATGGATTGTTCTATGCCTGGATGGTGGTAGACGGCATGAGCCTTGAGCCTTCTCTAATTCCGTATGACATATACTATCAGGAAAATTGCAGGGATTCTCCTAGATTATACCATCCATCTACCACCCACCCAGCCGGAGGACTCTGATTCAAACCCATCCTCTAAAATAATATCAGAAAGTGGAGAGGAGAAGTAACTATAAATCTGACCACAAAACCTCTTGCACATTTGAAAGCCTCATTCAAACTTCTCTCCTCTGGTAATCCCCCAAGGGACTCCCATGACATTTCCTTAAAGCTTTCCCCTGCCCAATAATCTAACCACCAAGAGAGACTCCAGGGATGTGCCCATGCGTTACACAGCAAAACAACCTAACATTCTTCCTCACCCAGCCGTTTGCCCAACCTTCTAGGAGCTGCTGAAAGAAACAACAAAACAAGACAAAACAAAAACACAACTATCATCTCCTCATCCTCTCATTCTGGTGCACCCCCCACCCAAGATCCCCCCAGAGCCATCCTGCATCCTTCCTGTCCCTACATTTACGGTGTTTATGACACCTGTACCCTCTTTTCAGAATAAAGTAGATTCTGGCCTGAATGTCCTTCTCTCTTGAAGCAATCCCCCAGAGTTTGGGTTAATAAATTCTCCATCTCATTCCACAGGTAAGCCCACCACAAGAAATTTCTCCATCCTTAGGTGGATGCCCACGTAACCTCCTTTGAGGGGCTACAGGTAAGGAAACCTCCAAGCTTTTCTTACCCCAGAACAGTACTGAAGAAACAAAGACTTTGTTCTCTACCTGGCTTGCAGGGCAAAATCAGCATTAATCAGAGGTGCCCTTTCTGCTACTGACAGATAAAGTAGATGTGCTCATAACCCAGAGCTTCTTGCCAAACCCTCAGGGCTTTAAATCTTTTCCAAATAAACTGCAATTTGTAAAGAAACCCCCTAAATGATTTTGTGCAGGGAAGTTGAAGCAGGCACAGAAGGACGGAGTAACATTTCACCATCTGCCTGCAATAATAATAATGCCTCCGCCTTGCAACATGTCTAATTGATTGTGTAATGGAAGCACAAAGATCCTGCCATAATCTAACAAAGATTATTCCTAAATTATACCTTTGCAGAGGAAGAGCACTAAGGTCAGTGCTCCTAAGAACTAATTTTGAGCATATGAACTTTCTGGTGGCAGAAAGATAAGAGCCTTGGGACACGGTTGGGCAAGATCGAACCAGTTTACTTTATTATAGTTGCTTAGAGCATTGTCAAGCTTGGTCCCCATGGCAGAGGGTAGCGAGTAAGTGTAAGACAGTGTTTCCCACTGGTGGAACAGAAAATGCCTTAAGGTGATATGGATGGAGCTCTGCCCAGGTTTCCTGCGGAGGAAGCCTGGGCTGCTTTTCTCTCCATGGGGTTGGGCTGAGGGAGTCATGTAACAGAGGGCTTGGGAAGAGTGAGCTAGAGAAAGTAGGTTTCCTTTCATAAGTACCTGGACAGGCACTCCTGACCTGAGCCAAATGGAAACTGGTGACTAACCTTATTGCCTCTTGCCCAGGTCCCCATAATCAAGGGACCACTAACCAGTATTAAAAAGTTCAATTAGGGGTACCTAGGTGGTGCAGTCAGCTAAGGATCCGACTCCTGGTTTCACCTCGGGTTATGATCTCAGGATCATGAGATCCAGCCCTGAGACTGAGCCCGGCTATCAAGCCCCACTTGGGGCTCTGTGTTCAGTGTGGAGTCTGCTTAAGACTTTCTCTCCTCTCTCTGCCCCTCCCCTCTTCCTCTCTTTCTTTAAAATAATAAATAAATTTTAAAAATCTTAAAATGATTAAAAAGTTAAATCACAACCTAGTTTTTAAAAATGATTATGGGTACTTTTATATATATACAATATATCTGATACATGCACAATATATTCATATATATTCCATATATAGTTTTATATGCATATAATGTTAGGATTCTTGGTACTCATTAGTATCAAAGCTCAGAAAAAAAAATCTTTTCATCTTTTTCTTTAAACTGAGTGACAAGAAGCTAAATATCACCTTATTGATAGCTGATCATTAACAATCCCACTCTGCTCCCAAGGAAACCTATTTTCCAGTCTGTACATTAGATTGATACTTCATTATTTTTAATCTTCAATTTTAAAATATGAAATAATGTGGCCTCATTTTCACCATTTATATGACCTTACTATCCTTACTGTATATATCTTATTATTATGTATCTATATATTATTCCTCTAAGGCAAATGGTGCTGGTTTTCCCTTTGTGGTGGGGATTCACAAATCCTGTTTTACATAAATTAAGTAAACAGAAGTGAGTCAATTTAAAGGACAACATTGTAATAACTATCATCACAGTGCTCTAAGGACTTGGTACAAAGCCACAAAGTGTGGGATCTGCTCTTCCTTAACTCTGGCTTTTCACTCCCCACCACCCACCTATTTTTCCTCAAAAGCATGGGTTCGGGTATATGGGCTTTGAGACTACCCTTTCCTCTTTACCCTGATACTCACTTGGGATCTTTGTATCCAGCTTGTCAACATGTTTGGGAAAAGGCTGTCTATGCTGAGAAGGTCAGGTTCTCTCTTACCAAAGACCAACAGAAAAAAAACAAAACAAGGAACCAATCTGAAGGCCATTCCAGACTCCCATAATCTTTGGGTTTTGACAAGGCAAAAGGCAACCAAATCTCCACTTAATTAAAAATTTGTTCTTTTTGCCTTTTCCAATGGTCTTGAATGGCTCTGCAAGAAAATGTTCCAATTAACCAGACAGAAGGGAAGATTCCCATATGGAGAAGTCTTAGTGTTTTCTTTTTAGCTCTGGAATCCCCTATTTATTAGTAGTGTGTCCTTGGGCAAGTCATCCTGAGCCTGAATCTTTGCACCTAACAAATGAGGACCAACTTCCCACGAAGACAACGGGTATTAGGTAGGTAGACTAGGGTCAGGAACACACAAGTGCTCAAGAAGAGCTATTGTGATTATTATTATTATTATTCTAATTATTAACAATGTTTATTAAGCCACTTAGTGATAGTGATTTTTATTTTAATAGGAGCTTCCTGCTCTCAAAACAGTGCTGTTCCATAATAACCATTTACCTTAACTCTGGGCTACAACTTAAGGCTTTTTTAGGCATCTTTTCACTCAACAATCATTTAAAACATTCTTCCTAGAGCCATTGTTCTGGGCATGGGGGAAACAGTACTGAACCAGGCAGAGCCAAGTCCTTACCCTATGGCTCATACTCTGGTGGGGGAAACAGTGCACATCATAAATGAATGTCAATTACAGTATACTTGGCAGTGATGAATGCAAGAGAAAAAGTGGATTTTGACCTGGCAAAGGCCTTGCCCATTAAGGTAAAGTTCCTATCTCTTCTGGAACACTCTTCTTTTGTATCATGTAACTCATCAAGACCTTTATATGTTAGCCATCTGATCTTTGAGCCAATGGCCTTCTTGGTGTGATTTCAGAGGGAAATGCTCCGAAAGGGAAAAGAGAAAATATTTTCTCTGCCTAGTTGCTAATGTCTAAAATCCCTCCAAGAGGGGAGAGATGGGACAAAAAGGTGTTTTCTGGGTGGCAGCTGAGCTAGACTATCAAACACTAGGCTCAGATGGGACGCCACTCCTAGTCTATGGGGTGGCAGGTATTACCAAGTTTTCCTCTTCCCCACTGAGCTTGTATGCAGCTTTACAAACTTCCTCAGCACAGCTCTCTACGCAACTGTCAATGATTCAAGTCAGCATAAAAGTGAAGTCTGTGTGTCATCAGAGAGTTCAAAATAAGGTTTAAATATAAATACACCTAGGAGAAGTACCATACTGACTTGAAATTGCACAAAGTACTGAGGGACTGGCCCTCTCCCCAGAAGACATCAGGAGTGGGGAATAACTAAGAAGAAATGTCATAGGTATATGGGAGTCGGGGGGAGGCACAAAGGAAAGGGGAGAATATACTTTACAACCCCATGTGCATTTGTATCTAGATGTGTGTCATTGGCATTTCCATGCACCCACTGATTTGAAGGAAGACCCTCCAGTATATGCCATGTCTTTCACACAGATCGGCAGCTGAGCCTACAAATTACAGTGTTCCCAAAAGTCAGCTCTCTTCTTCCAGTTGTACAAGCCAACCACGTTGGAGCTCATCAGCACAGCCTTTTGGCTAGACCTTTAAAAGATGATCAGAATCCAACCATTTCTTGCCAACTCCATCTCTACCTCCTGAGTAAAGCGACCACCATGCCTTGGCTGGATAGCTCTAATAACTCCCTACCAGCCTCAGCTTCTGCCCATGCTCCTGTACTGCCTATTCCCATTCAAGAACCTCTTAAACCTAAGTAGGACCACATCCCTCCTCTGGCTAAAAACCTGTGTCTTCTCATCTCACACATCTACAAGGTCCTTCCAGCTCTTGTCCGTAACTATCTCTCAGGCCTCTACAACTATCACTCTTTTCTCCAGCCCCATAGGCCCCCTCGCTCCACCAATGGATCTGGTATGTTTCTATCTCAGGACCTTTGAACTTGCTGCTCTCTCTACCTCAGATACATTTTCTCCAGGCAGTCATATGGCTACTCTCTCACCGTGGTCACATCTTTGAAGTAACCCTGAAAGGCCCTCATAGATCACCCTACCTAAAAGAGCACACAATGAGGCACCTGGGTGGGTCAGTCAGTTAATCCTCTGACTCCTGATTTCGGCTTAGGTCATGATCTCGGGGTCATGAGAGAGAAGCTCGGGTTCATCACTCAGCTGGAAGTCTTCTTGAGATTTTTCTCTCCCTCTCCCTTGGCCCCTCCTCCCACTTAGTGCATGCTCTCACTCTCTCAAATAAATAAATAAATAAATCTTTTTTAAAAATAAAATAAAAGAGCATACAAGCCAGCCCCATATCCACTCCTTCACTCTCTGCACTTTACCCTGCTTGATAATTGTCATGGCCCTTATCACTACCTGGCATAATCCTTCTTCCCTCCTAATCTCCTTCCTTCCCTCCTTCCTTTCTCCTTTTCTCCCACCCTCCCTCCCTCCCTTTATTCCTTCTTCCCTCCCTTCCTCCCATCACTGTCTACCCCCAGTAGAATATAAGCTCCATCAGAGTCAGGGGCATGATCTGTTCTGTTCATTTTTGTGCCTGGAATAGGGTCTGGCCCAGAGTAGGCTCTCCAGCTGCCTTGATTAAAACTCAATCACCACAGGGGTGCCTGGGTGGCTCAGTGGGTTAAAGCCTCTGCCTTCGGCTCAGGTCATGATCCCAGGGTCCAGGGATCGAGCCCCGAGTCGGGCTCTCTGCCCCGCAGGGAGCCTGCTTCCTCCCCCTCTCTCTCTGCCTGCCTCTCTGCCTACTTGTGATTTCTCTCTCTCTGTCAAATAAATAAAATCTTTAAAAAAAATTAAAAAATTTAAAAAAAATTTAAAAAACCTCAATCACCACAGAGAACCGGCACCATGTTGTGAAGGAAGAAACTACTGCATCTACAAAATGCAACCGCCCTGCTTGACTGGCTCAAGCTCGATCTCCCGTAACAGTGGGTGATCAAGGTCTAAACACATAATGATAGTGCTGGGGTGACAAGAAATAAAAGTCCCTTACTCGTGAAAGAAAGCCACATGTTATCAAATGCCAGATTTGCTCAGTGGCATTTAGGTATTATGGCTATAAAACAACATTCTTATTCTTAAGTTCTTTCTAGGAAAAAACAAAAAGACAAAAACCTTTGCTTTGCCAGTGTGAAAGTCTCTAGCGTCTATGTCCCCCAAAACAAACCCTTTATATTTAGACTTTGATAACACAAGGTTTATTTAACTATTAACACCATTCAACCATTATGTTATTGCAGAACAGGCTATACACATGCAAAGATTTAGCATGTCATCCAAAGTTTCCCTCATGGGAACGGAGAACACCTAAAGCACGGGTGGTCCTGAGCATACCATTCACCCAGTTTAGGCTTCAGCACCTTTTACTCTGTAAAATAAACGGCTATTCCAGGCTATGTCTGGCATTCACCCTAAATTATATATTCGATGGGGCAGGCAGGGGATCCATTGGAAAGGACAAGGGATTTGGAGTTTGAGACCTGGTTCTGTCACTTATCGGCCAGACTGAATTACAGTTGTTGTGTTTGGTTTTTTGTTTTTGTTTTTTTTTTTTTCATGTATAAAACATTAATCACAGGAAATACCTACTTTGCCTATATCATCTTTTCATCTCCTAACATGTGCATTTGGAGGATGAACCAAAACAGGACTGGAGGGGCCGGGATCCCATCTATTTGGTTCACCAGGATTAGTGCAGTGTCTGACATACTAAAGGCATTCACATGCATTGGCTGGATGCAGGAAAAGTATATGAACAGACCAAACAAAAAATATGTATTTTTTTAAATTTCCCTACCTCCCTGATTGCCAGAACAATATATGGATTAAATAAAATAATGTCTGTTGTGAGCATTTATGAAAGCCATGTATGTTGAAAAAGCTTTTTAAGGTCTAAAGTGATACAAATGTTAATAATTACCATCGTAGATCTACTTCATATTTGCCCAGTTCAGCCTTGGTTGTCTTATTAATTTAATGCCAACATGACTGGAACTGGAAAAAAACCAATATTTATTAAGGATGTACTGTGTCCTGGAGAGAGATATATATAATTTGTGTCTTCTACCTTTTGAACCAAGTCTCAAATTTAGTCATAAGTCCTAGCCAGAAACTACATCAAAACTGAACTCACAAATCAGTCGACAGTCACTTACCACTTATTACTAGCCTCACTCCACACATAGTGTTTTGCAGGCATAAGCTCACACACTTTTCAAAAGTATAAGTCATTTCTTTCTTTCACTTTTACTGAGATATTACTGACACACAACACTTTATAAATTTAAGGTGTACTGCATAATGATTTGATTTGCATATATTGTAAAACCATTAGCACAAGCTTAATTATTCATCATGTCATGTAGACACACACAAAAAAGGGGGGGGATGGTTTTTTCCTTGTGATGAAAACTTTCAGGATCTCCTCCCTTAGCAACACTCAAGAATACACAGAGCAGTGTTTAGTCGTCATGTTGTACATCACATCCCCACTAAGGCAGATTCTTCACGGTAGCTACTGCTATTGTCCCCATTTTACAGATGAGGAAACGGAGACTCTGAGGTGAAGCAACTTGCTCCAAGTCCACCGTTAGCAGGTGGCAGAGTCAGGATTTGATGGACTCAAAGTCCATGCTCTTCAGTACACAGAAAGCAGGGCAAGCATGGACAGTTATCACAGAACCTGTGCTGAGTCTTTTTGGTGCTTTTCCTCCTGCTCAAGGAAGAGCTGCTTTAGCACTGGATCAGCCCTCCCTTAATATTTTTTTCTCCCAAAGTGAAAATCTATGCCCAGGATGAAGGGAAAAGACAATAGTGAGACAAGAGAACATGCCTCTAGTTTCAAGTTCTTCTTCCCCACATGGGCCCTGCTGGTAGTACCTTTGCTGTTGTCATAACCTGGAAGGCAGGTCTGTGATCAGGAAGGCCAAGGAGAGCACATGCTCCTGACCAATCTCGGGTCCCTTTCACAGTTACCCAAGGACTACTGAAATTTCTTTTCATTTCTCTGCCTGTTCAGGCCAAGCATATCCACATCAGTAGTTATGGCCATCAGCTTGCCTGATTCACAAGCAGTTCCTAATTAAGTAAGACTCTTGAACGCTGTGAGATATGGACTCTCTTCCTGCTAAACTGCACACAGGATGAAAGCAATAACGATCTGTGTGGATATGCGCCGTGCCTTATATTTGGGGACCAGCAGTTATGAGACGCTAAAACCAATCATCATTAGGACAGCCCTGTCTTGGCTGCCAGACAATCAAGGTCCCCACACAGAGCTACCTGCCCGCAATAATGGTCAAGAGGCTGATGAGGAGTTAATGAGACTATGAATCAAGATTTACCAAACAATGCTCCCAAAGGCCCTGGCTTCTAGTTATTTCTGTTTGACTTTATCTTGGAACTAATTATGGAACAAGATGACTGCGTTTGGATGTCTTCATTAGTGGCCTATCCTTGAACAGTTCTTCAAGTAAATATCCCCACCACGCTTCTTTATAGGAAAAAGAAAGAGGGTCAAGGATTATATTATAGAATACAAAACCTAGGGCGCCTGGATGGCTCAGTCGGTTGAGTGTCTGACTCTTGATGCCAGCTCGGGTCATGAACTCAGGGTCGTAACATCGAGCCACACATTTGGCTCCAGAGTCTGCTCATCTCTCTCCTTCTGCTTCTTCCCCAATTTACACACATACTCTCTTTCTCTCTCTCTCTCAAAAAAAATAAATAAAATCTTTTTTTAAAAAACATATAAAATCCAGATATCCACAAAAGTCAACCACATGAGTTGCTTTACACTAACTATATTTGTTTACAGTTCTTTCTTTGGGAAGATTAATCATATGTTATCAAGAACTACCATCTAGGGGCACCTGGGGGGTTTAGTCGGTTGAGCAGCTGCCTTCGTCATGATCCCAAGGGTCCTGGGATCGAGGCCCGCATCAGGATCCCTGCTCAGCAGTGAGCCTGCTTCCCCCTCTAACCTCTGCCTGCCCCTCTGTCTACTTGTGCTCTCTCTCCATCTCGCTGTCAAATAAATAAATAAATAAATAAGAACTACCATCTACCGAGCACTTCTTCTGTACTAGACACCATGCTGAGAGTTTTGCATACACTGGCTGACAGTTACAGTTATGTAGCCTGAGGCAACTTGAGAACACCTTCCATAGGAGGTCATTTCCTTGTTGTGTTCTCACAGGACCAAGCTCCTCTCTATCATAAGCTTTTCACAAACTCATTTGTGCGGTTGGTAGCTCTGTCTTGAATTGAACCATAAATTCCAGCAAAGCAAGGATTATGTCTGTTTTTGTTTCGCATTACAACCACAGCTACGAACGCAGCGCACAACGTATAGGAGATGCTCAACAAACACTTGACAACTAAACATGGGCAGCATGTAGAAATGCAGACGCATCCCAGGCTGATACAGCCAGTAAGCAGCAGAGGCAGGATTTGAACTCAGACTCCAGAGCCTGAGCTCCTACTAACCTGTAGCCCATGGTCTCTTGTCTCTCTGGGCTGAGTGGTCTTTTGCATCAAAACATATCAAGGAACAAATAAGAGCAACTATCATTATCACCATAGTCTTATACAGACATTAAAAAGCAAAATGGGGATCCTCTATGGCCACTGAGGTATACTAAAGGCTCATTACAGAATAAACACTAGTGAACACAGAAGTACATTAGAGACATGAGAGAAAATTTAAAGAATATGAAACCATGCCCTATCTCTCTTCATGGTCTCTCTCCAGTTCCTATTTATATTGTTTCAAGTTCATTATTATTATTGCCATCATCATCATCATCATCATCATTATAACAACATTTAAAATCCAAGTGATGCTGGCCAGTGGAACATAAAGAATTCTCAGTTCTCCCAGAAACCTAGCAACAAGTGTTTTCCTATCTACCTCACAGGAGTGAAAGGGGAAAGTAAACGTACCCCCCTAAGCCACTGCCTGTCACATATAAGGATGCTGTTATTGTTAACATTTATTTTTATTAATATTTGTTCCACTGTGATTATTGGCAGCTAGAAGACCGAGCTTTGGGGTCAGTCAGACCTGGATTCTAATTCCAGCTCAGCCACTTGTTTCTGTGAAACACTGGCCAAGTTATGGAACCTCAACATGTTTCCTCAGCCATAAAATATGGATAATAATACGACATACTTCACAATATGTGCATAGCACAGAGGGGAAAAAATCCAGTCATGGTGCCTAATTTTATCAACTTCCTCATCAACATTACTTAGTTTAGCTGTGTGTAAAAAGAGTCTTGCCTTGAAACCTGATAGAATGGTGGAGTGACAGTAGAAAGGAAAGGAAATGAACATATTCCAGAGATATTCAGAAGATAAAATAGAATAACACACTGATAGAATGGGGGGGGTGAGGCAGGGGTGGGGATAGAGGCAGGGCAGACATGGTGAGGACAAGGCAGATACCCCGAATGGTTCTTAGGTTTGCGGTATGTGTGAACAGATGGATGGAGGCACCATCTATTAACCTAGGAATTCATTCTTCAAAATACTTTGACACAAAATACTTAGAAACTTTGCTAGGAGATGAGGAGACAACCACCTGTGAGTGCATACAGCTCAGAGGAAAACTCTGGGCAGGTCACTGTGGCTTGTGGAAAAGAAGAGAGAAGAGGGCCTAAGCACTGAATAAAGGGAAAGACAATTCATTGTTAATATGAGAAATGCATGAACGAAGCAATCACAGAATTCCACAAGCCAAGAGCCAGGCATTTTCTTCCAGGACCAAGACCTCCCATATAGCTAAATGACCCTGTACATCAAACCAACTTATATCCACTTTAGAATTCTATCAGCTGCACAAAATCAGTTGTGTAATATTGTTAACTCCCTCCTCCCCAAACCCCACCTAAAAATGCTAACAAAGTGCAAGGGGATGATTAAGGGCAATCCTGGAATTTCCTTACAGAAACATTTATAAGAGTAAATGGCCCATCAATTTTTCTAGTGTTCCTCAAACATTCCAAAACTCCAAAATAACAAAAGAGAATGATCCTAGGGTCCTAGCAGGGTACAATCTTAAGCTGATGTCTACAAATGAAAACAATTTATGAGGCTTAGTCTAGTACTTTAAAAATGCATGCAACTCGTGCATGTGGTGGCATAATATAACTGGGTTGCTTTTAATACATATATGTGCACTTTTAATTCCCACAAATATTGAATCAAAAGTGATGTGCTATGAATGTGCCTCAATTAGCCTGTGACTTTGGGGATGCCCTTGTCCAGAGCTTTCCAAGCAGTGTGGAACTCATTATCTAAGTTGAGAACCTTGAAATTAATCTGAGATGGACTAGGGAGGTTTTTCCTTGGAGCAGGCACTAGAGTCATGACCTCTGGAAGTCACTCTTCATTCCTCCAAATCCTATAATATATATTAATAATAATATTAATATTAAAATCACATAGTGGTTTTTAAATTCATTTACAGGAGAAGTGGGTGCTATGGTACATGGTGCTATGGTAGGTACAGAGGTACAATGGGGAGGAGGATACTGAGACATTCAGAGAGGTGAAGTTCATTCCCAAAAAGTCAATAGCCCATGACTGCTGGAACCCTAATCAGAATCCAGACAGTCCTTGTCCATGACAACTACTAAAATCCTCAGCAGCATAGTCCCATTTCCACTCTGACTGATGGTTCATATCTGTTGGTAATCAAAAATAAAAACTAAACAGAAAACGAGGGGGAAAAAAGCTTTTTCTTCCCATAACATAATTTTATTTAACTGAAAAAACATCAGTGTGCAAATTGGACATTTTTGGTACATAAAGTCAAGTGTTACTAATTAAGTAAATGAGTGATGAATCATAATATCAACACTAGTCATTAAACAAAATTGCATTTAAATTAGATTTACCAGATAGTTTACAGTACAAAAAGTATAATGAGCCAACTTTAAAGAAATCTTCTAATAATTTTACTCTAAAAGCCTATATGACAATGGATTCTCTTGTATTACTTTAAAAGATGAATACAAACAGAACTTGGGAGAGTAAAGTCTGTGATGCTTTCTGTCCCTCTCAACATTTCTATAGAGGGGCAAAATCTTTTAAGCAATATGACACATGATCTAATTCACCCAAGAGAGGTCACCTTGCTTGAGGGGCTGGTGCCTTCTGTCTAAATTCAGTTTACTCAATGAAATGTACCACGGAATGGAAATGGGGTAGATTCATCCTGTCCCTAAAATTCCTATGTTAACTAAAATCACCTTACTTTTGTAGAAAATGAGCCATGAGATACAAAGCCAGAAATTGATTTGCAAGAGTGAGTACATAGCCTGAAAAAAGAGTGTCTGTATGTTTTATAATAAAAAGTCCCCGGACAGCCCTGGATGTCACACAGAGATATAAGAGGGCATTAAGAATGTAAATGGGGACATACAAAACCATACAAAAAGACTGAATGCACTGTCACTAAAATAGACCCTTATTCTTCTACAAACATACACACTGAGTGTCAGTTTTATCTGATGGTAGTTGTGAGGTGACCTCAGTGAAATGTCATCTGCTGTGAGCTCGTGTCCTTGACCTACTGGGTAGGTCCTCACTCCCCAGTGCAGCTCCCTATTCTTGCCTGCCTAGCACTTTTCAAAAGCCCTAATCATTTGCTCTTCATCTTCCCACTTGCTAATTGTCTAGGACTCCTTTCTAGCAGGTTCTTGGCAGAATCCCCAGTGCCTAGCTCAGTGCCTGGCATCAGTCAGGAGATTCTACAATACATTTGCTGAAAGAACGAACAAAGCTCGGAATGGCCAGCAGGACGCAATACTCCTCTGCATTCATTTTTACAAATGAGATTTGATTTCATTTCATTACATACTTTTATTTACTGGCATTTTCTGAAATTACTCTGGGTTCTCATTAGTACGGAGAAACTGATTCTATCTTTGGGGAGGAGGAGGAGAAAACTTCCAGTCACTTGTTCCAAAGGTCTTTCAAAATGATGTTGTAGTATAATTTGGTTTGAAAGCAAGGTTCAACATTTTATTACCTCCAAATTTATTCAGAAAAGCTGAAGGCCCATGATAAGGCTCATTAAGTCGCTGAAAGACCTATCTTCACATGCCTTTCACACAAAAGGTCTCAACTTAATGCCAGGTAATTACTGTTCATTTTCCCCTGGTTATTTCTATTTCCTGAAAATTCCCAGGGAAGTTGGCCTCAGTGGACACTCCCTGCAGTCTGAGACGTGAGCACAGTAAGAAAGACCCATGTTTACCGGAGGATCTTTTCGAGTTGCAACTAAGGAAAGACAATTCTGACTCTAGGGCCTGGAATTTAAACTTAGATCATCATCCTCTTTCCAGAATCAAAGCCAAGCGAGACAAGTTCCTGGTGGCAGATAAACTGGCTGCTGTCTACATGTTAAATATATCACTTTTCACAGCACCTGTACCACACATAAAGGACTACTGTTATGGCCTCTGGCTCTAGATTACTTTGGCTCAACCCTCAACCACATCACTTTCCCATTTGTGACTTTGGGTCAGTGACATATTCACCATGTGTCAGTTCATAAATTAGGGCTTCTTATACCTACGGTAAGTTCGTTGAAATGAAAGGGAAAGTACATGCAATGATATCTTGCACATGTTAAGTGTTCAATAATGTTATTTATTTACTAATATTAATTAGTGTCACCATCACCATCATCTCTGATGTCCCATTTCCCAGCAGGATTTATCCCTGTTATTTATGATAAATTTGAGCCTAGTCCCAATGGATTCATTAATGGTACCGGAAGAAAACTCCACTGATTGTGAAACAACACAACAGAGGGTGAAGGCTGACAAGCGAAAACCTCCTGCTGAGCATCTTCATTTCAGTTTGGCAGGGCATAGTGGTATATAGCACCCTTAGGGCTCACTGAAGTCACCAGCCCCAAAACTACACCCGTTTTTATTTTTAATCAGCTGATGACTACAGTTCATCAGTCTCCACTACAGTGACCCTGACAGCAGCCTTCTCCTCCATTGGGCTCTCCTGACTTCAGCAGTGTCCGTGGATGACAAGCCAGGTCACTCATGAGAACACAGCCTCCTACAGACATCTCCAAGGCCTAGTGGACTTCTGGGAAGGGCAGAAAGTAGATACCAAAGTGAGCTCTCAGTAAACGCTGGCCACCATGATTGTTGCTGTTCTTGCCAAGAAAGGTACCCCATTTCCCAAAATACTTTCTTTATTCCTGCCTATAGCTCCACAAAGATTTTCTGATTAGATTTGGTGCTTTGGTCCTTTTTCACTCGAAGCACAATGGTGACAAATACAGACTGGATTCAGGGATCCTTGGACTTGAATCCCCACTCAGCCTCCTTTTTCACTGGTTATTCTACTTATGTATAAAGCTGGAGAAAGGAGATTATGAGTTCTGTGTGTTAGACAAATGAAAATCAGTAGAAACAATAAAATAATCTTCTACTTAGAGTAGAAAACAAGTCTCTTCATTTGTTTTCCAAAATCTCCAGGCTATTGAATTTGCCCTGGCCTCCACTCTTCCATTCTTCAAACTCGTGCACCTCTTCCCCCCTGCTTGTCACTGTTCTGGGCTGAGAACACGAATAGCTCTCTGGCACAAACATCTTCAGAGTTCTGCCCCAAACACAGAATCCTGTGAAAATTACACATAAACTTCCCAGTGAGGAGAAGCTAAGCAAGGCTGACTTCATTTATGTCCCCTGAGCTACAAGAAATGGTTAAGTATAGCCCCTAAGAGCATGAGCTCTCAACTCAAGTGACCTGGGTTCAATTCTTAGCTCTGTCACCCAGGGCATGTCACTTAATACTCAAAGCCTCAGTTCATTATGCAGAAATAAGGCTGATAATAGCATCCAGCTCAAAGGGCTGTTATAAGGTTTAAATGAGATTATTATGGGTTACTCCGTAAAACCCTTCGTATGGTATCAAACATATAAGAGATATTTAATAAACATTACTATATTTAGATGTGTTCTGGGTATGTGGATTGCAGAAGTCTATTTATATTAGAGGGTCACTACAAAAAGACATTGAAGACCAAGTTCTCCTGTGGAGCGAACATTACCATATTCAGAATTTTAACCTCAAAAGGGCTACAGAGACGTGTTCCTTCAAGAGCAAATCAGGACTCAGGCTAGAGGGTATATTCTCCCTCAGCTTTCTCAGCAAGCCAAGTCTGCCTAAAATGTAAGGAGACCTTTTTCATTTACAGAGATGTTTCTAGAAATAACCAGCCACTAGAAGGTCCTCAGGATTCACTCTCCAAAAGTGGCAGTTTTTAAACAATTTTTAAAGTTATAAGATGTTAGCATGGAACTTGCTAAGAAGAGAGCCAAACTGTATTAGAAGAAGCAGGAACAGATGGTAGGCACGGGGCAGGGTTTTCTTAACCTAATTCTTTCTGCTGCATCCCCTACATTATGCTTCTTTTACTGATGGTAGAAAGTGGATATTCTTAAGTCCAGGGAAAGAAAAAATATGTGAATCATATAGTACAGATAGGACCTAGTTTCTTCCTAAGGCACCAGACCATTCTTGCCAGGTTCACACTTCAGAGCATGGAAAACTATATGAACAGAAAAGTTAACAAAGCAGAATGTAAATAACAGTTCAAGCCAATGAAGAAGAGAAGTTGTATTTCCCCCTACACAACACACAACATAATACACAGACATATCAAGTGTGCGTTGGAGATGGCTATTGAAACAAAATAGGCTTGAGGATCAGAATGTTGTATTTGAAAACCCACTGGCATAACACTGGCCTAGGTATCAGAATGAGTTTGGCATTTAGAAGAGGCTGACATTCTCTGTGGTCCAGGACTTCCCATCACACTGACCAGGTAGAGGTTTTCTTTGAACGTTCCACGTCTCTTCAACCTCCATGGTCCCTATTTACCAGAGAGCAATTCGTACATATACATGGTAGTGTAGCACAAATGTTTCATAGCTGACTGGGGGTGGAGGAGATGATCTTAGGGTAGTGTCTGCCGCCATGGCAACACGTCCACCACGATTTGTTTCAGGCTAACACTGAGAGGGCTGAACAAGAAGATGAGAAGGGATGCTGTATAATCTGCTCCCACAAATAGGTATAAGTTGACTCCAGCAATGCCTAAACTGTGTTGTTGTTGTTTTAAAGATTTTTATTTATTTATTTATTTGGCAGAGAGAGAGAGAGAAATCACAAGTAGGCAGAGCAGCAGGCAGAGGGAGAGGGTAATGCAGGCTCCCAGCTGAGCAAAGAGCCCGATGAGGTACTCAATCCCAGGACCTTGAGATCACGACCTGAGCCGAACACAGATGCTTAACCGACTCAGCCACCCAGGTGCCCCAGCCTGTGTTAACTTAAGGGGATGAAAATGTCCCTGACAAATATCCTTTCAGGTCTATGTGGTTGCTGTAAAAGTGGTTTTCATATGGCTAATTGTGAGAGTTCAAGTATTACTTCTTTTAAGGACTAGAAACAGAAATATCATTTCTAATCCACTTTCTATCTGAATGAAATGCTAACTCTTATCATCCATCTGTGCAGTTCCTCTTGTAGTAAATGTGATTTTTTTAAAAAACTTTTCTCTTTTCAGTTCTACATCTGCTAGTGTTTTCCATTTGCCAGCTCCCAACATGTCCCCAATTACTTCTTTTTTATTTTATAGCCGACATGCTGATGTTTCATCAGTGACGACCGCTGAGTTCCACGGAGCACTAACAGTCTGCGGGGTTCATAATTCACTAAGTACACCAAACACTTTTTTGCCCAAAGAATATTGTTTAATATAAATACATAAATACAGTGTGAGGTTAATGTAGTACAAAAGAAAGGTTTTTCCCTTGGAATTGTCAAAAAAGGTGAAAAACAAAACAAAAACAAAAACCATGATTCATGGAAGGCTGATTTATACACAGGAACAAGAAGTCGCTTGCATTTAAAAAGTATGATTTCAATTGGCTTTTTTTTCTAACTGAACAAAAAGCAAAAAATTAATACATTTGAAAACATGAATAGGTTGGTATTTTAACCTATTCAGTCAAAATATTTTTATTGCAAGGAAAGGAAGTGGAGGTTCATAAGGCATATGAAAACTTGAAAAGTTAGGATACAATAGACCTCCAAAATTATTGCTAAAATCATTTTGACTAACAAGCAAAGTAAAAGCAAGAATCAAGGAAAAAATTGTGTTTGTTTTTAATTCTACTTTTCTTATAAATATGTGATCATCCCCCCAAAAAAAATTCCTGAATAACCTAAGGATGAACAAGAAATTTCCAAGCAGGTAGGAGGAACCCAAAAGTAAATGCCCCTAAAACACAGAAAAGCAAACTACTCAACTCTAGTAGTCACTTAAAAATGAATATTGTTTCCCCAAGTTTTATCAAATCAGTTTTTTTTAATCAGTTTTATAAAAATTGGCAAACAACTATCTTTTCTTCAAGATGTGAACAGTGAAACAATCAGGTTTAAAATGTCTAAATCAAGTTTTATTTTAGCCCAGAATTGTAGGTGAAAGGGGAGGATGGTAGAGCATCAGGATTTTCTGGCGTGGTGGGGTGCAGAGTGGGGGAATGGATGGGAGGACGGATAATCTTCGAAGGACATTTTTAAGACAACAGCAATATTTAATATCTATGCAACATCAAGCAATGGGGTAAGCCTCCAACATACGCAATCTTCTCAAGTCCCCACAACACAATGAAGTATTACGAATCCCATGTTACAGATGCAGTAAGTGGGCAGAGAGTTCCTACCCTGAACAGGAATTCCCCCAACAAGACCAAAATCCAAGCTTAGCCATGTCCTACCTCCACTAGGGGAGAGCTGGGGGTGAGGCACGTGTGCTTAGAGGCACCTGCCACCAGCTTCCTTATTGCAGCCTCTAATTTCCAATCAGTCTTAGCAACCACCACCTCGCCACCTCTAAAAATATTTTAAAAAGACACTACTTCTGCAGGAGAGGCCCTAAGGCCAAATGGCTGCTCCCCCACTCTTAGTTCACCCCAGGTAGTTCATCCGCCACAGCATCACAATGAGTACGTGGCAGAGCTAAAATTCCAATCCAATTATGTCTGACTCCAGAGGAGCAAAAATTTTAACATTCCAGGCCAAATGTATTTTGCTTCTGACAAGAGAAACAATAGTAGTGATTATAACAAGCTTTCAAATCTATGTATGTACTCGGGAAAAAAATAAAAATACGTCATTATCTCCAGTCCCTCCTATGCCTACCCTGTGGTTTTCAGCAACTATAACTATCTGCATATTTCCTTGCACGTGGCCCTTCCTCCAAGATCAGAAGTCTTTCAAACTCTTGCCTCAGAATAAGTTTCCCCATTTTGGGTAGAGACATGTCAAACCCATCCTCTAATCCAGTGGCTCTCCAAGTGTGGCCCCCCAGAATAGCAGCATCAGCATCACTGGGGAGTTTGTCAGAAATGCAAATGTTCAGGTCCTACCCCAGACCTACTGAATCAGAAATTCTGGGAATGAGGCTCAGATCTGTGTTTTAACAAGCCTACCAGGTGCCTCTGATGCCACTGAGGTTTGAAAACCACAGTGGCTTGAGAAATCTGTGCGAAAGTTTCCCTGGCCCCGTGGGAGTAGCAGCTGAGCAGTCCTGCCTTCATCCCCTGCTCACAGCTAAGCTCACAAAGCAGGGATAGACAAGTATTCTGCAGGGAGGCCTTCTGCTCTCAATCCCAGACTAAGTCAGGCACCCCGTTCTCTGAGCTCCCACACCACAAGTGTAGCACTGCATAATTAGACATTTATGCTGAATGTCAGCTTCCCCAACCAAACAGTGAGCTCCAGAAGGCCCATTGTATCTCCAGGACTCAGGCTATGGTTTGGCATATAGTAAACCCTCAATAAGTACTTTATGAATGGGTAAATCATTAAGGTTCATAATGCTTAAAGAACATATATGACATAGACAAGTCCCATAGCTACATTTTCACACATTCTTCAGTCAAATATTTATCAAGCATCTCATTCCATCAGACACCATTCCAGGCACTAGGATCCAGCAAAGAACAAGACAGAAAACAAAACCCAAAACAAAGAACTTGTCTTCCTGCCTTCTGGGTCTTATTTCTAGTTGAGGAAGACAGAAAATAAAACAAACTAAACTAAACTAGTAAAACATACAGCATGTTAGATGGTGATAAATGCTATAGGAAGGGAGCTGGGTAGTCCCAGAGTGGGCAGTAAGAGAGGCTACAGCTTGAACGGAATGGTCAGAGTAGACCTTGGAAGAGTCTTCGCAAGTAAAGATCTCAAGAAGGTGAAGGAACAACCATGACCCTCCAGGTACCTGCGAACACACATAATGGGCTGAAGGAACACTAGGACAAAGCACCCCCAGGAGACTGGAAGAACAGATGAGAGCGTGGGATGGAGCAACCAAGGAGAAAACAGGAGATGAGGCCAGAGAACCACAATGGGGTGGAGGCAAGGCAGATGACGCAGGACCTTACAGACCACTGTGATGACTGTGGTCTCTTCTCTGAGGGGAATGGGAAGGTTGTGAGCAGAGGAGTGACCTTGTCTGACTTGTGCTACAATGGAATCAGCCAGCCTCTGCGTTGAGTGTCAACTGATGGGGCAAGGGAAGAAGCAAGGGAAGTCCAGTTAGGAGTCCACCACAGTAATGCGAGGTGGTGGCAGCTTGGCTCCATGTGGCAGCACAGGAATGCAAGGAGCAGATGCATACTGGGTAAAAGCCTAGATACTGCCATGGCCACCATTATTTTGTTCTGCCACTTAACTGTTTCACATGACACAGCGAAAAGTCCCAGAAAAAATATATTACCTAAGAGACCTGGATCGGTGAGATGAGCATCTTGAACTCTTAAGCAGCAAAGAAAATATAAAGTTAGTAGGTATGTGGAATGTCAGAAAGACATATCTGCAATAATCACAATACACAATGGATGGGTTACCTAAAAGTATGAGTAGAGAATGGAGCCCCCTGACAGTTCTGTCTCTCACAATTAAATGTTAAGCTTTCTTAAGGATACCTCTTTATATTTACCACCTTGCTGTACACATAGAAGATACGCTAAATGTCCATTGGTGGTTGATTTTTAAAGAAGCTTTGGTAACAAGAAATATTATATGGTTTCATTTACTTGTGGAGCATAAGGAGTAACACGGAGGACATTGAGAGATGGAGAGAAGTGTTGGGGGAAACCAGAGGGGAAGACGAAGCATGAGAGAATGTGGACTCTGAGAAACAAACTGAGGGGAGGGGTTTGGGTGAGCCTGGTGGTGGATATTAAGGAGGGCACATATTGCATGGAACACTGGGTAAGGTGCATAAACAATGAATCTTGGAACACTGAAAAAAAAATAAAATAAAATTACCCAAAAAATGGATAAAAAATAAATAAAGACTATGATCACATACTATATTTTACATTCACTCATTCTGGTGTTTTCTGAACACTTCTTAGGAAGAAGGCACTAAACCAGATTCACAAGGTTCATATTGTTAATTTCTTAAACCTGAAGAGAAAAACCAGTAAGCCAAAATTTTTAATGCAAGGACATGATGAACAAAATTGGCAAAATTAGAAAAGAAAACAGAATAAATGCCACTGACAAAGATCACGCAAGACCTATTTGTTCAATGTGAGATTCACAGAGGACAGTGTAAGGCCAGGGAATAAATGGAAAACCAGCAATTTTGAAGTGAAACAGTCATGCTTCTAATCCTGGTTCTGCCAATTACTCTCTGGGTGACTGAGCACATTCTTCACACCCTTGATCCTCTATTCCTTCAATGATAATAAAAGATAAAAGTAAATATCTCTTAAACATGTCAGGAGGGTAAGTTAAATTCCACAATTCAAGGTAGAGAGTAGGCATGCAATACAGGTTAGCATACTTCCTGAATTTCTTCATAGCGTAACCTGCAAAAACTTTTAAGCGGGAATGTTCCAGGAGCTTAAATATGCTTCCCGTGATTTCATGAGCTACATATGCCTCAGGAGGCTGTCCCATTCACATGGGTCATAGGTGGGCCTGTCCTTATCGGGTGCGCTCTTCCTGTGCCAAAAAGCTGAAAATCCCCAAAACAGCAGTTGCTATCACTTGAGGCCTCTTACATTTGTTGATTTCAAACCCCACCCCACCCCCCACCCCCGGCCCATACTACTGGGATTCCAACCAACATTTCAAGTTTGGGCAGAATAATAAAGTCTGTGGGCTCTCAAAAGGGAAATATTTATCTTGTGAAAAAAACAAGTGGTTTTTTTGTTTTTAATTGTCAGATGTTTATTCTGAGTGATTCAAGGCTATCTCCTACCTGTTTTCCTTCTTCTCCAATACTCAAATTGAACATCGTTGGAAAGGTTTGCTGGCATGCATGAGTACATACTCTAAACTCTCTTCCTACCTGAAATCTATTCCTACTTAGGAAAAATGCCATGCTCCAAAAACTGTGACCTCGAGAAATTCAAGGGTGCAAATGCCAGGTCAAGTGAGGCATTGATGAATTGTATATGTCGCGCCACACAAGCCGATCTGGTATTCCCTCAAACTTTACCACCCTTGACAATTGTGAATAAACAATATCCTTGAATCCAAAAAGATATCCTACAATCAAAGTTTGGATCTTGGAAAGCATCTGCCTCCTTTGTATTTCCTAGAAATGTTCTATGTGCTCACCTACAACATGGTGATTCCAATCTAAGAGACAGACGCAGAGGCAAACATTCAAGCCACGTGGTCCCTGAGTAAGAGGCTGTCAATTTTGAAATCACTGTATTTGTTCACTTTGAGAAGATTAGAAGGTGACTTGCGTTGTCTAAACACAAGCATGTTCTTTTCCAGCTTCGTCTTTGTCCTGGCTCTGTGCAACCTGAAATAATGGGAACGTGTGATAGCATGTGCGACTACTTGGTGACGGACTGCATGGAGATGAAGGAGCTCCAATGGACGAAGATTTCAGAGCGCATCTGAGCTCAGGAGTGAATGAGCCAGACTCTCCCAATGAAATAGTTCCACTCCAGAGGTAAAGCTCAAAGGGAAAGCTAAATTCACTTTTTTACACCACAGGGATCAATTTAGTCAATAACCATTCTGCTGCCTTAAAACCATCCACAAACATCTGGACACGAAAAAAAAAAAAATCCAAAAACAAAATCTTTGAAGCTTAGGGAACCTGCATAGAATCACTAGGGAAAAGACTTGAACTTTGGATATCACAGCTATTACGTGCCTATTCCCCTCCATTCATCAAGATGTTGCAAAAGTAATTAGGGTAATAAATATGAAAAATGTTATACTTTTTAGAAAACTAGTGTTTTGGATGTTTGGTAAATGATGTCTTGCTTCCCAATTTCCTCAGCAGCCTTGCATTCTTAATCATGCACTTATCTATTTAATCATCCAGAAAAATCTTATATCGTTACTTTTTCTCTTCTTGATTGCATGGTAATGCATGCTTGCTATAAAATATTCAAATGAAACAATATGACATAAAGGAGAGAGTCTCTGGAAATCCCAGAAACAGGTATATCTGTTAATCATTACATTCTAGGTCCTCTGTTAGAGGTGCATTGGAGTTGTCAAACCATCAGACAACACCTGTCCTCAAAAAGAAAAGTCTAGTAAAAGATCTGGTGACTATAAAATATAATCAAAATATGAAGCAATGCATGCCATAAGAAACAAATAAATGCTATGGAAGTCAGAGAACGAAGAAATTACTTCTTCGTAAAGTATGGCCAAGGAAAACTTCCTCCTCCTCTGCAGACAAGGATCTCTGTTTCCATCACTTCCTGTGACTCCACAAGTCAGTTCACTCAGGAGGCCTGCTGCTCTGTGCCAGACCTGCTAAACTAAGATCTAAGAGCTTTCATCCAAAATTCTGAATTCTAACTTCTGACCATTTCCCCAAAGATTCAGTGATTCTGAATTCCCAGCATAGCATCAAATAAGGCTAACCTGGAGGAAAGAAATCATTTGATCATTTACCACTTCTCATAATCATTGTTCACAGGAATCAGGGAAATTATAAAAACAGTAATGTGAAAAAAAGGGGAAATGTCAAATTGTCAAGTTTCCCCTATCCCTTTCCAAAAAAAAAAAGGACAAAATAAAGAAGGCCAAAGCTAAAAAGGCAGATAAGAGGCACCAACACAGGAGCACTCCACACACATTGCACACTTAATACACAAGAGCTAGACAGAGCTGTAAAGATGTAGGATAAAAGTGAGTTTGAAATACATCAAATCTGTGATTATGGAAAAATCCAAATTTATGGTAGATCTAGACAGGGAGATAGTTGAGTAAGGAAGAAAAGAATCAGGAGACAGGGTGCCGGGGTGGCTCAGTGGGTTAAGCCTCTGCCTTTGGCTCAGGTCATGATCTCAGGGTCCTGGAATCAAGCCCCGCTTCAGGCTCTCTGCTCAGCGGGGAGCCTGCCTCCCCCACTCTCTCTGCCTGCCTCTCTGCCTACTTGTGATCTTTCTCTGTCAAATAAATATATAAAATCTTTTAAAAAAAATAATCAGGAGACCAAGGGTCACAGAAAGCTGTATCTCTGATAAGCTAGGACATCCAGAATGAAATCCTTAATCTGGACATGATGATTCTCATCATTAAAATTAGTGATGCTGGTGCCATGTGCAACTAAACTGATACAGCATATCTGAAAGCATTTTACACAACATCACATAAAGCACTTTGTACACACTGGGTTTAGATAGTTGGCCTCAGTTCCACTGAAAGATCTGTAAATTCAGGACATACCTCTGGTTTTCCAAATGATCAGTCCCAAATTGCCACTTTCACTAACCTTTAGGAGTGCAAAGGGCTTAAATGACTCAATAAATAAAGATAACGCCTCCTTAAGGACAGGGACCATGTTATACCCACCGCGTTCCCGCAGCATCTACATGGCACCCAGCACAGACTAACTCCTCGGTACTTGGAAAGTTGAACTCATCTTCTTCCCACTCTATGTTCCTGTCCCTTAGCAATGACTAATTGTCTGTTGCACTGTGAGTGGACACAGCATCAGTAAGTTTCCGTCTCAGGGACAAAGTCAAACGGGAAGAAGGGCATTCCTGTAGCATCCATCTCTGGTTGTCATCGACACACTTCCCTTCCTGGGCACATCCACGTGAAGGCAAAAAGCAGGTTGTCTGTGCTGAAAGCCTCCCCAACACTAGCATGGCAAAACACTCACAGCCTTGTCCAGGAGAGGACAGCACGGGTGGATGCTGGACCCGAGAGGTGGCCCAGGCACCAAGCAGTCTTGGCAAGCTCAGAGAGCAGAAGTCCACTCTTGGCCCTTGACCACCACCATTTGCCTGTCATTTGTAAATACAGAGCAGAACACAAGCCCCACTCTGCCACGCACTTCACAGCAACATCCTGATAATTGTGAAACATAAAACAGATTTCTTTGTTAAATGGATTTAAGCCAGACCTGAAAAGAAAAAATTTTATAGGTCACTGGTGTCATACTGGTAAAGGGCTTTACACAACCCAGTCTTCTTTTCTCGGTATCTGAGCAGGATTAACAGAAGGACTGGCCAGCAGCTGCCCAAGATGCCAAGCAAGAACAGGTACTAAAGTATCTCCACAAAGTAACACACAGAAGAAAACAGCACTTGTCAGAACTTTCTTCAAGAAGGGAAGTGTGTTTAATTGTAAGAAATACTTTGATGAGACCATTAAGGCAAGAGTAGGGGTAGAATGTTCTAGAACAAAACAAGGTCCATACAATACCTTTATGTAGGGTCAATCAACAACCAAAGGCTTTCTTTTTGCTGAACTGACTGAGGAGGCCAGAATGCTACATCATCCTCCTTCTCGCAAGCAGCATTGATCAAATCTGATATGTCACTTGATTGCTGAAGAGACACCAAACAATCAGTCTGCTTAGGCCACCTACATGTCTTGACTAAACACTGCTTGGGATCACCAGTTCTTATAATTAGAAAAGGTCTGGCTTTTTTCTTTTGGCTCTCTTCCCATTCCCCAGTATCTCTGTCTCCTTTCCCCTGGGCACACATGGACAATTCAATTACACGTAATTACTGAACACCTCGGTATAGAGTAAGGAGCATGGCACAATCTTGATCGCAGAGGAGCACATGCACTAAACAACTAAGTTAATACAAGGCAAACGGATGAGAGTTCTATGAGAAAGTCTCACAGAAGACATGACATTTATGGACAGCCTACTAGGATCATAGGAGCTGACCAGGTGCAAGAGAATTGTAGAGGAACTCAAAGTTAATAAATGCATATACCAACACATGACAGCCTAAGAGGATACTGTGTCTTCAGCTATCTACAGAGTCTCTAGTGGCCACAAAACAGTCAGTGTGTTGTGGAATAGCAGGAGATGAGGCAAGAAACAAAGGTAGGAGCCAAAATTTAAAAAGTCTTTGGATGCCGTTCCAGAGGGCTGGGATTCTACCCTAGAAGCACTAGGGAGCTACCAATGGTTTTAAGCTAGAAGCAGGCAAACTATGTGGTCAGACTTCAGACTTGTGTCCAATAAAAGCATGCTTGCAGTAATGTGAAAATTAATGAATGGAAGTGGAGTGCCAGAGTGGAGGTGGGAATTACCATGGTTTAGGACAAGAATGGGAAATAGAACAATGAAGACACTTCACAGGCACTATCAATGGGACCTGTTGACTCTAGTGCACAGTAATAAAGAGGGAAGAGTCCCTCTCAATTAATTAATCCCTATTCATCCTTCAGATCTCAGATCAAATGTCACTCTTCCTAAAGGAAGCCGTGCAAATCCCAGGAATAAATTAGGTCCTTTCATGACATGCTCTCAAAGCACATTGGACTTTTCTTCCACAGCACTTATTTCAGTTTGTAATGCTCTATTTGCGGGATAAATCAAGTGAATGTCTATACCTGCTACTAGACTATGGGCCTTGTGAGGGTCAATTTTATTTTCCATGTATCTCAAGCAACTGGCACAGTGTCTGACTCATAGTAGGAACTCAGAAATTCTTTCTTGACAGCAAAGAGCAGGCAGGTAGGGATCATACAAAGGCTTCCGTACTGCAATACAGTGACGTGATGAGCCCAGGAACAAAGGCAGGGTATGCAACAGAAAGAAAAGATGAAAATGGGGAGATGAAAATGAATCCCAGCTTGAACATGGGGACTTGGAAACATCTGCAAGAATTTCAGATGGAGATTCCCAACAGCTTTGAACTCAGGAGAGTCCGTCTAGAGATTACAGATTCAGGAGTTATCCATATGGCTGAAGAGAGAGTCACTGATTTTCTGAGGTTATTACGTAACTCCAGAAAGGAGAGGATCAAAGATGGAACCCTTGAAAAAGCCAAACATAGAATCAGCTAAACAAGCCAACAAAAACACTTGGAAAGAAAAGTTTGAGAGCCGGGAGAAGGACCAGGAGATTTCCAAAGACCCAGTGAGACAGAGTTCAAGAAAGAAAAGATGTCTGACAAGGTCCTATACTGCCAAGGCATTGGGAGCTGATTAGCAGACCTAATAAAGCAGTGGGTTCTCTGATCAGGCAATCATGTCTACTTCCAAGGCAAAAGATCTCTGGACCTCCAAAGAAAGACTAAAAGAACAATAAAAGTTGAGAACAACATGGGTCAAGAGAAGAAGACTGAAAAACATGCAAGAGAAAGGGAATAATTCGTTCTCTCATTTAATTAGTTTTAAGCTCTTATTATGGGCCACACACTCTATATTGGAAGTGTAGCAGTAAACAAGATATGATGGTTTGTGGGCCCAGAAGATTTAGAGGGGACAGGATGAAGATCAAAGAGAAAGAGTCTGACCTTGAAAAGCCATGAGACCTCTCTTCCCTCTGGGCTAGAAAGGAAAGAGAAATGATCCAGGGCTAATAATTACAGATTAAAGAAATACCAAGGAGCAGGAAACTTCAAGGCCGTCGTGGGCTGAGTTTCCCTAAAGGCAGAACCTGAGGTGAGGGCTTGGGTGCAGAAGTTTATTTTGAAGATGATTTCAGCAAGTAGGGACAAAGGAATCCAGAAAAGCTAGGGAAGGATTAAAAACCAATGGAAGGGTATATTATCAAGTTTGCCACTGAGGGGAAGGGGTTTTATTTGGCCAGGACTTCCTAAGAATGCATCCAGAATTATGCACCTAAGAATGAAAATCTGGAGCATTTATTCACATGTTTAAATACCCAGGGGTTGACAGAGGCCCCTGAGGGGAGTTACTTCCCTAACACTTCCAGGCTCCTCTTTGGCCCAGGCCAGGAAGGCTCCCAGCCTGAGAAAGGGTCCTGGAAAGGAAGCAGAAGCAGGTGGTACAGGTGAGACAAGTGACTGGGACAAAACTGGTTACCACAGTTGCAACTGAAATCAGAGACGAGGGGCTGTGACAATAGCCACCAGGGGAATCAGCCACAAAGATGGTATTGGTAAGAACTACAAGGAAATGACAAATCTTTCAACCCAAGCTGAGTCAGGAGGGAAGGGATGCTGGACAACATGGCTTGGGTAACTATTCCAAGGTTTAAGCTTTCTGGCAATGAGTTTGGCCTCTTTATAAAGAGATGAACTTACGGGCTTATTAGTAGCTAAAAGTTGAGATAAAAAAGAAGGCTTTTCTTTCCCACAGGACAAGGGCCATGATATTAACTGTTGATATTTACTGAGTATTTATTATGGGGCAAGCACTTAGCAGCAGCATCAAATGAATTATCCCTGCAACCACTTATAGTAAGAACTGCTATTGTTCCCCTTTTACAAGTTAAGAAAGTGAGGCTAAGAGAGTTTTCTACATTTTTAAGATCTATGGACTAACAACCTATTTCAAGTCTGTGTGTCAACAACCCACACTTGCATACATGTGTCTAAACACAGATACACACACACACACACACACAGACACACACACACACCAGGTAAAATCAGATATGAGGATTTCCAGAGAATATGGTTTGGTTGGCTTCTCCACCCATTTCTCCATTATGTGGATAATGAAGCACTTAGAGTGAATCTTTAATTTTTTTTTTTTATATACACCAAATGATCAATATCTTTTCTACAACTATACAAGACTAGGAATGAAGGGGGCACCTGGGTGGCTCAGTGGGTTAAGCCTCTGCCTTCAGCTCAGGTCATGATCCCAGGGTCCTGGGATCGAGCCCCACATCGGACTCTCTGCTCAGCAGGGAGCCTGCCTCACCGCCCCCCCCCCCACCCACCGCCTGCCTCTCTGCCTACTTGTGATCTCTGCCTGTCAAATAAATAAATAAAAATCTTTTAAAATTTTTTTAAAAAAAGACTAGGAATGAAGAAAATGACTTTCAGATATAAAGACTGGAGTAAAAACAAACAGCAAAATACCACTCAGACTACAGAGCTGAAGTCAACAAAAAGCATCACAGAGGGGGAAAACTAAAGCAAGTAAAGATGTTTAAACTCATTACAGACCAAAATGTAAATCTGATTGCAAAATTATCTGCATCTTTAATCTGGAAGTTCATGATCATGTTGGAGGTAAGAGCCAAAATTTAATTTAAAGACCAATTTTGGCCAATCACCCCTATTTTCTTTAACAGAAGAGCAGGGAGGGAGAGAGAAATGACATCGCTGATATCCGCAGAAGGCCAGAGGAAGGGAAAGCAGATGTGCTCACATCACTGACACACTCGCGTCTGGCTTGTAGAGGCTGGTTAGGCAGTGCTGCCCTCCCTGGAATGGGCCTGGTTTATAATTAGTTTGGGCTGTGGAGGTCTGTATCATTAGAAAGATGACAACTGGACGCTTGCCACAATCAAGATAATGTTTCATAATCAAATTAACTCAGCTCAAGAGCTTGATTTGGATCCTGTTTATGGTTAACCATCAAATGGCTTTCATAGCATAAGATACAAAAAAGACACCAGGTAAGTAGCACAAGAACACAAGAAGCATGTGAAGACATGGCCATCTGTTAGCCATCGAGAACTCATGATGGGGTAGGGGCAAGGGGACAGTGAGAGCAGAAGGAAGGAATTAGAAAAATCCCTCAATCAATCCTCCAAGAACTGAACGCATTTTTCAGAAAATCATATTAAAACCACATGCTTTAAAGTGCATATGATCCCATACTTCAACAGAAGCATTCTATCAGATCCTGAGTTGTTCGAAAGCAGAAATCTTCAGGTCGTTTGTCTTTGCTGCACCAGAACCTTGTGCGTTGCCTGGAGCTGTGTGTGTACTCAGAAAACCTTGTGTCTGCAGCCTGCTGTTAAAATAATTAGGAAAGGCCAAATTAGAAACATAGAAAATCTTTTTGATCTACTGGAAAGTGAAAATCATACGTAGATTGTGACCATGTACAAAAATAGGCATGTTTGAGGACAACTACAATGTTGATAATGTACAAAGATGAAAACAGTAGTGTTGGATGTTGGAATTCTGTGTGTGGTGGTGTTTGTCCTAAGATTGCCTAATGTCATAATGTCATCTTTTCCATTTCAAAAGCTATCGATGTCTTCACATTGGAGGGAGAGAAGGTACCTGGTAGGCAGTGAAACACTGGCATACAGGATAAGCTTCAAACTCCATAGCTTTGCACTAAAGCTCCTTTGAGATCTGGTCCAGCCAAGAATGTCATTTGCATATCCTGTCCATCCTCCTTCCTTCTTCTCCATCACACTTAATTACTTATCCTTTTGAAATGCATCATAGGTCTCGCTTTCTATTTCGTCCATTCGTTCTTTCTTTTTCCCCTGCACATACCAGTCTCACTACCTGGAACACCTCCCACCCATTCTTCAAGAGCTAAATTCTATTCATTCTTCAAAAACAGCTCAAATATCCCCTAAGAAGGCATCCCTGATTCTCCACACCTGACACCAGTCTCATGTTGTTTGCCCCACATCTGTTTCTATAACAACTTAGGCTTACATCTCTCAGAAAGTTTGTCACACTGTGCTCCAATCACTGGTTTACCTGTCTTTCTCCACCACGAGCCTAGACACCACCTACAGATAATGTAAGGCTACCTTGGGCTACACAGGCCAATGGATGACCCATGGTCTTTTTTAACACACTGTGAAAGTGTGATCATTCCATCAAGACTTTTTGGTTGCAAGTAATAAACATCCACTGAAACTACTTTGTACGCAAAAAAAAGCGAATTTATTTATAAAGACACAAAGATACTTCTCAAAGCCCAACCTTGGAAAGTGCAGTCACTAAGGTCTAGACCCTGGAGCCAAAAAGCTTAGAGAATCAAGGCAGCTTGTCTCTTAATCGGTCTGATTATCCCCTCTTTGCACCCCCTCCCACCTCACAGTCATTTAACCTGCATCTCTCATCTCTCCATAGGCCCATTGTCTTTTCTCCCTCTCTCTCAGAATGACAGTTATACAGTGGCTGAAGGCATGAGTTCATGCTACCTGGATTCATGCCTGGCCTTGCCACTACCCAATAAATTAGTTAACCGCCCCCAGCAACTCAGTTTCCGCTTCTATAAAATGGGAATGAGAAGAAGACCTACTCCATAGGGATGCTATGAGGATTACTGAACTAATCTAAGAGATAAACCTTCCATAGCTCCCAAATTCACCTGCCTATCCAGTGTATCTGCAAATGTCTTAGTCCCAAAGCCACCTTCTGGGACAGACATTCTGACTGGCCCATCTTGAGTCAGCTATGCATCCTTTATCCACTCAGGGGTGGCCTTGGAAGCCAAGTTACACACTAAAACATGACGGCCAGGGCTCACCCTTGAAGGTGAGAGGGCAGTTCTAAAGAGAAAGTGGCCACGGGCTAAGCCGTTACCACAGACAGAAGCCTCTGCCCACGCAGCCATGGCTGTGGGCCTGCTTTGGATTATAGCTGGGGCTCCTTCACCTCACGGCCCTGCATGAGGCTCTCACTTAAAACACACAGCTGCATATCTGTCTGCAACGGCACCTAAGGGAGCTCCACACACCAGCACTTAATAAAGCTTTATGGTGATTATGGTGATACTGACAAGAATGACGGGGGCACCACAGGCCACACCACAGGCTGCTATTGCTTCTCTGCAGTTTGCTGCTGGGCCCTGTGGCTTGAAGTTGACGTCGGCACATCCTTCTAACTCGGCTACTGTGGCTCGAGTCTGGGGCCAACCCTCATCAGCTCCTAGCCGGCTGCTAGTTACGTAGATTTATACCCCACTAAATCTATTGTCACCTAAGGATTTCTTCCTTGCAGCCCGAGTTTAAAGAACCTAAGCACAGCATCTGATAACCAAAAGAGGAAAGGCCTCCAAAGACAAGTAACCATTTGATTCAAAGTGTTCTACTGCGGCTCTAGCATTCCCGAGTAGATGAGATTAACCTGGGAAACTGCATCTTTGAAATAGAAAGTTGCCACAGCCCTGGGCTCTAAACCTAGCCCATAAAGTCCCTCGGGCAGCTCTGTATCAAATTTTTGCTCTTCCAGTAAAATCTCTGCCACAAACAACTAGATTCGTAAACCAGTGTGTCTTCAAAGTCTCTTCACAACATGTTAGGTCATGCGGTTTTCAAAACAGCCCTGGTAGGTAGGTATGGCTGTCACCATGTCACAGAAGAAACTGAGGCTCAGAAGGCTTAAGACAGTTGCCTAAGATCATGCAAGCTGCAGGCAGTAGAGCTCTAATTAAACCCAACTCAGCCAGCTCCTTGCCCATGGTGCTACCTCTGTCACCTGCTTTCCTGATTTCAAAGCAAACACCTCTAAACTATGTGTGGACACATTTGAGAACTAGTGTTCCGTGGCAGTGTCAAGTAAGGTAAGCTGGGTGTCCACCCATCGAGAGGAGCTCATCAGATTCATATAATTAGCTTCCATTGAACATTCTATTGGCGGAAATGAAGCAGTAAACCTTATTTCTTTTACCACCAGCACCTCCATCATCGTCACACCCTCCCTGGACACCAGACACTGTGTCCCGTGCTCTACAGGCACTACCTCAGGTAAACCCTCACAGTGATGAGGTACTTTTATTACTCCCCATTTTACAAATTAAGAAACTGAGGCCCCCAAAGCCATTAGCCTTGCCCAAGGTCATATGGCAAGTAGCCAGATATTCGAAGCAAGAACTATCTCATTCCAGACTCCAAACCACCATTTTTTAGTGTTTAGAGAAGTCATTTCCAGGACTAGCATCAAGATCTCAACACAACTGCCTTTCATAAAAATATTCTGCCTTTGAATTTCTAGCTCTCACCAGTAAGTAAAATACACTAGAGTAACTGCCTCAAATCCTTTCTAGAAGCGGGCAGGAAAAGAAATACATAGCCAGGATTTCTCTTAAGAATTTGAACCAAATTAAAAAAAAAAAAAAAGAATTTGAATAACAGGGTATGCATATAAAAGACGTTTCAATAGATTTTGCTGTAGCATGAAGAACAACCTCACTTTCAAATGGTGAATCCCAGCTCATGTGTATGTGGCTTTCTAATCATTCAAGGAAGGCTGTGGTGCACATCACTTTAAGGAATGCTGGTACTTTAAGTGATTTGAAGAGCAAACGCAGCCTAAAATCAGTTGCCATCACTGAACACAATCCCTGGAAGGCCTGGAATTCACACTGGAAAATTCATCCAAAAAAAGACCCAGAGAATGGCATTGTTCACCCAGGGATCAAGGACAACCTGAATATTTAACTCATTACCGTCTATGAGGCTAAAGACCTTTAATGGCTACTTGTACAAGACAGAACGTAAATAAAAGACAATGACTGATGGCAGAGTGCAATGGTCAAGAGCACTTTGGGGACAGCCATCTCTGGGTGGGAGTCCCGACTTTGTCATTTACCAGCTCTGTAGTTTTGGGCAAGTTGCCTAAACATGCTAACTGGTTTGGTTGTCCATAAATTTGGATAAAAGCAGCACCTATTTGATGGGATTTCTGTGCTTAATAAACAACAGCTATTGAAATGATGATATTGGATGATGATGATGACGGCAACAAAGATGCTCATCTGCCTGCTTTTACTCCTGGCAAAATGAGTACATGGGAAATGGACAAGTTCAGCACAATAGCATATTCCTCTTTCTCTTTCCTGCTTTTGTTTGAAAATTCTTTGCTCTGTTAATCTCTGTTCAGACCCTGATTTCCTCTTGAGACTCCCTCTCCCACAGCTTCTGTTAGCAGAGAAAGGAATGTTTCTTCTCTTTCCAACTGGGTGTGGGCTAAGGAATTTGCTCCTTCTTGGCTGTCTCTGGTGCTACAAACCCTCAAAGTGAATGATCTTGACTTAAGCTGACTCTCCTCTTTATATATTATTATAATCAGTGATAGCTGGCTTGGTTTGCAAATTTTCACAACAAGGGCCCAAAATATAAGGCCCACTGACATTTGAAAAGTGTTACTGATTGGGGCCTCTGGCTGGCTCAATCTGGAGAGCATGCAACTCTAGATCTTGGGGTTGTGAGTTTAAGTCCCCCATTAGGTGTGGAGATTACTGAAAAATAAATAAACAAATAAAGTATTCACAACGTAAACACTGGAGCCATCCAGTTCAGTGCCATTACTACTTAGGTGACTATGGGGGACAGGGAGGGAAGGGAATGAGCATTCTGAAGACACCAACAGGATACCAGGCAGAGAACTGGAGCCTCAGATACAGTTGTAGGTCACTGAATACAGAATCCAAATTTAGGTGACATGAGTACGAGAAAATGTATAGAGTAAGTAAGGAGATAGTTTCTTTTACTATCCTTATCAAAGAATATCTAAAAGTTTGCAATAGCGGGTGAGGGTGTATATATAAGCAGCACTGAGCACACCATCCTCTCTGCCTGCTGCTACTAAGGATGTAAAAGAGGAAGGATAAAGAAAAGCTTTGATCATAATAAAAGGGAGGGGCAAGTTCCTGGAGGGCAGGGATCATCTGTGTCCTGGTAACCAAGGCATCCCCAGCACCTGGAACAGAGTCTGGGAAGTAGAAAGTATGCAAAGTGCGGGATGAGAGAATGCATGGATGCTCCCAGCTGCGACTAGAGTCAAAGCCCAAATACTCTGGTAGGTTTCACCGGTCTCCTTCTTTATTCATCTGAAAGAATGTCCTACCTTGCTGGTCATCACCACCATAGACAATAATGAAAACACAAGCTCATAACAAAATAATATTTTAAACATACATAGCATACTAGGTCATTAAAAATAGACTAGGGAGTATTTCACATTGAGACACTAGGGAACATCATTACTTTGAAATGTCACTTTCTGCTTTAATTAGTACGCTCTAATGATAAGTATATGTCATTCTAATGTAATGAAAGTCTTGAATGCTTATGGAATCTGGGTCACAGCCCTCTCTGGGAGATACACGAATGTACAAAGAACAAACAGAATGCGCGTGTTGATGTCAACCAGCTTAGTTACCTTTATTAATATAATTGCCAAAGTTTCAAGTTTTAAAATCTGAGGATAAATTTGTTCACCACACCAAGCACTCCCAGTACAGCAATCTGATCTTTCACGTCTCTCAAGACAGCCTAAGCTGTTTGAGGTAAGGGCCACATGAAATTCCCAGATCCTTGGAGGTCTCACTCAGAACAAGATCACCTGCTGAGGGGTATGTTTTGAATAAAGACAACCATAGCTCTGCTTGTTCCCAGGGAAGTTTATAAGGCTGCCTTTGCTTCCTTCCACCTACTAGGGGGCTTTATCCAAGGAGAATATGCAAACTCTTCAGAGCTTCAAAGACACAGGTAATGGACTTCTCCTTTTCAAAGAGAAGTCTTAGCTATTGCTCCTTTCATTCAGCAGTCAGAATATAAAAGAACCAGAGTGAAACAGACAAATACCTCTGATCTGCTTGTTGTGGCAGTATCAGATAAAGCAATTCCGCAGCCCAGAGAGATATCTGATTCTTTCATTTGAATGTCAATACCGAGCACCTCTCCCAGCCATTCCACCGGAAACAGGGACAACGTGTCTCAGAAAGAGAACGCAGAAGCTCTCCTGTGGATGTGGCTTCAAGTTCCTTTTTTTTTTTTTTTCGTACAGTTTCTGGCAAAAAAGTAAGAAAGAGAGAAAGAAAGAAAATCAAGGACTAATGTTCTCTGCTTCCTGTTCTCCAGACTCGTAGATCCACCAATCGAGTGACCCACCAGCTTTCTTAGGATTGTGATGGCAAGGTCGGTTCTCAAAAGCACTCAGGCAAGTTACCAAGCTTTTTACCAGCTCCCCCGCAACAGCCTGCTTGGTTACCCAGGGCCTCATTTCGCGGCAAATCTGCAACAGGAAGAGGAGAGGCGCTCAGCCGGCCCCACCGGCCCCACCCTGGGCTCTCATCTACTATTCAGGGTTCATGCACATAGGCTCATTCACGCAGCCGCAAAGACCCACCCACCCACCTCCTGAGCCTCGGCGCCTTCAGAAGCGCAAAGCAATTTCTCAGGGGGGAGTGAAAGCTTCACCTGCCTTTCACCGAAATGGCTCCCAGAGATATTATCTTAAAACGCTTTCTCTTAAAAAAAATTTTTTTTTTATTTTAAACTGAGAATTACATGCTGTGCTGAAATAGGATGGTGGTGGGTTCTGATTATATCTTTTTTCCCATTTCAGTTTTACTCTTCGGTATTGAAAATACCAGGTTGCTCTCTCCTGCTCTCCTTTTTCTCCCTGATTCTAAAAGTTTGATCTGCTGAGTCAAAAGGAGCGTTAGTATTAAACTTTCATCTTTTATCTGCCCCCTCCCCCAGCATCTAAGAACAATGGGATTATGCATCATTTCCCACTATGGATGTGTTCCTAAGAACTGCATGCTAAATAAATTAAGGCGAGTGGCGTTTTTGAACAGAACTCCAATCAATGAAATGGGAAAAAGATACCTAGGCTTCCTAACCCACGGCGATTACTTTTCCTCCTCTTTTATTTTTAATTTATTTATTTTAAGTAGACCCTGTGCCCAACCATGAGGCTTGAACTCATGACCCTGAGATTAAGAGTTGCAAGCTCTACCAACTGAGCCAGCCAGGAGCCACTACTTTTCTCCTCATTTAAAAAAATCAAATTATTGTACTGTGCTTCAGTACCTTATGGTGTGACAATATGAAAAGCTGTGCAATCATTAAAAATGATCCTTACAAAAATGACAATGAAAAATGAAAAACAATATTTGTAACATCTAAATCGCTTTCAAATGAAAAATTATGCCACAAAATTTCTGTAAATGAACTTTATTTCACTAGGAGTTTCTTAAAACATCCTATACCAAAAGGGGCGATCCAAATACATTAGAGTAATTGTTAACATTTAAAATTAGGCTGTTAAGAAATAATAAGTTGCTTTAAAAAAATACATTTAGGCTGTTGGTCTTTAAAGACCACATTTTAGGGGGAAGACTAGGTATCTGAGGCATAGCACACACAAAAAAGGCAAAATATTAACTACTTCATTGTCCAGAAGAGACAAATCCATAGACAGAGGATAGGTTTCCAGTTCCCGTCAATGGACTCATAAAGCATATGGCATTTGTGACTGGCTTCTCTCACTTAGCAAGTTTTCAAGAAAAATTCTTGTTGTACCATGTATCAATACTTCCTTTTTAAAAATGGAGTTAACATTCCATTGTATGGATATACCACATTTGTTTATCCATTCATTGTAGGTGGACATTTGGATTATTTCTACTTTTTGGCTATTATGAATAATGCTGTATGAACATTAACATACAAGGTTTTGTGTAGATATTTGTTTTCAGTTCTCTTGGGTATATACAAGAATTGCAAATGACCTCAGAGTAGAATTATGGGTCATATTATAACTCTATGTCTAACCTTTTGGGGAACTGGCAAACAGTTTTCCAACGTGGCTGTGTCATTTTACAATCCCACCAGCAATGTATGAAAGTTCCATTCTCTCCATATCCTCACCAAAACTTGCCATTGTTTTCTTTATGCTGGCTTTTCTGGTGCACATAAAGTGGTATTTCATTGTGGTTTTGATTTGGTTTGATTTCCCTAATGATGAATGTTGTTGGGGATCTTTTCGTGTGCTTATTAATCATTTGTATACCTTCTTTGGAAAAATGCTTCATCAGGCCCTTTGCCCATTTTTCAATCGGATTGTCTTTTATTATTGAGTTGTAAGAGTTTTTTATGCATTCACACAAAGTCCCTTATCAAATATATGACTTTCTCTCATCCGTGGATCATTTTTTCATTTGCTTGATGGTATCATCTGAAAAAAGTTTTAATTTCAATGAAGTCAAATTATTGACTTGTATTTTATCATCTGTGCTTTTGGTGTTATATCTAAGGACCCTAACCCAAGATCACAAAAATTAACTCTTACTATATCCTGGAAGATTTATAGTATTAGCTCTTACATTTATGTGTGTGTTGCATTTTGAGCTAAATGGTGTGAGGTGGAGGTCTAAATTCATTCTTTCGCATGTGTATATCCAGTTGTCCTGGCAATACTCCTTGAAAAGACTAATGTTTCCCCATTGAATTGTCTTGGCACTCGTCAAAAACCAAGTGGCCATATTTTGAAAGGGATTACATTGAGGATGTGGATCGTTTGGGGTAGTATTGGAATCTCATTGATGTTAACTTTTCTGATCCATAAACATGGGATGTCTTTCCATTTATCCTTTAACACTGTTCAACAATATTTTATAGTTTTTAGTGTACAAGTCTTGTACTTCTCATCTCATGTTTATTGCTATGTACTTCTTTGCTATTATAAGTGAGATTGTTTTCCTAATATCATCTGGAGATTGTTCATTGCTAGTATACAGAAATAAAATTGATTTTTGTATATTGATCTTGTATTTTGCCACATTGCTGAACTCATTTATTAGTTGTAATAGTTTTTTAGTGGATTTGCCAATGCACTTTTAACTTAAACTTTTAAATTATTTTGACCCCCACCATACTTCTAGACATCAGTGTATGCTACTATCATACAATACTTATCCTCAATATTGAGCAATTAAATCTTATCTGCTCCCAGCTCTCATGCAGCCTCTTCAATTAACCCCTCAGCCTGATGACCACTCTCCACAGGAAAGTGGAAAGAACAACATCAACAAGAAAAATTACTTCTTCCTTAATTCTATTTCTAGAGATTAGTAAAATCATTCAGAATAGTAAAATTAAACATGCTAAGCTACTAAAACTCTTCTGCCTAGCATTACCTTGCTAAAATGAAGTCAAGCAAAACGTAACCAAAGTGGATTTTGACATTTCATATTTTGTTGAATACTGCTAGGGTGCTGGCAATCACTGTCTCTTACATACAAATTAACAGCCTACCATCTGTCAAGTGTTGGGATAATCACAGGGTTTAGTGCACAATATGGTTATTAGAATATGACCTGACAAAAAGGAAAAGAACACAACCTAATTTGGACTATAAAATCTATGATCTCACTTGCAAATGACAGTTTGACAAGCTATTATTCTGCATTTTGGCTTCTACAGTAAAGGCAGTTTTATGCATACGTAATTCTATTAGTTATACAGGCAACAGCCTGTGGAAGATTGCTTTAAACTATAAAATCAATTTGGTCATACAGTATTTTTTAACTAATTCTTAGACAAATATTTGCACCATGAATAAGTGGGAATGCAATGATCTGAGCCTTCACATTTCTGAGTAAAGCGCCAATCATTTGGCAAAAATGTCTTTGTGATATTGTTGCCAGCGATTCCACAGAATTCTTCAGGGTATATGCAAAGAAAGGGCTGTAGAAACTTATTAAAACTATTCACGTGAACATACATCAAAGTCAAAAAGTTGACAGTTTTGAAAAGTGTAATATATGAAACACTTTGGCACGGAATTTACTTCATCCCCAACAGTGACATCTGCTAATGAGCATCATTAATATTGCCTACTTTTATTTATCCTAATGCCTCATGGGTGCTATCTTTATGTACATTCCTCTGTAACACCTTTTGTTTTCATCCAGGGGAAAAAAAAAAAAAACCCATACTGACAGCTGCCTCTAATAAAGAGGATTCCAACAAAACTCTTCTCTTCTGGTTACAGAGAGAGTATAGAGTACCAGGTTCTTTTTATAGCTGTTTTCTGCCTCTCAAAACAGCACATAAATGTGTAGTGTTCCTGAAGGTTATTTAAGGGTACACACATTGTGTCTAAAAACACATGCATAAGAGAGAAATGCATTAATTAAGTCTCAAGGCAAAATGTTCTGTTGAGGTGACAAAACAAAACAGATTTTTTAATATTAGCAATTATATTACCTGGGGAGCTTAAGTGAGATAATAACTATATAATACATTAAGCAACTCACAGTGCAAATTATGTTGCTTTGTTTTAGACTGCACATATTTCCCATTATTTTCACACTTGTTTCCTTTCGCGGTAGGGAAAAATGATGTATTTTTCTGTCATGTTGGCTCAATATAAGGTGAGTCAGAGTGCCAAGGCTCCTCCACAAAAGATCTTGGGATCCAATTTTAATATGCTGAAATATGAATTTTAAGAACAGTATGTGATGAATTGTAAGGCTGCACAATACCTCCAAATTTCCCAATACTAAGACCTTCATGGCTATTCTTTGAAGAGTAGAAAAAAATTTGATCAAAATTTGGAGAATTTTAAATATATAAAAGCATATAAAATATTATTTATATCCATGAGTTTAGAATGATTTATCTATGGCAGCAACCTTGCAAGTATAAGATAAGATCAGGGAACAGAAAAACATAAGCAAAAAGATAGGGAGAATCAGAGAAATTCACCATTCATTTACAGAAAAGCCAGTTCTTTTTTCCCTTTGGAAAAAAAAAAATTTTTTCAAAAAAAACCAGGTTCTTCCTTGCTAACTTTGCCTTTGTCACTTAGCTAGTATAATTATGATAGCTTTTTTTAATGTGAAGGCTATCTGTCATGGATGTGACTTCATAAATGAACAAAATGTGCCCTTTGGAAATTCTTCCCTCTCAGAAAGAATTATTCCCAAATTTGGAAATCCAGTCAAATCCAAGCATTAACTTTGTCAAAAAAGGACAGTGAAAGAGGGAAGTAAAGAGGGACAGAGGAGAGAAAAGCTGGGGGCAGGGAGTGGGGAGGGGAACCATGCCCGGTCAAAAGACAGGAAAAAAGTTAACCAAACTATTTATGTGATAAGACTATGAATAATTTAGTATCTTTGGACTTTTATTCATTTTTCCAGACAAACAACACTTTTTAATCAAAAGCAGCTTTATACATATTTTCTCTCCTCCATTCTTAATTTAGCATGATAATTTATATACAATAGAATATGCAAATCTTAAGTGTCCAGCTCCTTGACATCTTCACATGTATAAACCCAAGGATCCTCCACTCAAAACAAGACATAAATTTATTTCCAGAAAATTCCCTAGTGACCCTTTCCAGGCAATAGCTTCCCCAGCCTTCCATGTTTCTACCTTCTACTACCATTGATTCATAAGTCTGGTTCCTAAATTTTATATAAGTGGCATCATACAGTGTGTACTTTTTTGTTTGTGGCTTCTTTTGTCAACATAATGTTTTTGAAATGCACCCATAATGTTGTATATATCAGTTGTTCCCTTTTTTTCCTGAGTAGTATCCGTCATATGACTACACCACAATTTGTTTACTCACTCACCCACTCACAGACACCAGATTCTCTCACATTTTGGGTTATTATGAATAAACTGCTATGAACATCCTTGTGCAAGTCTTTTTTGTGGGCATATGCACTAATTTCTCTCAGATTAAATCTTACAAGGGAAATAGATGACATAATTTTTTTATTTTAAAGTGAGATCTAGTATTCTTTATGCCCATTGTATTTTAAACTAAAAGAAAGTATTTAAAAACCTGAACTTAACAGTTTCAACCTAAGAGAAGGGGAATACATAAAATTCAAAGCATAAATCTGTAAAAGTTTTATGCTCCCGGATGCAGAATTCAAACCAAGATAAAAGAATTATAAACCTCGCTGGGACCCTAGAAAAGTACTTGCTGCTCCTCCTTCTGGATCTTCATTGTCTCCAGTGGAAAGGTTTCCAAAGACAAGAAGTTTACCACAGGAACAGTATTTCATTTTTTAATTTTAACAACTAAAACTTCCCTCTAGCTAAAAGAATAATGGAGAAAGAAGTATAATCATAAAGTTAATAGTAATCCTTTCAAATAATTAAGATGCCAATATGTCAGGGCTGAAAGATCATCACCATTCAGGGAAAAAAGAGAGCCGAGAAACCACTTAAATGGGACCAGTGGATGCAGAGTCACAGACAGCATTTCCATGGCATCCAGCCCATGCTAGGGAAAAGATGGGTTTTCTCTAGGACAATGACAAGAACAATCTTGTTATCATGTAGCTAAGGATCACAGGTAGGATGGCTATAAATACTTTATCCTCCAGACTGAAAAAAAAAAAAAAATGGGAGATTGAAAGGAGGTGCTAAAAATAAATATTATTTAATTTTTTTAAAGATCTTATTTATTTATTTATTTTAGAGTCAGAGAGAGTACTAGCAGTGGGAAGAGGCACGGGGAGAGGAAGAGAAAGAATCCCAAACAGACTCCATGCTGAGCACCAGGAATCTATCTTACAACCCTGACATCATGACCTGAGTCAAAACCAAGAGTTGGAGGTCTAGCCAGATGAGCCACCCAGGTACCCCCACCCATACTTTTTGATTTCTTAAAATATTTACTTGCTCACTTACAAATTGGGTTTTATTATACTGGTAGACATTTAAAAAAATAGTCCTATTCCAAAATGGTTTCCAAAAATAAAATTATTTTTATTTAAATATGGTTGTGTGTGTGTGTGTGTGTGTGTGTGTGCGTGCACACATGAATGTTGTAAGGGAAGAAATACCCTCCTTTCCCCTTCTGCCTTCACTGGGTGTCTAACAGGGCTTAAGAATCAAACTTATGTGAGAGAGACTGACAGGAGAAAATAAAAACTTCAATAAATTATAAACTTTAGTGACTTGTTACATGTTCACAGCAGCATTTACAAGAGAATGAAGACCCAAAAAAGTGACCAGAGATGAAGCTTTTGTATCTTTTAGACAAAGAAACTATAAACTTGTGAAGAACTGATAAGACAAAGGGGTTTGGGCTATAGGTGATAAATGGTGAAGAGGTAACTAGGAAAATACGGCTTATGTATTAACGAAGTTGTGTGTTTGTTTGTTTTTGTTTTTTTAAAGATTTTACTTATTTATTTGACAGAGAGAGAGATCACAAGTAGGCAGAGAGGCAGGCAGGGGGGCGGGGGGAAGCAGGCTCCCTGCTGAGCAGAGAGCCCAATGTGGGCCTCGATCCTTGGACCCTGAGACCATGACCCAAGCTGAAGGCAGAGGCTTAACCCACTGAGCCACCCAGGCACCCAACAAGGTTTTTTAAATACAGCCTTCTTGCCCCTAAATTCCCTATAGATGATCATAAAGATCCTTCCACCCATCTCCCACAAGAAGTACCTTTCACAGCAAAGATTGATCTCCTGTTTTCAGGAGGATTAAGGAGGATCAGAGTATCTATCCTTCTTACACTGGCAATTTCTTAAAGTACTTTTAATTCAAAATAATCGATATACCAAAGTGGTATATTTTGGGGTGACAATCTGAACCCCTTCTATCTACATATTCAGGATGAATGCTAACCTAGACAAGATGCAGAGAAAAGTAATATAAACTGGGATTCTCCTAAGTAAACTAGGACTCTAGTCCTGACAATCTGGGTACTCTTATCTAGTCAGGTGTCACCTCCAACCCTCACCAAAGGACACACCAAGTTAACTATAAATGGAACCTAAGGGGCTAAGCTCCTTTTGTGCATTCAATAAGTGATTTTTGAAAGTCTTTGGTATGTTTGCCATTGCCCCAGTCGGGATACAATGGCATATGAGTCCAACCATCTCTAGACCTGTGGAATCTTCAATTTGCCAGAGAACAAGAACCAAGGAACAAGTTATTACAAGTATGTTGTAAAGAAGTAAAATGAGAGCCCTTTGAAAGCTTTTTTTTTTACAGTATTTTTTATAATTTTTTTATTTTCTTATAAACATATAATGTATTATTAGCCCCAGGGGTACAGGTCTGTGAATTGCCAGGTTTACACACTTCACAACATTTACCATACACATACTCTCCCCAATGTCTATAACTGCACCACCCTCTCCCTACCCTCCTCCCCCTGGCAACCCTCAGTTTGTTTTGTGAGATTAAGAGTCACTTATGGTTTGTCTCCCTCCCGATCCCATCTTGTTTCATTTATTCTTTTCCTACCCGCCCCAAACCCCCCACGTTGCATCTCCACTTCCTCATACCAGGGAGATCATATGATAGTTGTCTTTCTCTGATTAACTTATTTCGCTAAGCATAATACCCTCTAGTTCCATCCATGTCGTCGCAAATGGCAAGATTTCATTTCTTTTGATGGCTGCATAGTATTCCATTGTATATATATGCCACATCTTCTTTATCCATTCATCTGTTGATGGACATCTAGGTTCTTTCCATAGTTTGGCTATTGTGGACATGGCTGCTATAAACATTTGGGTGCACGTGCCCCTTCGGATCACTACGTTTGTATCTTTAGGGTAAATACCCAGTAGTGCAATTGCTGGGTCATAGGGTAGCTTTATTTTCAACTTTTTGAGGAACCTCCATACTGTTTTCCAGAGTGGCTGCACCAGCTTGCATTCCCACCAACAGTGTAGGAGGGTTCCCCTTTCTCCGCATCCTCACCAGCATCTGTCATTTGCTGACTTGTTAATTTTAGCCATTCTGACTGGTGGGAGGTGGTATCTCATTGTGGTTTTGATTTGTATTTCCCTGATGCCGAGTGATGTGGAGCACTTTTTCATGTGTCTGTTGGACATTTGGATGTCTTCTTTGCAGAAATGTCTGTTCATGTCCTCTGCCCATTTCTTGATTGGATTATTTGTTCTTTGGGTGTTGAGTTTGCTAAGCTTTTTATAGATTTTGGATTCTAGCCCTTTACCTTTGAAAGCTTTTATATGGTAGTTCTCAATGGGGTGGGCATTGTCCTCTAAGGTGATTTTTTTTTTTTTGGAATTGTGAGGGGCTACCTCACTGATGGCAAATTTGATTAGTACTTTCTGGAGGGCTCCAGAGATACTAGATGTTCTGTAACGTGCAAGACAGGCCCACACAATGAAAAATGGTCTCCTGTCCCTCATGACTTTCACATGTCCCACCACTCATGTCGGCAGGGAAAAAAAAAACAATATATGATTATCTTTTTTACATATTTTTTATACGTTTTTAGTTTTCACTGAATTTTTAAGGAATGAAACTAACAGGTAAACCAAAGGAAGACTGTAGTTCTTGTTCAACACTTTACCAATTGTTCACTATTTCAGAAAATCACATCACGGACAGCAGTGGGGCTTATGAGACTCAGCCTACCAATATAAAACACAATGGTATTAGTCTGCATTCATATCTGCCACATGCAAATGTGTAAGAGAAAAATAGGTTTAGCAGCAAATAGTATTAAGTTGGCCATGACCCGTGACACTCAGGGATATTCCAAAATGCATTAATTGAGAATATTTTTAAATATTTCATTTTATTGCCATAATATATACCTTTTAAAAGTTCTGTAGCACAATGATAAAAAATCTATATTGTCAAAATTACTGATTAAAATTATTTACTTACTTTGGATTTGCCTCTTGTTTCTCAGTCTTACACTGAAACTGTCCCTAGAGGTCTCCCACACAACTTCTTTATGACTTTTTATATTACTATTTCTTTTTCCAATCCATTTGCTATTCCCTGTTGCCTACTGAAGAGCTTTTTAAGAACTAGAGACCAAATATATGCCACAAGCTGAGGAAGGATTTCAATATTAGAGGTTTTCTTCTTGTGATTCTTCAATACCAGTCAGTCCCTCATCATAACAAAGGGAATTATTTTGCAAATACTTTTACAAATAAGTCCAACTAATTTCCAGGAAGGTCAGACTTGCTTATGGTCTCTACCTCAAAACTGTGTAGGGGCGCCTGGGTGGCTCAGTGGTTTAAGCCTCTGCCTTCAGCTCAGGTCATGATCTCACGGTCCTGGGATTGAGCCCCCCATGGCGCTCTCTGCTCAGCAGGGGGCCTGCTTCTTCCTCTCTTTCTCTCTGCCTGCCTCTCTACCTGCTTGTGATCTCTGTCTGTCAAATAAATAAAATCTTTAAAAAAAAATTGTGTAATTAATCTCAGCATATTAGCTTTACTTTAATTGTGATTATTTCCCTCTTTTTCTCATCAGATGTCATTATTTATCCCAAAACCAGTTTTTATTCTAGTGTCCCCATACCTCTCCTCTTTCATTTCTGTACTTCTTCCACAGAATGACTTCTAATCTTCTCTGAGATCCTATTTTACTCAGATCAAGTAGATAAAGCAATTGACTGATTCATTGTCTTCAAGTGGAGCTGTGCCTTGGCATTTACACCAAAATACTTTGTTTATTGTAACTCACTTCCCTTTTCTTTTTCCTTTATATTATTAGTTAAACTACTATATCAATTTTTAGAAGTATGTGGGGGGTAGGTAATATTATCAATGTATTTCATTTTATGATGTAAGAGAACATAAAATTCGTGTTATAAAAAGAAGGTACTCTATCTGATGAGATTAAAACAGTTGAGTCCCATCGAATTTGGAGTAGTGGCTGTGTCAGCTAAAACTCAGAGGATAGGGAAGAGTTAGCTAAGTAAAGAAGGGATCGGGGAGATAGGAAGAAAGGCCAAACCCTCAAAACCAGAATCCTCCTCTTATTAAAAAAAAAAAAAAAAAAAAAAAAAAACATCAAAAGAACAGACAGCAGATTACTTGAGCTGGAGAAATCGCTGCTAAAAGGTGGTGGATGAACCAATTAGGGTATGTTTTGTTGATAAAAAGGCTAACTTTTCCACTTTAATAAGTTCAAGTGCTTTAAGATGTATATTAGAAGAATACTAGTTTGCACATAGTCATGAAACAAAGTTTCCTTTTAAAATAAATTTAAACTTGGGGCGCCTGGGTGGCTCAGTGGGTTAAGGCCTCTGACTTCAGCTCGGGTCACAATCCCAAGGTCCTGGAATCAAGCCCCACATCGGGGTCTCCGCTCCACAGGGAACTTGTTTCCTCCTCTCTCTCTGCCTGCTTTTCTGCCTAGTTGTGATTTCTGTCAAATAAATAAAATATTTAAAAATAAATAGATAAATAAATAAAAATTTAAACTTAAGAAAAAATAAGCAAAATTTTCTCTTTTAGTAAATATTAGTATAGGTAGGGGTGCCTGATTAAGGGTCTGCCTCTTGATTTCAGCTCAGGTCATGTTCCCTGGATTGTGGGATAGAGCCCTGCATGAGGCTCCTCACTCAGCAGGAAGTTTGCTGGAAACTCTCTCTCTCTCTCTCCCTCTGCTCCTCCCCCGGCCACATAAATAAATAAATAAATATATAAATAAACAAATAAACAAACAAGCAAGCTTTAAAAAAAAAAGATGATTTTCACCTAAGTTTCAAAAAAAGAAAAAAAAATAGTACAGGTAGAGCAAGAATATGTAAAGATATGGCTCCTGAATCACTGAATTTGGGGATGCTCTAAACTATAACACAGAAGCAGGGGGGAGCAGAGAGGCTTTGAGATGAAATGGATGAAGGAAGCAAGGGCCAGGTCATGCAAAGTCCTGTAAGCTGCTGTAATGTTTTAGGTCTCCATCTTAGAAGCACTGGAAGGCCATTAAAGCATTTTAAAGAGAATAATGATGAGACCATATCTGTGCTTTCATAAGATCAGTATGGCATCAGCACATGATCAGAAATAGGTAGACCAGTGAGACAGCTGTTACAATTGTCTAAATAAAAGACCATGGTGACCTACACTCACGTGACAGCAACAGAGATGAAGGGAAATTTGAGATATAACATATATCCTGGAATCCAAGATGCCATAAACTGAAATACCATTTTTCAGAGAACATGAAGAAATATACTACTAAAGGAACATAACAATTGTAAGAAGTCATTATTCCAGAAACAATAAAATATGAAACATCTATCCTTCTTAGAATGGAGGAAATGCAAGTTTTAGAGGGTAGAAAATAGGATGTGGAGACTAATTATATGACTGATGATAATGACCAATAAACTGGCTTCACTTTTCAGCTTTTTGTCTTTAATTGACATGACAGATAATTTCAGTGATGCACATGGAGTCTAAAATTCAGAAGGTCAGTGGAAAAAATAAGAGCATAAATCCCTTCCCAGGTAAAGATATACTTGAGTAAGGCATGTTGGCTGGCCTACTAGCCTTCTAATATCAGAGGCCTAAAACTTGTACGTTGAAATTTGCTTTCAGGAATCAATGTTCACAGCACTCTGAAAGTCAAGGCCTCGTTGTGGCTATTATTATGAAGATGATGATTTATAGCCAGTGCCCATGGCCTAGGCCTCAAGGTTTGTTTACAATTTACAGTAAGAGGAGCCCAGCCTTAAATTATAGTTAACAACCCTTGAAGTTAAAAAAAACAAAAAACAAAAAAAGAATTATGTAAATACATAACTATCATCTTTTAAATTTATTGCTTAGGAAACAAGGGGAAAAAACATTTTACAACTATATATATCCCCAATGATCCAAGTTTAACTTCTGGAAACAAATATATTCTTTGACTCTGCTCCCATCATTAGTAAATTTCAATGACTCTATTCCTTTTGTGACTGCCTAACAATTTAAAAACCCCAAATCAACTGGCATTTAAAAAACTGAACAGGGTGCATTTTCTAGTTGGGGGAGGGTGTCACTATACTCACACGTAGCAGGTCAGTCTAGCACACCTGGTTATTCAAGAACACCGTTTCTCATTGGGCCCAAGCAAACCCCCCAGAACAAGAGGACGGTTTACACTAAATGAACCCAACATATTATTGGAGTAACAACTGACATTAAGAAGTATGCTACAGCTGCCAAGAGCAGTATCAGGGAGGATCCCTGGATGACAGACAATATGACAAAACAGAAGGAAGAAACTTCAGGATCAGAAGGGAGGGGGAAACCCCTCATACGACAATTTTAAAAATATATAAAGGGGAAATCATATTTAAAGTAAGCCTTTAAAAAAGCAGAGAAATCTTGTTATTTCCCCACTCTGCCTGCAGTAGCCTTCTGGTATTAGTGCTGCAATGCATTTGCTTCTCCATAATATTCTCAACACTAACAAGATCAGAGGAAATGATTTATTCCACCCCTCTCCTGCTACTTCTGAACGGCAATGGGTATCCTTGGGGACACAGGATTTCTGAATTGCTTTCGGCCATCTGATATTGCAGCTCTGCAGCCTTCCCTAGAATGAGCCAGAAAAATCAAAATAATTACATTAATGTTGGGAATCAAAGTTTATTGACTCTCCCTTGAGGTGGAAAACCAAAAAGCTGGTTACAAAAGTTGCCAGCTTATTTAATGATACCACTGCCTCCTCCCTGGTCTTGTCAAAACAGCTTTTGAAAGCATTTTCAAATAAAGCCACCTTTGGTGTGCTCTAATTCAATAGCTTACCTATTCTCTTTTAAATAAAAGCTAGCGCCCATCATCTACCCTTCCACAACCAGATCTCCTCAAAGGGAGGACGGGACAGGCCCTCTTCCCCTGCCAAGCCACTGCCAAAGGCAATTCTCCAGGGCAGTATCCCTGTCATCATTTCTGCTTCCCTCAGGAATGTTCTGCCTCATTGAATATTCTTCTAAGCCAATGAGAGAATCGTGCACTCGCCTCCCCAAGGTAGCAATCCACATTTATTATAGCATTCATGGCTGCTAATGAAACTTGAAGCAGCTGGTTTCTCTCATGTTCCAACAATCCTTTGCAACACCCAAGGTGAGGTGGGGTGGATCTCATATGCACACCCATTTCATACAGGAGTCCAGAGACACAAAGAGTAGGTGTCTTGCTGATCTGTGTACCATTCACAGGACAGAACTGAGGCCCTGGCAAAAAACAGGCTCAAAATAAAAGATTTCTTGAATTGGCCAAATTAAACTGAAGTAGATACTCAATTTTTGTTTTAATTAAAATGAACCGACCAGATGGAACCGAACTAAGAAAAATGTTAACTCCCTTTATGCCTGGTCAACATTTACCCCTTTTTCTTCTTTTTGTTTCCATGGTTTGGTTCTTGGTTTAGGTTTTGTTTGTTCTGTGGGGTTTTTTTGTCTTGTTTTTGTTTTTTACTTCTTTAAATGAAAATTCCCAAACATAATGAAAGACAAGTATAATGAACCTCCAAGTTTCCATCCACTCAGGGCCAACAGGAATGAAGATTTTCCCACATTTGCTTCATTTATCACCTCCTTTTTAAACTTATTAAAATATTTTAAAGCAAGGCCAAGACAGTGTATCATTTCACCGCTAATTTCTTTAATTGTTATGTTGTGCAGAAAGTAGTTAACACAGAAGGCCTGAGGCTGCTATCCTTAGAAAGGCTGGATGCAAATTTGACTCTTGACTGGCATCCGGAATCTTGGACTTCAGGAGGGTTCTTGTGACCCCCAGAACTGAGAAGGATGGCTCATTGTGCCTAAACTGTTTGTACAAATAATATAGTTTATGACAAACACCTGTTTTCCTTTTGGGAGGGCTATAGTTTTGGTACATATTAGGCAGAGCCACACTGACCAGCCCCCAATAAAAACCTTGGGCACCGAAGCTCTAGTGAGCCTCCCTGTTAGACGGCATGGCATCTGCGTTGTCACAGTTACATAGTCCCTGAGTGAGCCACCGGGAGCCAGTTCTTACAACCTTGTGCCTGGTACCCCCTGAGACTTCACTGCATATGCTTTTCCCTTTGCTGAGTTTGCTTCTTACCTTTCTGCTATAATAACTCACAGCCATGAGCACAACTACATACTAAGTTCTGAGCACTCCTAGCAAGTCATTGAACCTGGGGGTGGTCTCGGGACCCTGACCCTTTGCTTACCAACCAACTGAAACCTCACTTCTTCACAGAAACATCACTGACCCTGGAGATCTACCAAACTGGGAGAGAATGCTGTCCCACTTTCGTAACACCTTGAACTTCTCCTTCACAGCATTTATCAAAACTGTCCCCAAATAATGTTAAGAATAGGGGCACCTGGGTGGCTCAGTTAGTTAAGCTTCTGGCTCCTGATTCTGGATCAGGTCATGATCTCATGGGATTGAGCCCCATGTTGAGCTCCACACCCGCAGGGGGTCTCCTTAAGGATTCTCTCTCACCCTCTCCTTCTCCCCCTCCCCCTGCTCACTCTCTCTCTCAAATAAATAAGTATATCTTTGAAAAAATAACAGTGAGATCATTTATTTATGGTCTATCTAAGTACGGCCCAAGTACCTAAGATTCTAGAATGCAGGAACCCTATCTGTTTGGCTTGCCATGTATCCCTAGCAATGAGTATTGAAGACAAGAATTTTAAAAGAATCCAAGAGGATACCATACCTTCCTTCCAAGTACAGTTTGAGAGGTAGAGTTTCTACGATTTCCTCTGCATTTCACTCATTCATTCACTGAATACGACACTCTTACTGTACAATCCTTACCATGTCCCAGTTCAGATTAATATCTACTTCATTAAAATTCTTTTTTTTTAAAGATTTCATTTAGTTATTTGGCAGAGAGAGAGAGAGATCACAAGTGGGCAGAGCAGGCAGAAAGAGAGGGGGAAGCAGGCTCCCTGCTGAACAGAGAGCACAATGCAAGGCTCGATCCCAGGACCCTGAGATCATGACCTGAGCCGAAGGCAGAGGCTTAACCCACTAAGCCACCCAGGTGCCCCAATATCTACTTCATTATCATCATTTTATAGTTAGTGAGATCATCCCAACATTTCATCTTCTAGGTGAGGAGCCACAAATCTGCTCCTGTCGAGGCACTGGTGACTAATACATCTATTTGCAACACATTGTAGGACCCTCTTTTCCACCTCAGAATCCTCTAGAGTTTCTCATTCAAATGAAGACTCTTGAGATGATTTTGTCCACTAAAGTTTGAGAACCACTGCTCTGTGTCACTCTCAAAAGAAGAAGGGAAACTAAAAGTAAGAAACCCACAGAGATACAACTCTTCAGCTGAATTTTTTAAAAGATGAATGTATCGCAGGCTAAAATATGGTAGAGATTATGCTAAGCAAATCCCACTACTGAAACACCACATGACAACTGACCGAATAAACATATATTCCTTTAAAGAAAAGAAGTGAGCTGCCCATACACTGGGAGGGATACATCTAATATAGACACAGTCTGTCGTGTGCATTTAACTCATGTGCAGAAATGGGTCAAGTAGACGTTTTTCATGGTGGATGAAAATAAAATGTGATGGGATACACCTGGATGGAAATTAGCAAGATTTTAAAAACCTGTTTAGTTTGAGTATTCCCGTACCCTATCTCATCAAGCAAACTCATTAGGTATATATTAATACCTAAGAGAAACACATATCAACGTCAAAGTGCATCAGCAAAAGGCTGATAGGAACACACTGGTAGTTCAACTTGTGTTACAACTGCCTGTAGCAAAGGAGGAACCTTGGAGGGGACCCTGGGTGGCTCAGTCAATTAAGTCTTGGACTCTGGGTTTTGGCTCCGGTCATGATCTCACATGAGATGGAGCTCCAAGTAGGGCTCTGCACTGAGCATGGAGTCTGCTTGAGATTCTTTCCGGCCCCCGCTGCCCTCCTCCCACTTGCATGTGTGCACCCTCTCTTTAAAATAAAATAAATCAAATCTTTAAAAAAAAAAAAAAAAAAAGGAGGAGCCTTGGGGGCAGCTCCCAAAAGGGAAACTATCAGAACCTTCGTCTGGGCATTGAGGGATCAAAGAAGACTGGTGTTGGTCTAGAAGCAGGGACCACTCAGAAAAAGGCAGTGGTGGTCAGAAGAGAAGGACAGTCATTTTCTTTAGTCCCTTACAGGGTCACAGAATGGCTTTGTTTATGTCTTATTCTGGGCATTCTTTATGTTCCAGTTGCCGGCGGGGCTGTGTTTTACTTCCCCTCACGTGTACCAGAAAATGTGCATAAAAATCTTCATTGTAGCACCATGCATAACAGAGGAAAGGGAAAGGAAAAGAAAAAATCCGAAAGTCCATTGATGGAAGTATACGTAAAACATAAAATTAAAAGAAAAGAACAAGGAATGATGATCATGAGGTTAGTAGTTACCTCTTAGGAGGCAGAGACACAATAAAAAAGTCAAACATTTGGACGTGAATTATTGGTGCTGTTTCCTCCTTAGGTTTACGACTACATGTTATGTTGTGAAATAAGTAAATCAGAATGGGGTTAACGCCTGAGTCAAGGATGACGTTGTGCCATGAACTGAGGACTATAATTAATCTATCTCTGTGACCTGAGGTCCAAACTGTTTTCAAACAAAAAAATAACAATAATTACCCTCACCTATGTTTCCTTCTTGGGTGCACATTCTCTACCTAGCATTTTTTAGCCACAATACAGTTGGTGCCAGTTGCACTTATATAGCAGCAACGATAAACATGACTTTTTATTAAATGCAAATGTTACCACCAAGCAGAATCAACTATTGACTTTGTGCAACTTCTCATCAACAGAACCATCAATATGCCGAGCAAGGCACAGGATTTATTATCTAGGCACATCTTTCAGAGGGTTTCCTAAAACACAGCTAATTTCCATAATTGGTAACCAAATAAAACCATCGGCAGCCAAAAGAACACCAGTCTTTTCAGGGAACTATAAATTACACGGAGATGTCTAATTAAATGTACAGTGCTACGCTCACGCAGGCTCTTTGAAGAAGGCTGTCTTTCCTTCTCTACATTACAAATACTGTATCATCCTGGACATGAAGGCCAGAACACTTCACATGGCCACCGTTTTACCTTTCCATACTACTAATTGCTTTAGAAATGTCTTTATATTCCATGACATTTGGTTTTAAGGACATTTTTCCAAAATAGAAACACCAGGTCCAAGTTCACTACAGCAATAGTGTCTATAAGAACCAAAGGAATGGATGCCTTTTAGCAAATGAGAACACACAGTCAAATGACCCTTATTTTTAAAAAGCTCTATAAACTATGTCAGGGAGGGGACTCACATTGCCAGACACCATAAAACAACATACAATTAAACTCTAGCAGTCCATTAGATGACCCTTGTCAGCAGTTGCATTGAATGGATGGCTTAAAAGAAGTAGGTTGGGGGTTCCCAGGTGGCTCAGTTGGTTAAGCATCCAACTCTTGATCTCAGCTCAGGTTTTGATCTCAGGATTGTGAGTTCAAGCCCCAAGTTGGGCTCCACACCCCATACTGGGCTCCACACCCAATGTGGAGCCTACTTATAAGAAAAAGGGAAAAAAAGAAAAAGAAAAAAGGAGAAGTGGGTTGGGAGAAGCGTCATGATTAGCACACTGATACAGCATTGTCGGATATTTTAGACCCCAGTGCTATTGTCCAATACTATTACCACTACAGAGAGGAAAAAAACACAGGGTTTTTTTTAACAAATATCTGACTTCTCTCTACCTTTGGTCCAGCCCCCAGTTGCACTTTATTTTACTAATATTGCAAAAATAATTGTGTCTCTTCTGATGTAATCTGAAGTGATGTTATTGGAAATATGTAGGGCTAATGCTTTCATGAAACATCCAGTCCACTAAGAGAAACACTAAGGAAATTAGCCTGCCTCATTGTTGAAAACAGATGGGATATGTTAGGCTTGTGTTTGATGAGAACTACACATACAAGACAAATTATAAAAAGGCTCCCCTCCCTTCAGAGACAAAGTCCCACCCTGGGGTGTACAAATTAGCCAGTGGTACACAAACTGCCTTTCAGCCCTATCTACACCCCCAGAGGGGCACCTTTCATTTAGGGTACATAACATAGGCAACTTCAAGTGTGGTCTGGATATATCTCCCATGTTTCTTCCTTCTTCACTTGGTGTTTTCACTTCCCTATCCCCCCTTAAAATAATCCCATCAGATGAAGGGTTCCTGATGTACAACGAACATGAATGGATTTCAACAGATTCATCAACTCCCTGAGATTTGGGTGCAAAATGAGATGTCTGTGGGCACATGCCTACTTTTGTGAGATATTCCCAAAAACTCCGATGCCAGGTTAAAATGACTGTGTCTTGAGTTTCTGACATCAGGGAATGAAGGAAGGAGTAAGATGAAGAAGACACACCATCTGCCATCACTCCTGCATATTTTTCTTCCTAAATCACATTCAGCAGTTTATTCCAATCACCAGGCTTTTCATCCCTATAAAGAAAATGTTCAGACTTTAAATGGGCTAATGACTCACCTGGAGAACTGGAGAAACCTGCATGTTCCTGGTCCCCACCCCATCCCAGCCTCGAGGTTCAGACTTCAACAGTCCAGGATAGAGCCCAGGAATCTGCATTTTTGCAAGTGCCTCGTGCAATTCTGAGGCAGATGGTTGCAAAAATCAAGCTTTGAGAAACATGCCACAATCCACCATCAGGCAGGAATCATGCCCATGGGTTCATTTACTCAAGGGAAAGAAGAACAGTATTTGTTTCTTTGTAAAGATGAGACTTTGGAAGTCTGTGAGCCACAGGAAATTAGAAAACCCATTTGTTTGTTTGTTTGTTTGTTTGTTTTTAGCAATCACTATTACTTGACAGTTCCTGTAGCATGTTAAGATGGCTGTTACTGATGATTCTTATTACCTTTTCCTATGCAGTAAAACACAGGGGCATACCCCATAAGAGATGAGTATATTCTAAAACAATCCAGGAAAGAAAGTTAATGGCAGTCATGTCTGCTGGTTATTTGTGTAGACTGACTGCCATGAGCAACAGAGAAACACCTTTTTAAAAGTTACACTGTAGCTTTAAATTGGGTTAACTCAGTGTGTATAGCCATGAAATAAGTGGTTATAGAGATATAAAGGATAGAATACTTTTCTACATTCCTCTTTTGCCTTTTTATTTTCCCTATGGTCTTTTATGCTTTTCTCTTTGGAATGGATGAAGTTATAAAGTTGCCTTACATAAAAGCTTTGCTTGAAAGATTGGTAATCGTGCACTTTGCTACTGAATTGTCCAGTCTATTCATTCAATCTAAAAAAAGGTTCTTCTTTTTGTTCAGGATTATCTCCTTTGCAGAGTATAACAGAAATATCTGGGTATAAAATTGAGAAATTGTTCATAAATATTATGGAAAGCTTTTTGAGCTGTTTACTAGTAGAGGTATGATTTAGCAAACAGTAAGAATGCTTTTTTGGGTTGGGGACTTTTTACTTTTTTCTTTTAACTAAATCACCCATAGTTCAAAAAAAATGATACACATTTCACAGCACTTTCACCCATGATTACAGCAGAAGGAAACAAATTGCTATTTTTAAGAGACAGTTTTAATATCTCTTACTACATTTGGAAAAGAAAAAAATAGCAGCAGTGCTATCTCCAGTAGGTAACTTATTTATCTTGCCATTTTTTCAATTTAAAATCTTTGTGGTGAACCAGCCAATGAAATGCATTATTCCATTGATAGTCTTCTAGCAGGAACAAAACTAGAGACAGCATGCATTACTGAGAAGTCAGACATATTAACACTAATTCAAAAGAAAAAAAAAAAACTCTCTAGCTAGAGGTTAATAACAGAACTTGATGAAAACCAATGACATTTTTTATCAAACATTTATAAAATTGCAGTTTTAAACTCTGACCTGCTACAAATTGAATTAAAAGGTGCTGTTCTAATTCTGTCTCCTGGTACACTAAGGCATTGATATAGAAAACAGGGAGCCTGCACTGAACACACCCAGTTTACAATGTTAAAGGGAGTGTGATTCTTTCATTCTCTTAAACAACAAGGAAGCTCTTACCACATGGCTCCTAAGTGTGGTTGCCAATTAAGGAATTGTGGTAACTGCCAATGCTGGTTTAACATTTCAACAGAGTAAATCATCAATTTCAGCTCATCAGCACCCGTCATTCTCTCAATTGACCAAATGATTATCCTTCTATCAAGAGTTCACCTGCCACAACTGAAGGAAATTCTTTGTTACAAACCCTCTGGAGGCTGTGCCAGACTTCAACTTGGCAAAACTAGTTTGATTTTCAGGTTCACTGGAAAGGTGTCTGCCGTTGTTCTCAGAGGGGCTCTTGAATGAAGGTCAAATTCTACTGTCTTTTTCTGATTGCCTCTCTCAAATATTTTTTTTTTCTTGCTTTCTGCCATGAGAAAGAAGAAACTGTGCATGGGACACCTGTTAGACTTGTGTTTCAAGGAATTTAGTAAGGAGGGACCAGCTGGACAATTTACTCATCATGATGGGTCATTCTCAAGGTGGAGTATAAATGGTCTGGCAGTAAATGCTACCCCATACTTCTTTGGAGTGTCCAATAATTAAGCATTGGGCCTCTTCAGATCAAATCGAACTAGCTCTAAACCATAAATATATATTCATGATTTAAGGACCGCAGAGAAGGAGATTGTTCTTCAGTGGGTATCTATGCATTGTCTAGATTATAAAGGCGACCTCCTCCCAGGTATCAGGTTATCAGGTTCTGATTCTGAGAGCTATTTCTCAAGTCAATAAATTATAGATAAATGGTAGTAATGCAAGAGAATTCTTGTCTATAGACATGCAAATGCTGTCCAATCCACTGGAGCTTTAATTGACCCCCACCCATAAAAACCACTTCTGCCTCCATTGATACATTTGTTTCAGTGTTCTTGTTCTATAAATGTGTTCTTTTGATTTTCTTTATAAACTTGTTACGAAGACCTGACTGGTTTTCTCATCATGAGTTGAGTATAATCTTTAATACATACTCATTTTACATCACTATGAAAGTCATCAATTTGCCTCTTTTTGGAGAATTACCCTTTAATACACACATAAATCTTAGACTAGGGATCTCCAACTTAGAGTCCAATGCTGTTGGACTCTGCCATGCTCCTTCCATTTCTCTGCCCATGCCATTTCTCTGCCTTGGATTTTCTTCCCTGTCCCCTGCTCCAGCTTCCAGACCTACTTAATTCCTAATCTTCCTTCAGATTTTGGTTCAATCATTATTTCCATAAACAAGCTTCCCCTGACCATCCCTCCTCTCAGACAGGTTCAAAACTCCCTGTTTCATGCTCTCATTGCACCACGTACCTCTCCTTTGTTGCACTTAACACCATGGACACTTAGCGATCTGATTTTTCTTTTTTCTTTTTTTTTTTTTTAAGATTTACATATTTATTTGAGAGAAAGTGCATGCAAATGAGGGAATGAGGGAAGGGGTATAGGGAGAGAGAGAGGGAGAATCTCAAGCAGACTCCCCATCTAAGCGCAGAGCTCGACACGATTGAGATCCTGACCTGAGCCCAAATCAAGAGTCAGATACTTAACTGACTGAGACACCCAGGTGCCCCTAGATCTGATTTTTCTGACTAATGTCTGTTTTCTTACTAAAATTATGTTCTTGGTGGCAGGAACCATATCTGATTTTGTGCACCATTGTACCCCCAGCTCCAGCCAGGTACCTGGTACATAGAGGGCTCAAATGTAGGCAGCATTAACATTTGCTGCATGTATCAATGAAGCAAGAGATCCAGGGATCAGTGAATGGACAGAGCTATGAAGATTCCTTTTACAAATCAGAGGCTTTTGAGACCAAAGCGGACCCAAGAGAAAGAAAATGAGAGCCTCAAGTTTGAGGCAAGTGCCAATGATTTTGGAAGATCATGAAGGTCACCTGTTACAGGGTCCAATGGTACTCCTTCAGACTTTATGAGGGACCTAGATCAATATACAGTCTTCATGAAATTCCTCTCCCCTCCTCCAAAGGATTCTAAAATTCAAGAGAAGCTGGGTTTTCCCGGGCATTCTGAACCAGAACAAAGGCAAAGCATAAGAAGAAAACAGCTTGAGTCCTTTACAGAACAAGAACAATGGTATAGAGGAATGGTCCCTATGCTGGCAGTATCACAGGGAAATTCTAAGACATCACCTCAAACCTACTAAATCAGAAATTCTGGAAGAGAAGCTGGCCATCTGGGTATTAATAAGCCCCAGTGTTGAATCCGTTGTTGGTCAAAGTTAGAGAACTGCTAGCACAGAAATAATATGAGCCTCAAAGTCACCCAGACTCTGCTATCTCATAGTTGTGAGGCCCAGGACAAGATACTCACACTCTCTAAGCCTGAATTTACTTATCAGGATAATAATTACACAACCTATCTCATAAAATTGTTCTGAGAAGCAAGGTGACTGACAAAATATGGATACTAATAATAACTGCTATGTATTTCTCATGAATTCTATCCTCATCATCACCATGTCCAGACTCCTAAGGCCTGGAAACCCAGAGTAGGAAAAAACTGGGTAGTCCTTTTGCCTGGTACAATCAACAGAACTCGCATCAGACCCTTAGGGATGGGGTAGGAGAGATTCAAATTTGTGTACCATTGCTGCCTTCTAGCTGATATCACCATTTTTGTCAGTGATTCATAATAAAATTAAATTTACCTATTTATAACAAAGTAGGATGTACTTAAAGATAAAATAAAATACAATGAAATCTTGGGCGCCTGGGTGGCTCAGTGGGTTAAAGCCTCTGCCTTTGGCTCACGTCATGATCCCAGGGTCCTGGGTTCGAGCCCCGCATCGGGCTCTCTGATCAGCGGGGAGCCTGCTTCCCCTCCTCTCTCTCTGCCTGCCTCTCTGCCTACTTGTGATCTCTGTCTGTCAAATAAATAAATAAAATCTTTAAAAAAAATACAATGAAATCTTAAAAATAAAATAACTTGGCTGGATGCAGCGCTTAAGAGATTACACAACCATTCGGCACGCTAGTTGATCCGCACAGGCAACCTGAGAACTGTTCTTTCATTCAGACATGTTAGTGGATTACCCCAAGGTCACAATGTTGGTCCTTCCAAGTCATCTGAGGATCCAGAACTTGAACCCAGGTACTGTGATTCCAAATTCAGTGATATTTTTTTCCTCTCCTCACTGCCTATGCTTCTATTTTTGCTTATATTACTTTTCCAAGGAAACAGACACTCACCAGACACATTGTAGAATAAAATAAGCCTGACATTCTTTAGAGCACTTCTTGGACCCTGACATATGGTTCTTCTGGTTGTCTTTACTTATAAATTTCACATTTAAAGGAGCAGTTCATATTTTTTAAACTCCTTATTAGCAATAATTGGTCCCTTCAGATGTGTGTTATTTTTAATACAGACAATTATTTCATGCTGAACTTGAATCCATTGACACCAGCCTTTTGAAAACCCAATTTTCCAAATGTCCCCTGTAATACAGAAAGCTATGGAGCATCTTCCCTGTTCCTAAAATATGGTCACTTCCACAAATGTGACCCATTCATTCCGGCGATGAGTGTTCTCAGAGCACTTCCTCCTTGCCTGGCACTATGTGAAGAGGCGCTGGGCACACAGCAATGAACAGGACAGATGTGCTGCTTGCCATCCTGAGAGAGTCAGGGAATCATGCAATAAGCCAACAGATAAAGGAAGAGAGCTTCTGACTATAGTTAATGCCTCTGCAGAGGAGGCACAGGTAAGGTAAGGAAGTGGCCTGGAGAAGCCTGGGGCCGCAACTCCAGACGGGGTGGTCAGGTAAAGTCTCTCATCAGAACAAACACTTGACACTAAAGCTTATCTTGACACGGGGCACCTGGGTGGCTCAGTGGGTTAAAGCCTCTGCCTTCGGCTCAGGTCATGGTCTCAGGGTCCTGGGATTGAGCCCCCGTCGTCGGGCTCTCTGCTCGGCGGGGAGCCTGCTTCCTCCTCTCTCTCTGCCTGCTTCTCTGCCTATTTGTGATCTCTGTCAAATAAAATCTTTAAAAAAAAAAAAAAAAGCTTATCTTGACACAAAATAATTCAACATGAAAATCTAATACTCAGAAATAAGAGCTAACAGAATGGGTGAGTTAGGAAGAAAAACCCTAGGTTGAATCCTCATGTTAAAGCAATGGATTATCTGCTCTTTTTTTTTTTAATGATTTTTTTTTTTAGATTTTTTATTTCTTTATTTAACAGATCACAAGTAGGCAGAGAGGCAGGCAGGGGTGGGGGAACAGGCTCCCTGCCGAGCAGAGAGTCCGATGTGGGGCTTGATCCCAGGACCCTGAGATCATGACCTGAGCCGAAGGCAGAGGCTTAACCCACTGAGCCACCCAGGTGCCCCTGGATTATCTGCTTTAACATGAGGATTCAACCCAGGGTTTTTCTTCAGCGGATTCTCCTAATATAAACATATTTTATATTCCTACCCCTATTAAATTTAGCTTACATAACATTAATATAAATAGAAAAATTGGACCCTCTTTCCAAAAATTCAATTCACAATAAAATGAAATGGCAACAGTCAAAAATTAAATAATAACAACAACAACAATAATAATAATAGGTCAAGAGGTAGAAAGAAACAGAGGGGAGAAATACAACTGTTATTCAACTCTTTTTTAAGGTCCAGGTTGTGGTGCTACATCTTTTGATATAATTTGTTTAGTCCTAAAAACAATTCTGAGGTTAGGGAATATCACATTTTACAAAGAAAGAAACCTAACTTCAATGAGATGAGCTTATTTGCCCAAAGGTCTCTCAGCAGGGAAGCAACAGAACAGAAAATCTGCTAAAGCATAAGAGAAACATAAAAATCTGATCTCTATGTAGCAACTATATCCCACCCACTCTGCAAAGCAAGGGGGTCAGCAAACCAGGGCTCAAGGGCCAAATCTGAGCAGCCGTCTCTTTGTATGCCTGCACACTAAGAATGATATACACATTTTAAATCGGTTGAAAAAAATCCAGAAGAAGAATAGTTCATGACATGTTAAAGTTACACAGAAGTCAAATTTCAGTGCCCTAAATAAAAATTTCACTAGGACACAGCTACCATTCCACCATCTATGGCTGCTTTCACGCTACAAGGTGGAAAGAATCCACAGGGTCCCAAAGCCTGTAATACTTACTACCTAGTCCTTGAGTGAAAAGGGTTGCAAACTTGCAAGGCAGAGAAGAGAATTTACAGATATAAAAGTAACACACACCCTCGGAAATGTTGTTATGTTGTTTCAAATATGAGCGACAAAAACATATGCAAAAAAGGGCCATAAAATGCCTCTGAAAGAATTTTAACCTAATGGCAATTGCCTGGGGCATTACTTTCCCATTTTCACCTGGAGGTTTCATTTTACTGGCTGGCACTCTTGTCTGTCCTAGAGAGGAAGTCAGGAGTCAGTCTTCCAAAAGGGATTTAGCACATTTCAACCAAAGCAACAGCTGCGTTTCAGTTTGCATTCTCAGAAAGGAAGCATCACAATGTCTCCATTCCGCATTAGTTGGCTCAACTTCTGTCTTAGACAATAGCAGTTTAGTTCCAGGAATGGTTTCAAACTGTCTTTGTTGATTCCCAACTATACTGTCTCCTCTAAATATTTTCTGGTTCAAGTGAATATGCTCAATTATGAAAATGAATTTTATAAACAGTCCAATCTGGGTGGATAGTCAATTCACACCATGAAGTTCAATTTTCCCAGTACAGGGGAAAATATACTTTTTCTTTTCAATCTTCAGGCAACAAGGTTGAAGGCTAGAGGCTATGTACTAAGAAAATATCTCCAGTTTTTCCAACACTTTGTGGCAATATATAATGTGTTGGTCTCTATGCCTTCTTTGTCATTTACTTATGTATGGACACTCTCAAATTTGGGGTCATTTTGTGCTTTTCAAAGGTAAACTGCAAGTTAATAGTTAGGACATGTACCTTAAAGACAAAGATGGCCATCCTCTACAGCACACCCTTCAGGGCAGCACATTCTAGCCTAGTTCGCGGTCTTTGAGCTATTTTGCACTACCTAATTTAGGTAATGAATAGATATGTAAAGTCCATCCTGACAGTGATTTCAATTGACTTCCTTCCACACAGAAAAAAAAGGTTTTGTCTCAATTTGCAACTCGTCTTTTGTTTACTCTATATAAATTTGTGTTATTTTGACTTTTTCTTCAAGTCAGTTCTAATATTTGCCTGGTTCCCTCATATCACCCAAGTAAAATAAAATCTTTATACCTATAGGACATTTTCTACCTAGAGGAGACTCATGATTTTGCCTTTTCCTGAAAATTATCTTTTATCAGTCTAAATGGTTGATAAGAATCTAGAATGTGTTTTTTTAAAACTTTGAATTTTGAGTGGTAATACACCTTTAATATGAATTTAATTGTAATATTAAATTAGCTTAAACCACACAGAAAAATGGAATGTGATGAGAAATACTCTCTTTTTGTCTCCTTTTAATGCCGTTGAATGGCATCACAAAGGCTGGAAAAGAAAAAAAATAGAGAGAGGGGCAAGAAACAGGTGCAGAAGAACAAATTATTCATACGCTTGTTAAAATGGTAGGGGAGAATTTTCAGGACTTTTTTCAGAGAAATCAGTCTCAACTCCAAATATAGCAAAGACAGCTGGAGGTTTATGGCCAAGGAACAGAGTGAGGGGGTCAGAGGATGGAAAATACTGAGAGGAGACATCAAAGGCAGGGGATTCTTGATGAACTGGCTTAACAGGATTCATGGTAAAAACAGGCCAAGGGCTCAGATGTCAGGGATGGGAGATAACACCATCAGACAGCTAGGGTGATCTGATATAACTTAGTAGGATTCTTGATAAAAAGGGCTGGCCGGGCCAAAGACAGGATGAGGGTCAAGGCTGAGGCCTAGTAGAGAACAAGGCCCAGAGAAGCCAAGCCTAACTATAGTTTGGTCGAGGAAAGAATCAGTGCCATAGGTACTAGTAATGTATAAGAGGACAAACAAATTAAACAATGTTTTTAGAGTCTGGTGAAAAAGATAAATAAGGCACCTAACATGGCTAAATGACCTTGGCTTTAATTTCTAATTAAATTTTATCCCCAAAAGGATCCATATGTAAATAAGCACTTTGCAGAAAAATATAAAATGTTAAATTGAATATTGCTTCAATTGTTATAATCTTATAGACTGAAAGAATAATCTGACTCCTGAAACCAATATTAACTGTATGTTAACTAACAAAAAAAATTTTTTTTAAAGAATAATTTAACCACATGTCAACTAAAGTGTATCAAGGATTTGATAAAATATACTGAAACAGAAACTAAGCATATACTATTCACTCTACTTTCATATAAGCAAAAGATACCACTATTAACCTCCAAACTCACCACCTCCAGCCTGTAGAGGAGGAGGAGGATGGCTATCTGGGAAATCTGAACACCACCACCCACTACACTGAAACAGTATGACAACAAATGGCAACAAGTCTTGTTTCTGCTTTCCTCAACTCCGACGTGTAACCTGAGCATCACCTGGGAGCTGGTCAGGAATGCACAGTGTCAGGCCTCACCTACTGAGAGAGAATCTGCTCTGCAACAAGATCCCCAGATCATTTTTATGCACATTAAAGTTTGAGAAACCCTGCTCCAGAACTGTGAGGTAACATAGCTACCTCTGGAATTATTGTTAGCACATTCTTTCAATTATCCTTTTTTTTTTTTTTAAAGATTGTATTTATTTATTTGACAGAGGTCATAAGTAGGCAGAGAGTCAGGCAGAGAGGGAGGAGGAAGCAGGCTCCCCGCTGTGCAGAGAGCCCGATGCGGGGCTCGATCCCAGGACCCTGAGACCATGACCTGAGCCGAAGGCAAGACTTTAACCAACTGAGCCACCCAGGTGCCTTCAATTATCCCTTTTTTATATAACTAGAGTAGTTTCTCCTGAAACACTCAGAAGGAGAGAAAGTTTTTATTGTGACCCCAGTGGCCTTCATTTATTGCCCAGGGGTGGACCTAAAGGTTCACATAGATTACTTGGTGAACATAATGAAGGCATTAGAAGGAACAAGGTCGTTCTTCATATACCAATATGCAATGATCTAAGATTGGCAATATGCTAAAATAAACAGCTTTAAAAATGCAAGGGAATGGTATGTCAACTACACTAAACAAATAAATAAAATTGATTTTTTTTTTTTAGATGTAAGGGAAAAATAATGCAACGGCAACACAGTATATACAGTGAATTATCATTCATGTGAGGAAAAATACCTAAATGTGGATTTCCGTAGAACCCCTCTGGAAAGACACATATGAAAGGCACAGTATTTGTCTCCTGGAGGGGAGCTGAGGCATGAGGGACACAAGCGGAGGGAGGCTGACCTTCCATTGTACACTTTTAACACTTTTTGACTTGTGTGACTGTATTATCCAATTTAAATGATTTTTTTTTTATTCTAAGCGTTGAAGAATATCTTAAAAGGGATATAGTCCAGTTCCCAAGGTAACAGAAGAATCCCTTCTTCATTTTCCCTGATAGATGGTCATCGGACTGTGTCCAAACACTTTCTGTGACAGTTTCAGGAATAGATGTCAAGTTTCTAAAATCATTCTGACACTGAGCTGAAGTCCGTGTTCCTAGAATGTGGCCCACCACCATCCCACCTCCCAACCCCTAACCCCTCACCACTTTCGTGGGTGCTAGTTTTCTCTGCAAAACAAACTAAGCCCCTACCTGTCCCAACCTTTGTAACATTTGCAGGCTTTGGTGGCTTTCTTTAGTCAGGGGTCACAAACAAAAGCTGGCAGGGCAGGTGAGTAATGTAAATGAATGAGGCAGGCCTAGCCAAGACAACACAGGCAGTGCACCCCTCCACCTGCAGACAAGGACATGATGGCGAGTGGGGAGCACTATGGGCCTGGAGACTGAGAGAGGCAGCCACTATTCTTTCCAGGGAAATACTGCCATAGAAGAAAGAGGGACAGATGTCACCATATCTTTCAAGGGAATTTGGAAACTGACACATTTATTTTAAATATTTCAGTTTGTAAAGTGCTGGCAACTACACGAATTTTTTAAAACATTGTATAGATCAAACAAAATATATGTGCAACTAGATTGGCCTGTGGGTCACTGGTTTACACTGTGTTCTGTCATCTTCCCTCCAGGTACCATGAGAATTTGTCTTTTTGTTGCATTATGGTTAAATTTGCTAGAAAGAAAAGAAAAATTCTCTCTTCAAAAACTTAATCAGTTATATTTTGATTTGATTTTATAATTTACTAATCCATCTATTATTCCAAAAGTTTCTAGATAATTTATTTGCCAATAAACATAATCACAGTGTATATGTGTTTGTGTGTGTGTCTGTGTGTGTGTGTTGTCTCTAAAGATCTCTGATATTTATTATTATTACAATGTCTTTGGTGGCAGGAACTGCAAGATAACTCAGAAGGACAATATTTCACAGTTGAATATATGTGTACATAGCCTATTAGACCACTGCGGTTTATTTGTAAAACATAGCTCTCATTTTCCAACAAGCTTTCAGTAGAAGAAAGTTTCATAGAAAAAAACACACATATGCACACACACAAATTTCCTACCACTCTACCCTCTGAGAACCTAAAGAGACTATTAGGCTGTAAAAAAGAAAAATTGAGGTTTAAATTTAACACTTAAAAGTGACTCTTTTAGCAGGAGGTTTGGGCACCCAGCCAGGTTAAGGAGAAGTAGCTTTATACACACATCTTAACAGCAGCCTAATCTCTGATCTTCACTACTCCTCACTTAAAGCCCAACACCTGCTGAGTCATCACAGCTGGTGTGTCTCTTCTAACTTGTCATCTGTTTGTTGTCACCCTGTGCATTCTGCAGCGCTCTGGACTCTGTGAAACCACTTTGTTGAAACAAACAGCAATGGGAAAAGGACCCTTCTGGTGGAATCATGACCTGCACTAATTGAGAACTTATGGGGTGACCCCACGACACTTGAATGAGGCAGATGCGGTGGGGGGAGATCCCACTCTAAAGGCTGGATCCAGAAGGTGGCCAAAGGGAAGGGTAATTGCTACAGAAACACCACCATGCATCCTCCCCTGGTAAACAGATGCAGTTTTTGCATCTCTACTTATGCTTTCAACCCTGCTTTAGGTAACCTAAAAACAGACTAGGACACTCAAGGTCTTGTGGTACACACAAGATACAATTACATGGAGTAAGGTCTAACCCTAAAGTAAATACAACTGACAACACTTTCAGAGTCTCAAAACCAAGAACCACCATGATAAAATAATTTTTACAGCAGTTTTGAAAAAGGAAACATTTAATTATAGATATCATTTATGTAAGTAAAGATAATCATTTTAAATTTCTAAATAAATAGGCATGTCATTTAATATAAAGCTTCAGGAAAGGATTTCAAAACCTGTAGGATCCATCAGCATGGGTGAATGGAAGCTACACAGAGAATCTGCACTAGGGAAAAAGAAACTCAGAATTACATCTTCATGGATTAATTGTTGGTTAATTTCCAAAGGAAAATGCTTTATTTGGCAGGTATTTTCCGTAGGAAGTGAATTTTTCGCATGCTATGGCCATGCCGAACTTTGTTTTCGGTTGTTAAGACACGGGAGTATTCTGTAAATCTCTTCCATTCGTTAATTCCAGGAGATTATTTGCACACATTTCTCAGCATAGTCTGATATTTTAGACGTCTGAAAATGTTGTATCTATATACATTAAATGGGCATTTAAGATGTCACCACAAAATTCTATGTGCCTTCTTGCAATGGGGTGCTTAAGAGGGTCCCACGATCTAAACTGGCCTATTGATGAGTCTTTGAGAGCAGTAGAGGTTGGAGGGAGGGACCTGGGTCCCAGTCCTGGTGGAACATACTGCATGATCTTGTGGAAACCACAAAAGCACACCTTCCTATGCTTGCATTTCTGCATCTGTTACAGGGAGAAGAGACCTGGATTCTAATGTGGCTGCTGTGCAACTCACGAGAAAAGATGAGAAAACAATAAAGGACATGACAGAGGTAAGGTTACATACTGTTAATGTGGGAGGAAAATGAAAGAAGAATGAGGGGGTAATGCATAAACACTTTGTAGTCTGTTACACAGAGCACATATTTAAAGAAAAAAAAGCAAACACAAATAATTAAAAGTAGTTCAAGCAGTTTGAAAGTATATTGTCTTAAAGAAATGTCATTGAGTAAAATACATTCCTAAGCCACCACTAACGTTCCTAACACCTCTCTGTGTCCATCTCTGCCACACTCACTCTGCACCCTGTTCCATCAAAGGCACCAAACAGCTCTAGAAAATCTTTCATTAAATAATGAGCACCTGCCAGGTACCAGAGACTCAGCTTGATCTTATGACTTAGGTAACTAATCTAAGTTCCCAAATTAGTGGGATTTTGATGTCTCCTGGAACCGCAAAGATAAAGCAGGAGCCAAGGTCCCTTTTCATCTCTGTGTAAGCCAATTATAGCTGACAAATACTAGCATCGCAGAGTGTTTAACAAAGTGTCTGGTGACAAATGCTCAGTTAAGTGACAAATGTACCAACCGGAAATGTTGACTTGGGTTTTAGGTTTCTGTAGGTCTCGAAGCATTCAGGCCAAGGACTGAAACTCCCACCTGAACAGCTATCTTCAGAGTGTGAGCATTTGAGGCCACTAGTGTGACAAAGACAAGAGTGTACACTTGGACCCGTCAAATAACTATCAGCGATCCATGCCCCACAGATGGTTGGCCAGTGCTGCAATCACCTGATTCCAAAGATAGCATATAGAGTTACACAGATGTCAAGTCTCGATGTCACTCTGCCGCCAGGGAGTTTACTGTGTGTCATATAAAGAAGTCAACACCTCAGAAAACATCTTTCTAGAAAACATCAATTCCTCCTTTTTTTAATATATTTTCTAATGAATTTTTTCCCTGCAACAATTTCTTCTCAGAGGTTACATATCCTGAAATAATTCTACCTTTTGAGAACTCCCTTTAAGGCTTTACACTTTATAAAAAATCTTTCTTTTCCAGTTCACTTAAGAATCTGTAATATCTGCCTTGAGGTTGACTCAGTTTCAATTTATTCGAACTGGAAGTCTTCCTCAGCTTGCTAGTTATCATCCACCCAGGTATAGTCTCATGGTCTCAACAGCATATTCAAATAGGCAGAAAAGGAATAACAGGCTGCTGATGCAGCTTAATCTTCAGGGCTCCTGCTGCATGGGGCCCTGGGCTGCTGGGAGTTACTGAGAGTCACTGGTCTAAGTGGGAAGAGACATCAAGAAGCATTCCTATTTAAAGATTTTCTGGGAGAGAGATCGTGAAAGGAAAGGAACCAAATCATTGAACTGAAATGTTGAAATAGAGACTTACCTTTGTATCTAATTTGTATTCACAAATTTTTATTCTTTTTCTTTTTTTTATTGGGGAGCAGGGCAGTGGGAGAGAGAGAATCGTGGAGCCCGCTGTGGGGCTCGGTCCCATGACCCTGAGACCATGACCTGAGCTGAAATCCAGAGTCAGACACTTAACTGACTGAGCCATCCAGGTGACCCTATTCTTTTTCTTAAAGAGGACTGCCCTTACTCCAAATAGTATAAGCTTCTGACCTCTCAAAACCTGAGACTGTCCTGATACAGAAGAAGGTGTGTCAAAGTACTTCTCTTTTTTTAATTTTTTTTTAAGATTTTATTTATTTATTTGACAGAGAGAAACACAGCGAGAGAGGGAACACAAGCAGGGGGAGTGGGAGAGGGAGAAGCACACTTCTTATCGAGCAGGTAGCCTGATGCAGGGCTTGATCCCAGGACCCCAGGATCATGACCTGAGCCAAAGGCAGATGCTCAATGACTGAGCCATTCCGGTGCCCCTCAAAGTACTTCTCTAACTGTATTCTCCTTTGCTCAAGCATTCAATCTGTGAGAAAACTCTAGGTCTTTAAAAACAAAATAAAGACAAGGGAGATAGTGAGAAGTGATTTTATTTTTATTTTTTTATTTTTTTGAGAAGTGATTTTAAATGTACACCTTTAAGACAGCTGATTTTCGTTACTGTATTTTCCAACACCTGAATATAAAGTAAAATAAAACCTATAGAACTTTTTGGCTTTTTGACATTTCTTCCCCATAATCTAAAACTTTTAAATGGATGAGACATCAGGATTCTGAGAAGGACTGTATAATTACTCTTCCCCACAACATCAGGCCTAAGTGGATTTTTTTTAATGTTTAGACTAGTGAACAAAAAAAAGCAAACATTTCTCACATGACTGATAAGTTTGCCTTTAACAAAACAACCCTGACCAAAACTTATTAGGAACCAGATCAGCAGCCCCACTGGACTCTGAAGCAATGTAATTAGGTAGTCCAACACTACATTTTGTCAGAAAACTCTGACAACCTAATAACCAGATTGTCATCAGATAGACGTTGAAAAATGATACTGCATTTGTTCCAGCATTAAAAATACCACTGCTTCCTGGGGTTTTTTGTTCTGTACAAAAATTTTTAAAAAGCTATGAGGGATGCATCCTGTTAGTCTAGATGGTATTTAAATGGGTCTGCTCCGCTTGACGGATGGTGTAGGGTGGTGTTCTGTTTTGTTTTTTTTAAATAGATACATATATTTATTTAAAGTTTAAGGATGAATTACTCTAAGGATCACCTGCCTGGTTTGGATCATTAAAGCATTATGTGTTAAAAGGAAAAATACAGAAGGGAATGCTTATAGCAATACTAACTGGCAATTAGGAAGCATTTAGGTTGTGCCAGGCACCGTGTTCACTTCTCTGTGTTCTTGGACTCCTCCCAGTAACCATCACTGAGAGGTGGAGCTGGTACTTTCAGAGGAGGAAAGGCAACTTAGTCAAGGCTCAGAAACCCACTTCCACACCCAAGGACACTATCCCCATGCTCTTACACACTGCAGTGTGCCGCTGAGGAGGGAGTGTTTAATTTGGTTTTGATTGGGGTGGGGTAGGGGTATTTGGTGAGACATGGTCTTTTCAAGAAAATCATTACATGGGGTGCCTGAGTGGCTCAGTAAGTCAAGCGTCTGCCTTCAGCTCAGGTCATGATTCCATTCTCCCTGTTCATCAGGGATCCTGCTTCTCCTCTTGGCCTCTGCCCCTCCCTCTTGCTCATGCTCTCTCGTGTGCTCTCTCTCTCTCTGTCTCAGATAAATAAATAAATAAATAAATAAATCAAAAAGAAGATCATTACATAGTTGGCCTCCCAGAAGAGGGTAATCCAGCAGGCAGTCTGACCTGTGAGCCAAATCCTATGTATCATATGACAGTGGAAGAGAAAATGTTAGAGATTCTTCAAATAGATATGCAATTAAATACAGAAGGATAGAAATATTAAGATATAGCCTTAGGTTTAAAAGTACTTTAATTAGTCAATTATAAGAAGTTATCCACTAACCTGTACAAGAATAAACCTCAGGGAGTACATTTCTAAGATGACCTTTGAAACCCTAATACCCAAAAATTTTACAGTATTATCTATTAAGATATAAATGAGTTATTCCATGTAAAACACTGTCAAATTTGCACATACAAATTGTGTAGCTGAACTAGCCATAATAATTAAATGACACCAATTTTTTTTCCAAAGCACATTAAAATACACCAGACTACTTGAATGGCCAGTCAACCAACCCAACCTTCTAGTTGAGAGGCACTTTAAAGTTTCCAAAGTATTTTCCCACCCTACAACTTTAATTGACACCCAGAAGCCTACATTATTTCTTAAAATTAACCACACACACACACACCAAAATCACTCCAAATTTACAAACATAATGTTGAACAAAAGATGCCACACACAAATAAGGTTATTCTGTATGATTCCATTTACATAGAAGTCAAAACCATGGCAAAACCAGTTTGTGATGTTAGAGTCAAGATAATGGTGGCCTGGGCTAGGAGCAGAGTAGATGGCATGAGAGGGTCATGTCCTGTATTTTATTCTGGATGCTAATTCCTTGGGCATGAACGTTATGAAAATTCATCAATGTGTACACTATAGATCTGCAAGTGTACAAATCCTGTATGTTATACTTCTATAAAAAGTTGACATAAAACAATCAATCTCTTCCTTCGGCAGTTTGCCAGCTAAACCAAGACAAAAAAAAAAAAATATACTGTGGGGGCTCCTGGGTGGCTCAGTGAGTTAAAGCCTCTGCCTTCGGCTCAAGTCATGATCCCAGAGTCCTGGGATCGAGCCCCGCATCGGGCTCTCTCCTCCGCGGGGAGCCTGCTTCCTCCTCTCTCTCTGCTTGCCTCTCTGTCTAGATGTGATTTCTCTCTGGCAAATAAATAAAATATTTTAAAAATATATATACTGTGGGCAAGAAGGTAGACAGTCTGAAAACACACAGAAGTTTGACTTTGCCAACTACAGAGCTGCTGATCGTCTCATTAGAACCTCTTGGCATTCCTTTCCCTCACAGCATCAAACAATTCATATAGCAATTCACTATATTAATTCCTGTAATGAAAGTGTGTGGGAGGGGCAGGTGTTGTAGTCAATCATGATGGTGACGTACAATTTCCAGAAAATGTTTGCTGGGATTTAGGCCTCTGAGGTTTTAGCAAGTAGATGTAGAGCAATCATGTGGTAAATTTTCATGTGACAGCTCATTAACAATGCATTTAAGATGTAAACACTTGACACATTTTTAGAAACACCAGTTCTGATTAGGTTCATTTCACTTTACCGGAAGTCAAAGATAATATGTTAAATAGATTTTTCACTTTTACCCCCCTAACCATCAATAACATTAAAGAATAGGTTAACTCTAGCTTTGTTCCCCGCTTCCATAAATATGAAACATCCAGAAAATGACAGTCCTTCAGTTTCTCTCATCCAATCAGTTTCCAGCATTTAGGGAGCAAAGATCTCAAGTGTGTTTTGCTTATCTACCATGATTAAACACCAAGGTTGAGTTTATGTAGCTGTCTGGATAAAACTCATGCTATTGCAAGAAATAACAGTTAATTTGGACACGAAAAGTATCATGCAATGTATTAAGAGATTCATTTACCCGGTTTTTACTTAAAGCTAGACCACGGGAACTATAGAGCAGGGATGTTATCAGTGATGCTAACAGCTAACAGCCCAGCCCCCAGCAGAGTTACAGAAAGCTGATTACTGAATGAGTCACTTCACTGATCCTCATGCCAAGTCGGGGACAGTGAATAATAGTTGTCATTTTAAGCTTGAGTTTCTTTAAGTTACCAAGATAATATTTTTGCAAGATATATGCATTTCTTTCTCTTTTTTTTTTTTGTAAATAAAGTTTTATTAGAACACAGGAACATCCACTCACATGTAAGATATATACATTTCAAGTAAATATATCTCCACCATTTTTTGAAAGTTGGGTTATTTTCCCTTGCTCATACTTAATTTAAGAAAAATGAACACTACTAAGTTAAAATGATATTCTTAGCTTTACAAAACATCTATTGATGACAGAGTAGTCTAAATTGTGAAAGCAATTAATTGTTCCTTGTCAGCAGAAAGAACTGGGCTCCCAAAACTAGATTAAAAACCCAACGAAATAATGACTAACAATAGTAATAGTTATACTATTTACTATTTACTTTTTCTTTTCTGTCTCTTGCTCATCAACCATTAGTAGACTCTAACAAATAGATACATACTACAGAAACACCAATATTTGTCTCTACCAAAAGGATAAACAATAACTTTGTGTAGAAACAGCCTTTCCAACGCATTTAGAATATGACGTTAAAACAGACCTTTAGAGTAAGTGTTCCTTCTACTACCTCCAAGAAGTACCCCCCAAAAAACAAATACATTGTCTGACAGGGGGGAAAAATGATCCAAACCACAAGCTAGAAAGAAGCCCAAGATGTCACCTGGCCTGTCATGTGCACATTATCAGCAAATTCATTTCACTCCACCAGCACAGGCTGCTCTGACTCCCCAGGGTCCCCTTTCTTGGCTCTGCCTCAAGAAAGACGCACATGAAAGACCAAAATACCCTGCCACATAGTCTAATACTAGCAAGCCCCTGAATTCTGACACATCAAGCTCACTGAAAACTTGCAGTAGCTTATTCTCTGTCCTAGCCTAATTACTATTTCAGAGAACAATCTCCCTTTTTTTGACAATTTTTCCTGTCCCTTGTTTAAAATGGTTGAGGAGCAGATTGCAGGTGCTATTTTTCGTACATGAAATAAATATTCCATTTATTCTATTGCATTTCTGTTATATTGTATGATCCGGTGGTTGCTACTCTTCATTCTGGCTCCTCTAGATACCATGTCTACATACTCTAACTTGCATTAGTCCCTGCTTACATGAGCATTTAATGAAAAACCCCATGGCCACATACCTCATAGTTGCAGCAAATTGGACATTACAAAGGAAGAATCACTTCCTCTAAAGTGTAACCATTAACTAAAAGAAAAGCCTGATGTGACATGAGCTGTCTATGACACGAGACATCTGTAACACTGATAAATTACAACCCTAGAGGGTGAACTAGGTACCTAGGAAGTATAAGATCTCAGAGGCATGCTCTCGGCCCTGATCAATTAAATTCTCTTCCTATGAGACAAAACACACGTATTCCACAGTTAAAGGCAGAGACTTTGAAATGCAAATACACCCAGTTAAACTGTTCTAAAACTTCATGACTCTTATATCTGTGAACCAATGTTCTAACATTAATACAATACTTTTTTAATCGACTCAACTTTGCTAACTGAAATTTTTGGAAAGACAATTTTAGGGGCCACCTGGGTGGCTCATCTGGGTAAGCATCTGCCTTTGTCTCAGGTCATGATCCCAGGACCCTGGGATCAAGCCCCGTGTCAGGTTCCCTGCTCACCTACCCCACCCCTATTTGTGCATTCTCTTTCTCTCTTTCAAATAAATCAATAAAATCTTTCTTTAAAAAAGATAATTTTATGTTGCCACTGTAAATATTCAGTATCATTAGTATATAGTCAATATCACTTGCCATATTTTAGAAATAGAAAAGTATCCATCCAACATCATCTCATGTACTACCTGAAATACTGTAATAAATTATTGGTTTAAATTCACAGTAAAGAGTACTAAATGAGTGATATCCAAATTCTCAACACTCCTGCAGCCTGTGCTCTGGCTAAATCAGGAAAGACCGCCAAAAAGAGTTAGGAAGGACACTGAGAACCGGAAGAAGCCAGGTGTGAAGGCTGCATGCTTGGGGTGTTGTGGGGTGCATGTCATAAGCTATAAGAAATACGAGTACAAAGGGGCAGACTGTCGCCCACCGCACAGTTATTTGTGTCAGGGGGTGTCCCTGCATCTGTGTCATAGCAGAAGTCTACTGTACTGCTTGATATGAAGGTCTTTCTCCACTTCTATGCACCAGCTCTTTCACACATCTGAGCTCACAAATTACCCATCACAAAGAAATTGCATGCTGTTAATAGGTCTCTTCATTGTGGCTGACAGTGCAGAACAAATGTCAGTCCTGTGCTGAGACCAAATTTCTGGAATACTAACAGGGGTTCCCAATAGGAGGAGACACATTACCTAGAGGTCACCCCAATAACTCCTGGAGTGAGTTCCCGAATTCTGCTTGCTTCGTGCCATATTCACCAAAGTGCCGTATGTTCTAGCTCTAGTGGCTACCTTCTCTCCAATCAGATTCTCAGTTCTCTGATCATCTTTCCACTGCTCTTAACACCTAGCTCTCAGCAAAACAGGTGCCTAATTTATAGAAAAAGCAAGTGAGTGAATCTGAATGCATCAACCATAAATGAACAAACAAACGGATGAGTGAATGAATGAAAATTAATTAGCTTTGCCAAAAGGAGCACCTGAATGCCCAAATTATCCCAACCTGCCCAAAAATATCAAGAAATGTAGCAAAAATCCCATCAGTACGTCTTTTGGAGAAATAAGTTCCCCTTCCTTTGCCCTAGGTGAACAAGGATCTGCTGTATTCTCTCTTCTCAGTGCCCCCTTCTTACAAGCTATGCAATCTTGGTAAAGTTAGTTAACTTCTCTGAACTTCAGTTCCCTCATCTGTTAAATTCTGAAGAAAAACATCTGCCCCACGAGTAGTGATAAAAATTAAATCAGAGAATTAAAGAAAATTGACTACCATATTGCCCAGAGTATGTGGTAAGCCAAAGATGCTGGCAACATTTTTGAACCAGATCACAATACCAAGATAAACTATCAACAGCATAACGGTTTCATGTCTTATTACGGTGTAACACCCACATGCTTTCATTCACTGTCCTGATACCTCTCTGGTTTGCCAGTGTTAAAAACAAAACCACAGGCTTCAAATGGCATCACTTAGGTTAAGGCCCAAGTCAGTAAACCATGACTTAAGACCTAACCTAGGGGGCACCTGGGTGGCTCAGTGGGTTAAAGCCTCTGCCTTCGGCTCGGGTCATGATCCCAGTGTCCTGGGATCGAGCCCCACATCGGGCTCTCTGCTCCGCGGGGAGCCTGCTTCCTCCTCTCTCTCTCTGCCTGCCTCTCTCTGCCTACTTGTGATCTCTGTCTGTCAAGTGAATAAATAAAATCTTTAAAAAAAAAAAAAAAAAAACCTAACCTAACTGCAGTTTCAACGTCCAGAGAACATAACCTTTACCCAGTCAATGTGGGAATTTCCTGGTCAGCACCAGAAAGGTTACAGACAGACCCCTTCCATTCCCCTTAGGAGGGCAACCTCACCTAAAACAATGAATTCTGTGCTAATGATTTCCTTCCCCTTCCCCGCACCTCTCTACTTTCAAAATCCTTTCCTTCACCGTATGTAACCCTTTGGAGCTCCCCTCCACTTGATAGCAGGGAGGCTGCCCAATTCTTGAATGGTTTAATAAAGCCAATTAGATTTTTTTTTTATTTACTTGGTTGAATTTTTGTTTTTTTAACACCAGTATCAGAGTATGATGTTTTTAATGCTCAAAGGAAATGGAGATGAGCAGGTCCCACTGGCATACACAGGAACAGCATCACGTACAGTCTTCATAAACGCACCTTACCAAATGTATCCTGGGTTGAGGATGGCCACAATTCACTCCCATTGTGAAGCCCCTTGCATGTTTCACTTCTTTCTTGCTCTGAATCCCCTATGCTTATAATGCCCAGACAGCATCCCTCCTTTCTAAATCAGAAGGATGAGCACCTGCAGCTGCATGAGGGGAAGCTTAGGATCTGATGCCCGTAATATTTTCCAGACTGAGAACACTCTCCCGATGCCTCTACCCGGGAGATGGTAAACTGCTCTGACATCTCAGCTGTTGCCCCTCCGAGCAGATTCACACAGCTCTTGGCTAACACCCCCTTCGGGCAGGCATCTAATCGTGTTTAGTTATTCATTATGACTGGCTATACACAGGTAGTGCCTTTGGTGTCCAACCGAATGGCCCTGTAGACCCCTAGCCGGAGAGAGCCAGAAGATACAGACATACATTAAATAAGACACAGGCAGAAACATAGCATCCACTTCTGTGCAAGGGAAAGAGAGTGAAGCCGACCTGCTGGTCTCCTCCAAAGCTCTAGTGTGGGGAGGCCCATGGCAAGCAGAGCAGGATCCAAAAAGTCTGAGTTGCTTTGGGACCAGAAAGCTTGCCAGAAAGCTTCTGTGGGTGTCTGCAAGCAAATATGCCAGCAAGAAAAAAGATGAACTGTTTTGCAGGGGAATCATCTTGAACCAGAAAGACAAATGCGCACAGTAAGTGCCAAGGTGTGTTCCTGAACCTCGAGCTAGTGCACATCCAGTGTAGTTTCCACGCAGCTCTCCACGGAAGAACTGCTCCAGGAACACGAGGTGGAGAAGTGCCTTTCACATCTGCAATAATCTAAACGGGGAGGCATAGCCGGCGAGGGCGGACATAATGACACGAAGAGTCAGCCTCCAGTCCTCAGAATCCACCGTCATGAACACTCTGTATTTAAACAAGGCGAACTTGCATTTCCTCAAAAGGCATTTAGACACAGTCACATAACTGGGAGTGAGTCTAAAAACTCTACAGAGAGCGGCACATTTCCCCACTGACACAGCTGTATTGAAAAACCAACCCGTGGCTCTAAGGGAAATGAGAAAACACAACTGGTGATTTCTAGCAAGGCATCCAATCTTCATTTTTGTGATCCTTCAATTCTCAGTTCAAGTATAAACAGACATATTTTTTTTCCCCTGAAGTAGGAAAAGGATTAAGTAGGTAGGACGCTTTCTGAGTTCTGTGTAGCATATGTTCATAAGCTTTCCTTTTGTAGCACTTATGGATTCATTCTGGAGTAGGGTTAAGCTGGAGCAAAGCAATTTGGCATGCTTGCATTTGCTTTATCGGGAGAAGCAAGTGCCGTCTGCAGGGGCCACCCTGACCTGAGCCACAAAGAAGTTTCTCAGAACCCTGAGGGGGATGCTGATTATTTTCCTTACAGGGATGCTCAAACTGAGCCTCCTCCCTGCAAAACAGAAAATGAGCTTCATGCAAATCACCCTCTGGAAAGTGGTGGCCTGGGGGACAAGAGTGATCATTATCACAGAAACTTAATTTCTGACCAACTTCAATGATCACCCCTCCGTATCTGCACAGCACACAACCTCGGGGTCAGCATCCCAATCCGTCCCAGCCTAAGGAGCACATTCAGTGACAGATGTGATTTCCCAGTCTGTACACCAGCTTCTATAGGCTACATCCCCATGGCAGAATCCAGGGCCATGCTTAATGAGGGCGTAGTAGAATTTGTAATGTTCACCATGCAAATTTTTTTTAAAGATTTTATTTATTTATTTGTCAGAGAGAGAGAGTGAGCACAGGCAGACAGAGTGGCAAAGGGAGAAGCAGGCTCCCTGCGATGCAAGGAGTCTGATGCGGGACTCGATCCCAGGACGCTGGGATCATGACCTAAGCCGAAGGCAGCCGCTTAACCAACTGAGCCACCCAGGCATCCCCTCACCATGCAAATATAAGAAGCAATACTTATCAATTTTTTTAGGGGAAAAAGCAGTACATACCATTTTTTTTTTTAAAGTGTATCTACAAAGAAAATGGACTGAAAAGAAAGACCCCGAAATGCCATAGGTGGTCGTCTCTGGGCAGTAGGATCTCCAACAATCTCGACTTTCTTCTCTTTTAGGGATCCATTTCCCAAATAAATTAAAATGCAAGTGTATTCTTTTTGTAATATGAATAAAGTGATTATAAAGTAGTTTAAAGATACAGACTGGCATTTACAAAAAAGTTTTTCATCTGCAAAACAGAGAAGCATTCCATTCAAAGTAATATAATTGACCTGCACCATTAAGAAAGAACCACCGGGGCACCTGGGTGGCTCAGCGGGTTAAAGCCTCTGCCTTCAGCTCAGGTCATGATCCCAGGGTCCTGGAATCGAGCCCCGCATCGGGCTCTCTGCTCAGCAGGGAGCCTGCTTCTCTCCCTCTCACTCTCTGCCTACTTGTGATCTCTGTGAAAAGGAAGGAAGGAAGGAAGAAAGAAAGAAGAGAAAAGAAAGAACTACCAGATCTCATGGTCCACTCTGCTATTCTCACCATCACTAACTGCTTGGTAAGCACCTGCTGTGTGCCCTGCCCAGCAATAGGCATCAGTACTCAACTAAGTAACTCAGGTAATAATTAAATTATTTACATCACTGGGGCCCTCCCAGAGTTGTTTAAGTTAGAAAACCTGAAAAACAGCATTTAACAAGGGGATTAACCCATCCACCTGCCCTATACAGCACCTTGTCAGAGAATCTCTCCCAGTCATGGGATTAAGTAGAAATAAGTAGGTCTTGGGCCCAGACCAAAGCTGACTCCAGCAAGTGCGAGCACCTGACCTAGCTCAAGCTCCTCAGATACTTGCTCCCAGGGAAGAGAAGCTGGAGTGATTCCTATCAGTCTCTGTCCACCCCTTAAAAGGGATGAGGGAGCAGCGGGGATAGTCAAGATGGACCGGCTACACAGAGCAGAGCAGCAAGTATGTAGGGAGAAGTGGTGGGAGAGGATGTGCAGCCCGAGTCAGTCACTGTGCTTTAGGATGGAGCCACTGAGACTTAGGGTGGTTTATCCACTTACCACTCCTGCGCCAGGGGGTTAGCCACTTCCTGGTCCAATGTCTCAGAAGCCTCAGTCCAACCTGCCCTCAAATCATAAGCTAGCTGGTTGTCTCAGAGCAAATGCCATCTTTTGTTGTTTTTGTCTCTGTTGGTTTGTTTCTTAAAAACAAATGATTCTGAACCAAGAGTTAGTTAGGAGAAAGGTGAAAAACTATGAACCCTCTTTCCCCTGTCTGCATGGCTGATTCCCCCCCACCGTCCTTCCTTCAGATCTCAGCTAAAATGCCATAAACTCAAGCCCGCGCAGACCACAGCATATGAAGAGGTCAGCTCTGTTTTGCCTTCTGTTGCAGTAAGACTTAACTTTTTAAATTATATATGTATTGTTTATTAAATAGTTGTGATCTGTCTCCTTCCCTAGATGTAAAATCATCAAGAGTTTCTTGACCTCCTGGCATATTTCAGGTCAGTGGTGTTGAAAGCATTAGTCAAGTAAATTAATACATATTCATTCATTCAATATACAATATACAAATAATCACTGAGCAATTAACGTTTACAAAACTTGGTCCTTTCTCCATGAAGAACTAATGATTCAAAGAAGGAGATTAGGTATATATGCAAAAACAAGAAATATCCACACAGCAGACACCACTGAGGGCCTATCCAACAGCCATCCACCCCTTCTTGTGCCTTGAAAGTAAAACCTCAATCTTATTGGACTGTCCTCCCTCCACAAAGCCATGTACCAGGGAAGGTGAGATTAACCCAGCTCAGGGGTAAGTCCTTATTAGTTTAAAGCAGAGAATGGGTTACAGCTGCTCAGATACCATCTATTTGGCCCCTAAGGCAGCTGAGCAGAACAGGGTCAAGACTGTGAGAGCCCTCAGTCACACCCCCAACACACACACACACACACACACACACACACACCCCACCCCCGACACCTCCAGATGTAAGCAGCCCCTCTAGTTACCAAACATGCTGACCAAACGTTCTCATGTTCTAGATACACCCTGACAAGAAGAAATTTAGATTGGAAAGCACCAACCTAAGCCAACCAAGGTAATCCCATCCCCTGTGCCAGTGTCTGATTTAGAAAGGAGTATGTGGCTGCAATCAGCCAAATGTAACCTTACAAGAAGCCTGCTAGAGGAGTTACAGGAAAAGTCTCTTGTTTTTAAAAAGGGATAAAAATAATAAATAGTCTCTAATGCCAATGGATGCTACCACATGTCCAGGTGACTCCCCAGAATGAATAAGCCATTTTAGAATACCTAAGGCAGCCAGTCTGAGGACCAAGTCAAAACAGTGAAAATGGCAGAGGTAAAAAGCAAGAAATGAAGACTTTTATGACAGTGTTGAGCCACCATATTAACATAACCTGGAGCTGCCCCCTTGGGATATCTTGTTCCTTAAGATAATTCATTTTCCTTATTCTGATAGCTTTTATTCTGTGTTCAAATATAAGCTGGTAGAGAAATTCACAAAATAATTGACAATACTTAGCAATCTGTCAACAGCTTAGAGCTCAAAATCCTCTCCCTGCTGCACAGTGACAACCATCAAAGGCACCCTGGTGGGTCCCCAGTTGCTTGGCACCAGGGAAAAGTGGATTAAGGTTGGATTCCAGACATTCAAAGCCTGGGTTCTATAATGCCTTCCCATCAATCATGACATCCATGGGGCTCAGCAGGTAGACATGGAGAGGGTAGGAAGCTTTTTTTTTTTCTAAATTCCCTTATTGTTCAAACTATTTTGAATTGACTTTCTAATTATTTGCAGCCAAAAGCATCTTCACTGATAAATCTATCTTCACATAATTAGCAACAAATTTATGTGACCTCCTTTGAGCAAAAAACTCAGGAGAAAATGGTGCAGAGATTCATGGTTCTGCCCACATTCTTCCAAATCTACAAATGACGGGTCTTCAGTGAATTTCTCCCTAAAAGGAAGACAACTGAAATGCCAGGAAAAAGAATTAACCATGTGATCATCCGACACTGTCTCCATCATGACAGTCATAAAGCACAGCACAAATGCTCATGCGTCTCCTTGTCTCAGTGTTGGGCAGCATATTTTAACGATACCAAGTTGTGCATTTTGTTATCCCTCCTATATACTCCCCTCTTATCTTAAGAACTTCGACAGAGATTGCATTCCCTTTGTCCAAATGTAGAAAGTACTAGAAGGAAATCTCTAACACCCCCCCGCCCAACACACACACACACACACACAAAATCTGGCCCCTACTAAGGATTTTTCTTTCATGGAAGGGAATGTGCTAGACACCAGCAAAAAGGACAGGGATAAAACAAAATTTGGACTGTGTTGTTTAAAACCATTCTGTTTCCCTTATTCTTGTTTAGGTGGAATACTACCAGGGAGAAACTAGAGGTTTTCTAGTTTCTTAAGGTAGTGAAGGCTAGAACCCTATTCCCAAGCAGATCTCTAGGGAGGTCATAGGACTTTTGATGGGGATGATAAGGAGATTCTGGGAACATAAATACTAAATCCCTGAAATGAAAAAGAGCCCAACTTCCTTTGGAGAGAAGTAGAGGGCCACCCAACACTGCATGGATGAGGAACCTCTCAGGGTGACCAGCATGGACTAAGGAACAGACGTCCTTTTCTTGAATGTTCTGTGTATAGGGACCAAGGGCAGGCAGCCCCAAGATGGACCATTTTTACATGATAACTATTTTTAGTTAAAAAGCAATCAAAACCCAGAAGGTTTGAGAAAAGCGCTTTACCTGGTAGACAGAGAGGAACCTGACAAGGCCTGTATCCGCAGAGTCCTCTCTTTGACCCACTCTTTCTGGGAGGTCCAGCAAACATTTGGTTACCGAATATTTACTCTTTTTCATCTCCCTGTGAATTACAATTCCTCCACTTTAAACTCCCAAGCCCTACCCTCTTCTCCTTAATTCATATAATCTCATCTGGCCTATCTTCAGAGTTTCAACACGTATGTGGATTCTCCACATGTATTAAATCAAATGTGCTTCTCTCCTGTTAATCTGTCTCATGTCAAGTTGATTTTTAGTCTGGCTAGAAGGTCCTTGGAGGAGACAGGAAATTCTTGCTACTCACACGGCCTATGGCAGACATGCTGCATCAGTGACACTCTGAGTACCACAAAGATGAAACTTCACAACATTATGAGAAAAAAAAATTAATAATAATAACCAAGTAGGAAGGTCTGCATGATTAAAATTCAGGTATGCAACATTCAAAGCAATTTTTCAAAATTAAACCTTTAAATCAGAATGCAAACTCAGTCTGTATTTTTAATTGGCTTGACACGTCATGAGCTCCCTAAGGACACATTACCAAGTCAAACTCCCACTAGCTATTCAATATATTCCTGCAAGTCCTGTTACCTTAAAAAAAGAAAAATTAACTGTAAGATAGATAGTTCCATGGTGGGTGAACATCACTGGATATTTTCAAAAACATTCAACTAAAAGCCAGTAACAGAACACTTTTATTTTAATTCTCGCTAGATAGTGCCACACCTATTCATGGTAAAAGGACTCTATTTCCCTTAATAGCTGGGAATTAGTGAAGACCAATATAAGGAAAACAAGTGCCCTATATGCACGGCACTTTAAAATAGTTGAGATTCCCAAACAATACAAGAGCATTTTCAAGTCACACATGGGATATGAAGTGAAAATATTCTTGGAGGAAATCTTCTCTAATAATACTTACCTACTTCAGAGGGTGCTGGGAAGCTCTATTAACACCAACAGAATACTTTTAGATCTTCAAATACAAGGACTATAGAAATGCAAAGTATTATTATTATAGTTCTGAAATAATTTCACACCTAGGGATGAGAAAACCCCAGGCCAAATTTTACTCCTTCTCTCCTGCCTGATAAACAAGAAATGCCACAAGCATGGGAGGAAGGGGGTGGAAATCAAACAGAACAAAGACATCAAAGTTTCTCTTTTACTTGAGCTTTTGTATTCCCCCTAGATGTCATTTTAGGGGACTCAGAAAAAAAAATGAGTCCCTTTAAGGTCAGGGTTAAGTACAGAGACAATGTTCTTATTGCTTTTTTTTTTTTTTTTTTTACCAAATAAAGTAACTGGTAAACAACTAACTGAGGTGAAAAAATACCCTTGTCCAGGTCTACAGGGCACAGTTCCTCTGTGCACCCACAGAGGAAAAATGGCCAGATAAATTATTACCTGATCACCCACCAGTGTGATCTCACCACGAGGTCAAAAAGCAACTGCTTTAATAGACACCAGGATTTCTACTTAATGACAGAGCACAAGACTGTCCTCTGTTGCTGCTGACGGAGGTGGTGGTGATGCTGTTGATGACGATGACGGTGAGGATGGTGATTACAGGTAATGACAGGATATAGAACAGAAGGTCTCAGACCCTGGCGATCAATGGAATCACCTGTGGAGCTTTCTACATTGGTCCCCACCTCAGATCTACTGATTCTGAACCTGAAAGACCTAAAGTGTTGCTTTGCTTTAACAGAGCCATTAGAATAACAGCTGAAGTGACAGTGTTTTCAAACAACGTCATGATTAAGAATGCAGACTTTGTAGAGAGACTGGCTGGTGTTTACTAGCTGTGTGACTCTGGGCAAAATACTTCAGCCTCAAGCCTCAATTTACACATCTATAAAATGGAAATGCTATTACTGCCTACACCTCATAAGGTAGATGCCTAGGAAAAAAAGCAAATTTCCAAAGAATATGTTAATTCCAAGGAAGACCAAGAGTTCCACATTAAAGAACACATTACCAATCAGACCAACATGATAATTTAAGTGTTAAATTTTGATTTAAGCAAAAATTGTGATATAATTATGTTAGGGGGCTGTGGGGACCAGAAGCAATAAGAGTGGGGACTGTCAAAGAACTATTGTTAAAATCAATACAGCAGGGGGGAAAAAACCAGCATAAGCACATTTTTGGCAACAGATAAACACCGGAAGTATCAGAGTTGAAAGTTGTCCATTGTGGGGTGTGGGCTGGAAGGGTAGGAGAAATGCAGGAGGAGGGGGTAGGTGTTGCAGTTTTTCATTATTTGCTTTTTAGTGCTGTTCTATTCAAACAAGGTAGATAGGTTGCTTTGATAAAAATAAAGGTGAATTTTAAAAGATAATTCGTTACATGTATAATATTGGATGTCTTTATATACTAGGGTTACCATAAGGTTTTTCATTTCTCCAAAACTTGCTTTATAAAAAACTGATTGATAGAATCCTTCCAACTGTACCACCAAAATGTCCAGGCGCTGAAAGTTTACCATTTCCTATGTCCCCGGCACCCGCGGCCCTCCTTAGAGGGATACAGCCACTGCCAACCACAGTGCTGCAGGATGGTAGGGAACAATGTTCCAAACTCACATTCTCGGCTTTTCACCCAGTGCCGGAGAGCAAGGTAAACCAGGGAATGCTGACAAGAGAGGGTAGCCTCCCGGGGCTCAGAGGAGCAAGGAGCCAGAGGCACAAATGGAATGTCCAGCACAAGCACCAGGCAGAGTTTTATTTTTATTTTTGTTTTTTTTATTTATGTCCCTTTTCTACTTGGCCTTATATTTAAAAAAAAAAAAAATCCCTTGATTTTTCAATCTGTTTAACATAAATGGTACCATCGTCATCAGCATCACCATCGTTCACTGATGTTATGCCAGCACCTGACAACTGGCTAAGCATTCTCACACAGATTACGTTTATGTCAACCTCAGAACACCTCGATGCAGAAGACTGGGCAAAGGTTATCCTGACTTTACAGCTGAGACCTTAAGAAATGTTGGGTATTTTGTCCAGGATCATAAAGCTACCAACAGCAGTGCCCAAACTAGAAAGCATGTTTCCTAACATGTCAGGTAAGTTTCCACCATACAAGGCACTCATGCTACTTACTCACAGTAGGAGTGCAAAATTGATGTTCCTGTGAAAAAATCATTAACCAACTTTGTTCTAGGCACTGCACAGAACACAGAAGTAGTCAACAAACAAGACACAAGGGGAAACAGAGTGCACTTGCCCATTCCATTCTCGAGAAACCACAAGGAATGCCAGAGACCAAAATAATTGAGTTTTCAATCACACTGTACACATCGTTGAAAAGAAGGTGTTCAGTAGGGCAAGGCAAGTGTTCAAAAGAAGAATAAAGATTCAGGGAAAAGCAGAAAAATACATATTGAGTTTTGTTTGGGGAGGCTGGAGTAGGGGGAAGGAAATCACAGTCCCTTCACAACCTCCAGCCCAGGGCCCCAAAAACTAGAGCGAAGATCTCTCTGCTTTCTTGCCATTTCCAGCTCTCCCCCGACACACACACACACCCTTTGAAAACTTAGATTAGTAGCCAGAAGTGACTTCTCTCTACCAAACACAGGAATCATGGGAAGTCCAGCAAAATGGCCCACTTTTAAAATACTAATTGAGAATTCTGCACCTTTTATAACCCACTGCAAAACGTTCAGGTACTTACACATGATGGAAGGAAGTAATGAATGATATTTTAATTGTAAACCTCCAAACATAGCCCGTTTATTATCTAGCTCCCTAATGTGTCAACTATTACTTCAGCTTCTGTGGTTCCAAGACTGAAGCCAGTTGGCTAATTTGAGGAGGATTATTGGAAGAAGACGAGGGGCTTGGGGAATCATGGAAAATAAGCCTAATTTTCCACTGGAAAATAAGGCTTAGCAACCATCATTTGCCAAGACAGACATGGAGACTAAAGAAAGGGAACTGCTCAGGTAGTCCCACAGTAGGTATGCTCAGAGCAGAATGCCCAAGGAGAATCCTCTAGCTCAAAACTGAAACTGCACATGAACACTCACTTAATCAAGCTACTGACTATGCACCCACCCCTAGGCCGAGTATAGGCCCCTGGGTATGGCCTCTGGTTACAGCTCCACTCATCTAACCACCCGCAAAGGAAATCAAAGTGCTGTTAGGAAGGGAAAACAGATACAAGACAGGGAAAGAAAGGGAAAGGGGGACAAGTCCTTCTACACTTGCCAAGACTTTCTTCAAAAATTCCTTAAGAACCTAACTAACTAGCAGTTAGATCATTAATTTCTGAAGACTCTATTAACTAATAATTGTCTACACACAGCCGAAGAAAGCGTTTACCCTAATGCCTACAAAACTTCACCTTGACAACTTCTTATTTCCAGAGGCCTCACTTCTCACTTTATCTGAAAGCTATCTTTTCCTCTGATTCCTAAAGACAAAGCAGAATTTGTCCTTCTTTAGTACTGACATGCTCATTTTGGAAACATTATCCTGAAGCTTCCAAAGAGCACAGACTTCTCAAAATGTCTAATGAATCAATTCAGAAGGATGCTGATTTGATGATAATGATGATGACAGTAATATTAACAAGAGCAGCAGCAACTAACACATACTGAGCATTTGTCGTGGGCCAGGACCTGTTCCAAGCCTTTAATACCTAATAATTCATTTAACCTTCACAACAACCTTATGAGGAAAACAATATTATTACCTCCATTTCACAAACTAGGAAACTGAGACATGGGGGGTAAATAAGTTGCCCATGGTCCAACAGTTATTAAAGTCAACCCAGGACTGAATCCATGTCTGACTCCAAAATACCAATTTAACAAAGGATTTTCATTGAGAGCAGAGGAAAGGGTCTGTGCTGCGTGAAAACATTCTCCAACGAGAAATGGGAGTATCATAACGGTACCTAAAGACCGCAAGATTCTGAAGCTTGCCACATCGTCACCAGCCCCAATAACTTATGAGAATTTATTTCTAAGATGCCATCAAGTACCACTTTACTCCAAGATGTGGCTCAGTGGTCCAGAGGTGTGTAAGTTATATGCCTGAAAACCATTTTAGAAAAATTCCATGCCAACCAGCCTTCATGCACCAGAGTTTAGTCATTCCAAAGCAGAACCTCCAAATGGTGCTTTTATAGCTCATGTTTTGATCATTCAAAAGAGGTTTTCTCCAATTTCCCTGCAAAAATCTTTTCCCCCTCAAAACAAACATTAAAAATTCAGCCCCAGAAGTAGATTTGTCATGAAGTTAGGAATAACTTAAAATATAAGGTAAATCAAAATGGCTTTCGACTTTAACTTAAGTGGTCACGGTCATGATTGCTGTAATAAAAACAACAGGAAAAAAAAACCTAAAATTGTCAAAAACATAATTGATGATGAAAACAAATGTTAAATTATGGCATATTTCACCCTGGCCACCAAAGACTCTTGATGAAACTGCAGCCCTGTAATTCCCCAGAATGAATTCTTTAAATTAAAATACTTCATGCAGAACAGAAATTAAACAATGAATCAAAGAACAATGCTGTACAGCGGTATGCTTATAAATATACCTAGCAAAGAGGAAACAATTACATTTTTCCATGTAAAAACCAACACAATTGTAATCTTTCACAGAAAGCCGATGGGTACTTTTCCCATTGCTTCGAACTTGGAAGTTCATTTCCTGTAACTCACTTAGGGTCCACAGAGACTGGGCAGAATGAAATTAGCTACACCAAACTGGCTGGCTTTTTCCTTTCTACAAAACTAGCTTCTCCACGTAACTGCACAACTGACTTCCATGATAAATTTCATCCAACCCAATTCAAATGCCACTCTGCATTTTAGTTTAAATGCTTTATTTGGCCAGCTGGTTTTATTTAACCATCGACTAGAAGTGGTACGAGTGCATTCTTTTTCCAGCTAACATTAATCTTAGTAAACTGAGCTCCATTGGAATGTCTTAACTGCTGAGAAGAAAGCAAAAGTCAGCAAGCATACAATTGCATTTGGCTACCCTCAGCATATCATTTTATTTCCTCCTGCTCTCTGCTAACTATTGCTCAGCACTTTTGCCTAAGAGGGGGGACAAGCAGGTGGTTAAGGAAGTTGTCCTGTCAGCTGTATCTTTAATCCAAGTGTTTAAATCTCTGAATAAAAGAAAAATCAATGTTGTAAAGGCAATGTTTGTCAAGGCCATGTAATAAATACACTTACCTTTACAGACTGTTCTCAATGGATTTTCCTTCTTCTCTGAGCTTCAAAGCTGCAAAGAGATAAAAACAAAAGTAGGGCGTTATCTGTAAGTAAAACACCAAACGTTTCTTCTCCACGTCTCTAAGGAGAATTTCCATATGCCATTGTCTGTGGCACTGGCCAAGTAACTGGGGCCTCATACATCCCTCACAAAAGGCCAAAAAAAAACTGTCATCAAGTGAAGACAGCACACACGTCAGGCCAGAATTCAGTCAGACACCCCGGTCAGATGGACAGCGAAATCTTTTGGGGTATGAGCGCCTCAACAGCATGGGAATGGCCAATAAAGCACAGAGACACAATTCTGGTAAACGCTGCACAGCACACTCGCTCTGACCGAGCATTTTATGTTCTTACTTCTTTCTGCACACTCTATTTCCATTTCTCTGAAAAAGTTTTACATGGGGGAGCCCATTCCATTTCTACAAGGCACACGGTCCTTCCAAGGAAATAGTATTTATGTCACACTAATATTTCAAGGGGCTGATATAACATCAGTACATCATTACTCATATGGTGACACCATAAGGTCAAAACTACTTGGGATATTCCTCTTTCTGTCACTCTTGTCTAGATCCTAACATCTCATAATAGTGCAGTAGCTGGGAATGGCCAACTAATCCATGGTTTTCCCATGGTTCTTTTTCTTTTCCTTCCATGTTCTAAGTACCCACTTCAGTCCTTACCAAAGAAACCATTACTGCTGATGCCTGGCCACTAAAGACCAAGACCAGACTTCTGGGCTGTGATACAAATCCTAGAATATTAATGCACGAGATAAAGCCTCTCCATGAGAAATTAGAAATTTCCCCTCCCCCCTGTTATATGGATTTCAATGGTGTTGGGAGAAAAATAACCTGGGATAAACATGATTTGAGGAAAACTACATAAAATAGTATAATACTGCATTTTTGTAAAATATGAGACTTATGGTCTGAAAACATAGAGACCAACCTGTACGCCTTTCCAATTTAAATACACAGAAATGCTAACTAAGCAAAATATGGTGATAATTTGGAAGGACCAAGATGGTGGAGAAGTAGAAGACCGAGATATCATCAGGTCCCAGGAGTTCAGCTAGTTATCAAACCATTCTGAACACCTACAAACTCAACAGGAGAAAGAAAAGAAGAAGGGCAGCAATTCTAGGAACAGAAAATCAACCACGTTGCAGAAGGTAGGATGTGCAGAGAAGTGAATCTGAAGCCACAAGAAGATAGACCGTGGAGGGAGGAGCTGGCTCCTGGCAAGTGAGAGAGCAGTGGAGCAAAAAATCGTAACTTTAAGAAGTCTGCTCCACTGAGGGTCGCTGCTCCAAAGGCTAAGCGGGAAGTGGTGCCCTTGCAGGGACAGTGTGGTCTCAGGACCCGCAGGGACACAAAAAGACCAGGGGTATCTGAGTGCAGCAGATCTCCCAGGTATCAGAGTGGGGAAGTCAGCTGCAGAGATGGAGCGGAGCAGTGGGCTCCCAGCTCAGGGTCACCTTAAACCGTGATCCAAGGCACACCTGGGCCACTGCTCTTCAGGCAGGGACCCTACAAGCAGCAGATCCGGGGAGACCGCCTCCTTCCTCCTACAGCAGTGTGGGAGTGCACACCAGGAATCTGCTGGGTTTGGAGACTCCAAACGGGGCCGTGCACCAGAGATAGAAATGCTCGGTCACAGGCCTAGTGAACACAGAGGGCGACCAACGACCAGGGAGATAGGAGGGATTGACTGCATTTCTCTGCGGGCGCACTGAGGAGCGGGGTCCCAAACTCTCGGCTCCTATGTGGGTGGAGATTGGGAGGCCGCCATTTTCATTCTCCACCTCCAAAACCCTATGGAAAGCATTCAGAGAACAAAAGCTCCAAGAGTGAACACAAGCAGATTATTTAGCCTGGCCCCTGGCAAGGGCGGTGCAATTCTGCCTTGGGCAAAGACATTTCAGAATCACTGCCACAGACCCCTCCCACAGAAGATCAGCAAGAACATCCAGCCAGACCAAGTACACTGATAAATGAGAACTTCAGAACTCTAGAGCTAGGGGAAAGCAACACATAGAATTCATGGCTTTTTTCCCATGATCCTTTAGTCCTTCAAAGTTAAATTTTTTTAAATTTATTTTTTTTATTCTATTTTTTTAACTTTACCTCTTTCCAATTTTAACAGTTTTTAACTATTTTATCTTATTAATACCTTTTTAAAAATCTTTACTTTTCATTGTTATACTCATATTTTATCCCTTCACTGTATTTAACCTTATTTCTTTTATAGATATAGGTTTTTTTCTTTAAAATTATGGGATACAATTTCTTCTAATAGATCAAAATACACCCTAAATCTAGCAGATGGTTTTCTTATAGTCTCCAGCCTGATCACATTCTTTCCTCTCTTTTTTTTCTTTTTTCAACCAACTTCATATCAACTCCTTTTTTAGAATCTTTTTAAATTTTCATCTTTACAGCCATATTCCACCCTTCATTGTGTTTACCCTTATTTTTGTATATATATGTTTTTCTTTCTTTAAAATTTTGGGAGGTAGTTTCTTCTAACAGACAAAAATACACCCAAAATCAAGTGTGCAGCTCTGTTCTATTCACCAGTCTAATATATATAGATAGATAGATAGATAGAGATATAGATTCCCCCCCATCTTCTCCCCCCCCCCCAGTTTAGGGTCTCTTCTGATTTGGCGAGTATATATTTTTCTGGAGTCATTGCTACCCCTTTAGTATTTTGTTCTCTCATTCAACTATTCTTACCTGGATAAAATGACAAGCCAGAAAAACTCACCACAAAAAAAGAACAAGAGGTAGTACTGACAGCTAAGGACCTAATCATAACGGACATTAGTAATGTGTCAGAACTAGAGTGCAGAATGACAATTATCAAGGTGCTAGCTGGGCTTGAAAAAAGCATTTAAGATATTAGAGAATCGCTTTCTGGAGAAATAAAAGCCCTTTCTAGAAAATAAAAGAACTAAAGTCTAACCAAGTTATTAGTTATTTATTATTGCTAATAAAAAAAAGCTATTAATAAGGTGCAACCAAAAATGGAGGCTCTAACTGCTAGGATAAATGAGGCAGAAGAGTCAATTAGTAATATAAAAGACCAAATGATGGAGATTAAAAGGAGCTGAGCAAAAGAGAGACAAACAACTACTGGACCACAAAAGGAGAATTTGAGAGATAAGTGGTACCATAAGATGAATTAATATTAGAATAATTGGGATCCCAGAAGAAGAAAGAGAGAGGGGGACAGAAGTTATATTGGAGCAAATTATAGTAGAGAATTTCACTAATTTGATGAATGGAAGAAGCAGCAAAATCCAGGAAGCAAAGAGAATCCCCCTTAAAATCAATAAAAATAAGTCCACACCCTATCATCTAATAGTAAAATTTACAAGTCTCAGTTACAAAGAGAAAATCCCGAAAGTAGCTCGGGAAAAGAAGTCTGTAACATACAATGGTAAAAATATTAGATTGGTAGCAAACCTATCCACAGAGACCTAACAGGCCAAAAAGGACTAGCATGATATATTCAGAGCACTAAACGAGAAAAATATACAGCCAAGAATACTATATTCAGATAGGCTGTCATTGAAAATAGAAGGAGAGATAAAAGGCTTCCACGAAAAACAAAAATTAAAAGATTTTGCAAACACCAAAACAGCCCTCCAGGAAATATTGAAAGGGGTCCACTAAGCAAAGAGAGAGACTAAAAGTAACAGACCAGAAAGGAACAGAGACAATATACAGTAACAGTCACCTTATAGGCTTTACAATGGCACTAAATTCATAGCTTTCAATAGTTACCCTAAGTGTAAATGGGCTAATTGCCCCAATCAAAAGACACAGGGTATAAGAATGGATAAAAAAACAAGACACATCAATATGCTGTCTGCAAGAGACTCATTTTAGATCCAAAGACACCTCCAGATTCAAAATGAGAGGGTGGAATACCATTTACCTTGCTAATGGACATCAAAAGAAAGCTGGGGTGGCAATCCTTACATCAGACAAATTAGATTTTAAACAGAAGACTATAATAAGAGATGAGGAAGGACACTATACCATACTTAAAGAGTATGCCCAACAAAAAGGTCTAACAATTTTAAGTATCTATGCCCCTACAGGGGAGCAGTCAATTATATAAACCAGTTAATAACAAAATCAAAAAAACATATTGACAATAATATAATAACAGTAGGAGACTTAACACCCCTCTTACTGAAATGGACAGATCATCTAAACAAAAGATCAGCAAGGAAATAAAGGCTTTAAATGACACACTAGACAAGATGGCCCTCACAGATATATTCAAAACATTCCATCCCAAAATAACAGAATACACATTCTTCTCCAGTGCACTTGGAACATTCTCCAGAATAAATCACATCCTGGGTCACAAATCAGGTCTCAACTGGTACCAAAAGATTGGGATCATTCCCTGCATATTTTAGACTACAATGCTCTGAAGCTAGAACTCAATCACAAGAGGAAAGTTGGAAAAAACCCAAATACATGGAGGCTAAAGAGCATCCTACTAAAGAATGAATGGGTCAACCAGGAAATTAAAGAAGAATTGAAAAAATTCATGGAAACAAATGAAAACACAACTGTTCAAAATCTTTGGGACACAGCAAAGCAGTCATGAGAGGAAAATATATAGCGATACAAGACTTTCTCAGAAACAAGAAAGGTCTCAGGTACACAACCTAACCCTACACCTAAAGGAGCTGGAGAAAGAACAGCAAAGAAAGCCTAAACCCAGCAGGAGAAGAGAAATAATAAAGACCAGAGCAGAAATCAATGAATTAGAAACCAAAAGAACAGTAGAACAAATCAATGAAACTAGGAGCTGGTTCTTTGAAATAATTAATAGGATTGATAAACCCCTGGCCAGACTTATCAAAAAGAAAAGAGAAAGGACCCAAATTAATAAAATCACAAATGAAAGAGGAGAGATCACAACCAACACCAAAGAAATATAAATAATTATAAGAACATATTATGAGCAACTTACACCAGCAAATTTGACAATCTGGAAGGAATGGATGCATTCCTGGAGAAATGTAAACTACCAAAACTGAACCAGGAAGAAATAGAAAACCTGAACAGACCCATATCCAGTAAGGAGATTGAAGCAGTCATCAAAAATCTCCCAACAAACAAGAGTCCAGGGCCAGACGGCTTCCCAGGGGAATTCTACCAACATTTAAAGAAGAATTAATACCTACTCTGCTGAAACTGTTCCAAAAAAAAAGAAATGGAAGGAAAACTTCCAAACTCATTTTATGAGGCCAGCATTACCTTGATCCCAAAACCAGACAAAGACCCCATCAAAAAGGAGAATTAGAGACCAACATCCTTGATGAACACGGATGCGAAAATTCTCACCAAAATACTAGCCAATAGGATCCAAAAGTACATTAAAAGGATTATTCACCTCAACCAAGTGGGATTTATTCCAAGGCTTCAAGGTTGGTTCAACACTCACAAATCAATCAATGTAATACAATACATTAATAAAAGAAAGAACAAGAACTATATGATACTCTCAATAGAAGCTGAAAAAGCATTTGACAAAGTACAGCATACTTTCTTGATCAAAACTCTTCACAGTGTAGGCATAGAGGGTACATACCTCAATATCATCAAAGCCATCTATGAAAAACCCACAACAAATATCAGAGCTAAGAGCTTTTCCCCTAAGGTCAGGAAAATGGCAGGGATGTCCACTATCACCACTGCTATTCAACATACTACTAGAAATCCTAACCTCAGCAATCAGACAACAAAAAGAAATAAAAGGCATCCGAATCGGCAAAGAAGAAGTCAAAACTCTCACTCTTTGCAGATGTTATAATACTTTATCTGGAAAACCCAAAAGACTCCACTCCAAATCTGCTAGAAGTCATACAGGAATTCAGTAAAGTGGCAGTATATAAAATCAATGCACAGAAATTAGCTGCATTTCTATACACCAACAGCAAGACAGAAGAGAAATTAAGGAGTAGATCCCATTTACAATGGCACCCAAAACCATAGGATATCTAGGAATAAACCTAACCAAAGAGGCAAAGAATCCATACTCAGAAAACTATAAAGGACTCATGAAAGAAATTGAGGAAGACACAAAGAAATGGAAAAAAGTTCCATACTCATAGATTGGAAGAACAAATATTGTGAAAATGTCTATGCTACCTAAAACAATCTACACATCTAATGCAATCCCTATCAAAATCCCATCCATTTTTTTCAAAGAAATGGAACAAATTATCCTAAAATCTACATGGAACCAGAAAAGACTCCAAGTAGCCAGAGGAATGTTGAAAAAAAAAAACCAAAGTTGGTCGCATCACAATGCCAGACTTCAAGCTCGGTTACAGAGCTGTAATCATTAAGACAGTATGGTACTGGCACAAAAACAGACACATAGATCAATGGAACAGAAAAGAGAGCCCAGAAATGGACTCTCCACTCTATGGTCAACTAATCTTCGACAAAGCAAGAAAGAATGTCCAGCGGAAAAAAGACCGTCTCTTCAACAAATGATGTTGGGAAAATTGGACAGCCACATGCAGAAAAATGAAACTGGACCATTTCCTTATACCACACACAAAAATAGACTCAAAATGGATGAAAGACCTCAACGTGAGACAGGAATCCATCAAAATCCTTGAGGAGAACACAGGCAGCAAACTCTGACCTCAGCCACAGCAACTTCTTCCTAGAAACACTGCCAAAGGCAAAAGAAGCAAGGGCAAAAATGAACTACTGGGACTTCATCAAGATCAAAAGCTTTTGCACAGCAAAGGAAACAGTCAACAAAACCAAAAGAGAACTGACGGAATGGGAGAAGATATTCGCAAATGACATATCAGATAAAGCGCTAATATCCAAAATCTAGAAAGAACTTATCAAACTCAACACCCAAAGAACAAATAATCCAATCAAGAAATGGGCAGAGGACATGAACAGACATTTCTGCAGAGAAGACATCCAAATGGCCAAAAGACACATGAAAAAGTGCTCAACGTCACTCGGCATCAGGGAAATACAAATCAAAACCACAGTGAGATACCATCTCACACCAGTCAGAATGGCTAAAAGTAACAAATCAGGAAAAGACAGATGTTGGCAAGGATGTGGAGGAAGGGGAACCCTCCTACACTGTTGGTGGGAATGCAAGCTGGTACAGCCACTCTGGAAAACAGTATGGAGGTTCCTCAAAAGTTGAAAATAGAGCTACCCTACGACCCAGCAATTGAACTACTGGGTATTTACCCTAAAGATAAAAGTGTAGTGATCCAAAGGGGCACCTACACTCCAATGTTTATAGCAACAATGTCCACAATAGCCAAACTATGGAACAAATCTAGCTGTCCATCAACAGATGAACGGATAAAGAAGATGTGGTACATATATACAATGGAATACTATGCAGCCATCAAATGAAATGAAATCTTGCCATTTGCAACAAATTACGTGGATGGAAGTAGAGGGTATTATGCTGAGTGCAATTGTTCAATCAGAGAATAATTATCATATGATCTCTCTGATATGAGGAATTTGAGAGGCAGGGCAGGGGGTTTTGGGGGGCAGGCAGGGCAAAATGAAACAAGATGGGATCGGGAGGGAGACAAACCATAAGAGACTCTTAATCTCATGAGACAAACTGAGGGTTGCTGGGAGGGTGGGGGGTGGGGATAGGGTGGCTGGTTATGGACTTTGGGGAGGGTATGTGCTATGGTGAGTGCTGTGAAATGTATAAGTCTGATGATTCACAGACCTAAATCCCTGGGGCAAATAATACATTATGTGTTAATTTAAAAAAAAAAGAAAAAAGAAAAAAGATAGAAAGAAAGAAAAAAGAAAGAAATATGGTGATAATTTAAGTACATATATATCCAAATAGCCAAGCTCAAAAGAAAAGGAAAAGACAAATACGAAAATATAATGAATGTAAATTTTCTAGAATAAGACATGAATCCTCATGAAAAAAGCACACCAAGACCTCAGCAAGATAAATAAAAGCAAATCCACAGGTAGATACATCAGAAAGAAACCACAAAATACCGGGAGATAGAAAGCCTTAAAGTCAACCAGAGAGAAAAAACAGACTCCTTACAAAACAACTTGTCATCAGCAAAAATAAAGGCAGGACAGCAGTGAAATTACATGTTCAAAGTACTAAGGGGAAAAAAAGTTCAACAAAAATTCTATAGCCATGCTAAACAAATTATCATTCAAGAATGACAGAGAAATAAGGACATTTTTCAAGGGAGGGACAAGGATTGTTTTCTGCTCATAGTAGTTTTGCTGAAAGAAATACTAAAAGGCATACTTGAGTAAAAAGGAATTGACCCCAGATGGAAGGAATGAGCAGCAAAAAGCAATCGGAAATAAAGACATTAGCAAGCATGATGGTAAATCTAGTAAATTTAATAATGAATAATGGGTATTGAGTAATAATTACTAAGCCTTGGTTGTAAAATCCAACAACAACAGTAATGACCAATTTTTAGGGTTTCCAAATAAGGTGAAATTAGTTGTTAGTTCCAATTATATGGAATAAGGGAGGGGAATAAATTGCTTAGAAGGAAGAGACAGATACTGATTAAACTGTTAAAGATATGCATTAAAGTTACTGACTAACTTGTTAAGCATAACCAGCATTTCTTTCTCATTGAATATAGTCAGAGATACCCTTGCATACATGCTCACAAAGACGCATACAAAAATGTTTAGAGCCTCATTGCTAGAATGCCAAGAAATACTGAAAACAACCCAAACACCTATCAACAGTACAATGAATACATACATTTTTAGAGTCTTACAATGAGGTATAATACAGCTTTGAAAAATCAATGAACACAGTCACACACATCAACATCTATGCCTCTCAAAAATCTGATATAAAACAACAAGCAAGTCACAGAAGACTATAAATATCATTCCATATATACAACATGTTCAAAAAGGTAAAAATACCATCTTGTTTTAGAATATAACATATAAGTGGCAAAACTATTTAAAAAAAGCAAGGGAATCTAATGATTGGGGAAGATTCTGGAATATGGTCATGCTCTATTTCTTGGCCAAGGATATATATTGTATTATAATAGAATACAATACAATTATACACTTCCAAAAATTATTTTGTATGTATGGTATATTTCACAATTTTAAAACACATAAGAGTAATCACCAAAATAATAGGGATGTCCAAACCAACTTAGGGAACAATATAAAGAACAGAAAACTCAGCCAATTCTCCATAGAATATTGGAATGGAAGCAGGCAAGAAACAAAGGAAAGCATAAGTGAGTAGAAAATACAAAAGAAAATATTTAAACTTTTTTTTTTAAGATTTTATTTATTTATTTGACAGAGATCACAGGTAGGCAGAGGCAGACAGAGAGAGAGAGGGAGAAGCAGGCTCCCTGCTGAGCGGAGAGCCCGATGCGGGGCTCCATCCCAGGACCCTGTGATCATGACCTGAGCCGAAGGCAGAGGCTTTAACCCACTGAGCCACCCAGGCACCCCACAAAAGAAAATATTCAAAGTAAATTCAAATATATGAGAAATCAGAGTGAATGGATTAAACACACCTATTAGACTAATTTTTTAAAATGGCTTTTTTTAAGCCTTGCTTTATGATGTTTATAAGAAATACATCTAAAATATAACGGGAGTTGGAATGGGAAAGTATAGAATACTACTCACCAAGCAAATAGGGCTCATCTTGATCATATAATGACTTGTGACTGGCATGCATGGTATTGCCTTAAATTATTTTCTCCTGTGTACATATTTATCACCTTGATTAGTGTCCAAACTCTTTAAGACCTATGGCCTTTATTGTGCAAACCAACCACACCACCCATGCATTGTGAACCCCAGATTCTATACCTGTACCAAATAGTCCTTCACTAAATACGCGTTGAGCAGACAAGTGCACATGGATTCTACAGTCTTCGTGTACATCTCTCTGGTGCCCAAGCATTTTCCACATAGGTGTGCTACATATCCAAAACAGGAGCAGATCAGGATCAAAAAAATTTCTGGTTTCTGGGGCACCTGAGTGGCTCAGTTGTTAAGCATCTGCCTTTGGCTCAGGTCATGGTCCCAGAGTCCTAAGATTGAGCCCCACATTGGATCGGGCTCCCTGCTCAGTGGGAAGCCTGAATCTCCCTCTCTCACTCCCCTTACTTATGTTCCCTCTTTTGCTGTGTGTCTCTCTGTTTAAAATCTTTAAAAAACAAACAAACAAAAAAACAAAACCCCACTCTGGTTGCAATGCCCAAAGTGTCTCTAGACAAAAGTCAGGAAGAGCCACTCAAAGTAGTCCTCCCTTTCCCCTGTTTGCCTTGACCCAAAAATCCAAGGACTCAAACTTCTACAGGCCATGAAAACCTTTTCATCTGCAGCAGGATGGTGGTACACTACCTCCCATTCCCCTCAAGCCTAGCTCATCTCCATTTTGTTCTGCAGCACACAGACTCTGTAACCTTCATATGACCTCCTGCAAGACAGATTAGATTAAAATCAATCCAAATAGGTTTGGGCTTCGGTGGCTTCTGAGACAAAAACATGGAGGCAGAGCAGTACAGGCCAGTAACACCCTGGTTTTTCCTGGTGGTTTTTCAGAGCCTCCTAGAAAGTCTTTACCAGCCCCAACCCCCTCACCCCATTACCCAGCCCCCAGCTCCCTTAAAAACCAGCCTGAATTTAAACAAACATCGTTCTCAAATACAGAAACTTCCTTTGCGATTCATCTTCTCCCAACTGAAACCTCTCTCTGGGAATCATCCAACTACACTTGACTTAACACAGCCCTGCCTGGACCTGAGTGATTTCCCTTCGTTGCATTCTGCAGCCCTCACCTGACTTCACTGCCACATTAAAGAATTGGTTATTGACCTTTAAGTCTTTAACAATTATCTACATACCTGGGAAAGAAGTCTGTTCGCCTGGGAATGAAGACAAGCCACAAGAATGAAGACAATGAATAAATTCGGCCCTCGTCTTGCTTCTTATGCTACGTTCAGTGAGCTGTTACTGCCAACAAATTATTGCAACATCCTTTCAAATGATAGCCCATTTTCAACTAAGATTCTTAAACCTTTTGCTAGGACCCCAGGATCATGACCTGAGCCGAAGGCAGCAGCTTAACCCACTGAGCCACCCAGGCATCCCATAGAATTGAAAATTCTTAAGCAAGGTTAGTTTTGTTTATTTTCTTCTTTTTTCCCCTTTTCTTAATTTGTATTCTAAGCTTTCTTAAGATGAAAAGATCTCTCTACAAGCCTACGTTTGTATCACCACACACACACACAAACACACATACACATACACACCCACACACCATCGCCACACCTGTTCAATGCTGTCATATTTGCCAGGCACCAGAAAAGTAAATTTGCCAAGAGTAGGAGCTCTGGAAAATCATTAGGTGACGTCTAAGGAGCTGCATACCAATCAGCCAATAATTAGCATGTTAAAATCCAGAGAGTTTGTGACAAATCAAATTCCATGAATCTCAGGGAGCATGACCCCGGCCGGGTTAGCGCCCTGGCTCTGGGGAGGCAGTGGCTTTGTCTGACCAGCAAGACAGGACTGGGAAGCACCTGGCCAGTCTAATCCCAGGGGAGACATTCTGACAATGTGACATTTGCACAGGGATGCCCTAACGTGGCCCCAGTATGTTTCCTCAAAACGGGATGACATTTCAAGTCAAACAGCTTGGTTCCCCATAGTCCAAACCTTCCCCAAACTCGCATATAACCTGATTTTGAGAAAAACAGGGTCACCTCAGAGAGAAACTGGGGTTGTACAAAAGCAATGTTAAAATAATCCATTTTTTAGGAAGGTCACGTCAGATATTCTGTGTTTAACCTCATTCATTATCATTCTGTGCTGACATAGACCTCAGACAGCCTGAGTCTAAAAAACAGTTCTCATTTGAGCAAAATCCTGTTCCTATCCATCTACCCTGGATACTTTTTAATGAATGCTGAAACCAGTTACAAAATTGTGCTACCAAAAGGTGTGGAGAGTGGCTGTCTGTGCACTGTGTCCTCACTAAACTCCTGCTGTCTGGAACTGCTGTCTACATGCCAGGCCGTCCAAGGATGTACAGACACTGCTGTTCCTGCTGCTGCGGGCCCATCGAAGGTCACCTTTCTTACATGGCCGATTCTATCCAAGGGGAGAAACCAAAGAGGGTGGAGAACACCCAGCTCCCCACTGGGCTTTGGCAGTGTCCATATGCCTCGGGGAACACACTCTTACAAGAAGTCCAGGATGAAGGGCCTGTCCTCTAACCAGACTGACCAAGCTCTTGGGGCAAACACTGTGCCTCCATCACATACGTGCCTGTGTGGGCCTGGTCTGAGTATGTTCCCACCCCAAGCCAGGGGTGACTGTTCTACCGGGCCTCTACTCTACTACAGGGTCAGACAGCAGCCTGTGCTCCTCCTGGCTCATGGCCCGATATTCTGATGGCCCAGCTACGTCACTGCGGAGAGAGAGTCTGGTGGTGCCCTCCTCTGAACTCTCCATCTGGAAGATTCTCTGGCCTCCTTCCCTCTCATTTTTAATCTGACAGACACTGCTGGACAGGGAAACTCAGAGTACACGAAAGTTCATCTTCCCTTCCCTGCTTCTCGGCTGGCTTAATCACAGGGGCAGAACGAGGTTGGCATGGACCAGGATGCCAGGAATTAAATGAAGGTCCCTGACCACTGGAGCACATTAGTCCTGCCTTCCAAAGTCTTAATTAGTCTTCCTCTGCCTGGCACACCCACTTGCCTTTGGAAACCAGGAAGGTGGCAGAGTAAGATGCCATGCTCACACCAAGTACTCCACAAAACACTGGTCGGGAATGGTGGTGGCAAATGCCTGCTGGCTCATGGTTCTGCAACAACAGTCAGTTTTGAGGCCTGGGCCCCAGAGGCAAGATTTCTGCTCCCCTTTCTAATGCGAACAGTTATGCAGCATTACTCTGAGTGATTGTCAGCCACCAGCTCAATTTGGAGGCAAAATGATCTTAACAAACAGTGGCAGACTTACAGATAGGCTGCCGAGTCTGGGGACCGAAACAAAGGACAAAAAGAAGACCAAAAAAAAAAAAAAAAGAGTAGGATTGATGGTGAATGGAAGAGGGGAAAATGAACAGAGCAAAGAGAAATGAGGAGGATTATGGGAAGGGGTACCTCAGTTCTGCTACTCCAAAATGAGCTGTGAACATAACAAGGGACTCAGGTGGAAGCAATGCCGGTGAAATCACAGAAAGGAGACAGAGAAGCAAATCTGGAGATTTTGATGCTGGGACAGATTCGGGGCTAGCAATGGAAGAGATTCAACATGAAGTAACATTTGAGAGGTTTCAAAAGACAATGAGTCTTAATTCTGTTCTGTTTTGCACCCTTTGAGTTAAAGTGGCACACCAAAATTTGCCATTTTTCTAAGAGGACATTGACAGATACAATGGGAACACTGAATACATTTTTTCCCTCTGCATTCATTATCTCTGGCCCTTATCCACAGGCCTATTGCAGACTAAATTGGATTTTGGATTACTGGTACTGAGGCGCTGCAATTAATTAACAATAAAAACATAATATTTATATCCAGGCCTAACAACATCTGACATTTAAACTTATTCTGCCAGTCGGGCAAATTCCATCCGACAAATTTTCATTTTAATGAACATGACAGGCCACGGTTTACATGAGAGGCCAAGGAGCAGGAAAGAGTTGATCTCTTGGCATGTGCTCTCAAGGCCTGGCCGTGCTGGAGGAGAAACCAGCTGGGGAACCGCTAGAGGAACAGAAAGCCCAGATCCCCAGCCCCACCCAGACAGACCAAGAACACATGTCCTACAACAAAGATCCTAGTATGCAACTGTCCTTGTTTCTGTGCAAGCTCAAAGTTAAATACCTACTGCCCCTTATGATCCACTGGATAATTTGTCTATCTTTGGGCTGCTGACATTTTCTTTGGGGTATGAAAATCCCTTAGTCCTTACTAATTAAAAAGTGATAAACGTTTTGCAAGGCATCCAATAATGTGCAAAGTACACAAGAGTTGGAACTGATGCAGCTTTCTCGGTTGGCACAAGACTGGCCTTCCGTGTTTTGCCAGATGGTATATCTCAGTAAGTCCCCAATCCCTGACTCAAGTGAGGGGCATTGTCAATATGATGCTGAAGCAGAGACTATCTATCTTTAAATGTTATCTTATTTTGCATTATACTAATGCCAATGGCCTAGCATTTTTTTTTTTTTTTTTTGCTGAAACTTTCACAGCTAAGGAAGTTTTTATTTTTCTGTGACTCATTATTCAAGCCAACAGAAGATAGTACAGATGAGGAAAAAAACTTCATCTCCATTAGAACCATGTAAATTTGATGGAAACCAATGTCAGGAACCACATCTCCCAGCCTGACCTCTGGTCGCTCCTTTATGGGGTCTGGGTGAAAGGACATGGGCGAGACAGAGTAGGTTTCTCCAAACCTGTCTCCACTACCCCAAAAAACACTTAAGTAAAGGACAGAATTAAGGATGAAAAATTCAAAGAGACCAAGGCAATTAGACAGAAGCTTAACAGATGTGGGAAGGAGCCGGTGAAAAACTAGCAACAAATTGTCAGTAGGAGCCCTTCTTATTGGAAAGGCCATATATTTCTAGTTCACTTATCTAAAACACTTTTTATCCTAGCTTTTACATCAATTCAAAGGAAATGAAATGAAGTTCCAATTTAAAAGCAAGACTTCTTCAGAATATGGATTTGGTTCTTGGGTTCCAATCTCAGCAATTAAAACAGCCATGGTGATTTGTCTTCAAACAGTGGCTCTGAATAGATCCAAAATGTTAACGATGTTCCATGGCACAGATATAGCCATGATACCAGAACATGAAATCCTGAAAGGGTAACAGCATCCCCACTATTATAACCCAATTCTGAGTCAGTATGGGGTTTTAGTTAAGGCGACAACCCGTACGTAGAGTGTAGACACACACACCTGCACATGTACACACACACACACACACACACACACACACAAACGTTACAGCAATAATCACATGTTTGCGGACTTCACATGCATTCCCCCATATATAACTCGATAAGTACTGTTAAGAACTCTATCGCACACCAAGAAAAGGGCAATTAGAGATAACAGACCTCCGGAAGAGGTGAAGTCCAAAGTCACAGGCAGGTAAAGTGGCAGAGTTGAGGTACAAATCCCAGCCCAAGCCTGAGCTCTATACCACACAGTGGCATATGACGGCATCAACAAAGGAGATGGCATGAAGGAATTGATTCCTTTTGGCAATAGTCAAAATATCTTTTAAATACCAGGTACAAAACATTTTCAGCCCACCAGATGCTTATTTAATTTTGAAAAATCAATTTTTATGGAGCTGCTATGTTTGTTAATGCCTGGTTTATTCTTGAAAAAGGAAGGCCTACCAGAGAAAAGATGCATTTCTTCAAGTTGGGAAGAAATGCAAGACCCTAACTGGATTGAATTGAAAATATTTGACATTACACAAATGAATAAAATCTAAAACTTTAACATGGCTTAGCGGGAGGCATGTACTAAAATGGTCATATCAAATTCAGAACACAAAAGACTTAACATGCTTATTGTCATAAACAAAGGCATTTGGTTAAATGAAAGTTCCATCAAAGCTTAATAACCAAATTTGAGTGAACACAAAGTGAAGGGTTATATACTTTCTGCGGTTTCAGTAATAGCTAATCTAATAATGGTAAATGGAGGGTTATTGTTGATTCCTTTGCCTCTGTTTCATAAATTAGATAAAGCAACCTGGCAGTTACAGTACTTTGGAGTTTTATTTGACTAAGTGATTTTAAAGCTATCTCAGAATATAACAAAGTCATGACTTGAATGACTGCTGAACTGTACCCTGCTCGCCATCACCACCTTAGTACTGTTGACCAATGTGAAGTGGAAGGCTTCCTGTGAACTAAAACTGTTCTGTAAAGCTCCATTTACATCTGCAGAACTGACCATTTTGAAGGCAAAGTGTCAGTGACATGGTGTTATCTGATATTCCCTTGCACCAGGGCCAAGCTTGTAAACTATAAAGTGTAAGAGCAGTCAAGTGTTATTTATTTCTTCTGATGCAAAACTTGGGAACAGTAGAATTTCTCTGGTTAATGATTTTTCATAGCACATTTCCAATTTTCTCCTACAGTTTATTGATCTGGAATAGTAAAACAGAGTTCTTCCCTAGCTAAAGAACATACAAAGCCCGTGCCCTGGGTCCCATGAGATGTACCTGCAAAGGCAGCCGCAGTGGCTCATCAGGGAGCTCAGGAGTGGCATTTTCCTTACTGAAAAAATGTTCTGGTCGAATCCTAGGCTTTTTGATAACAGGGAACCCTTCCCTAGCCTCTGCACTTGGAGAAGACACACTGCACTTGCGGTTCTGAGAGCTGATGGGTTACCCTTCACAAAAGCAGTCTATTTTTCTGTGTTTTCCCCTTGCCCTGATATGGTTACTTTCAATTACCCTGATAGCCCAGGAAGAAAAATATCCTTCTCTCCATATTTCATTCACATAATAAGAATCTGCAAGCTGTTCTATATGACAGATGAGGACTGTGAGCTGAAGCAACTTGTTCCGCCTGTCAGCCTCCAAGAACCCACAGCAATGAGATACAATCGTGATGACATTACTAGAGAAGAAGTGGGTCAAATACACGGTCACTTTAAAACAGAATGTCAACTCTTCTTTCCACTTCAGTAATTTGATGCAGTGGTGCCTCTGTCCTCCCCCAACCCCCCAAAAAACAGAAAGAAAACAGCACTCACTGCTATTAGCTAAACATGTACACACACACACACACACACACACACACACACACGCACACGCAACTATTGTTAAAAGTATTGTTCCCATAACCCCTTTTTCAGCTTCTGACCGATCAGCCAACAAAAGTTTATTAAGTATCTACTATGAGTCAGACACCAAGGTAGGTAGAGTGTTGAAAAGAGACAGCCCCTGCCTTGCAAAGTTTACAGTCTGGGGTAAAGGACAAATATTAACAAAGAGATTGAAATTGATGTAATGAAATACAAGGTACTGAGGGACTTATTAAATAACTAACCAAGTCTTATGGGTTAGAGTGACTTTCCCTGTGGAAGAGATATTTAAGATAAAGTGTCAAGTAGAATTAGTAGCCAGGTAAGAGGTGAGGGGGAAGAGTTCCCAACAGAGGACCTTTGTCTTCAAAATGTTTCCTTTCCAAGAAACCAAGGCATCAAGATGCAGTAGAAAGTATAATGGAATACAGGAAGCCATGAAGTCCACCACTGGGAGCTAGTATCTTTTCATTATTTTAACCCCTAGCTAAAAAAAAAAAAAAATTAATTAATTAAAAGAAACACTTTAAAAAGCTCTGGTATACCTCTGTCCTATCTTGCCATGTAAGGGCAAAAGTTATCATAACCACATCTTGTTGCTGATCTAAACACTAAGGTAGATATTACTTTTAAAAGAAATCTAATTGATCTTGACTGTTCTGGTTAAAACCCATGGGTTATTTTTAAAAACATATTTTGACAGCAGTGAAACTTGCAGCACATACAACACCAAGAGCATAAATTTGTTCAGGGTAGAAGAACATGAAAATTAACACAAGCAGTGGTAAATGTGATATTAAAAAAAAAAAAAAAAAAACTACCAATGACCTGCCCCAAAAGTGGAAATTAAGAACAAAAAGGTTCTCTTCTCTAATACTTGGTCATGAAAATCCTGATCTGTTTTTTGGGGGGAAAAAAAAACCTGCTTTGGATCATTTATAGTTCTTACAGCACACGACTTTTTTCCATGGGTTTAACAAATTGGAATGGAGAGGGAAAACTGGATTTATTCATAAGTATGCTTGCCCTTTCCACTAAACCCCAAAGTGTGATGTCTGGACTGTTCTTTCCAATCTCAAAATGCATCCCCAGAATCCAGAATCAATCAAAACTGCATTTAACTAAGGGCTGAATTTGGCCCTAAAAAACTCAGTGACTGAATGGGGCTACTAGTATAGGGAGTTTGCTATTGTTGTTTTATGTCCTTATCTAGTAATTACCGGCAATGAATTTAGCAGTTGCTCCAAAACGAACACAAGCCAGGGCTACTTTTATTTGTTTGATATTAGTTTAAGGTGTACAATATAATGATTCAACAATTCTATACATTACTCATCATGATAAGTGTACCCTTAATCCCCTTCACCTATTTCACTCACCCCCCACCACCTCCCCTCTGCTAACCATCAATTTGTTCTCTATAATTAGCAGTCTATTTCTCGGTTTGTCTCTTTTTTCTTTGTTTGCTTGTTTTGTTTCTTAAATGCCACATATGAGTGAGAGGTATTTGTCTTTCTCTGACTGACTTACTTCACTTAGCATTGTATCCTCCAGATCCACCCATGTTGTTGTAAATGGCAAGATTTCATTCCCTTTTATGGCTGAGTAATATTCTATTGTGAATATATACCACATCTTCTTTATCCATTCATCTACCAATAGACAGTTCTGTTCCTTACATAATTTAGCAAAATATCATGCTGCAATAAACATAGGGGTACATATATCTTTTTGAATCAGCATTTTCATATTCTTTGGGAAGATACCCAGTAGTTGAATTACTAGATCATATGATAATTCTATTTTTAATTTTTTGAGGATCTTCCATACAATTTTTTACAGTGGCTGCACCAGTTTGCATTCCCAAAAACAGTTCACGAGCATTCCTTTTTCTCCAAATCCTCACAACTAGGAATACTTTACAAAAAATACTATATGCAAACCATGAGAATCCTGTTACTTAGATCCTATCTAGAGTTCATTCTGGAAGGCATATTTTAAGAGAAATACTGGCCAAGTTAGAAAGTACCTACAGGAGGGTAACAAGAATGGTGGAGGTTTCTGAACTTCACACAAGGGACAACTGAAGTACCTGGGGAGGTTCAACCCAGAGGAAAGTAGAAAGAGACACAAAACCTGCCTTCGTATAGTCAGTGTATCACTCACTGATGAAGACGTTCCATTTGAGCACTTCCTCTGCACTGTACAAGGCACTGTGCAGGACAATAAAGTGGCAGCACTGAGCAAGAAAGCCCCTTTCTTTTATCATTTGGAAGAGAAAATAGCCTTTTTCTGTGGCACTTCCCAGGACACAGTAGAGCAGAGCACAGGTTCAGGAATCTGAGCACTAAAATCAAAGTCTCTGGTGGCCCCCAAAAAAGATGTCTTTGTCAAGCAGAAGAGGAAAAGACACAGAGTAGGCCACGTGAAGGAAATAGAACCACAAGCCGAAGAATGCCTGGGGCCACCAGAAGCTGGAAGAGGCAAGGAAGGATTCTTCCCTAGAGCTTTTTGAAGGAGGACACAACGGGCCAGAACTGTGACATGAAATTCCTTAAAAAGTACACACCCTATAGAGGAAGGGAGGGAAAAATGAAACAAGACAAAACCAGAGAGGGAAACAAACTATAAGAGACTCTTCATCTCAGGAAACAAACTGAGGGTTGCTGCGGGGTGAGGTGGGGAGAGAGAGGGTAGCTGGGGGATGGACACTGAGGAGGATGTGTGCTATGGTGAGTGCTGTGAAGTCTGTAAGCCTGATGATTCACAGACCTGTACCCCTGAAACAAATAATACATGATATATTTAAAAAAAAAAAAAAAAAAAAAAAAGGACACAGCACATTATTTCCTATGGGAGCCACCATCCCTTGAATAAGAATGGAGGGGTTGTTCTTTACCCAAAGTAGAAAATGAAATATCTCACAAGCCAAGCTAGGGGGGCCAATGGGTCTTCAAAGAGGAGAAACCTACCTTTATAATTCTCTCCCTCCTTGGATTCGGAATACTTCAGACCCTGCCAACTACACCCTGGGAGGCAAAGTCAAAATGTGCAGCAGCACAGGCAGTAGAGCTAGGAAATTAAGATATAGCTGCCTGCTCCTATTAGTGGCATTGCCGCAGGGCCAGAATACTGCAGTTCATTTGGGCCTGGTTTGGCTGAAAAGATACGAGTTTCAAATAAGGCCTGACAGGAGAATAGATAAACAAAACTATGGAGTATTCACATAATAGAACATTATACAGCAGTCAAACCAAATAAAGTGAAGTACAGAATGGTGTATATTGCATGTCCCTTTTTTTGTAAAAAAAGGAAGAAAAGTAATTTAGATGCGTATTTTCCTATGTACATTAAAAAATACCAAAAAAGTTCAAAAGAAACTAATCAAAGTGACTACCCTAAGGGAAATAGGGCAGAGATAGGGGTATGGGCACAAGAGCAGCAAAACTTTATATATTTTTCTATTGTTTTGATTTTTTAACCAGATGAATATATTACCTGCTCAGAAAAAAAAAAAAACTTTTAAGTCTACTGCAAAATTTTTAAAAAACCCTAAAACAACGTTATAACAACTCACATTGTGGTAAGTAGTATAAAATGGTGCGTACAAAGAGGGCACTTTGATGATATACATCAAGGACTTCATAACTGGACCTTGGACCCAGTGATTCCACTTCTGAAAGGAATTTATCTAAGGAAATATTGAGAGATTTGTATACACACACACAGAGGGATGTTCACTACAGAATTGTCATAGTTAAAATTTTTTAAAAGTCCACATGTGAAATAATAGAGAATCAGTCAAAGAAATTATGAAACATTCAAATAATTGAATGTTATGCAGCTGTTAAAAATTATACTCTAAAACAAATAATTGGCAATACAGAAAAATATTCATAGCGTATTTTTGAAATCATTCATTAATTTTTCAGTAAAATTTGTAAAGCTTCTACCAGGTGCTAGGCACGAAGATGGATGCTGATTAAAAAGGCCAGTTACGAGGCAGTCCATCAAAGGGTAATCCCACTTTTTTGTGCACTTATAACTAAACTAGAAGGATAAACACCAAAATGAGAGCCGTGATTACCTCCTGGTGGCAAGATTATGGGCGAAATGTATTTTCTATAATGATCATACATTACTTCTGCAATAAGAGGGGGGAAAAAGCATCACTTTTTAAAATCAGGCTAACAACTCCTAGGATCAAGAATGTATCACTTCCATCTCTTTTCCCTCACCCCTCCCTGATTCCCTAAACGCATGCCTGACGTCTGCTTCAACTGCATCATCCTGTGACCTGTAAGAAAAAGTCAAGAACACTGTAGATACATTCTTGACATCTCTGAGCTGCTGAAGTAGAGCCACAGCCAGCCTCCCTACCCCACCCCACCATCCACCCGTCAAATCCCCATACATCTAGGTCTCTTCTTCTGGGGAAGAAATAATCCTCTGCTTTTTTGAGCCACTGTGAGTCAGCGTTTTCTGTTACTTGCAGCTGGAAGCATTCTGAGACAACAAGGTAATAGACTAACTAATAAAGGCCATGTGAAGACCGGGCCTGGCAGTCCAACATGTTTATTTTGATCACTGAGTCCAGCCTGAAGAGTGACAATAATGATCCCACCAGCTTCTGGCTCCGTGGTCTTCTCTGACATTCCTGGGAAACAGAACCCAGGAGAAGCCATTAGTGGGGAGTCTGGGTGCACAGGGAGCATTACCTGCAGTGAAGTGTGGAAAGACTAGGGAACTACTCCTACAACTTACAATATGACCCAGCATTTCCCCTTCTGAGAGTGTGGCCTAAGAAAAGAATCATGGATGTCATGATGCATCCATGCAAATATTCTTTAGTAATATATATCAGAAATCGAGGTGGGAAAAGCCTAATGCTAAACAATTGGAATAGGATGAAAAATAATCGCAGGTTCCAAGAGTGGAGTACTTTGTAGTCATTAATGGCATGGGAACACACACACAATACAGTGATGAGTGAAAAACAGGTAACAAAGCTATATGTGAAGTATGGTCCCAATTTTTAAAACTAACAGAATAAATAAATATACATAGGCAATAGAAAAAGGATAAAAAGCATATCCACTTCTATTGATAGTTCTATCATGAGGGGGTGGAATGGCAATGTCATTTTATTTTTTGAGTATTTTTTTGAAATCTTCTAAAATAAATTATTTTCTTATGCAGTTGATAAGAAGTGGTTTTTTTTTTTTAATACCTCTTCTCATAGAATAATTTGGGCCCTCTGACCAAGATGCTGGTGTCATGAACGCCAACTTAGTCTAATATTTGCCTGCAGATCTGATGGCGTTAACAAGAAATAATTCATATTTGTTTTAAAAACAGACCGACACCAAGAGCAGTAAGCCAAGATAGAGAAAAAGATAAAGAAATTTTAGGTTTCCAAGTGAACTTGTATTATATAAATGCAGTGTGTTTTCTTTAATTCCATAAATACAGTTGTGATGCTGCCAATTTGAGAAAAATAGTGATGTTTCCTTAAATAAGTCCAGTCTATATTGAAATTCATTCCCCTACATGAAATGGAATTATCTTGGAAACAATAAAAATGAATGCTGACGTGCTGTGTCTTTGATAAAAAGCAAGTCATTTACATCCTTGTCTTGATCCATTAGACTTCATCATACAGCAACAGTAGCTATCATGGAGGTCTGACCTTCCTACCATCTGAGGAAGGCAGCTAGCAGAGCACAAGCTCCTGAATCACATGACCTGGGTCCTCATTCCCAGCCCTACTACTTGCCAGGAGGGTGTCCTTAAGCACTTAACTTAACCTCTCAGTTTCAGTTTTCTCATGGGTAAATGGAGATGGTAAGAGTATCTACCTCATAGAGTTGTCCTGAAGATGAAATGAGAGAATCCACACAAAGGTCTTAGTTTCATTCCTGAACCACAGTAATCTGATAAAAAGTAAACTCTCTTCTAACTTAGTTTCAACCTATATTTGAAGATAGATCATGGACCTGAAACATTAGATTCCTTTTGTTTTGCTTTGTTTTGTTTTACTTCTAACAAAATATTTTTAAATTTATTATAGGTAAATAACTGTTCAAATCAAATGGCAATACATAGCTTTTAGGAAAAAAAAAGTCTCTTGCCTCGTTTCTTCCTATTTCCCAGCTGTCATCCCCAGAGGTATCTGCATTCAACCATTTCAGTTATCTTCTGTTCTCCCCATTCTCCCACTAGAGATCTGTCTCTTTTCTAGTTTTATTGAGAAATAACTGACATACAGCGTTGTATAAGCTTAACGTATGCAGTATGACGGTTGGATTTACATATATTGAGAAATAATTATCATAACAGGTTTAGTTAACAACCATCCTGTCAGATACATACAATAAAGAGAAAAGAAAAAAAAATTTCTCCTTGTGATGAGAACTCCTAGGATCTAGGCTCTTACCCTCCGTGTATAACACTCAGCAGTGTTAGTGCCAGTGATCCTGCTGTCCATGTTGGCCCTAGGACTTAGTTGTCTTATAACTAACTGGTAGCTTGTACCTTTTAACCACTTTCTTCCAATTCCTTCCCCCACTCCCTTTACCCCCTGCCTCTGGTAACCACAGACCTGATCTCATCCTATGAGTTTAGTTTAGGGTTTTGTTTTTGTTTTTGTCTTTAGATTTCACAAATAAGTGAGATCAAACAGTATTTCTCTGTTTCCATCTGACTTATTTCTTAGCATTATGCCCTCAAGGTCCAACCATTCTCATTTTTTATGGCTGAATAATATTCCAGTGTGTGTGTGTGTGTGTATACCACAACTTTTTTATCCATTCAACCAGCAATGGACACTTACATTGTTTCTATATTTTGGTTACTGTAAATAATGCTGCTATGAACGCATGGAGGTGCAGATATCCTCTCTAGTTACTGGTTTCATTGCCTTTGTATTTATGGAACATGATTTTGAAGAGGCTCCAGTATCCTATTTTAAAGACCCTTGTTGGATATAAATACTTGACTTTGAAATACAGATTTGACATCATTTATTTAATATTCCCTAGGCTAAAGGAGATGCTTAGAGAAAATGGTGGATCTTTTAGACCACCAAAAATGTGCTTCAGAATGTGCATCAGAGAAGTTAACTACTCTCATTTGCCTTGTCCTATCTTATTCTTTACAAAAAAGCACTACTTCACTCTATGTATTGCGAATAATAATAAAAATGAGAGCTAAAATCATCACTAACATATGTATGGTACTTATTGTATACCAGGAAGTGTCCTACATATTTTCTGTATTATCTCATTCTCATGATTAACTAGTGATGTACAGTCTTATTATTCCCATTTTTTTAGATGAGAAAACTGAGGCACAAAGAGATGGAGAAGTTCTGAGTCCAGATATAAACATAATTAATAATAATAATAATATAATAATAACATAACGTGACAATAATAACAACACAGCAATGGATCTCCAAACATCATCTCTTGTGCTTCTGACAACCTCATACTATTCCTAATAATGGATAAGAAACTAAGAACTAAAGTAAATTAGCTAAGGTGAGATATGAGTTTGTCTGGCCCCAACACCAGCCACTCCAAGGAACTGCCCCTCTGCAGAGGGAACAAAGGGTTTAACCTATTCCTGAAGCTCTCCACTGGGGTTATAAGATGTTGGAGAGGCACAGGACTTGAGAATTATCAGATCCAAGCCCCTCTTTATACAGGTGTGGAAAGGGAGGTCAAGACTTGCATAAGGCAGTGAGAGCTACAACGAAAACCCAGGGCTCCTGACTCCCTGCACCACATCCTTGTAGGGACACAATAAGGTCCTGTCACCCCAAGTCAGCCACACCAGACACTGTGAAAGCAGCAGAGGGAAAGCCTGACCACCTCACAGTGATGGCACCAGTCTGTTGTCTCTCCCACTGTTCCTGTTGACTCCAGGGACTACTGCACAGGCTTCTGGTGCATTCAGAACTGGGAAGAGGAAAGAAGCCTGGGGAAGGAATCCATAGCCAAAACAGGAAGCTCCCAGTGCCTTTCATGATCTACCAAGTGCCACTTCAGTATGTCTCCTGAAGTCAAACTGGAGATCTGGAGAAGGAGAGTGGCTCTGGGACACATGGTTTCTGTTGCAGACACAAGACACAAAACAGCCCAAGTCTTTGAGAATGTGATTGGAATAAGCAAGTCCCCTGAATCTTTTCCGACTAAATGCATACCTTTACTAGTTTTTTTTTTTTAAGATTTTATTTATTGATTTGACAGAGAGAGATCACAAGTAGACAGAGAGGCAGGCAGAGAGAGAGAGAGAAGCAGGCTCCCTGCTGAGCAGAGAGCCCGATGCGTGACTCGATCCCAGGACCCTGAGATCATGACCTGAGCCGAAGGCAGCGGCTTAACCCACTGAGCCACCCAGGCGCCCAGCTTTACTAGTTTTTATGATGGATAAAAATAATTAAACTGTCCCATGGAGAAATTTTTTAAAAAATAGAGTTTTGGAGGTGTCCAATTAAAATTCATTCAGTATTATGTAATCCTTCAAATACAACGGTTGTTTACTCTGCTTTGATTTCTAAGCTTTCCTTTGATGACAAATATTAATATTTATCATTTTTCTGATGTTGGACTAATGAGAATCTTAAGTGTTTATGAGAAGGCATTTAAATATTACAGTACGGTGGATGTGTTTGTTTTCTGATTTATATTCCTCTGTCTTGAACATCAACGAGCATTTATTTTTTGTGTGTGCTGAATCCTGGGTTGATGTTCATCAACATTTCCACCAAACTTTATACGGCCAAAACTGATGGCCTCTACATTTATTTGATGACCAAAGAGAATATGACAGTCCACCAAATAACACAGCACGACAGGAAAGACGTCGCTCTGATTTTCAAACTGGCCCCCACGTGTAACGACCAGCCAGCAAGAGTAGATGGAGCCACCTTCCTGGTTTAATCAAGGTGATATTTATTGAGTGCTGACCACACTTCAGGCACTGTGCTTCACATCCACCATCTCACTGGATCCGCACAACCAAGAGCTAAATAGTATTATAGTCTGCATTTTACAGAGAAAAGAGATGCAGAGAGGTTGAGAACTTTGCTTAAGATTATACAGCTAATGAGAAGCAGACAAGAGTCCGTCCTCAGAGCCAAAGTAGGCTCTTCTCTCAGCTCCCTTCCTAGGAGCCCCTTCTTGACTCCCAGCATTATCTGTACAGCATAAATGGCCATCTGCATGGAGCAGCAGCCTTCAAGGCAACCTAGACTTTCAGATCTTGACGGTAATGATGAGACATAACATTCTGTCCTCCATAGGCCATGCGCTGCTTTATGCACAGAGACAGGGCAAGGAACCAGTACCATGCTCCCTGAGGTCCATGCCCTCAGAGAGCAAACTTCTAAAGAGGGAAGATAGACAATAGTAACACAGTAAACAAGGCACTCTCTCCATGAAGGGGAGGAAATGGGCGGCTGTACAAAAATTCAAGAAATGGTAAGAGGAGCTAAAGTCCAGGACTTCAGCAGATTTCACCTTCCCATGCCCCCCATGCAACCAAGACTTGGCTAACTGAAGAAGTAATGGAGCAGAGCCCAGAAGTAGGAGCACAGTGCAAAGTTCAACATCAAATTCTAAGTTAGGGACCAGGTGCTGGGGCATCAGCAAAATAGCCACCACTCCTGCCTTCACTGAGCTTACAGTCAGAGGAAGAGAGCACTGATCAACAATTAGAAGTTAAGCAAAAGCTGTAAAAAAGTAGAAGTTAAGGAAGCTAAAGACACAGGAACTAACCTAAAGAGGACTAAGAAAAAAGGTCATCATTCTGCTTCTGACTCCATCTGTGACCAAGAGCAAGTCACTTCCTCTCTCTAAAACCACGTCTCCAAATTTGTAAATACAAGGGACAAGACTGGGTGAATCTCAACAAACTTCCTTCAACCTGCCTTCCAACCTATAAAAATTGTATCTTATCTCTTCTTCTACCCATCAATAGACCCCAAACTGCTCTTCTTCCTTTCTTTTTCTCTTTTGTTCTATTCCTCTGCACCCCTAAAGCAAGGGCTCTGTTCTTGATTTTCATTATTGCCACATGGCAGAGGGGTCAGTTCAGGAGGGAGATGAGACTGCTAGCCCATCAGAGCCAGAAGTGGGTGTAGCAAACGCTCTGAAATGAAAAGGGACCGAGTTCTACACATGGAACCTAGTATCCAGAGAGAGAGTTAATAGGTAAAAGAGAAGCCTATGGAGATGGCAGGCATTAGGGAAGCACCAGCCAGGACCAAAACTAATGTTTCGACAAGAGGGAAGGAGAAAGTCAGGAGGTAGGTGCTCAGAACAACGGGTCAACAGAAGGAAGGTCTGGACAGCAAAAAGCAAGCCTCCGACCACAGTACTGGGATTCAGGGACAGAGCCATCACCCAGACAATATAATCCAGGCTCCATACTTTGATCTCCAGGCCCTACACTGACAAGCCAACCTCACACAGTGCCAGCCCCTCTCCAGTCTCTATGGTCTACCATAGAGGCCTTCTTTTATCCCTTTGAGCATGTCAGGCTCTTTCCCTAAATAAGACCTGGGTACAGGCTATTCCTTCTGCCTAGAATACCACTTCACTAGTTCTTCATATGGCTGCCTCCCACTCATCCTTTACTTAGGTCTCAGCTCAAATATCAGCTCCTCCTCTCTGGCTACCCTACCCCCTTTTAGCATCACAGTACCTTCAACTCTTCCTTCCCAGTACTCGGCATCTTAGAATTGCATTTGTTGGCCTGAACATTGTCCATCTCCTCCACTGGACTCCTGAGAGCAGTGACTGTGCTGCCTTGTTCACCAGCATAGAACCACAGCTAGCACAGTGCCTGACATACAAAAGGCCTCAGTAAATGCTTCCCAAATGAATACATTAGTTTTGAGCAAGGGAATGACTCACACGCAGTAAGAACTGGCAAGAATATAGTTGGAGATTAGGTTCAGACACTGGGATATTAGGCAGGTCAGAGATTGTCCAGGCAGGAGCCCAGTAAGCTCCATGGTCAGAGCAAGCAACAGCATCAACTAGGATTTGCTAGGGGACCTGTTACCAGGCGTCATTCCACATTCCACCTGCCTGCTGACCTTAACTTCCAGGTATGACCTACTTCCAAATCCTGGGCCCACTGTCCACTTAACCTGCCACTGGTGTGGGCAGTTCCTACCAGACCAAGAGAGTCTCAGAGAAACCTGGCCAATGCCAAGTAACAGAAGCTGCTGTGCAGACCCTCAAATCCAGTGATTAGTGTTATAATCATGAGAGTAAGTAATACATGCCAACGGCTTTATACATACAGCCTTATTCAACCCTCACAGCATCCATAGTTAGTGACCACTGTAACCCCCAATTTAAAGGTGAAGAAACAGACTTAATCAAGAAACCTACCCACGGTCCCACATCTGGTAACTGGTAAATCCACATACCTAAGTTTATAGATCTGGATCTCTGAGCTCAAAAATAATAAAAGTGTAAAATATAATAGCAATAATAAAAATAAAAGCAAACACTTACTAAGAAATTACTATATGAGAGGTGCTGTGCTAATATTTTATATAGATTATCCCACTGTATTCATACACACCTATGAGGTATATATGACTATGTCCATTCTGGAGAAGAAAATAAAATTCTTCAAAGCAAAACAGCTTGCCCAAGATCACCCTCAGCCTGTAACAGACTGACATATGTATTTGTGAACTCTAAACAATCCTATTCATGACATTAAAACAGAATGGAAACATAGTAGGAGCCATAAAGAACTAGAATCTTGATTTCCAAGCGTGGCCCATGGACCAGCAGCATCTGCATCACCTGGGAGCTTGTAAGAAATGGCAGAAGCTTCTGGCCTCACCAGGAAGTTTGGGTACAGTTCCAACCAGTGCCCAACCCACAGGATTTGGACCCAGCCGTTTCATCTGTGCTAAAAGCCAAACACAGCTAATTCTTCTAGGCCACGGAAGTATTGGCTGGTTGCCCCTTGGAAGTTCAAGAACCTAGAGGAAACTGTAGCTTAGAAGAAGCTTTTTGCCCTGCTCCAAGGGGCCAAGAGAGCGCCCCAGCTACAGATTTCATTGGACATTGGCTAAGAGCTGCTCAGTCAGCAGATTCCAGCTACTGCAATTCTCAAGCGCAGGGCCCACCTGTTGTTTTGGTACAGGATCCCTTCTCTTTGAAGGTTCCAACACCTCCCATTGATCAGGGTGGCTATCTGTGTTAACAACCAGGCAAGCTGTGCACAGCACAACTCTGGAGGACACCATTCACAGACGTATTTGTCAAAACAAAAAATGTCCCATCTCCCCCTCCCCCGCACTCAACCACCTTTTTTGTTGTCATACCTCTTCACAGGCTCTGCAGGTCTTTCTACCTCTTGGTTGCTTTTTCCTGCCCACCTTAGGATCACTACCTCTCCATCACCAGCTTCATTCCTGGGAGAACCCGAACAGGAATTGCACGGGCTCCAGGGTTGAGAGAAACAACCTTACTCCAGCAGGTTCCAGCCCCCCTTCACTGCCTGTCCGCTGGGCTCCAAGCACAGACATGCTTCCAGCATCGTTTAAATGTCTTCTGGCATAACCACGCAGGTACCGTCCTGCTTTAATGTGTAGACTTAAGACAGCATTGAGTTCTGGGTTTTTTTTTGTTTTTGTTTTTGTTTTTTTGTTTTTGTGTTTTTTTTTTTTCCCCAAAAATGAAGGCACAGGAAGAAGATGTGCCTTGCAGAAAATGAAATTTTGTTCTTACCATATACCACACACTTCAGTGATTAAATGACTGCAGACAATACTCTCCTCCAAACTGTGCCCAACTAAAATATGCGTGCATTAAACCTCATGAGGGAGTACTGATACTTCCACATTATCTATGATGGGTTTTAGCTCCAGTAGCTGTGGGTCTGAGAAGCTGCAAAATACACTGAATTTTAATGGAAAACTGATTGTTAATAAAAAGAGGTAAATCCATAATAAGGAACACTAATAAACACATAAACAGACTCAGAAATAGTCTTTAAGTTCCAGAATATCTCAATGTGGGCCTTTTGCAAACCTCTTAGCCAGTTTCTCATTTTTATCTTCTATTCCTACTTATACATCATTAAAAGAAAACCTTGGCCTATGTACAAAATATCCATAAAATATGTAATTTTTTAACTTTATTTTAAACCCTCCAACAAAAACAGCTTTTCCCACTCTCTTAATAGAGAGAAACTCTATTAAACTCTATTAAGTCAACACAGTAGAAAAATAAAACTACTACATTGTGAAATGACTTCCTAGTGGGTAAAAAAATCTGAGGAAAGGCTGAAAAACAAAATTATGGTGCAGGGTAAGAGAAATTCAGGCCAAGAATGCTCCTGGATGCTGGATAGAAGGTTTTAAATATGAATATTCAGATACAAACAAACCTAAGGACATACATTTTCTATAAGGAAAAAGAAACTTTTAAAAGGACAGGGTTCCCATATGTTATGGATAATCCAGCAAATAAAAGACACTTAACCAAATTAGCCTAATTATTCTGCCATGAAATGGAGTGCGAGGGTAACTATAAAAAATTTAAAAGGAAACCAATATTTATACTAGGCAGCGTCTGTAGAAGCATTCATTTCAGGCTACTGAATTAGAACATAGGAATGTTACTGGTTAAGTCCCATACTGAGCATGGAACTTACTGAATCTAAAAAAAAAAAAAAATTCTTTTAATAAAAATTTTAAAAATGTTACTGGTTAAAATGGGTTGTAGTTTATCTGAAAAACAGTTTAAACCTTTACAGTAATGAAGCCACAGCTCATGAAAGCATGTAACTCAGTTTCTTTCTTTTGAACATAGTTTTAATGGGTTAATAGTATTTTTTTTTCAGCTATGAAGAATAAAACAAACTAAATTATCAAGCAGGGAAACACAGCCTGAAACAAAATTGAGAATCCTGACTGAAGTGAGCACTCCTAGAGATACCAGGCCACAGGGGGACAGAGGGGTGCACTATTTCACTTCAAAGAAAACCCAGGATACAACCTATAGTTAGTTCATCAAATTCCCGGAGAGTTTTGTGACAAGGCTTATCATCTCTTTCACGACCAAAGACTTCAAAATGCTATTTTCTAGATATTTATCTCCCTGCAAAGACCTTTCACCTGTTAGATTGTACCTGATTCATTTCATGATGTTCTGTTGTTAGAATCAGTGGTTCTCATTCCTAAATGCACTTCAGAATCACATGGGAAATTTAAAAAGGAAAATATCAATACCTACCTCCCCTCTGCACTCTGAATCAATTTCTCTGGATGGGACCAGCCCCTGGTGACTTGAACTTGTAGCAAGGACTGAGAACCACTGGTTGAAAAGCAATCCAAACAGGTTAAAATTATGTAAAGAAGGAGGCACTATAATTGGGCTTAAATAAATCTACATGAGGAGGCAAAGTGCCTCAAATTCCCATCATAATCAGATAGAAGATGGTACTTTAAGGATCCCAGGGTTTTTTCCCATCAAATTTAAACTGTCTCAATTACACGGGAGAGATATATCCAGTTGCCCATAATACTCAAGCTTTTACCAAGAACTGAACAAGTTCAGCATTTCATACTTGAGATAAAAACAAAAACAGTACAATTAAAAGTGATCTATTCCAGAGGTGCCTGAGTGGCTCAGTCAGTTAAGCAACTGACTCTTGATTTTGGCTCAGGTCATGATCTCAGGGTTGTGAGATCGGACCCTGTGCCAGGCTCCACCCTAGGCATGGAGCCTGCTTAAGATTCTCTCTCTCCCTCTCCTTCTTCCTCTTTTCCCCCTCTCCCCCCCCCCCCCCAAAAAAAAGTGATCTATTCCACCTAGTATTCAAAATATGACAAAAAAAAAAAAGGTAACATGGAGCAGGGTGCATGAAGTTGCCAGATTTATTAACAACAATAAGAATAAATTCAAAGCTACCATTTCTTGAGTGCTAGCTATTGTGTTATCTCAATGAAAACTCAAAACGCCATTCTACAAGAGGAATTATTATCTCCATTTCACAGATAATAAGGAAACTGAGGCTCCGTGAGACTAGGACACTCTCCCCAGAGTCACACTGTAAGTGACTGGTAGAAGAAGCAAGACTAGAATCCAGGCCTGTGACTCCCTGGGGTCCATTCTCTGAACCACTACCATCTCTCATCTAGATGGCCCAAGAGTCTCCTCAGCACATGCCCCTCAAAGTACAGTCCACAGGCCAGCAGCATCAGCCTGTTAGAAATCCCGAACCTCTGGTCCATTCTAGATGCACTGAATCAGAACCTGCAGATTAAGATCGGCAGGACATTTATATGCACTTAAAAAACACAGGCCTACTTGGACAATTCTCTCTCACAAATTCATCATCTTGACTGCATCCGTGCTTTTAAAAACTAAATCCTATCATTTTGTTTCCCCCGTGAAGACTGTTATGTGTGTGTGTGTGTGTGTGTGTGTGTGTGTGTTTTAAGATTTTATGTATTTGACAGAGAGACAGAAAGACAGCACAAGTAGGCAGAGCCTCAGGCAGAGGCAGAGGGAGAAGCACGCTCTCCGCTGAGCAGGGAGCCTGACATGAGGCTCAGTCCAAGGACCCTGGGATCATGACCTAAGCGGAAGGCAGATGCTTAACCTACTGAGCCACCCAGGAGCCCCTCCCCCCCAGTTAAGGCTGTTAAGTGGTTTCCCAAATGCCCTTGGAATGAAGTCTAGAATGCCTTTACAGTACAGGTAACCAGACTTTGCATAATATCGCTGGTGCTTGCCTATGCAGCCCGATTCCTCCCCCATGTCTCCCCTCCCGTGACTTTTATACCCCAGACACAGAGATCAGCTTCCACTCATCAAATCCCAATATCCTCCTCTTCCTTTCCTATATTCTTCCCTCCCTTTCCTCCTTTCTGCCTTCCTGCTTTCCTTCTTTCCTCTAAGCTCTTCCCTGCCTAAAACTAACCACCACCAACCACTGTGACCAACCCATGTCAGCCACATTCACTGCTGTATCCCCCGTGCAGAGCAGTGCAGTGCCTGGTGCAGAGCTGGAGCAGGATAAATGCACTGAGTAAGGACGTGCTTTGGCTACTCAGAGCTTCCGCTGATCCCTTTGCCCATCTGCTTTTTGCTCTTTTCCATCTTTCCTTCCCTGTCCTTCACACCACCTCTCTTCTCTCACTCACCTCCTTATCAGTAACCTCATGGCTGTTGCAGTTGTCAGACTTAGAGAGACAACCTGCCACGCTCACATGTCCATTGCCCTGGGGTTATTCACCAACAGGGTGATGACTGTTTCACTTTAACCCTGAGACACCTGGAATAGGCCCAGTACTTTCCAGAAGTAGACAGAAGGCCCCACCAACAGAGGCAGGCCACTTTTCAATATGAGATTCATTATAGAGATGGAACCATAGATCAGGGACCTCTCAGTGGGCAACAAAAAGTCAAAAGCTTCACCATTTCTCTACACACACAAAGAGTAACACTGTGCTGACAAGATCGATTATCAAAGCTGTGGATAACTTCACACTTTAAATGGGATGGCCAACATTGCTATTCTAAGAAACCAAATGGCAAATCCTTTTATAAAGCAGATAACTTCCTCAAGTTAAATGGTGAATAAATGTGATATATCTTCATATATTGTTTACATTAATAATAAAAATAAGAGCTACTATTCGTCTATTGAATACAAGCTACTGAGTGCCTGACAACACACTCAAAGTTTTAAAAACACTAAAATTAACCAGTCAGAAAACGACAGGTGTTGGCGAGGATGTGGAGAAAGGGTAACTCTCCTACATTGTTGGTGGGGATGCAAGCTGGTGCAGACACTCTGGAAAACAGTATGGAGGTTCCTCAAAAAGTTGAAAATAGAGCTACCCTATGACCCAGCAATTGCATTACTGGTTATTTACCCTAAGATGCAAATGTAGTGATCCAAGGGCACCTGGATGGCCCCGTGGGTTAAGCCTCTGCCTTCGGCTCAGGTCATGATTTCAGGGTCCTGTGATCAAGGCCCGCATTGGGCGCTTTGCTCTCAGTGGGGAGCCTGCTTCCCCCTCTTTCTCTGCAGGCCTCTCTGCCTACTTGTGATCTTTCTCTGTCAAATAAATAAATAAAATCTTTGAATAAAAAAAAAAATGTAGTGATCCAGGGGCATGTGCACCTGAATGTTTATAGCAGCAATGTCTACAATAGCCAAACTATGGAAAGAACCTAGATGTCCATCAACAGATGAATGAATAAAGAAGATATGGTACATATATATAATGGAATACTATGCAACCATCAAAACCCCCCAAATCTTGCCATTTGCAATGATGTGGATGGAACTAGAAGGTATTATGCTAAGCGAAATAAGTCAGTCAAAGAAAGACATTTATCATATGATATCATTGATACAAGGAATTCGAGAAACAAGACAGAAGATCATAAGGGAAGGGAAGGGAAAATGAAACAAGATGAAACCAGAGAGGGAGACAAATCATAAAAGACTCAATCTCAGGAAACAAACTGAGGGTTGTTGGAGGGGAGGAGGGTTGGAGGGATGGGGTGGCTGGGAGATGGACATTTGGGAGGGTATGTGCTATGGTGAGTGCTGTGAATTTTAAGACTGATGAATAACAGACCTGTACCCCTGAAGCAAATAATACATTATACATCAATAAAAAAATGAAATAAGACAGAAAATAAATAAATAAATAAATAACTATCTTATTTAATCTGTATCTTCACTTTATGAGGGAGAAATGCTTATTATTCCTCTTTTATAGAAAAAGCCAATGGCTAAGTAACCTGCCTCTTAGGGCAGGGCTGAGATTTAAATCATAGGTCTCCAGACTAACACTCTCTATGGTTTCTTTGCCATGTTTTGCTATTTGGATCACTTTCTCATCTAAGAAATCACAGACATGGACATTCCCAAGGAAACAGCCCCTTGGAAGATGACCTCAAAGGCTGAGATTTTTCTTCACAATACAGACATTGAAAGGAAAGCAACCTGCTACATCTTATATTTCAAAGCATTTCTATTTTAAGAGAGATTCAAGAAAAAGATGTGGGAACAGAGCTTAGGGATGCTTATGAATGCAACTACATAAATATTTTTTCAGTATCTACCAGTGGTCAGCATGTGCTGAAACCTGAATGATCAGACTGTTAGCTGAGAGACAGGGCAGGGGGCTACAGGAGGGGATAGTGAGAACATCTCCCATAGTGACTGTTTCAGGAATGTTTAGCCAATAATTTACAAAATGTTACTTTATTATAACTACATAGAAAGAAGCTTTCACACACAGGAGATGAGTTACCTCCTTTATTACCTGTAAATACATAATTGAAAGGGACAATGTATCTTCTAAAATAGAAGTTTTACATAATTCAAACAACTTGTGTGTTCCTTTCTGATATCCCATATTAGAGGGTCAGACTGTAACTTATATGAATTCAAACACAGTGTCGGATTTTGTTCTTAAGGGTCTGAAAGACCAAAAGAGAAAAAAGCATTGGGAGCCAAAACAAGATATTCCCAAAATATAAAGGGAACAATTAAAGCCACACATATATACAAATAAAGAGAGGAGTATAGAAACATTTCCTAAAGCATTCCATCAAACATTTACAGAGATAAGGATAGGAAGAGAGCATCAAGTAAAAGAAATCATGAACCTGAAAGGTCAAATACATTACCACAACGCCTCCAGAAACCTGTCTCCTTGCAGAAAGGGCATGAGATGAAGACCATGGATCCCTCTCCTCAGGTCCTTCTAGCCCTAACCCATTAACTACTTTAATCCACGTGGCCCCTGCACCTGAAGAGATACGAGCATATAAAGATGCTCAAAAAACTTTTGTTGAATTGTTGAAACATTACAACCTTACAAATAATATGATAAGAGGCTTTAAACAATTGGTACTAGCCTTTGGCCTACAAAGAACAAATTATAAGAGAAACCATTATCTAAACAGCTTCATATCTGGTGCTCCTTCTAGCTGACTGCTGGTAGAATGAAAATAACCCTGGACTTGGAAATAAGACACTTGGGTCTAGTCTCATCTCTGACACAAACCAACTGTGTGACCTTGGGCAAATGGCCTTACCACCTGGGCCACTTTCCTAACCTCTAAAATAAAGGTATTAAAAAGCTATATATAGCTAACATTTATGGAACCTTTACTATATGCCAGGAACTGTTACAAGATCTTTGCCTTAAATTTAAATGATCCCAAAGGTTTTTGCAGCTCTAACATTTAGTCTGACTACAGAGGAAACATGGTATGATGGAAAGATTCCAAATTCTGTACTCAGAAACACTTGACTCCCTCCCGCTCTGTTAGGTGGGGTCTTTGGGGTTTGGCGGGGGGGTTGTTTTTCCTTTTTGACAGAGAGAGTGAGCACAAGCAGGGGATGTGGGAGAGGGAGAAGCAGGCTCCCCATTGAGCAAGGAGCCTGATGTGGGGCTGCATCCCACGACCCTGGAATCATGACCTGAGCTGAAGGCAGATGCTCAACCAACTGAGCCTCACAGGTGCCCTAGGTGGGGTCTTTTCTTAAGCAGAGACTGTTAAAACAGATAGGGTTACTGAGTAGGTCTATTCCCTAGCTGAGTTAATTTGGACAAGTTGCTTAACCTTAGTTGCCTAACTAAAACTTTTAGTTTTCTAATATGTGAAAAGCATATTAAATGGTTATGTGTCTCATATAGTTTTTTGAGAGGATTAAATTAAAACTGTAATATATATTAATAATACACATATATTTTATTATTTTATTTTATTACTAGATGTGTGACCGAGGACAAATCAACTTCTCAAGGTTTTTCCTCATCTACAGATGGGAGATACGGTGTTATGAAAAGAAGTAATGTGAACATTCTGTAAAAAGTCTAGTGTTGCTGCGTTTGAAAGCATGCATAGTCCCTAACACTTGGAAAAGTATATTCAATTCTCCCCTAACACTTGTAACAGCATATACAATCCATGACAACGACGACAACCATAATAAACGAGATCTTTACTAGACCTATCTCTCCACTCCCCAACAACAAAAGAGTTTTCCTGAACATCTTTCTAGTCCAGGCTCACAGCAGGTGGACACAGAGGCTGGCTGCCAAGAACGCAGGGCCACATGGAAGTTGTAGTTCCCAGTCAAAGAGCTGATCCACAAAACGGCCGAAGTGAGACTTCAACTCCCAGGAGACACTTCGCCGCACCAAATGGCACGCTGGGAGATAGAGTACCAGCCCTCCGGGAAACACTCAGCGGGACTCCAACTCCCAGACGCCTCCGCTACGTAGGATGCCGGCGGTAAAATGGAGCCCGAGAGGGAGCTTTCAGACACACCCGGCTTCACCGGTGCGACTAGGGGCGGCTTTTAGTAATCCCAGGCCCAGCACAGGTCAGAGCTTTTCTACAACAACCACTAGGATCATTTTCTGCTGGTCCCCGCACATATCTTGAGGGATCCGGAGTAATAAAGTAGTAAGTTTGCAAGTGGCAGACTTTCACAAACAAGACCTCATTTAGCTTTCAGCTCCAGCAAGCATCCTTGGGCCACTTGGCCAGAGATCTTTAAGCTCTTTTTTCCAAGATAAAATACTGTGAGTGGCTGGTCCAAGGTCATACACCAGATGGAGAATTTGATCCTAGGGCGGAGGCTCCAACTCCGGTTCCACTAACCAGACTCCTCTCTCCAACCACCCTCCCCTAGCGTTACACGATTTACCTTTAAAATCCCCGCATATTTTTATATAAAACTGTATTAATCCATAAAATAGCCCAAACGAGTTTGGACTCATTGAGTTACCCCACCATAAAGCATTCAGTGCTTTTTAAAATGTTTTTTAAGTATCAAATTTAAGATTCCCTCCCAAAATATTGCCTTCCCTCTACCTACTTGGCTCCTTTTTGAGGCACGTGTTCAGCCACCTTTTTTCGGGAACCCAGCGCTGGGTGTTTGACACAGTTCTGTTGGGGCAGCGATTCCTGCTACTTGCCTATGACACTGGCAAACCTTGCAAAAGCGGCCAGTGCCAACTACACCACTAGGTCTGGGTGCTGGGGCGTCCCTGGAACCGCTGGAGTGGCCCCATGCCTCAGTTTACCCCCTTATGCAGCAGATGAGGGAAGAGTTAGAGTTAGGGCTGTTGGTCAGAATGGGTCCTGCAAGTTCAGGGGGTGGGAGGGTCCTCCGGGCAGACACACCACCACCCCCTCCCCAAGGAGCTGTGCGACCCAGACCCCGCCCCACTGGACTGTGGGTATATAGACCAGACGCGCGTGGAAATCAAGACCCGCACCCCAGAAACACTCTTCTACTGGGGTTTGCCCCCTGCCCCTACCTTCCAAGATCTTGGCAGCTGGGAAGTGAAAGGCAGAGGGAGGGAGCGCGGGGCACGGCGCCTGGGCGTGTGCCCACTGGGGAGGCGGCCTGAGGGAACCGGGAACTGGAGGGCAAAAGTCCCGCGACGGGACGGAGAAGGTACTACAATTCCCAGATGGCGCCGCGGCGGGGGCGGGATCTAAGATGGCCGCTGGCCTGAGGACAGAAGCGAGGGCCAATATGCATAAAGTATGAGCCTACACCAGGCCAATCAGAAGCTATAATGGCAATAACTCAGATACAGGGGTGAGAAAGATTGTTTCAGGAGAGCAGCTGAGGTGAGGATCCCTTGGGAAAGGGATTTTTGTAATAAATCTTTCTTTTTTTCCAAATGGTTAAAAGAAATAAAATTCTTCAGGCTATGCTGCTTTTTTACCTCCTTATTTCCTCCTAAACGTGTTTAACTTACACCCCCCACAACACACACACACACAAACGCGCCAATTACACACTGGCTGGATTTTCTTTCTTTTCCTCTACCCACTTTGGATCGCTCTTGAATCCTCAAGTCTTCTTTTCTTTATATTTTTCTCATAACAACGGGCTTGCAGACCTTTACTTGATCCACTTTACGACCACATTCGGCCTTGTTGTAATCCTAACTAAAATCGCACCGCAAACTCCTTTGTCCCTTCCTTTCTCCCTTCGTGCTGTTTTTCTACTTAGCACTTTTCCTTCCCAAACACTGTATATAATTCATTTATCTATCTTTTTTAATCGTCTTGTCCTCCAGAATGAAAGATCCATGCAGATGAAGATTTTTGTTCTGCTCTCTGCAGTATCTCTAGAACCTGGAACTATATATACTAGGCACTCAGGAAATATTCTTTAAATAACTGAATGAAATCTAGAGTAGCATTTTACTTTCTATTCTCCCTTTCATTGGTGCAGATCAATTAAATCCATCTCTGAGGACCATGGGGTTCTTGTGCCTCGCTCCCTTTCAAATTCAAAATCATTCTCAATATAGTCTAGGATGCTGGAGAAATAAATTCCTGATTCAGATGCAATTCCTAACTTAAAGATGTTTCTGGTCTAAAGGAGTATGAGAAGTAAACTTAATTTTGCCATAAACGCAATTGCAAATTGCAGAGCAGGTAAGTAATTGTACAAGATCATGCTGCTTATGAGCAGGGACTAGAATCCTGGCCTTCAGACTCTTGGTACTACACACCATGCTTCTTATAGCAGCCTCCCTTCAGGATTGCAGTCTCCCTTCAGGTTTGCACACTTCCCTTCTCTTTCCTACCAATCCTAGTGCCAAGGAAGAAAATATATTTGCCCATCAACTTTTACATTTAAGGAGAAGCAACGAGCAATTACACCTGGACGAACACTGGGATATTTTCTTACCTATCCTGACACCATTTCCCTTTATTTTTTCTTTCTTTCTTTCTTTCTTTCTTTGAGAGAGAGCAAGAAGGGGAGAAGAGGGAGAGCAAATCTGTAGCAGGCTCCATGCCCACCCAGGCATCCCAATTTCCCTTTTTTTTTTTTTCCCATCATTTTTTTCTTTGGCCTGCTTCCCTACATGCAGGCCATTACACCAAGTCTTCTATCTCTCATCCTTTCTGATGTTTGAACCCCATGGAGGGTAGCGAGGTGTCCTACAAAATGTCCTGGTGTGAAATACTGATGTCCTAAGAAGCTTGGCTCTCAGAGAATGTCACTATGGATTATGGTCAGTTTACAGGTCATTACACAGACACCATGGCCACCTAGAATACTAGAGAATTTTGGATAACTAGGTGAAATTGAAAACAATCACAGATGGAATAGAAACGTGATCAATTTGTATACAGACTAATTTTGTGCATAGAAATTAAACCCTCTGCCCAGACTTCCTAGCCTAATCTGTCAATTTGGGGTTGTTTCTGATAACACAACGGTTCTTTTTAGCTCTTACGAGCAGACTCAGCTCAGCAGTACCAGCTTTTCTCAGACTGAGTGGCATGAGAGATTTCAACACATGTGTCAGCAGCCAGACTAACTGTGACAAGAATCACTGAACCATATGAAAATGGAAAGCTCAACCACTAGACTTCTCCTGAGAGAGTATCAGCCTATGATCATTACATCTTCTACTTAGCAATCAAGAGGTAAATGTCATGAATATACTCAGGATCTAAACAGTGGTATCTAATAATTTATTAAACCCTTATTAAACAGTCTAGTGTGAACATACATGTATTAGTTCAACTGAGGGTGATGCTGTTTACTGGGCTCAAGGTCAGGTCAAGGTCAGTTATGACCTTCAGCAATATATACATGCATACATACATATATGCATACATACATACATAAGAAGCATCAACACATGGCACTTGCCTTGGACCCAGGATATCCAAATGCCAAGACAATCAGTACAGGATGACTATCTGATCTACAACTTGATTAATAATCACCAGGAGGTGGTATCTTTGAGTTCTCCCAGGAGTAAATCCTGAGACAGGTATTGAAGTGCAAGTCAATAATTGCAGGAAACACCAGTAGAATAGGAAAGTGAAACAGGGAAGGGGAGACAGACAAAAAAGCATGTTACTACAAGAGGTGATTGAGCTTAATCCTCCTGAGGAACCCTAGGAAACAATGTAGAACACATGCCATAATCTGAGCTACCCCACCAAAGGGACAAAAGAACTTGGTTGTTTAAATACTAACTCCCATCAGTCGGTAATTGGGGCCATTTTCCGGGGCACTTAAGTCCCTGGCTCTCTAGGCATGAACGGGCAGAGTTGCCTCAGTGTCCAGAGAAAGCCAGAGATACAGGTGCTTCCAATGGAAGTCGAGCTGGTATATCCTGAAAGGGTGAGGGAATAGGGGTACTACTCAGGGCACCAAGAGTATCTGTTCCAGGTGGCTTTGGGTCACCGGGAGCTCACTGTGGAGAGGAGCAGAATAAGAATAATTCAAAACTTTAAACCCATACCAAAACAAAACAAAAAGCAATCTACCACGTTGTATACTTCATCATGTGAAAAGTTAAGACAGATAATTCTAATTTCTCACTAACACACGCATACAAAACAAAATCTACAGCAACCAAAGCCTCTCACACTGAGAACTCTTTGGAGACCTCAGGAGAAGCTCCAGTGGGACTGGGGTTTAGAAGAAAGGGGAGGAAGGACATCAAGAAAAAGAAAAGGGAATTTAAAGAAATATTGCTGAAGACAATATGTTATTCATTTCATGATATTGAAGAACCACAAATAAAGGGCTTCAGATCTTTAAGAAATCAGTAAGTGCACAGACGGTGGTCTTTAGACCTAGAGGACAGTTTTGTGCAAGGTCCTCTGGGTTGTGCGGTTATAGCACTTCTTCAGAGCAAATAGCTTTATTTGAAGTTAGTCACCATTTGTTTGTCTTTCTGTTTATCATCTATGTCCTCCAAATAAAATGGAAGCTCCATGAAGGCAAGAACATTATGTCTTACTCAGTTGTAGACACACAATAAATACAAAGCAAATAGAGTAAGTACTAGAAGGGCCCAACATTGCACTACTCATTACACTCAGGTAAGCCATGAAATAGAGACAAAAGCAACCTTGCAAAAACCTCCCATTATCCCAAAGCTTGAGACTATCCTAATGTGTGGAAAGCCTGGTGGTCATTTAAGTTGTCCACTGGTCTTCTGCTTAAGTCAAATATTCCCAACAGCATCCTCTTCAGGCACACAGGACCTCCAGGAAAATCTTTACCATGGAAATAAATTTCAAAACTAGAAAGGCATTTGAGGTCAAAGAGATCAACTCCCTACATAATTCATCTCAGCTGTATGTCACAGGTCATAATCCAGAACTTGGGGTATTTATTTAACTGGTAAAAATCATCTCTAATAGGAAAACATTGAATTAGATAAAAATTATGCATTGTTTCTGTAATATAAAGCATAATAAGCTTGGGAAACTCAGCTCTACCCAGATGCTCATGTCTCCTTCACAAATTTCTCAACCCATAATCATTCAGCTTTTGGGCTGTTATTGGAGAAATCTGGTTGTTAATAAGAACCATCTTGTGATATGCTGAAAATTCTCTAAATTTTTTCCCTATCTTTTAATACTCTCTCCTCTTACTTATTCCTTTGTTGTTGTGTTAAATATATTCCTTGGGTGGATTTGCTCATCAGATATTTAGAGATCGTCTATTCCCTATAGTTAGTGAACATATGCATGCTGTCTCCTTTTAACTATGCCTCATAAATAATCACACTTAATCCTTCTTACTGCCATCTTTTGCAATCATCTTCCAGTTACCTAGAACATACGGTGCATAAAACTAAGCTCAGTGTCCAAGCTGTGATCTCACTAGGGCGGCTCAAAGATAAGCTATGGTTTTTCATCACTCTCTTTCAAGAAATTATACCTCTAAACACATTGCCCTGGTTTCACTGCAGCTTTAAAGACATTTCATCATTCTTGGGGGGATAAAAACCCTTTAAAAGCATTTCCTAAAAATTAAAAAGTATCTTTCTTTAGTAGAGGACTTAGTGCAGAATGGGATGCAACTTCACTTCAGCTCAGTTTTTCATGTACTAATGGTTACTCCGGGCTAGCCACTGTGCACTGGGCTGGGATTCACTGAGGAATTAGACACAGTCCCTGATACTGTATGGTAATAGAAACCATAGGCAAGTAAACAGGTGAACAATTCTATGTGATGCTTTAGAAATTGATGCCAGAATGAGTCAATTCTGCTACCTACAGTGGAGGGAAAAGAGAGTTCTAGGCAGAAGCAACAGCATGTGACAAGTACCAGAGCTCAGAGAGGATAGATGTATTGGTCCACAATCTACAGTAGAAGTAGAAAAGTGGAGAAAGAGGCTGGAGGAGACCTAAAAGCCAGCTCAGGACACTTTCACAAGCACACTTCTTAGTTTGCTAAAGGGCAATTGAGAGGATTGTAACTATTAAATGAATTCCTTGATTTTGAGGCAAACAGAAAAATTCATTCAACAATTATTTACTGAGCACCTACTACATGCCCCAGCATTGTTCTAGGTTCTAGAAAATGCAACAGTAAGTAAGTCACAAAAAATCCCTCCCCTGGGGGTGCCTGGATGGCTCCACCAGTTAAGCATCTGACCCTTGGTTTCCACTCAGGTCATGATCTAATGGGTCATGAAATCAAGCCCTACATCAGGCTCCACGCTCAGTGGGGAGTCTACTTGTGATTCTCTCCCTCTGCCCCTCCCCCACACACTCACTCACTCTCTCTCAAATAAATAAATAAACCTTTTCAAAAAATTCCTACCCTCATGAAACTTCTAGTAGAGAAGAAAGACCATACACTAATATACAAATTTATAATCTATCATAGGATGATGATAAATGCTATGAGAAAAATGCAGAATGAGGGGTCAGAAGATGATGGGTGGCCTTCTGTTGGTTAGAGTGGTCAGGAGGGCCTCTTTGAAGAGGTGTCATTTGAATGAAGATTTCAGTGAAGTGAGGGGGCCTCAATGAAGTGAGAAAATCAATGGAAGAATGTTCCAGAAAGAGAGGGAACAGTATGTGCAAAGTCCTTAAAACAGTAACAGGATTAGTGTGGTGGAAGAGTAGCAAGAAAATCCCTGTGGCTGGAGGAGAGTGAATGAGAGGAAAAGCCATGGAAGATGAGGTCAAAGGTAACCAGAGGCCAGAGCATGTAGGCCACAGTAAATCTTAAGGACCTATGTTAAACAATTGCATAAATGTATTTGCCTGATGCTGTATACAGTATGATCTATTTGTATAATCATTAAAAGAAAGGATTGTTTTATATATATATAATTATCAAGGTCCATAATCATTCATCCAAAACTGTGGGGACAGGTGTATTTTGGAAATTAATCTTACTGTTTTTAGGAAAGGTAATATATGCCTATACCATCTAGTGTAACATGCCTAGAGTAGTCCTGGGACAGCAACCTGTCATCAAACATTGATATTTCTGCAAAAAAACACATATGGGATAAATAAACACTATACATAGCCCCTATCAGGCCAGCATTTGGGTTTTCAAACCTTTTGCGATTTTGACATTGCAAATAAGAGATTGTGAACCTATATTTTCATCTGTGGTAGAAAACCGGGAGCATCAAAATGGTCGTTTACAGTGGTTGGGGAAACCAGATGGGATGGGCAGCAGGAGTATCTTTTATTCTACTTTATACAATTCTGAACTTCTGAACACTATTTTTTTAACCATATATTGGATATGTCGTTGAAATAACACCAGTTTAAATTTTTTTAAAATGTGGATTCTAAGGCTTTTATTCTTGTAGTATTTGAGTATCCAACAATATGGGAAGTATTATGGGGAAATATTTCAAGCAAAAAAAGCAATAGAAAAGATTCTGAATATGCATCACAAAATTGCCTCTGAATTTGAGTGTTTTAGTCATGACATTCAACTTTTACTGTGTCCTCTATAGGCTTTTCAGATTTTTGTTTTTTGAATATGTTCGGACTGGAGAGAGTCAAAGTATCCAGATGACTTTGTAAGGAGTAGGAAAATTCATTTCTAAAATTTCTAAAATTCAGTATAAAGTGTATTTTTGAAATTTGTAGTAAATCATATTCCCTAATGTCCCCAAAAGTTTCTTCTCTTTCCTTATAGAACATGGTCCATTCTCTGGACTTGTGGTTGTTTCTGTTTTGTTTCATTTTGTTTTTAAGGAGAATCTGTGAGGTTTTTATCTGTTTTGATAACAGGATGTCATGCTTGTGATAAATACTTGCCTGAAAAAGATTTATAATGCACAAGCCCCTAAAATATTTAGACATTCTAAAATTGTAATTTGCAACCTCCCTATTTCCTACCACTCTCCCCCCAACAAAAATTCAGAAAGATGTATTTAACAGATGCCGTGTTCTGCGGTGAATGTTATTGGCTATGTGGCTGAAAACTGTAATTAGCCATGCCTCACTGATTCATACATGAATCGTTTGGAGGTTCATTATTCCACCAGAATGTTAATGAACATGAATACAAAATACTCCGAGAGATTTTCTTTTTATCTTGGTAAAGTACATATGGTAAAGAAAAAATAATCATTTCAAATAATTAATGAATAAATACTCCTTATATAACTAGATCCTTGATTTTTTGAATAGTAAATAAGACTGTTGGAGCCTCTTCTGTATGAAACACACAGTGACTTTACACACATCAATTAATAAAGCTTCAGGACCCCTACCAGGTAAATTTTAATAAAACCCAGGAGTCCTAACTTTTCTGACCTTTGTTCTAGTTTCCAACTAAGAAACTAGCTGACAAAGATGCTTTCACATCTTTGAAAATAGAATGGGCATGAAACCTACATTCACAGTTCAGGTATCATTTATAAGTAGTGTTCTCCTATGAACCTAGTTGGAAATAAAAGTAATTTAGGGGAAATGATATTTCAGCACTGCCTTAATCTAGCAGGGATTTTCTTCATGGGAAAATTAAACCAAATACAAACTGGAAGTATGACTTAACTGGGCTGGCTTCTGCATTTAGGGTCACCAAAGCATACTGTAAATGGAAATCAGATTGCTTTAGAATCCAAGAACAAACTCTACTTTTGACCTTTAGAAAGCTCATGATGTATATGCCCACAAAATAAACAAAATAATTTCAAAGTAAATTCGTTGAGTGCACCTGACCTTTGAAACAGAGCAGATGATGTTAATCAGATTTGTACAACTTTAATCTAGCTCAGCCTCCATCTCTCCGTGTAGTTTTTAAATATCATAAGGAAGAATCTCACAACAGGGAATCTCTCAAATCGGAATGGATTTAGAAATGGAACAGGACGTATGACCTTGCCTCAAACAATGAAGTATGACTTAGACATGTAAGCAAGTGAGCATTATGACTGTAACCCAATATACTATGCTCCTGAGGAAAAGTGGCTTTTTCAAAATATTAACTTAAGCACATTGTAGGCAGCTTCTCAATATTACAGTAAAATGTATTTTGAGTCCTGATACTGTGTAAGGCACCTAGGGGGAAACTTTGAGGCGGAAATGACCTACATATTATAAAAAAATACATATGCATCTGACCACTGCAACTGATTTCATCCAGCCATAACATTCCTGCATTTGGGACTCTGAATGTCTGAACCATGGTCTTTTTAGAATAGCCTATTAGGAGGGTGCCTGGGTGGCTCAGAGGGTTAAGCCTCTGCCTTCAGCTCAGGTCATGATCCCAGGGTCCTGGGATCGAGCCCCACATCGGGCTCTCTGCTCAGTGGGGAGACTGCTTCCCCTCTCTCTCTGCCTGCCTCTCTGCCTACTTGTGATCTCTTTCCCCCTGTCAAATAAATAAATAAAATCTTAAAAAAAAAAAAAAAAAGATTAGCCTATTAGGTAACTTGATAGACATATGCTTATCTTCACAGCATCACCTCCTTTGAGTAACCAACCCTAATCCCATTCCACAGTAATCCTTCTCAATCTGAATAACTCAGATGCAGCTGATCACATTTATTCTTCCACCAAAGGCTAAGTGAAGGCACAGAGGAGGTTTTGGGGGGTGGGGGGCCCCAGGCAGAGAGGAGGTTGGGAAGAAGCAGAGCATGTTCACAGAAAACAAGCTGGATTAAAGCACTCCAAACTATTTGGCCACATGATTGGCTCAGGGATAGGCACATGACCCAAGCCAAGCCATTCTCTTCCGGTGTTCTGTGAGAGAAACCAAAGGAAATGGTCCCTCTTTGTTTACAATAACAAGCTCTAATGGTAGCAATGTGTGGCTGCTGGCTACCCTGCCCACTTAGGAATTAAGTCAAAAAGAGGCAAGCAGAGTTGAGAGATGAAAAGAAAAGTCCCTGCTGGCATTGCAATCACAGAATCCAGTTTTGCCTAAAGCCACCCCTTAGATTTGCCAGTTCAATGAGCCTATTCTTATATAAATTCGTTTGAATTAGTGTTTTGTTACTTGCAGCTAAAAAAAGTCATGGCTAATTCATAAAGTTCAGATAACAGATAAACTCTTAAACTACCCACACTAAGAAAGTGAAAAGAAAAGGATGATAGTCTTCCATTCACTTGTAACTTAGAGACTCTCAGAATTAGAGCCACACCAGCCTCTGCTCTACTGGCATCAAATCTGTGCATGCAGCCCACTCAGGTCATTTGAGGACTTGGAGATGCTTAGCCCAGAGAAGGGAAGACAGGATATGCCTGCTGGGTTCAACCATGGGAAGGTCTATTTTGTGATAAAGGAGTTGGATTCATTCTGTAGAGTTAAAGCCTAGACCAACAAGGGCTTGTCACTCAGAGAAATTTTCTATACAGTGCGATGAATAACTTTTCTAACAATGAAAGCCATCCTAGCAGACATAATGTGACCCTCTCTCAGCAATGCCACTTCCACTGAGTGAGAGGTTAGACAAACTGACATTTGAGATGCCATCCAGCTCTATTATTCCTTGATTCAATCAAAGTATGGTCATGAAGATGATATTTGTAATTTATCATAAATCATCTCAACCTTTCAGCAAATCACAAATCAATACAAATCAATCATATTAAAGGAGGCACAGGGGATGAGAAGTGTCAGAAAAGATTTCCTAGAGGGGATAATACTTGTACCGTTTTAAATACAAATGCAACTTGATTTATGTTGCACCATGTTGAATAACACTGCATTCAACTCTAATTCTTTAAAAAAAAAAAACTTTTTCCCTATAATATCTATAAATACTGTCTTTAAAAATATGTAAATACATTTATAATAACAATATAATAAAGTGTGCTATAAACAAACATTTTTTCATGTCTTGGGTGATTTTGTAGGCATAGAGCTAGTAAGCATTAACACAGCAACGTATACCAGACTATCAGCCAATGAATGTGAGTCCCTCATTATTGCACACTATCATTCCCCTCTGAGTTGAGAGTGTTCTATAAAATGGCTGACCCTTGAACGAGGCAGGGGTTAAGGTCAGCAGCCCTGTGTGCAGTCAAATATCTGAGTAAATCTGACTCCCCCAAACTTAATTACCAATAGCCTACTGTTGACTGGAAGCCTTACCAATAACAAAATAATCAATTAACACATATTTTGTATGTTCTATGTTTCATGTTCTACAATAAACTAAGCTAGAGAAAAGGTAATGTTATCAAGAAAATCATAAGGAACAGAAAATATATTTATAATAATGTACTGTATTTATCTAGAAAAAAAAATCTGTGTGTAAGTGGACCCATGCAGTTCAAATTTACATTGTTCAAGGGTCAACTGTGCATGTTTTTGCTTCTCTTTCTGCCATTATTTTGAGTGCTGGCAATTTATTTTGTGTCCTCAAAAGCATTTTTGACACACAGTGCTTAACAATGCATAACAAAGTGACAGCACCATGCTAGACACTAAATTGCAAGTTTTACAGAAGTTCAGGGTGCCTTCAAGAAGTGTTTAAGAAGACAGAATCAGGGAAATTGGAACTGAAAGATATCTTTCGGCATTATGAAGGGCAGCATAAACACCACTACAGCCAGGGAGAATCAACAAAAAATTGTATGGAAGCTACTTGGAAGAAATAATAATTTCTTCAGAAGGCACATCTTGATTTACAGAGTTTTACAGAGAGCAGAAGTGTAGCTGCCACATGAAAGACTGGAACACAACATGGGGACAGTGGTAAGGAGACCCAGTATAGTGCCGTTCACAGTAGCATTCCCATTTTTAGGAATGGAACACCCCATATGCCTTCTCTCTACACAGGCTTTGAAAGTGCTGCCCACCAAGAGGGAAAAGCATTCAAGACAGAGAGAACACGTATGAAAAGGAAAAGAATTGTAAAACAGGGCATTTTAGAGACTGTAAACGGTTTCTTGTTACTGGAGAGGAGAATATGAGGGGGAAAGAAAAAAAAATGAGATTGGAAATGTAGCCATATTAGGAAAGTGCTGATAAAACATTCTCTTACATGTAGGACTTGTGCTTTTAAACAATGGGGAGCAAATGACTGGCTTTAGCACGAACGTGATATAATCAAATTTTAATTTTAGAGAAAAATGTGTCTAGAAACACTATGGAGGCTTAATTGGAGCTGGATATACTCCAAGAAGATCAGTGAGGAGGTCACTGTTAACAATTAGATCATTTTTCCTGGCCTCTCATTTACTAAATGAAAGTAGTAGTAGTAGTAGTAGTAGTAGTAGTAGTAGCAGCGGCGGCAGCAGCAATACATATCCTCATGGTATAATAAATGGGTAAATTTCCCCAAAGCTATCTGCAGTATGTAAATCAAGTAAGAGCTTTTGAAAGTTCAATACAAGGATTTCATGACTTTTGACTCAGTTATCCTATTTCTAGGAATCTATAGGAAGAGAATAGAGATGTAGACAAGTACTTACTTAGTGGTATTCCTTCCTACAGCCTTATATCTGAAAAATTCGAATTTTAATGTTTAACAAAAAAAGAATAATGGTTAAGTAAGTGAAATATGCCACCGCCATTTAAAATGTTTCTAAAAATATTCAGTGACGGGGAACCTGGGTGGCTCAGTGGGTTAAAGCCTCTGCCTTCAGCTCAGGTCATGATCCCAGGGTCCTGGGATCGAGCCCCACATCGGGCTCTCTGCTCAGCGGGGAGCCTGCTTTCCCCTCTCTCTCTGCCTGCCTCTCTGCCTACTTGTGATCTCTGTCTGTCAAATAAATAAATAAAATCTTAAAAAAAATATTCAATGACATGGAAAATTGCCCAAGGAATAATGTTAAATGAAAAAGCACAACACAAAACCAAACATAGAGTATGAGCTTAGTCTTCACAAAGGTATATACATTTAAAACTGGGAAATGTATAAAAATGTAATTGCTGCCCATCCCCCAAGTGGTGGAAATGTTAGTGATTTTTATTTTCATCTTTCTATCTTTCTGCAATTTTGATTTATTATCATGAACATGTATTATTCGTGCAAGCCAGCATTAGGTTGAACCATCTGAAATTGCCTGCTATGGACTGAATCTTGTCATCAAAATTCATCTGTTAAAGCCATAGCACTCAATGTAATGATATTTAGAAACCAGACCTTTGAGAGATAATTAAATTTAGATGAAGTCATGAAGGTGGGGCTCTCCTGATGGGATCAGCACCCTTATAAGAAGAAGAAGAAATACAAGCTTGCTCTCTCTCTCTCTCTCTCTCTCTCTCTCTGCATGAGCCCAAAGAAGGGGTCATATGAGCACAGTGAGAAAGTGGCCAGGATAATAAGCCAGGAAGAGATCCTTATCAGAATCTGACCTTTCTAGCACTCTGATCATAGACTTCTAGCTATCACAACTGTAAGAAAATAAATCTTGTGCTTTAAGCCAACCAGTCTATGGTATTTTTGTTATGGTAGCCTAAGTTTACTAATACACTGCCAAAATCGATTCCAAAAACGATAATTCCATATAATTCAACCTACTTAAAAGAGAAATAAAATAAGAGACAATCATTGAAAATATCCTGGAAAAGGATCTAAGGTCCAGAACTAAAGTAATGACAATAAGGATGAAAGATGCAAAGGATATTAAGATAGTAGGTTCTGTAACTCAGTGACTGATGGGATTGATAAGATAGCATTAGTAAATAAGAGAGAGCATCTAGAAAATGAGTCCAAAGTTTTTACACTAAGAAACTGGTATTTAGTGACACTAAATAGTGACAAGGTTCACTATTGAAGAGAAAACATATTTAGAAAAACCTCTTTGGTAGCTAGCTTCTTAGATGGTCCCCAATAATCCTTACTTCCTGCTACCCACAGCCTTGACTACTGCCCTTCCTCATGTATAGGTTGGTCAGGAATCTGCCTCATGTAAAATACTGGAGAAGTGATGGTGCACCACATCAGAGATGAGCACTCTGGAAGAAGCCAGCTGCCATGTTGTGAGGGCACTCACACAGCCTACGCAGAGGTCCACATGTTAAGAAACTGAGGCATCCAGCCAATAGTCAATAAGGAACAGAGCTGTGACAATGGTCACACAAGAGAGAGTACAGGCAGATCCTCCAGCCCCAGTTGAGCCTTCAGTTGATGGCAGCCCGAGCGAGCCCTTGACTGTAACCTCATGAGGCACTCTGAGCCAAACCACCCTGCTAAGCTATCCTGGACTCCTAACCCCCCAAAACTGTGAGGTAATAGGTGCTTATTATTTTAAACTGCTAAGTTTTGAAGCAATTTGCTACAAAATAAGAGATAACTAATATGACAAGAGTTGATTAATTTGGTCATCTAAAGAGAAGACTATTCCTTGAGGACGGAAGTATTGTCTTAGCATTTAAAGCCTCTTGTAGAATGTAGTACATAGTCTAGGTTCAATAAACATATTTCAAGCTAGAAAGGTAGAAAGGAGATTGGAAAAGCTGCCAAAGTAGTTTGGACACCTCCTGGTGGGGACCTACTAAAAGGTCATAAGATATAAACATTCAAGATAAGGATTTGTTTGAGAAGAAATGTAGTGAGTGACTTCAGTGCGTGATACTTCCTTAAGGATATGTACTGCTTGTAAGTGTACTTTAATAACTTTATGTGCTTTAGAAACCCATAAATCCCAAATGACTCCAAATTATAGAGTTCTAAACCTGTAACTTATTTTCTCTTACAGAACAAACTTTGGAAAGTGTGGGCCTAAAATTTTTTAACTATAGAAAGGTTTAGCAAGGTAGTTTTCTCCAAAATCATTTCAGTACGTCAGGTAATTTGGAGCCAGCAATTTCCTGCCAGCTTTCCTTTTTACCTTGGACTATAGCTGACCTTGATTTAAAGCCCAGAGTTAGTGAAATTCAAATTTTTACAGGATATTTCACAAATTATATGATGCAATCGTTGGTTCAAGAAAATTCTATCTTTTGTCCCGGGTTCATAACTGTTCTTTATTGTTCTATAAACAACGGATTAGTCCCATTAATGCATGGACACATGTTATAACCAAGCAGAAAGAGAATGCAATAGACTAAATGTTTGTGTCCTCCCAAAATTTGCATGTTGAAATGCTAACCTCCAGTGTTATTCAGAAGTGAAGCCATTGGGAAGTAATAAGGTCTTAAGGGTGGAGCCTTCATGAATGCAATTAGTGCCCTCATATAAGGGACTCCAGAGACCTCTCTCGCCCTCTCTTTCTGTCTAGGGGGATGCAAGAAGTTGACAGTCTGTAACCCAGAAGAAACCCTCATTAGAACTCGACCATATGGGCACCCTGATCTTGGACTTCTAGCCTCCAGAAGTGTGTGATACAAATTTCTGTTATTTATAAACCACCCTGTTTGTGGTACTTTGTTATAGCGGCCTGGGCGAAGATACAGAAGACGTAATAAAGTCCATTTAAACTGAGCATACAGACAACGATATCTGGTATCTATTTAGTCCATTACTGAGATAATTCCAAATACACACACACACACACACACACACACACACACACACACCAAACACACACACACATATACACATCCCAGGTTTTACAAAGCCAGCCCATATTCTTTTCCTCCTGGGGTTCAGTGAAAAATAGAAGGAATTTGTGAATCTCTGGAATACACCATATGCCTGGTGAGAACAACGTGGAAAAGTCTGGGGGTACTCCTCCACAATCCCCTTATTGAAAAGTAAGGAATGAAATCTGGCATTCTTGCCAAATGTAAGCAAAAGGTCACATGAAACATTTATGTCTCTGGAGAGAACCATAAAAACTGAGAAAGAAGAGGCAGGCAAGCCAAGGAGAGAGTCCACTGCTCATCTGAGGAAGACCTGGATCTTGCAACCTTTTCTCATTTATTCCAGAGTCACATTCCATTTGACATCCCCTCAACCACCCAACTCTTTTAGCACTTGCTTCAAAGACTACTTAATTAGGGACAGCAAATAAGAATTTCCCTTCCTGGGGCACCCGGGTGGCTCAGTGGGCTAAAGCCTCTGCCTTCGGCTCAGGTCATGATCCCAGGGCATTGGGATAGAGCCCCACATTAGGCTCTCTGCTCGGCAGGGAGCCTGCTTCCCTTCCTTTCTCTCTGCCTGCCTCTCTGCCTACTTGTGATCTCTGTCTGTCAAATAAATAAATAAAATCTTATAAAAACAACAACAACAACAACAACAACAAAAAACCAACCAAAAAAAAAAAAAAGAGGATTTCCCTTCCAGAACACGACTGCTTTTTCTTTATTTTATATCACTTTGTAGTTCACTTTGATATTCCTTGTACTCCTTCCATATAATTGCAACTTTGAAACATTGGAAGATGGTTAGCATTACCATGTAGATTTCCCTTAACTAAATCATAGGCAGTTTTTACCACCTTTAAAAAGAAATGGCAAGAACATCCTTGACCTTGTATCTTACTATAATTAAGATATCATCTCCAATGTTTTCCTCTTGTAAATAAATACATAAAGTATGAATTGATACAACAAATTCATTCACACTGAAAAGCAAGTAACAGCATATTCCTCATCATTCTGCTGCAGGCAAACAACACTGCTACCTGTGTGACCTTTAGAAAAACAGTTGACCTTTCTATGCCTCTGCTTCCTAATCTGTACTAGCATAGTCGTTCTTACCCTTAGGATTATTGTGAGGACTAAGTGAGATTATGGGGGTCTCTCCCAACAACATAGATAGTATTATGTGTAATATCTCCCAGTCACGAATAGAGTCCTTTGGGCTTCCTTTTTCGAAGAGTTCATACTATTTCGTCTGTGCTTCATTGCCTGAAACAAGCATTATAAGAGGGCTTTGTTGATTTATTTTTAGATTTTGGATTATAGGCACCTACTGAGTTACAGCATCCCAAGGTGAAAAGGGCAACACCGTGAGAGGAGGTATGCAGGAATGCACACGTATGCACACATGTATGGCTATCTATCTATATATGTATTCCACATTTGCATATATGCAAAACACCAACCACAGTGTGTAGTAAAGAAAGGCAGAGATGTTTATATGGAGGCAGATTATTTGTATATTTACATATTTTGTTGTTCTGGTTGGAAGAAGCCATGGTTATTCACATGTACAACCATGGCAAAGAAAAAAATAATGCATATGTGTTAGGGAAAGTCCTCTCCCTGCCAAAGTGACTACTGCAGACGGTTCATTCCTTTGCCTCTTCTCTTTGCTGGCTTTCTCCCCTTCTCCGACAGAAAACTTGAGCTGAATTCGGGTGAGGCAAAAGAATAAAATAAAAGAGTTAAGGCTCTGAAGCCCCTTCGATTTGTCTTTAAACCCAATCCCTCCTCTGTTTAACTCTGAAACCTTGGCTAGCTACTGAACTTCTCTGAGCTCCGTCAACTCTTCAGCAAAAGGGTAATAATCAAACTAGCCACCTCCATACAATTGTAATGACAATCAAATGAGATAGCATAGGGACATCACTGTGCCCACCACACAGTCAACACTTAACAAAATGGTGGTGGTGCTTCTTACATGAGACAGGATATATAGGCTCTAGCTGCTGCAGTGAATAACAAAGACTGAAACACAACAAAGGTGTAAACAAGACAGGAGCACATTTCTCTCCACTCAGAACTGATATGACAGCTCTATGGTGTCAGGGACCCAGGCTCCTTATATTTCCCATTATTTTGTCATAATCAAGTGGTAGCTTCTATCTCTGAGTCCCAGATGGCTCTTCCAATGTCTGCTGTCTTAACCTCAAAGGAAAAGTGGAAAGAAAAAAAAAAGAAAAAAAAGTGGTAGTTATTTGTTCATTTGTTTTTCTGGCTGCGTATTTTTGTGTAACAAACCAAAAACACAGTGACACAAAACAGCAATTAATCGTCTCTCACGATTTCTGTGTCGAAGGAACTCAGAAATGGCCCAGTCAGGATGGTTGGCTTCTGTCTCACAATGTCAGGGACCTCATTTGGGAAGACTCAAAGGTTGATGGTGACTCAGTGACTGAGAGCTGGAGCTAACGCTAAGACTTCTTGACCCACATCTGACACCTGATGCTGGTTACCAGCTGGAACTTCAGTTGAGGTTGTTAACCAGAACACCTATCTGTGTCTTCTCCATATGGTGGGTTTGAACCTCCTAACTACACCAGGCTAGGGTTCTAAGAGAGAGTGACCCAATCTCAGGAAGGGGGAGCGTACACCCTACATTCAATGGAGGAGTGTCAAAGTCACAGAGTACAAAGTTCATATGGGATGGAAGATTGTAGTGGTCATTTTGTGGAAATAAAACCTGACACATGCAGCCTGTGATTGATATGGCAACTTTATCATAGTAATTATTTGTTCATTCATATTTCTTTTTTTTTTTCATTCATATTTCAATAGATACTTTGAGTGCCCGCAATATTTGAAATCCCATTCTAGGTGGCAGGGATACAGTGGAACAGAAACAAAAAAACAAGTCCCTGCCTTCATGGTCATTACATTCTAGCAGAGGAGACAGACAATAAACAAACACAGGTATTCCCCACTTTGCAGAAGTTCATCTCATATCACCTTGCCCTTACTAAAGACCTACTTTAGTACCGGTTCTCACCAACCAAAAGAAATCTGAAGAGGATTCTCACTTTATTTTTTTTTTAAGATTTATTTATTTATTTGACAGACAGAAATCACAAGGTGGCAGAGATGCAGGCAGAGAGAGAGGAGGAAGCAGGCTCCCTGCGGAGCAGAGAGCCCGATGTGGGGCTCAATCCCAAGACCCTGGGATCATTACCCGAGCTGAAGGCAGAGGCTTTAACCCACTGAGGCACCCAGGTGCCCCAGGATTCTCACTTTAATGAAAAAAAGCAAAACTAGTGTTCAGCATTTGTGTGGCAGGGAGAACAAGAGCTATTCTAGAAACAGCACACAGCTTCACAGCAAGAGTGACCTACCAAACTCCTTCCCCAGGAACTACACTCAGCATCTCAGGTCAAGCCACCAGAGCTTGGAACTGTGTCTGTGAGATCTCCATTTATTCTGTGCATCCATTAGCAAGATATGTCTTAAGGTTTTAGAAAAGCCTTTCACAGAAGCTATTTTTTGGGCCTGGGAACACCCCCAAATTTTTTCCATACAATTAATGGTAATTGTTTTTCCACTTTACACCACTGAAGCTTATGAAAGATTTCATAGGAATGTTCCACTTTCGGGTAGTGGGAGAAGCCTGCATATAATGCACCCTTGGGTAGTGATGAAACACTATGAAGAAATGAGAGAAGAGTAAGGGCACAACATGTAAATGTTATTTAGATAGCATGACTTGGTTTTTGTTTTTGTTTTTTAAGGGGTTTTCTTAGAAATGCAAGTTGGTGTAGTCACTCCGGAAAACAGCATGGAGCTTCCTCAAAAAGTTGAAAATAGAGCTACCCTATGACCCAGCAATAGCACTACTGTGTGTTTACCCCAAAGATACAAATGTAGTGATGCAGAGGGTCATGTGCACCCCAATGTTTATAGCAGCAATGTTCACAATAGCCAAACAATGGAAAGAACCCCCATGTCCCTCAACAGATGAATGGATAAGGAAGATGTGGTGTATATATATAATGGGATATTACTCAGCATCAAAAAAAATTAATTCTGGCCATTTGCACTGACATGGATGGAACTAATCGGTATTATACTAAGTGAAATAAGTCAGTCGGAGAAAGACAATTATCATATGATCTCACTCATATGTGGAATTTAAGAAACAAAACAGAGGATCATAGAGAAGAGAGGAAACAAATAAAACAAGACAAAGTGAGAGAGGGAGATAATCCATAAGAGACTCTTAATCATAGGAAGCAAACTGAGGGTTGCTGGAGAGGAGGGGGTTGGAAGATGGGGTAACTGGGTGATGGGCATTAAGGAGGACACGTGGTGTAATGAGCACTCAGTATATATAAGGCTGATGAATCACTAAATTCCACCTCTGAAACCAATAATACAGTATATGTTAATTAATTGAATTTAAATTTTAAAAAAAATTAAAAGGGCTCTCTGAGGAGATGATGTCAACAGAAACCTCAGTGGTAGTGTGGACCAGCCATACAAACTGAGAAAAGAGCATTCTAGGCAGAGGGGATTGCTGCATACAGGTCTGAGGCGGAATGTGGTTGGTCATTTGCAGTACAGCAATAAACACTTGAGACTAGATGTGGAGATGTTGTAGACAAGAGGCAGAGTCTACCCACAGGAACTTTAGGCCAACATAGTGAGTCTGGATTTCACTCAAGGAGTTTTATGTATTTATTTTTTAAGAAAAGATCTATTTATTTATTTGGCAGAAAGAGAGAGCGAGCACATGCAAGGGGAGTGGCAGGCAGAGGGAGAGGGAGAAGCAGACTCCCTGCTGAGCAGAGAGCCTGACATGGACCTCCGTCTCAGGACCTTGGGATCATGACCTGAGCTGAAGGCAGCCATTTAATCAGTTGAGCCACCCAGATGCCCCTCCAGGTTTTTAAAGCAAGAAGAGTAATCAAACCTACAGATAAGACAGATAGATTAGATAGATAATTGTCTGGTTTTTTAAAAATCATTCTGGCCATTATGTAAGAGGGTAAGAGTGAGGTAATTCCTGTAGTCCGGGCAAAAGAGAGGAGAATAACCCTGGCAATGGGAAGAAACAGCCAGATTTGGAATCTGTTAGGAAGGTCGGAGCAACAAGACCCCCTGCCGGGTTGGATATGGGGCATAAAGGAAAGAGGAATACAGAGGATGATTGCTGAATTTGAGACTCTGGTTTGCATTGGAAGTCTCTCCAGCTCCCTAAAGCAAAAGACAGTACCATGCTATGGTTCAGATGCCCTGACAGAGACTAAGGGTCAAAGCATGAAGACCGTGACACCCCAGCAATGACATCAAGTTCCTCTTATTCCTACCACCTGAGGGCAGAACCAGCCCCACACCCTGGGGTTTAGCTGGCAGGGGGAATGACCCTTCTCAGATGAGGAAAGCAGGAAGCCGAAAGTGGACCAGGAGGGGGAAGGTTATTTTTGCAAGTAGCAGTGCCACAAAAGGATTAGGAGCTCCCAGAGCAAAGCACTGTGGAGCCCAGAGGAAATCAGGTCTGGTAATTCTCTAAGAATCATGGCTTTTGCTTCATTTATGCCAGGCACCCAGTGGGCATTGCCTAAACACCATCGACCACAAAAATGATGTTGACTGGGCAGCTCTGCCACTCATAGGACCAATTATTTATGATCGTTCAGCTGATTTCCCACTCTGGTAATAGTCTTCAATTTTACTGCAAACACAATTAGGGTGCACTAATGCAAATGCTTTAGCACCACAAAAATAGATGTTACCTCCTACTGGATGCCTTTATGCACTAAATTTGTGGCTAAGAGACCCATTATCAAAGTCCCAGGCAGGGTTCCCCTGCCTGCAGATGAAGGCAGTGTTGGAAAAGTCAATAGACCCAGGTCAGTCTGGTGTAGGATGGAGTCTATATTTTCCCTCTTAGCAATCTTACTCCACGTTTTTCTTCCCTAGCATTGTATTTTAACTTCCTAATACATATATATATATGTGTGTGTGTGTGTGTGTGTGTGTGTGTATGTATATACACACACACATATATATATATATTTTTTTTCATTTCAAAAACCGAATCTCAGTTGATCCAGGATGGCAATTTTCTCTCTATTTTCACTTACTCTCTCATTCACTCACTCTCTCCCTTACGTTTCACACTCAAGTAAAACCAAGAAGAAAAAGTTTGAAATGACTTGTCAAAGTCATACAATGGAACCTTTTTTCTTTAGAATGTCTATTTTTTCCTTTCTAGATTTCCCCCTAGTGTTTATTTCTTCAATATGATTATAGAATGTTTTTTCTTGATATCAAAAAAATTTGCAACTTAGGGGCACCTGGGTGGCTCAGTCATTAAGCATCTGCCTTCAGCTCAGGTCATGATCTCAGGGTCCTGGGATCGAGCCCCACATCAGGCTCCCTGCTCAGCAGGGAGTCTTCTTCTCCTCTCTCCCACTCCCCTTGCTTCTTTCCCTCTCTCGCTGGGTCTCTCTCTATCAAATAAATAAATAAAATCTTTTAAAAAAAATTTCAACTTAGATCCTACATATATCACTACTACTTTTCTCCACCAATCCCAACTGATGGAAAACAGAATGAGACAGGGGCACCTGGGTGGCTCAGTGGGTTAAAGCCTCTGCCTTTGACTCAGGTCATGATCCCAGGGTCCTGGGATCGAGCCCCACATCGGGCTCTCTGCTCGGAAGGGAGCCTGCTTGCCCCCTCTTTCTCTGCCTGCCTCTCTGCCTACTTGTGATCTGTCTGTCAAATAAATAAATAAAATCTTTAAAAAACAAAACAAAACAAAAAACAGAATGAGACAAATTAAAGTCTGAAGTGAATAGTAAGGACAGACTGGCTCCCCTTTGTGTTACATTGCACCCACCATCCTCCACTCCAATTCCCTTAATTAACACATAACCAGGGAAAGTAATCTCCTGGTAATGATCCCAGAACATGTGTCAAATGGGAAAAGAACTGTGAATTTTCTAAATCATAATATCCAAGGCCAAATGAAAAAAACAGTTGGAATAATCCAAACACCCTCAATTAGCACAGTTAATTAATATTTGATTTCTATTTCTTTGAGACATTTACACCATATCCTTTTCCCTACCTTAGAGATCTCTCAAAGATAACTTTGCAAAGCCGCCCTATATGTGACAAATAATCTCAAATCTTTCTCCTGAGTGGAGGGTCTAAGCCTTTTTTTCCCCCCCTTAGGGCTTCACTTGCCCTCACTTCACTGTTTTAGTTTTATTTCTAGGTCAACAATAAAGGAACATCTTGTCTCATTAAATTTTACTTATTAAATATCTGTAAGTGAATAAATAACTTTTTGATTCTCTAATCTTAGAGACTAAAGAATTTGTTGTTTTTCCAAATTGAAACTCTAGCCCTTACCATCTTCTTACTATCCTGCTATTAAAGATGTAACTCTTATCAGTTCTACTAAACTTTCATTGTCCTCTAAGCCCTAAGTATCACTTCACTTATTAGTCATATGACAAAATAACAGTAAATTAAAAGAGCAAACATAAAGCATCAAATTATACTTTCCATAGACTGTTACACTTTTAAAATGTGTCCACAATGTTTTGATATTCCTCCTTGGAGTGTGAGCTGGATTTAGTGACTGACTTCCAACAAGTGAGACATGCAGAAGTGTTTGTGTGTGACTTTCAAGATTAAGGCATGAAAGTCACTGAAGCTTCCATCTTGCTCTCCCTGGATGGCTTCCTGTGGGGGAGCCCAGCTGCCATGTCATAAAAACACTCAAACAGCCCTTTGGAGAGGTCCAAATGTCAAGGAAGGACTTCTGCCAACAACCATGTAAACGAACCATCCTGGAAGTGAATTGTCCAGCCACTGTCAATCTTTCAAATAACTATAGCCCTGGCCAATGTCTTCATTAAAATGACATGAGAGACCCTGAGCCAGAACCACCCAGTAAAGCTGCTTGCTAATTTTCAGCTCACAGGTACTAGGAGATAATAAATGTCGGTTGTTTTAAGCCGATACATTTTGGAATAATTTGTTATGCAGCAACAGATGACAAGTATACTGATTATTTCATAGATGTATTACCCTCTCCTCTATTTGAACTTAAAGAGTACTGACTTTTATCCTACACTTATACTTCTGTAGGCCCCTCTAATCATGGCAGTTGATTATTGCAGAGAATATCTGTTTAATTGACTAAAAAATATGTGGCTCAGTTGGAAGAGCATTCAACTCTTGATCTCTGGTTGCGAATTTGAGCCACATATTGTGTGTAGAGATTACTTAAAAATAAAATCTTTGAAAATATATATGGCAATCTGTGTATCTGAAGAGTTGTCTTTCTGATGGAAAATACTTGTATTAATAGCAACCACAATTTCTTGACTACCTATATGTGTGAAACAATTGTATTATATTCATATATGATAGTATATATAATTATGCATTATAAATGAAATTATATTTACATATTTTGTCACATATAATTATATATTGTTATATTATAAAATTTTTTAATTTTGCACTTATCACAGTCTTTGCAATTGACATCTATATCCCCATTTTATAGAGGAGAAAAGTAAACCTCAGAGAAGTTGAGTAACTCATTAATAAATGGCAAAGTTGGAACTCAAAACCATATCTTGGAAGACTGAATTTTGTGCTCTTCTTGTGTCACCCCAAAAGATTCATTTTTAAGAATTTCCACCCGAAAGAATAATCCAAAAAACATATGTGAACTCTGAACTTAAATAAGTATTATCAAAGTATCTCACAATCCTTTGATAACACAGTAATCAAGAACCTACATCATTGTATTATTGTCTTCATTCATTTAGGTTATTTCTGCATCCCTGTTAACACACTACAATATATCAAACTGATATGAAAACCATTCATCTCAGCTGTGCCCCAAATTTTCATCCTGTGGTGACATTCTTTTACATTATAGTGACTTTCCGGGTACCATTGCTTACCAATTTCATTCTCTATTACTCTCATATAGGCTATAAAAATCTTAGCAAGTTGTTGAGAAAAATTAATTCAAACATCTATATCATTAAAGGTAAAATAATGTTCTATTTAAAAAATTTCTCAATTTCTGAAATAAGTTATGTGAAAATGCACTCAATTTTAGCCTCAATAGATTTTTTTCACCATTAAAGTGATCTTTCAGATGATTAGGATAAACAATGAAATAAAAATTGAAATTTTTGTTAAAAAATTTTTTCTCAAGCTACTATAAATGTTTTTTCATATCAAGACTGACAATCAGCAATGGTTTCCTACATCCAAAGGTGAATGAATTTCTCTAATTCCTAGCAGTGACCCAAAGAGAATTATTTCTGGAAAATTATTATTGTTTGTTTCTCTAACTTCACAGTTCATAATTCAGTTAAAGACTAAAGGGATTTTTTAAATTTCTCAACAATGGATCTCGTTGTTTTACATTACTATTGATATGCTCTTTCATAGTAACATATTTTTCTTTTCATATTTTTCTTTTCACACTCAAGACTGTTCAATTTGTTGAAAGACAAAAGTCTTAAGAAACACATAAATCTGTTTTTCTAAAATCGTGGGACTCAAATAGTCTCCTCCTAAAATATGCATAATAAAAAGTACATCTGTGGCATTTCTAGAAAAAATTTTTTTTTCCCAATTTAGCTGTTAGGCAATTTCTTCTACTGTTTTCATTACTAAAGAACTTAAGATCAAACCAAGATCAAACCAAGAATTAATACATAGCAAATCCCTCTACCTTTTTATTTGCAATTGGTCTTTGAAGGACACTCACCATCTTATATCTTGCCATGGAATTACTTATGCAAATGCCTTATTTTCTTCTCCAGTACATTATAATTTGTGTATAACTAGGGCTATTCTTTCAAATGTTTGGATCTTTTTCAGGTCCTAACTAAAACTCTCAAATTAACCACCTCTCAAATTAAGATCTTTTATGGGGCTTTTAGCCCTGTAGGATTTCAGACACAATGCTAACAAAGAAATAATGGCTTTGGTCTCTATATGGAACTTCTGAAATTTTCCACTTATTCATCCATTCTTCAGAAGTATCTATGGCAGTTTAAATTATTGGTTCCAATTCTTTACTCTCCTGTGATATAATTATGTGCATAATTTTACATTTCTCTCTCATTTTGAATAAACCATACTTCTCTGCCTTGGTGATGTTAGACTTGGTTGTGGACATACCTGCTTTGGCCAAGGAAATGTTAAGAAGGCCACAAATGTGCTTGCATGGGTTGGCTTGCCTCTTACATTCTTGTTATCCGTTATTATCCAACATTCTACAGCTACCTCCTGGTTCAAATGGGGGAAGGGGAAATGAGAGATATGAGAAGGAAATCTGGACTCAACAGGTGGATTGTAAAAAGGTCAGCTGATGCTACACAAGCACAGCAGAATCATAGTCAACTGCAGATTCATAAGCAAAACAAGATTAAATGCTTGCTATTGTAAGGCACTGAGATTTAAGGCAGTTTGTTACACAGTGTTATTGTAGTGATGGCTGTCCATTACAGTGTCCTCCCATTAGTCCTCCTGTCTTGTTGAAAAGATTAAATGAGTTAATACACTTCAAGCAGTCAGTAAATATTGGCTGTTGTTATTCTGCCTAGCTCAGCAAATGGATATAAACTATACAATTGACCCTTGAACAACACAGATTTGGACTGCATGGGTCCACTTACACGTAGATTATTTTTCAATACAGTATAATACTATAAATGCATTTTTTCTTCCTCATGATTTTCTTTATAGTATTTTCTTATCTCAAGCTTACTATAGTATAAGAATACAGAATATAATACACATAACATACAAAATATGTACAAGTCAACTATCTGTGTTATCAGTAAGGATTTCAGTCAATAGCAAGCTATTAATGTTAAGTTATTGGGGAATCAAAAGTTATATGTGGATTTTCAACTGTGAGGGCGTTTGACAACCCTAACCCCCATGTTGTTCAAGGATCAACCATAAATCAAGAGATGCAAGTCCCCAAATGAGCAAAAATATATTTCCAACTGTTCTGCTACAGAGATACCATCCACTCATACTTAGAATACGATGTAGTGCATGGCACAGTTGATTTCAGAGACACAGAATTCATTACAGGAAGATTAGAATGTAATACAGAGGCATGCCTGGGTGGCTCAGTCAGTTAAACAGCAGCCTTCGGCTCAGGTCATGATCGCAGGACCTTAGAACTGAGTTTAACATCGGGCTCCTTGTTCAGCAGGGAGCCTGCTTCTCCCTCCGTGTGCCACCCTCCCTGCCTGTGCTCTCTCCCTCTCTCTCTGACAAATAGATAAGTAAAATCTTAAAAAAAAATGTGTTACAGGAAAAAATCTAAGTCCAACCTCAACTGCTGAGAAGTAACTTTCTTAAAATCACAGGCAAACACATTTTGTAGGGGAAATAAGAGGGTTAAAATGTGGGGCATTTAAAAGATTCATTAAATTACTAATTCGGTTAAAAAAAAAAACAAAACAAAGAGTTTATTTCTACCCAGCTGTCCACAAAGATTTATCTATATAGTTAGCATTATTTTAGTAGCAAAAATGTTGGAAACAACATAAATGTATAATAATAAGGAATTAATTAAACTTCGATACAAACACGCAGTGGGATGGTATGAAGTCATATGACTTTCCTACTGTCAAAAAATGTTCCATAATATGAAAGAATGCCCATTATATATTGCTTAAGTGAAAAAGAATTATAAAATGGTATTTGCAGCTTGACTTCATATTTTTTAAAACATACACTTAAAATGTGAAAAAATAGGATGCTTATGCATTTATTAGAAGTATAAATTAAAACCACATCAAGAGCCATTTTCATGTATTAGATTATCAAAGACCTATTAACAAAGGTGTGTTCAATAACATATCATATGATGAGGGGTAGAGGGAGAAGGTATGTTTGTCCATTGCTCAGGAAAATTGTCAGTTAGTGCAACTTTTATGGAGGGTAACTTGACAATATCTGTAAAAACCACTAATGAATAAAACCTTTTATTCGGTTATTCAAATTCTAGAAATTTATCCCCAATACACTTTATTATGAGTAAGAAGACATATTTTAAACAGGTGTTATGGGTCTAAGTGTGTCCTCCTCAAAATTCATATATTAAAGTCCTAAACCCCAGTACCTCAGAATGTGACCTTATGTAGAAATGGGAGTTTTAGAAGGTAATTAAGTCATACTGAGATCATTAGGGTGGGCCCTAATCCAAGATGACTGGTGTCCTTGTATAAAGGGGAAGTCTGAACACAGAGGCACACACATAGAGGGCAGATGAAGCAAAGAGACATAGCAAAAAGATGGACATCAAGAAACTGTCAAGAGAGGAGGACTGGAACAGATTCTTCCTCCCAGCCCCCAAAAGGAACCAATGCTGTTGACACTTCAAGTTTAGATTTCTAAAAGTCTGAATATTAAGCTGCTATTTGGGTCGGGGGGTGAAAAGGAAAAAACATACATATAATTGTTTGAATCTATTTAAAATGTTTCTGCAAGAAGAAAGAATAGAGAAGAGTGGGAGCCTCTATAAAAGGGAACTGGACAGCTGAAGTTCTAAAGGAGGAAGATTTTTTCTTTGTTTTATCACCATTTTATTTTTTCAATTTTGAACTATGATATTGCATTACTTATTCAGATATAATCCATAAGTATGTGTGTGAATGTATATCCATACATTAGAGAAATTCATTGAAAGGATATAAACATGTAATCTTTGGGCAGTGAGATAAGAACTTATTGTTTCTATTATTGCATCCTTTTTGATTAAACTATTACCCTTGCAACTAGAAAGATCACTTTAAAAAAAAAAGGTCACTATGTTTTTAAAATAGTAAGTCATTCTTAAAATAGGACTGTTTTGCTTTACTTTGCTTTTTAACCAACTTGGTAGCAGCAAATGCATTAATAGGACTTTAGGAAGAATCTGTCAGCCATATTTTGTCCTAAGGAACAGAAAAAAAAATTGTAATATTAAGTAATTTTTATAGTTATCATAAGTTAACTTCCACTTGTACCAAGTCAAGAATTATTTTCTTTCAATGGGTACAAATGCAACAACATAGTTTAATTCACTCAAAATACAAAATACAATACCCATCATTCATTAAGATGTCATTAAAACAATCAAAAGCCATCAAAACCACTCAAAATACAAAACCCATCATTCATTAGGATGTCATTAAAACAAAATCTACATGTGTCTGCTCTGAGATTTAGTCTTCTTAGGGCTAGTAAGTGTCCACCACTATAACTGTGAAGAAGCAGGTGCCATAGCATTATACGTAGAATAGCATTAGCAAAGTGTATCATATCTGCAAGACTGTCTCTACGAGGAGAGAGATGAAATTGAGGGCATTCAGTTGAGCCCTTTATCAGTTTATTAATGAAGTAGCAACCTCTTCTGTATAACAGATAACACCACAGAGCCAACCAAGCTGAAGCCAGCAGTGATACTATTGTACTTGAAGCAAGACCGCTCCTATAGGCATACTGTAAGATAAACCATGAAAAAGAAAGCCCTCAATAATGTGAATTTTAATGTTGACTTTGAAAAGATTTCATTTTTCTATAGGATAATCTAGGTCAGCAATAGACCTTTATAGATTTGCTAGTATTAAAGGTCTATAGAAGGAAATTGCTTATAAAAAAAAAAAAAAGAAGTCTGAACAATCTGTATTCTCTTGATTTTACAAAGCAGACAACATATCATTCATGGCCTCATATTTATCTTTAATATGTGGCTATTCAAGAACAAAGTAGTTCAAATGGGTTTTTCATTTGCTAGGTTAAAAATAAAATCTTGTCAAACTCAGTAGAGAATTTACAGAGAGCTAGGTAAGATTGGTTTTGCATTACAGGTGGATTTAACATCCCAATTTCTTGAGTCAGATCCAAATGCTTCTCAGTTCTTCCTCTCCTCCTACAACAGTTGGGATCAAATTCTTGGCTCTACTTCAGAAGGGAAATAATACATTGCTATTTAATGCTGGGCCTGAATGAGGAACACTGGGGCAAAATCATGTCTCTGTAACTCCCAGTATTATGAAGAATATTGAAGTTTCTGGACAGTGGATACTCCAAAAATTACCCTGGGCAACAAGAGGAAGATATTTCCTCATGCCCACTGGAGACCCTTTGTGATGGTTTAAAGCATGTGTACAACTTTTTGACACTCCTCTCTTGAGAGATGAAGGTTTGTGTCCCCTCTCTCTGAATCTGGACTGGTCTTAGTGACTTGTAAACACAAGAATGCAATAAAAGGGGGGCCACATAATCCTGAAGCTAGGTCAGAAAAAGCCATGTAGCTTCTGCTTTGTTCTCCTGGGATGCTCAAAGTCAAGTGCCATGAGAGAACTCACAGCCCTGAGAACACCATGCTGAAGATGAAATGCGCAGGCAGTCAGATAGACAGGCTTGCTGAGCCCCAGCCAACAGTCAACGTAACTGCAGCCATGTGAGTACACTATCGTGGGTGTCCTGCCCACTATTTACAGCTCCAGCCAACACCTGACTGTAACCTCATGAGATAGCCCAAGTGAGAACTGCACAACTCAAGCCTTCCCCATTTCCTGACCTACTTGGTATTGAGTACAATTAGGTGAATATTTTAAGCTACTCCGCTTAGGGACAGTTTGTTATAATGTACTAATAATCAGAGCACTCCTTTACACATATTATGAAAAAATAAATAACGCTTCAGCTTTTTAATGTCTATAAAATCTAGAATCAGCAACCAGCCTTTACTCCTTAAAAAGCATTTGGTATTTTTCCAACTTGCTCGGTACTTCTGGGTTCTCAATATTCCACTGATACTCAAACCTAGAGCGTAGACTGGGCTAGAAGAGATTGGGCTAAGATGCCAATAACTTCAAGAACAATTGTTGGTCTCATTTACCAGCTAATACAATTGATTATTCATGAAAGCTGAACAAATGCTACTTTAGTGAGGAATCAGCCCAGAGGAAGCCATTGTTCATGCTATGCTCAAGGGTCTAAAAATATTGACCATGCAGAAATACCTCACTTGAACATAGACGTTATGCTTATGTCTTTTCTTAACCCCAAGACATTTTCATTTTCTATCTATATTATTCAAGGTTAGAATAAAGTTTGGGATGTGTTTTGTTTTGTTTTGTTTTGTTTGTATTGATCCCAAAGCACAATAACCTCAAAGGCTAATAACACAGGGCACGTCTAGAGATGTCAGGATTTATGAAAAAACTTGGTTAATGGCCCATGGTTCATCCATATAACTGATTGTTGCAGGACATTTAAAGCCCCAAACCTAAATTTATCCTGCATAAAAGTGGAACGGTTAGATAGATTCAATGAGCTTTAGTTCTCACTTGATTTGCTAATGAAGCCAAGAGCTTCCTGAGATGGGTGAGCATTTTCAAATGATAAACGACAAAGCACCTTGACCGCATCCATTTAGATAACCTCCACATGCACTAGGATGAACTCAGCCAAAACAGACTGACTGGATTTCACAGTTCTGGGTCCAGTTCACTCATGACACTTGTCCCATCATAATGATAAATTCTTAAGCAGATAAGTAGGGGACCTGTACCTATCCTTCGGCTAACAAGGGATTTTGAAACTTTCCCTGAGTTGTAATATTCTATAAGAATGATCACCACTTCGAAGATGTTCTGTTGCAGAGAAAATTCCAATTTCTTCCTTACAGACATTTTAATGATTTTCAATCACCCAACCTCTTCCTAGATCACTTTCTCTATATATTAAATAAAACTTGAGTTAACTGGTTAAAGAGGTTATTCAAAATTATTCAAAAGAAGAGGGTATTCAAAATGATGAATCAGTTTGGGTAGTTGGAGACTTTCAAATAAAGAGCCCTATATGATATATATTATATGCTGATTACCCTTAACAAAATAAGTCATTTATTGCATGTGTATTCCATGCCCGTGATGGTTAATGCTGGGTGGACATAAACTGTGTTCTCCTGACCAGCATCCACTTCCTCTTACTCTGGCAACAGGGCCCGTAACTTCATCCAGGAAAATTACTCTTTCTTCATTCATAGGCCCTACATTTTGTGTGAGGAAGACCCCACTCTACCCCCATTTCCAAGAGTGGGTACATGATCCAGATCTTGCCAAAGAGAACATTTCAGGAGGGGGTGAGGGAATCTCAAGTGGTGGGTAATGAAGAAACAGTTCATTCAAAGGACTCAACATGGGTGGACACAAGATGAGTTCCATGGAGTATGGAATTCAGAGGAGGAAGTGGGAAACTGTGAGGGATAGGGGCCTTGGATGTTTGCTGAGAAGTTTGGAATTCTTCCTGGGAGTCATCTGAGGGCTTCAGACAGGGAAGATAAGAGATCACATTTATGTTTTTGTATAGTAATCCAGTCTGCATTGTAGAGAATGAATTTTAGAGGCCCAGGATGTGATAGTTGGGGAGATGGTGATAGGAATCTCAGCATGTGATAATTCTGTCCTGAACCAAGGCTGTGGTAATATGGAAGGAGAGAAGAAATGTTAAGGAGGTGAAAGCTGACTTCTGATTGACTGGGGAGAGAAACAAGGGGGAGGGAGAAAAAGGCACAAGCTGTTTACTTACAAACCCTGTATTATGTTGTAAATATCTTGGGGTAAGACTCATGTAGGACTCATTTTAGTGTCTCTCACTAAGGGAGATCTGGTGTGATTCCAGTATACTGAGATGGCTAAGAGCCCAGATCCCAAAGTCAAACAGCCTGTGTTTGAGTCCCTGCAGTGCCATTTACTGGCTGTGTGACTTACTTAGTGTAGCAGGTCTTTGGGGTCTCAGTTTCCTTACCTGCAAAACAGAGGAACCACCTGGACATGCCTCACAGAGTTGTTTTAAGTTTTAAATCATTCCATGTATAATACCTAAAATAGTTCTGGAACAGAGCAAATACTACGTCAGTGTTAGCTACTATAATTCATATAGTATACCTTCAATAAATATTATAATAAGCAACTGACACTTCCCCCAAAACATATATATTCCAGGGGCAAATAAGATGTCTTTCTGACATAATTTATCTTGGCTATCTGTTTGGTGTTGAAATTAAGAAAAGTTGCAAGCTACTTTCTGTTTTTAAAAAATATATAAAAATATTTTAACAAGAAGAAAAACCTGACAGAATAAAAAATAACTGTTAACAGGCCAGAGTCAAACTGGGCAAAGCAGGGTGCCAGAGGCAAAAGCTGAAGCACATGCTATTTAATATCTTTATTAATGATCTGAAGCACAAAATAAATTGTACATTACTCTTATACTCATAAACAGTGAAAAAATAGATGAACAGCACAGAATAATCTAGAGACCTTGGAGAGGCACACAAGTTTAAGTGTGATGAGTTCAATTTACAAGAACATAAAACAATGCACTTTGGGAAAATACTATGAAGCACAAACATAAACTGAGAATTCTTCTAAAGAGTGAAAGGCTTAAGAGGATTTGGGGGTGATAGTCGATAACAAATTCACAAGAGTTTACAATGTGCTGCTAGTGGCAAAGAGGAAAAAAAAAAGGCAGGGAGGTAAATGTTCTAGAAGAGGAGCAATATGAAATTACTGGTACCAAGTGAGCAGAATAATACCTGTGGTAATGTAAGTTATTCCAAGTCACCCCATGATTTTCCAATTTCTGCTTTAGGAAAGTACCTAGCAATATAGATCTCACTATGAAAATGTGCCTCTTTATCTCTACACTCCTAAAATAGCGAGGAAACATAAGAAATAAATGGAAATAAATAGGACTCTTTTCACAGTGAAAATAGGGTTCCCAAATAAAAATCGCCCTTCAGGAATTTGGGGGAACAATAATCTAGTACTGTTAGAAGCCAGTTAACTTTTAAAAAGATAATAGTTTTTACAGATGTCAGGTTTTGCCATAGTTATCTGTAAGGGAACATCAAGGAAAAATATATTCTGTTCATTCATTTACTCATTCAGCAAAATTCATTGAGAAGTAATATAAATAATAATGAAACTAGGTGTTGTGCAATGCCTAGAGATACAAAAACGGATGCGATATAATTCTCCTGCAGGGAACAGGTCCTGTAGTTGAGCATGGTAACCCCATTTGATAAACCCAGTGATGGATGGACGTAAGGACTGGTTTCCCTTAGGGAACCCAGAGGATGGAGAGGGCAGGGCAGGGCTAAGCTGGGAGAAGCTGTAAGTAGTTAGTGAGGCTGGAGCATCAGGTCCAGGCTGAGAGAGGTAAGAAGTGACACCAGAAAGTCACAGGATCTCTAAGGGGTCTGCAGAGTGGTAACCCAGGGAGAAGACTAGCCAGTTTGGGGTTCTATGAGCAGCCAATATGGAGGTTGAATTTGAGAGAAACAAGTTTGGAGAAAAATGACATCTAAGGGTCCAGATGTGGGGTGCTGTAAGTAACATCTGGTGTACTTCCCAAGAGTGGCCTTTGGAAAGAAGGCCTTAAGGAAGACCCTTCCCCACTGGCTTTAGGCTTGGTGGGAAGAGGTGGGCTGCAGGCACAGACTAGGCTGATTAAACTCATCCTTTGTATCTCCCTGGAATTTGAATTATGAGCCAAAGGACAAAGGGACTAAAGACAGATGGACTCTCTTTATCCATTGACAGTGTTCTCAGGGGATCACACTATTTTCTGTTCCCTACATCCCCAAAACCCCACTATTGCCCTGCTATACCACTGCTTGCCCCTCAGCTTTCCCCCTAGATTGTGAGACGCCCCTCCTTTTTGGGAGGTTTAAGTTACCCAACTCCCATTCTGTTACTTGTATCTAAAGAAATCAAACTAATTAATAAAGGTCTGAGAAATAGGAGTTAAAATAAGCAGGGCATAATTTCTAGGTGGTGGCTGTTGTTTTTTAAGTAGGCTCCATGCCCAGTATGGACTCTTAACCAACTGAGCCACCCAGGTAACCCTAGTTTTTAGGTTTCAAACAATTTTTTGATTAATAAGTATGGCTCATAATATAACCATATCCACATACATACAAATATGTACAATGTTTCTAAAAGAGTATGTACCAAGTTGCAAATCCCACATTGGGCTCCCTGCTCAGTGGGGGGTTTGCTTGTCCCTCTCCCTCTGCCTTCCAGTCCCCCTACTTGTACTCTCTCTCTCTGTGTCAAATAAATAAATAAAATCTTTTAAATAAATAGAACTAGCAAAATTAAATCAGCAAAGATTTATAACTACTTCAGATGAATCTTTTTAGAACCTTTATTTGTGGAATTCCTGTTTTTGAGGCACAAGTAATTAAACTTTCAAAGATATTGGGTTTTTTCAACTAGCATTCACAGATATTTAAAGCTCTACTCCAAATCCCTTAAACACATCCTGAAGAGGCATGTGAAATCAAATCGTGACATCATAAGAACCACTGAACGGTGGGCTCCCCAAGAATTTTCCCTTAGGGAAAATGGGTAGAGTGCTTAAAATGATTTTTTCCATTAGGTATGGCAATGAATCAATTTGAAATTATTGAGTAGCCGACATTGTAGCACAGAGGAATAATGTCCTGGAAGTCTTACTTAAATTACTGACATCAGATATTTGAAAATGAATGACTATGAAATCTGCCTACAGGTAAGACACTGTGTATGCAATTATTCTTTCAATTTCAACTAGAGAGACATGCTTTTAAAAGCTTAAAATGAAAGGTTTTTTTTTTAATTCCATTACCTATTGTATGCATAATTGTACAATCATGGACATGGGGGCCCACTCTTTCTCTAATAATTGGAGATTGTAAAGTGAGGGCCACCCCTACCCAGGAGTTAAGTACCAGCAAGATGCATACCATCGGGACACATTCTGCTCAAAAATCTTTAAGGATTCTCCAGTTCTCTCAGAATGCGTCCACACGCTACATGTAGCTTTCAGGGACATCTGTCATCAAATCACAAGGTCTTCCAAATTTCAAGCTGTGGCACTGAGGAAAGTGTGCTCATTCTATTGCACTCTCTTGCCCTTGAAACCCTTCCTTGTGTGTTCTTCCCCCCACTGCCACCGTTACTGTCTGTCTGTCTGCCCGTCCAAATCCAGCCAGTGCGGAAAGAGCTTATCTTCTCTCCAAGGATCATTGCAGCCTCCCAGACCACCTTAGTTTATTTCTCTCTCAAGCTTCTCCTACCAGTGACTAGCATTGATCAAACACCCTTTTGTGTCATTACTCTCATTTCTACATCTTTGCCTACCAGTTCCATGACTGGGGCATTCTTCAACTAGTCCCTGAATTCTTACTGTGTACAAATATGGTCCTCTACAGAAAAAACCCAACGTGAGCAAATCAAACATAGATACAGGCTAGTTGGGGAAAAGGGTGGAAACTGATGCTTTTTATTAATCAAATAATCAAGCAGATGAAAATGAAATTATTGTGTCCATTAAGATAGCTTCAGTTTCAAGCGGTAGAAAAATCTCCACCTCACACTGGCAAACCCAATATGGTGCCACCTCTTATTAAAAGTTGACAGTAAGGTGACTCCACTTGCTTGCAGCTGTATCCGTGCTTCCCACATCTTTCTGTGCTCTCTATCCTCAGGCTGGCAGCAGATAACTAAGCTGTTCCAGGCAGCCCATCCGGGTCAGCAGATGCAGAAAATGGACTGTTTTCTTCAGAATCCTCTGTTAACAGCAAGAAATACTATTGCCCCAGCTATCTGGCACACAGATGGGTTGGTTTCATTGTCTCCAACTTAGTTATGTGCCTACCCCTTAACCAATCATTAAAAAGAGATTTACAACGAGATCAAAATACAGACAGCTTCTACTAAGTTACACAGGGAGGGGCAGATAGCTGAACAAAATTTAGGTTTTGTTACCAAGGAAAAAGGTGGAAATGAATGAATAGGTGGCTAGCTGAGTCTGATACAACTATCTACTAACTACCGACTACGTGTTATGAAAGGAAGAAACACGAGTCCATGAGAGAAAAAAAGGAATGGGGCCTAGAGTTGGTATAGTGAAGAGCAATGGTTGGATTTGCAAGACAGATCAGAGGTAAAATTGGCAGGTGTTGACGATGAACTGACCATAGTAAGAATGGTGGCAACATCAGCAATGACCTCCAGTTTTCTGGATTGCCTCTGCCTTGAGTAAGTCAGATAGATGGTGGGGCCATTTTCCAAGCTAGCAAATACTGGAAGGAGACTACATTTGGAAGGAAATTGAATCATAATTCCAGTTTAGTGCATGTGCTTTTTTAATCCTTTGAGATATCCAAGCAGCAATATCCATGAAGCAGTGGGTATATGGGTTTGGAGATGAAGGAGTAATTTGAGTTGAAAATGTAAATCTGTGACACATCTGTTTATGAGAGGTCATTGCAGCCAGAGTCAAGTCACGAATGTGTTTTTTTTCAGACAGAGAAAGTAAAGACAGAAAAGGAGATGACTCAGGACTGAGTCTTGATGAACTCCAACATTTAACAGCCAGTGATAAAAGACAACTGAAAGGAGGATAGAGAAAGAAATGCCAGAGGTACATTGCAAGCACATCGTATCATATTTCCTATTTTTTTTAAGATTTTATTTATTTATTTGACACAGAGAAAGAGAGATCACAAGTAGACAGAGAGGTAGGTGGAGAGAGAGGGGGAAGCAGACTCCCTGCTGAGCAGAGAGCCTGATGCGGGTCTTGATCCCAGGACCCTGAGATCGTGACCTGAGCCGAAGGCAGAGGCTTAACCCGCTGAGCCACCCAGGTGCCCTCATATTTCCTATTTCTTGATTGGCTACAATTACTCTTTCCTTTTTTTTTTTTTTTTTAAGTAGTCTCCATGCCCAACATGGGGCTTGAACTCATAATCCTGAGATTAAGAATCACATGCTCTGCCGAATGAGCCAGCCAGGCACCCCTACAATTATACTTTATATTTAACTCCATTAATTAATGATTGTCACAAGCAGCACCTTCAAAAAATGCCATTATTCTCAGGTTATCTACAATATACAATTTAGCACTTCATTTTACTCATGTATATTGCAGCTTTATAAAACTGCACTTGAACTACATACTTCTGTTTGTTTCCCCAGACAGACAGTAAGCTCTCCACTGACAATGATGAGCTCTTATATTTTATTTCCTTTGTTCTCAAGATCATAGCACAATATTCTTCCCACACAAGTCATTCAGCAGATAATTTAATTGATTCTGACATTTCCCATACATTTATAATGTCCTTAATTCCAGGGCATGGAATAAGGCTTATTGTTCTTGTACTGAGTTTAGAGCTAGGCCCACATTGCAGTACAATAAAAAGAACTCAGATGAGGAACCAACCTGTTTCTAATCCACACCCATCATCACATTCCCAAGGTCAAAATTATCAAAAGGCATTTCTTACTAACTATGCCTTGGCCATTTTTAATCTGCAGCTTCTCATTATTTTTCTAATAGAATGCTTAATAATTTACAAAGTACAAAAATGAAGATTGTGACTTCGAAGAAACATGGCCCCTCCCTTTTTCCCTTTCAACTAGGAAGGAATTGCTAATAACATTAGACTGCTGTCCATCAAGCCACACCATTCTAATTTTATGCTCCTAAAACATATTAGAATTAATTTATTCTCTGTCCCTTTAATGGCCAACACTTCAAATTAATTTTGGAAAGTCAATGAATAATGAACATAAGCTGTCCCACTTCAAGAAGCTGGGTCTTAAACAACCTGTGGCCACCTGGTGAACATCTGTCCACTTTGGCATCTCCAGTAGAGACATAACCAAAGCAGTTGTCTTATGAGCCTGTAGAATCATTTTAAATAAAGGGGCAGATAAATGCCTATCCAAATGGGCAACATAAAAATATCTCTGCCTGACTTTGAAGAGGGAAATATTTTCACAGCAGTCACCAGGAAAACAAAAGCATGGTATGGTCAGCAATGAAGAAAAGAGTTGGTGACCACCAGTAGTAAGTCTTGTGATGAAAACAGCCAAACCAGAAATTCCAGAAGAGTTCTCTCCAAGTCTGTTGGAATTTCATGGCAATATCTCTGATATTTTCAGTAGGAAAAACTCCTGGCCCACACTTTTATCATTTGTGAGGACTCAAAAACAAAAGAGCTGGCTGTGTTATAAAGGGCTTTGTACCAACCTGGACAATTTACCTATTTTGTATCCTAAAGCTCTGTGTCTAACAGGCCGTCAGTTAGGCTGTCACTCAATCCATAAACCCATATTGAGAGCCTTCTGTAAGTCCGTGTGCAGAGGAAGCCAGGCTGGGGAAGCGAGCTTTCCAATCTGGCACCTCTCATTAAATTCTAAAGTCACTTGTCTTTGTCTCTGTATTAAAAGAAATGATTTCATGTCCAGTCTCTCTTTTAAAAAGTGACAGAACTCAACCATGCAATATTCATTAGTTCTTTTTGGCAACCCCATTTAGCTAATGGAAAATCAGGTACATTCATGTGCAATTATTAGATATTGCGAAATTATAAAATGTCCAACTTTTCTTTTTATGGCACACACATACTCACAGGTTTTACTCTAAGGTTGTGAAATAAACACATGGAGCTGTGACATGTCAATAACCTTTTGTGTAACTGGCAAGTTTTCAGTTTGCAGTATCTACGTATAATGTGATAAGCAGCCAGTTACAACATCATTATCAGCTTAACTCTGCTGTTCTTTTTCCAATAAAGCTACTTTATTAATTTTAGTATAAAGTATAAAGTAGTGCAGCTACTAATGGCAATTTACCCAAAATAGGAGAAAGTTTAGGAGGGTGGCCTGCCTGAAGTGGAGAACTGTGCCTCACTTCTACACTTCTTGACATAGACACCAAAGGGGTTAGTGATTGCGAGAGAACTCTGCATTGGTGGCTGACAGTGCTCACTCTGGAGTTCTCTGGTCACCTCAGTGACTTAGACCGATCAGATATGTGTGGCTGAGCCTTAGCTTCTTCATCTGGAAGATGGAGATAATATTAGTACCAACGCTAGGAGCACTAGCTTCAACAGCAAAATTTAGGAGGACACTGGAAACTCAGTAGTCAGACAATTCATATTTCAGCGCAATATTCTAAGAAATCAGGTTGGCAATCTGTAGCCACCTATTTTTGTAATTAAAGTTTCACTGAAACCAGTGGCAGTGTTGAAGTGAAGCAAGTAAGGCAGAGTCATGCAAGTGTGGGGTCAGTTCTGTCTTTATTTAAAATGCTGATATTTAGGAGCATCTGGGTGGCTCAGTCAGTTAAGCATCCGACTCTTGGTTTCAGCTCAGGTCATGGTATCAGAGTGGTGAGATCAAGCCCTGCTTCTGGTTCTTCACTGGGCATGGTGCCTGCTCGAGATTCTCTCTCTTCTTCTCCCTCTGTCCCTCACCCTACCACTTGTGTGTACTTTCTCTCTCTCAAAAAATAAATAAAATAAAATGTTGATATTTTTAGTTAGCATCTTTTTAATATTAATTTTTAGTTTTTAAAGTATTATGTTAAAGTATGGTTTATCTTGATTACCGTGTTTTTTGGTACTCACTTGCCTTACCCAACTCTCTAGTACCAACTCCCATGGAATTATTGGGAAGGTTAAATGAGATATTGCCATCGGCTGCTCTGGGATCTCTCGCTCTATTTTCCCTCACTCTGAATCCTCTTGGTCCACCCCAACTGCAGTGCACAGTCTGCATATATGTTGACAGGTTCCCATCTCATGTGTCCAACTTATATGCTCTGCCTGGGAGTTTTCTCCCATAACAGGGGAGCCTAAGTAGCTCTTGAGCAAAGTGCTCAGAAATGCCAGGAATTTAGGCATACCTAGATGGCTCAGTTGGTTAAGTAGCCAGCTTTTGGTTTCAGCTAGGGTCATGATCTTGCAGTCATGGGGTTGAGCCCCACATTGGGCTCTGCTTCAGATTCTCTCTCCCTCTCCTTCCAGTTCACACACTCACTCTCTCTCTCAAATAAATAAATAAAATCTTAAAAAAAAAAAAAAAAGAGGGGCACCTGGGTGATTCAGTCAGTTAAGTATCTGCCTTTGGCTTGGGTCATGATCCCGGGGTCCTGAGATCGAGCCCCACATAGGGCTCCTTGCTTCTGAGCAAGGTTCTGCCCCTTGCCCAGCTTGTGCTCTCTCTCTCCTTTTCTCTCTCTCTCTCTAATAAATAAATAAAATCTTTAAAGAGAAAAAAGAAAGAAATGCCAGGAATTTAGCACCTCCAGTGAGGAAATCTCAACCAATGAGGACAGTAGTTGGTAAACAGATACTTTCGTTCACCATATGGAGCTTTATTCCCAAAGGCCGTTGACAAGCAGAAATATAGCAGGACTAATGGTAGGCAAGTGAAGTGATCATCTTACAAGCAAAATTTAAGGCCACACCAAAAATTCAGTTTCAAGATAGAGCTTTCTTTTTTTTTAATTGAAGTACAATTACATATACACATATGTATAATTACATATACATATATTAGTTTTAAATATACAACATAATGATTCAATATGTGTACACATTGCAGAATGGTCACCCAATAAGTCTAGTTAATACCCATCACCACCACACAGTTACAAATTTTTTTTCTTGTTTTGAGAACTTTCAAGATCTACTCTTAGCAACTTTTTTTAAAAAAAGATTTTATTTATTTACTTGACAGAGAGAGAGAGAGAGAATGAGCAAGAGACAGCACAAGCAGAGGGAGGGGCAGAAAGAGAGGAAGAAGCAGACTCCTCACCGAGCAGGGAGTCCAACATGGGGCTCAATTCCAGGACCTGAGCCAAAGGCAGAAGCTTAACTGTCTGAGCCACCCAGATGCCCCCTTAGCAAATTTTTAATATACAATACAACATTATTAACTATACTCACCATCCTGTAAATTATATCCCCATGTCTTATTTTGTAACTGGAAGTTTGTACCTTTTGACCCCCTAAACCCATGTCTCCCACCCCACTCTCTGATTGTAGCGACCACCAATCTGTTCTCTGTATCTATGAGCATGGGGTTTTGTTGTTGTTGTTGTTTACAGATTTCACATACAAGTGAGATAATACACTATTTATCTTTCTCTGACTTTTCACTTAACATAATGCCCTTAAGGTCCATCCATGTTGTCATTTCCTCATTTTTTATGGCTGAATAATATTTCATTGTATATCTATACCACATCTCCTTTCTCTGTTCACCCATTAGAGGACACTTGGGTGGTTTCCTATCTTGGATATTGTAAACAATGTTGCAATAAACATGGGGGTCCAGACATTTTTTCAAGCTTGCTTTCTTCAGATGAACATCCAAAAGTTGAAATAATAGATCATATGGAATTCTACTTTTAATGCTTTTAGGAACATCTAGATTGCTCTCCATGGTGGCTGTACCACCAACAGTGGTACACATTTCCACCAATGGTGCATGAGGGTTCTCTTTTCTCCACATCCTTGCCAACACTTGTTATTTCTTGTCTTTTTGCTAATAGCCATTCCAACATGTGTGAAGTGATATCTCATTTTGGTTTTGATTTGCATTTCCCTGATGGTTAGTGATATTGAGCCTCCTCTCATGTGCCTGTTTGCCACTTGTGTTGCCTTTGAATAGAGTTTAAATGCAGTATTTTTAAAATCTCTTTTTAAAAAGATTTATTTATTTATTTGGGGGGAAGTGGCAGAGGGAGAGAGAGAATCTCCAGCAGACTCCCCAGTGAGTGTAAAGCCCAACACAGGGCTTGATCCCATGACCCTGAGATCATGACCTGAACTGAAAGCAAGAATCAGACATTTAAGCAACTGAGCCACCCAGGTGCCTCTGCAGTATTTTAAAAAGAATAAAAACCATAAAGTTTAAGGACAGAAACTAAAATTGATTTGAGGAGGTTTCAACTTTTAAGCTCCACATCATATCACATCAATCCTGAAAGTAGAGCTATCAATTTCGTTTCCAAATTAACAGAAAAAAAGCTCTGATTTGCCAGGGGTTCTGTTCCTTTTCCATTCCTAACATCATAACACTTTCCCCTAACAACAGATTACTTATCACAAGTGAAAATTTTGACTACCATGTTTTGCAAAGCAGACAATGAGGTATAATGAAATGCATGCGGCCCAAAACCATTTAGCCAAAACCATTTAATGCTTCTCCATTAGGAGAGGAAAACAAACTCAAAAATGTGAAACAAATAAAAGGTTTCTTCATGTTTTAATTAATTAGTTTTTCCAATTCAACCTAGTTTTTAAAAAGAAGCCAAGTAGAGTCTGTCAAGAACACGTATCATATGCCTAATTCACAGTCTGTTGGAAGGACTGATTCTTTTCTTGTTTACACTCATCTCCTTAAGACTTAGAGAACCTAAACATGAGATTTTTCTCTCCATAATCCTTCACAGTGGCACAAGATTTTAAATATCTTGCTTGTCTTTGCCAATTTTACCTTACTCCTTCATTGAGCCAAGGCCTTAGGAAAGTCAGTGCTTTTGCTGCCAAGAGGGATCAGAGAGGCGGTCTGGAACAGAGACACATGGGAACTGTAGTTTGTTTTGTACTGAGCTTCAGGCTTCCATAAAAGCCATGTTATCCTGAAATAAATAATCCTGGAGGGCTGGGAATGTAAAGCATCTATCTTTACTCTGTCAGAAGCGCAGCATCTGGGGTGCCTGGGTGGCTCAGTGGGTTAAGCCTTTGCCTTCGGCTCAGGTCATGATCTCTGGGTCAGGGTCCTGGGATCAAACCTTGCATAGGGCTTTCTGCTCAGCGTGGAGCCTGCTTGCCCCTCTTCCTCTCTCTGCTTGCTTCTCTGCCTACTTGTGATCTCTGTCAAATAAATATTTTTTTTTTAAGTGCAGCATCTTTTGTTCCTTCTTGATTGTAGTTCTATTTTTGCAGAAAACGTATATTCACTTGAGTAGCTCCTCACTGAGTTGCTTCTGTTCAACCTGAGACAAAGTCTTCCTCACTCCCCCACTGGCTTTTCACCACAGCTGCCTCTGTGATTGTAACATACATCAACCAGCATTTCTTTCAACTCTACACATAAGCCACCAGTCAAGATGACATTAGCTTCATCCCATTTGCATCTAAAATCTGAAGATCCATTCCCAGGAGAGCCCATGTAGAAAACATTGATGAAAGTCAATAATAAGTAAGAGTAGTCATAATGGCACACTAAATTCAGTAATACCGTGGTAAACTTCCCAAACATAAATGCAGGCTGTAAGGGAGTGTTTTTGCCAGGTAAATTTCAAAGTATTTTATTGAAACTCTATGCTCAGCTCAGAACAAAATTAAAAGATGGTCAGGATTTCTTCCCTCCCCACCCCCAGCAAATATCATAGCTTATTAAGCTACATTAACTTAATGCAAAATAAAACCCATTTTAATGTTAGATATCAAAAATACATCATTTTTAAGCAGCCAGGAAATATGTTAGTCAAAGTGCTAACCACACCATATGAAACTCAAGTAAGTGGGTGTTGGATTGTTGAGATGCATAAAAGTTCAACAAGCTTACCCAATTACAAATGTTGCCTCTGAAAAAATATTAAACCCACCTTGAAATGCAAGCCATTCCAATATAACTTAAATCATTGCACAGAAAGCCAGTTGGAAAATTAGTCTTAAAAGCAAATGATAAATTAGTGCTATTAGAGTAAACTCTGAAATGGAAGAAATTGGCCAGATTTTTAGAAGACTGAATAAATAGGACCATATTGAAAATTTTGTTTGTTGCTTAGCTTTTGTGATTTCAAAATTAGAATTTCCTTTAAACATTCTCGAAGTCTCTTGTGAATATTCTTCAAAATACATTAAAGGATGGATTAATCAGATTGCTTCAGGAATGACACATTCTAGTTAATCTAGTTAACCAGAAAATATTTTTCTCCAGCCTGTATCCTTGAAATTCTTACTAGAATGCCTTATGAAGGAAAGTATACTGAACTTCATCTTCCCTTGAGAATCTGTCATCTTGGATGATCAAGCAACACACAGAGCTCTGAAAGTGAAGCAAAGATTCAGTTTTATGGGTGGAGATATATGGCCATATTTGGAGGGGTGTGGAATACAAGCCACACTCATGCCTTATATCTTTGCTTCCATGGAGACATATAAAAATCCTGCCTAGTTGGAATTAGACTTAAAAATAGATGGTGGTGGAGGGCACCTGGGTGGCTCAGTGGGTTAAGCCTCTGTCTTCAGCTCAGGTCATGATCTCAGGGTCCTGGAATCGAGTCCCAAATCAGGCTCTCTGCTCAGCAGGGAGCCTGCTTCTCTCTCTCTCTCTGCCTGCCTCTCTGCCTACTTGTGATTTCTGTCAAATAAATAAACAAAATCTTAAAAAAAAAAATAGGTGGGGGTGGAGGTGGGCGCTCCAGAGAAAGAGAAACAATAAGATGTATATAGAGAAATTTATTCTAGGAAATTGGCTCCTGTGACTTGGAGAATGGCAAGTAAAAAATCTGCAGGGTAGGGAGAAAGGCTGGAGATCCAGGCAAGGGGTGATGTTGTAGCTTGAGTCCACTCTAGAAGCAGAATTCCCTCAGAGGAGGTCAGGTTTTTTTTCTCTCAAGATCTTCAACTGCTTGGGTAAGGCCCACTCAACATGAGGGAGGGTAATCTGCTTGACTGAATGACCACTGATTTAAATGTTAATCTCATCTAAAAAACAACCCCACAGCAACATCTAAATTAGCATTTGACCAAATAGTTGGGTACTGTGGCCTAGCTGACACCTAAAATTAACCATCACAAGTGGGGAGAAGAAGAAATCACAAAATATACCACAGGATAATAAAAAATACATGGAACAAATCTAGAGGGCAAACTCATCTGCTTCACCTTCATACGTCAGAGCAAGAGAAGGAAAAGGCAGAGAGGTTAATATCATGCACATTAATGAAGGTCTTTTTTCTTTTAATCAGCTGGTTTAAGTGCTCCAAAGCATTGAGCCCATGTTGAATGTTTCAACATTCCATAGCTTTGCTCTGAGAACCTTCTGAAATGTCCAAGAGAGGTGGTATAAAGACATCCTACTGGATAATAATGATTGAGTATTAACACTTTCCATGCATTACCTGATTTCACCCTCCTAGCAACCTTTGAAGTAGACAGTAATACACTGTTATTTCACAGATGAGGAAGCTGAGGACCACAGAGGTACAGTGACCAGCCTAAGATCACCCACCAAGGAAGGGGCAGAATAATGACTCATAGTCAGGTCCATAGAACCCCAAAGCCCACATTCTTATACACTGTAGAAGACTGCATCCCTGTTTTCCTTCATTAATTATCAAACACGTATCAACTGTGTGCTGCAAATAAATTGTACGCCAGTGAGGCTACAAATAAATAGAAAATGACAAGCTAAGGATCGTTGCTGGTTTGTTCCCAACCTCTCTCTCTTCTGCATTCCCACTTAAAAACCTCGGCCAAGCCATCTAACACATGTCAATTGTGTTAAGTCACTTCCTTATATATTTCCTTGAATGGTTACTGAAAAGTAAAATGAAATCATCATTCAGGCACAGAAAGGCAAATTAGGTATAAACAACCCAAACAGGCAATATTGATCATCAAGAGAGCTGAATGTAACATGTATGACATGGTATACTGTACCTGGAAGGGTTTAAAAATTGCAATCATCCAAAGTCTAAACTTGCAAACAAATGCAAATAGTTCTCCTCCTTAAGTATTTATGTAAGAACAAACAAGGAGCGCTATGCTCTCAAAAAGCTCAAACTCGTTGGAGAAAAAAATTGTGCTGGGTGAACCAGAAAGGGGCAAAAGTCTTTCAAACATAATTTAGCACCAGCAATATGTATTTCAGGGGTCCCTAGGTGAGAAGCAAAATGTTGGTTAAGAATTGGCCTCCAGAAAATAGAACTACCCTATGACCCAGCAATTGCACTACTGGGTATTTACCCTAAAGATACAAACATAGTGATCCGAAGGGGCACGTGCACCCAAATGTTTATAGCAGCAATGTCTACAATAGCCAAACTATGGAAAGAACCTAGATGTCCATCAACAGACGAATGGATAAAGAAGATGTGGTATACATACACAATGGAATACTATGCAGTCATCAAAAGAAATGAAATCTTGCCATTTGCAACGACGTGGATGGAACTAGAGGGTATTATGCTTAGCGAAAAAAGTCAATCAGAGAAAGACAACTATCATATGATCTCCCTGATATGAGGAAGTGGAGATGCAACATGGGGGGTTAAGGAGTAGGATAAGAATAAATGAAACAAGATGGGATTGGGAGGGAGACAAACCATAAGTGACTCTTAATCTCACAAAACAAACTGAGGGTTGCTGGGGGGAGGGGAGTTGGGAGAATGGGGTTGGGGTTATGGACATTGGGGAGGGTATGTGCTATGGTGAGTGCTGTGAAGTGTGTAAACCTGGCGATTCACAGACCTGTACCCCCAGGGATAAAAATATATTATATGTTTATTAAAAAAAAAAAATTGGCCTCCAGGGCACCTGGGTGGCTCAGTGGGTTAAAGCCTCTGCCTTCGGCTCAGGTCATGATCTCAGGGTCCTGGGAATAAGCCCTGCATCGGGCTCTCTGCTCAGCAGGGAGCCTGCTTCCTCCTCTCTCTCTCTGCCTGCTTCTCTGCCTACTTGTGATCTCTGTCTGTCAAATAAATAAATAAAATCCTTAAAAAAAAAGAGAGAGAGAAGGAATTGGCCTCCATCTTCTAGATCCTTCAAGAAAACTCTAAGAAAAGCCAGACACCTGCCAAGAGGTGGTGAAAATCAGTCAGTGACACCTTTCAGAAGTCATGAACCTCAACTGGGAACTTCCGATTCTAAGCATGATGCCCTCTAGTTCCATCCACGTTGTCGCAAATGGCAAGATTTCATTTCTTTTGATGGCTGCATAGTATTCCATTGTGTATATATACCACATCTTCTTTATCCATTCGTCTGTTGATGGACATCTAGGTTCTTTCCATAGTTTGGCTATTGTAGACATTGCTGCTATAAACATTCGGGTGCACGTGCCCCTTCGGATCACGACGTTTGTATCTTTAGGGTAAATACCCAGCAGTGCAATTGCTGGGTCATAGGGTAGCTCTATTTTCAACATTTTGAGGAACCTCCATGCTGTTTTCCAGAGTGGTTGCACCAGCTTGCATTCCCACCAACAGTGTAGGAGGGTTCCCCTTTCTCCGCATCCTCGCCAGCATCTGTCATTTCCTGACTTGTTAATTTTAGCCATTCTGACTGGTGTGAGGTGGTATCTCATTGTGGTTTTGATTTGTATTTCCCTGATGCCGAGTGATATGGAGCACTTTTTCATGTGTCTGTTGGCCATCTGGGTGTCTTCTTTGCAGAAATGTCTGTTCATGTCTTCTGCCCATTTCTTGATTGGATTATTTGTTCTTTGGGTGTTGAGTTTGCTAAGTTCTTTATAGATTCCGGACACTAGCCCTTTATCTGATATGTCGTTTGCAAATATCTTCTCCCATTCTGTCAGTTGTCTTTTGGTTTTGTTAACTGTTTCCTTTGCTGTGCAAAAGCTTTTGATCTTGATAAAATCCCAATAGTTCATTTTTGCCCTTGCTTCCCTTGCCTTTGGCGATGTTCCTAGGAAGATGTTGCTGTGGCGGAACTTCCAATTCTATAAGGCCCTGATAACAACCTTTGGTGACTCTCCAAATGGTTGTCTTCACAAGCTTTGCCTCTACATGTGGCATCCAAAGAAATAAAAGCAAACATGAGTTTCATCAATGTTAAATAATAATATAGCCAAGTTGGCAGTGGCAGCAGTCTCTGGTCTCTAGTACCTGTGGGATTTGGACCCAACCCATGGTATCCTGCTGTTGTGCTTCTAGATAGGTCCATGATGATGGGATCTGTGCCTAGTTCGCTCCCATGCCCCCAGTGCCCAATGCATTGCCTGGCACAGAGTGGGCACTCAGGAAATCAAGTAAATGAATGAAGCTACTCATTCTGATGGAAAATTGCAGTGTAATTTGGGGATGGAATTCACCTCTTTAGGTTCCTCCTATATTTTTATGATTCTCATCTCAAACAGAGAGGCAGACTTTGGGCTTCCTTGTCTCAGAAGTCCAAAGTCAGCAGCAATTCCTGTCTTATGTGGAAACCCAGTCACTGAACTATTAATGGGTTTTCTGGAGCTGGTGGAAAGAGGAGTACCTTTAAAGGTTGTAGGAGAAGGGAGGGAGGCATTTCTCAGGGAAGATGGGGAGGAGGACAAATGCTGAAGATGTTCTGAGAAGCTGGGGCCAATGGCCCAACCATGGCAGCACTCTGGGGTCACCAAGATCTCAGAGGGAATTACTCTGGGGTGCTTAAGCAGGCTGAAAGCCAGGCTCCCAGTTTCCACTTCTGCCCTGATTTTAGGGCACCAAACCCAAGCATGTCATGCAGCATCTGAGGATGATTCACCTTGCTTCCTTTGGGGCCATGTGAGACCCACCCTTGGTGGAGGGTGGGGGATAGGAAACATGGGGTAGAAAAGTGTTCCCATAATGGCCAAGGTCAAAACTGGACTCACTCTGGCAGAATGGGAAAATGTAAGCAAAGATTTCAGAAAATTCAGAAATGGAATTACTCATTCCATCTGTGGGATTGTAGGTAGAGAGCCATGCCGGGCTATAGCAGCTTGGTTTACAAATTACTCAACTGGTGATGCATTTATCACCCAGCGAAGCTAGGTGACTTGGTAAATATCACTTAGCAAGAAGCGCAGCCATGCAGAGCTGTGCTGGAACGGGGGGATGCCCACATGAAACCTGCCATGGCACAGCTCGCGGGCTCCGATTTCCATCACAGGGCAGGGTGTTCCTATTTGGAGCCTCAGGGAAGGATGCTCCATAGGTGGCCTCATCCAGCAGTCTCTTCAGCCCTTTCTTGCCTGACTCCTCAAGTATAAGTTGGCTTCCCAGGATTTAAATGTTCACTTCAATGCTGGGATTTATGGTTCAGCTTTGAAGACTTTCCACCACCTAATGAGTGACACCTAATTGGTGCTAATAACAGCAACAAACCCAACAACAACAATAATGGAAGTAACAACAAAACCATAGGGATACTCTTACATACACTCACCTCTTTCCATGGATGGGTGAAGTAGGCAAATGAAAACCAAATAATTCTTATGTTACCATTTTGCAGATTAGAGGAATAGTGTATTATCTCCATTTTACAGATGCCAAGATGGAGAATTAGAATAGTTCTTGCCCAGTCCCAAAGAATAGACACTGCCCAAGGTCCCAAAACTTAGCAGGTGGCAAAGACAGAGTTGTGACCTGGGCAATCTCACTCCAGAGCCCAGGCTTTTCAGATATCTCAGAAGCTTGCCTTCATATGCAGTTATCAACAAGTAAGTAAGTGCTAAGTGTTCGAAGGAGTCCCAGGTTCGACAGAATGTACTCCTCAAACCACAGAGATCCAGACAGGCCAAAGCTCACCATGTCCATGGATGTCCCCATTTTCCATGAAATGCTGGAGAGAAGGTGGCAATGTGTACCCTGTGTGATGGTTTATCACATTCTCTGTGCAGTGCAAGGAGATTTCAAGAAAGAACATTTCAGCTCCACTTCATAGAAGAATACTTGTTTGATGGAGAAATGAGGACAGTGAATTGGAAGCTCTCCCACTGGCAGGTTTGCATTCAGAGGAAAACTCAGGCCATACAATTAATATTTACATCTTCTCTTCAAAACTCCTAAAATATTGACTCATATTTTAAAACACGACATCTAGACCAATTCAATGTGACTGAAATTAAGCCACAGGGACAGCCTCATCATGTTGTTATGGCAACTCCTCACACAACTGTCCTTTTAGTCATTGAACAATCACTAATTTCTTTGCTTTGCAAGAAGCCCCAAGTTGCTTCCTTAGAGGCTCATCCTGCTATCAAAGGAAATTGCGTATGATGGTGCTAGAAATGTTCACAACGGTAACTTTTGGAAGAATAATATTTTATTATTAGTCACGCTTTGCATTTCAATTTCTTTTTCTCCTCAGCATGCCATTTGTGGTGTCCCTGGCTTCCAACCGCTCAGCAGACTTCAGCAATAAAGGGGCTGGTTGAAACTTTGCTTTCTTTCTAAAACTCAGGCTGGCATGAAACACCAAATCATCTGTTCCTGAAAAGGGATTTTCCATCCATCTGCAATTAGAAACTGGGTTTCTTAAAGGCTGAGCATGAAGCTGTCTCTTCTCTGTGTCCTTTAGTTGAACTAACATGTTTACTGGATGGACAACTTCAACAACATTGAAGTTCTAAAGTGTATTTTAAAACTAGTTGCATCTTTTCCAAAATGTTTAAGAATTATTTTATTTTTTTAAAGATTGTATTTATTTATCTCAGAGAGAGGGAAAGAGAGAGCAACAGAGAGCACAAGTAGTGAGAGGGGAGAGGGAGGAGCAGACTCCTTCTGAGCAGGGACTCTATCCAAAGACCCTGAGTTCATGACCTGAGTGGAAGGCAGACACTTAACTTACAGGACCACACAGGCTCCCCTATTTCATTTTATTTTTTAAGAGATTTTATTTATTTATTTGTTTGAGAGTGAGCAGGAAGGAGAGAGAGAGAGAATCTGAAGCAGACTTAACTGAGTCACCCAAGTTCCCTGTAAGAATTATTTTAATATTTTACCTTAGCAGGGCTCCATGGAATAATCCAGGAAACAAATCAGGAGTTCGATTAGTGGTTACCTAGAACCCTATGCCTGAAACTTGGAAGGCAAAATGAAGATGTTTGTAACAGCGATTTTTATTCACGAAACACTAAAAGGTCTGAGGAACCATTATAGATCAAAGAAAGCAAAGAGACATGGTAACTGAATAAAACATGGAATTCTCAATTGAATCCTGGACTGGGGGATGGGGAATAATTATAAAGGACATTATTGGGACACTGGGAGAAATTTGAATATGGGCAGAATATCAGATAATGATCTGAAGTTAAGGTTAAATGTCCTATGTAGAATCATTATATTATGTATCAGATGCACACATACAGGTACATACACATTTATGCACATACGTATATAGAGAGATTTTTAAAAAGCAAGTGTGGCAAAATGTTAACAATTGACGGATTTAGAGTCTAAACTTGGTCATTATGCTACTCTTGATCGTCTCTGTTCAAAATAAAAAGAAGGGCTAGGAAGTCCTTTATGATGAGAAGTTTCAAAATCTGCAGGGAAAGAAATGGCAAAAAAAGAAAATAATAAAGATGCGGTAATTGGGTAACAAGAGAATATGATAATCTGACAGTGCATGAAATTGTACAAAAATTCTTTGGGGACCAAAAGCATCTACATAAGTCTCCATAGAGATAATATCTGACAATAACTACAGAAATAGATTTTATTGCACATAAGAAAATACATATAGAATAACAGAACTCAAGTGAAATGATCCAAGACAGTTAAAGAAGTGCCTGAAATGGTCATTAAATCCAGTGAAGAGAGAGGACTAGATATCTCGGACCTGTCTTCTTAAATGACGAGTCTGTAGACAGACAAGTGGCAGAGCAAGGAACCTCTGCTTTCAGCCGCTCCCATAAAAACTGACATCAATTGTGTGATCTCTCACCAAAACACCTAAGAGCCTGCAACGGCTGAACTCAAGTTCATAAGCTTTCCAAACAGCAGAAAGATCCAATAAAATGATATTTCTTCTCAAATTCATCTTAATAATGGATGCAAATCTGACAAATACTTCTTCTACTCATGTCTATTGTTCTTGTAAATTGTTTTCAGATTTTTAAAAAATTGATCAGTCTATTTCTCCCTTCTGTTACGTTCTTCAAAAATCACTAATACACAATATAATGGACTAGTAAAGGGTGTGTTCTCTCAAAGTGCACTACCACAGATTGAAACGTATTAGCTATCTGATCTTTCACCCTGAGTCCTAGCATCCTCATTGGTAAAATGGGGGAAATAAATACTTTGAATCTCACAGACTTCCTATGCTTATTAAATTAGGTGATGCTTTGGAGTAAGACTAGGCACACTCTTGACGCCAAATAAACATCAGCTAATGTTATTTATAACTCATTTCAATGTATCTACAATACTTATTTCCTAAAACAAGAGATAGTGATATCTAAAAGCTTACACACAGCAGATGTATATTGCCTGTAGTAAAAACAAAACAAAACAAAAAAAGACTAATAAAAATACTAAGTCATAACCATCTAGGATGCCCGGGTGCCATATAGAGTGAGAGAAAGTACATAGGCTGACAAGTTTTAGAAATCTGAGTTTAAGTCTCTAATTTCTTCTCTTTAGCTACATGCTGTTTGGCAACCACTTAGGCAACCACTTTCTGGTTCCATATCCTCATCTGGAAAATGGGAATGATGTCACCTTCCCTCTGCTGAGCTGACAAACTGTGGGTACAATGCCTGTCACACAGCAGGCACTCAGGGTTTATAGCTATGGTGATTCTCATTCTGCCAACCTACTGAACAGGTAAGTGTGTCTGAAGACAAATCTATATGGGCACATATCAAGTTTTTAAAATGATATTTCAGATTGCTTCAGATATAATACATAGCTAATGCAAGTATTTATTACAGCTTTTTTTTAGCAACTGTTTTTGTTAACACATCCTTTGTTTTGGTTTGCTTTACTTTTTAATTGAGGTATAACGTGCAGTAAAGTCTGTTAATTTTAGGTGCACTAGCCACAAGTGTATAGCTTGATCAATTTTTATGCAATACATATGTACACAGACTCACTATCCACATCAAGACACAGCTCACTTCCAGCGTTCTCAGGCCCTCTTCAGCCAATACTTAACTCCCAGAGGTAATAATCACTGTTGTGACTTCTATCCACTTCAATTGGTCCTATTCTAGAAATTCACATAAATGTAGTGGTCCAATATGTATCCCCTTTTTTTATTCAATTGTGGTAAACAGTATGTGCCCTTTTGAAGACATATTTTAAAATATGTTAAAATTTCCAGTGTGTTTCTAATAGGATATATTCCTGAACTTGGTTCCTTTTTATTTTATTTTATTTTTTTTACTGATAACTGGAAATCCCTTGTCTTGGTTTCACATATTCACTGTTTGCTTCAGATCAATTTTCTGAACATGCTCTGAAATTAATGGACTACATCCAACCATCCTTCAGGAAATAAATGATTACTACTTGTGTGGATCCACTGGAATAAAAAACATGGGTGTGGGCATTCAAGTACATCTAGAAAAAGAACACACAAGTGGCTGGTGGGTGCTATTACGTAACCAAAAAGCATATTCTGATATAGGAGGCATAAAAGTTTCCTCTTGGAGGAAAAAAAAAAGCAGAAATCCAAGTGTATGTAGAGTTCAGGGAAAAGAACATCCAGTATGAAGAAAATATAACTCCAGGAGATGGCTGAAAAACAGAATTAGAGAAGCAAAAGAAGCAAGAAAATATGGTAAAGCCTTCTAAAAATACAATGGGACATTACACCCAAGAAAACAAAGGCTACTTTTGCTAAACCAGGAGCAAGAACAGATTATAAAAGATGCAAAGAAGAGTGAATATGGAACCACTATTTTGTCTCTGCCTTTAACAAAAGAATGGAGGAAGCAGAAGCTCCATAAGATAAATATTAATGATTCTCTGGGAATATCAAGAAACAGAATTAATAAGAGGCAGGTAAAAGAATACTTAAACAATTTAAATATTTATAAATCAGCAGAGCTGGATGAGATTCATTTGAACATATTCAACAAACCAGCTAAGGCAGGACGTACCTCCGATACTAGTGTTTGTCGTGGAGACTTATGTACCAGAAAAATTTAAGCAGGCTGATTTAGTGTTGGAGATAAAGCAGCCAAAAGCAGATCCGGGAAAAGGTGGGCTAGTTAGCGTATCCAAACTACCAGTCAAAACCTTAAATGAAATCATAAATCAGTCCATGAGCACCTTGAGGAAAATAACATAGTAAGTAATAGCCAAAGAGGTTCATAAAAAATAGAGCCTGTCAAAGCAACTTAATCCATTTTTGGATATGCTAAGAAATTTAGGGAAGGTAATGGATGTTATAGACATAGTTTAGGGAGGCCCTGCAGATACCACCAGCCAAATTGTTCTGGACCCATCTTGTTGATGCAATGGCTGTTGTTCTCGTCCTTTCCAAAAGTGAAGGACAATTTCACTTGAACACTAAATATGTGGGGATGGGACTCTCTATTTATTCCCCATGGCACTCCAGCATGGAATTTAGTTATCAGGTAAGTGTTGTTAACACTCAGAAGTACAAACTAAATACTGAAGCAAATTGGACTGACATCTTTTGGAGAAACACTATGTGTATGTGTGTGTGTGTGTGTGTGTGTCTATGTCTGCAATTATCAGCATAATTCAGGCAAAACCAAATGTTTTTGCTTGCATCACCCATTTATTTTTTTAAAGATTTTATTTACTTATTTGACAGAGAGAGATATCAGAAGTAGGCAGAGAGGCAGGTGGGATGGGAAGGGAAGCTGGCTCCCTGCTGAGTAGAGAGCCTGATGGAGGGTTCAATCCCAGGACCATGAGATCATGACCTGAGCCAAAGGCAGAGGCTTAACCCACTGAGCCACCCAAGTGCCTCTGAACCACTCATTTAATTATAGAAAATATAAAAGGATGTATCGAAGGATGTGAAAACAAAGGCCCTTTTAAAAGTATGCAGATCTAATCACGCCACCAGGTTTTGCTGAAACTATACAAAAGCTTCCCATTACTTAGACCAGAATGGTTAGCCTGCCCAGGAAGCCTTCCTGGTCTGCCTTGTGCTCACTTCTCCAGCATCACTGACACCACACTTCTCCCCCATTCTGGAAAAGTCAGCTCTCCTGAACTTTCAGTTCCTCTGAGGCATCTTGTTGTTCTTGCCCCTGGGCCTTTGCACATGCCTTTTCACTTTCTTACTCATTCTTCAGCTTTCCACACAAATCCCACTTTTATGGAGAAAACTTCTTTAACATCCCAGATCATATGCTTTCCATTGTATTTTGCTTCAGTAAAACCACATTTCCTTCCAAGGAGTGTTTATTCCAGAATGTAGTTTGATGCTCATTTTAAATAATGAATATAGTCTTTCCCTACTAGACTATAAATTCCACAAGAGGAGGAACTAAATATGTTTTTTCTGTAGCTTGTATCTAAGACTTTGGACAGTACCAAGCACAATAACTATTTGTGATCAGGTGAAAAATAATGAAAAATAAATACACAGATGGACTCCCTTCATAAAGGGTTAATTGAAAGAACATCTTTCCATCCTGGGTATTATATTCTCTTCAGTTTTCATCTCAAGTAGGATAATGGAAAAAATCCTTTAATGAGTGTCCTGTTGACAGAGATATAAAAAACATGAGGCAGCTAAAACTTGAATTGTTGAATTCTACATTTGCACATTATACTTACCTCTGATGTGTTCCAAAATTCCATTTCATGGTGATAATGAATCTGTGGGAAATTAGCATTCTTCACATGAGAGTGTTAGTGAAGGTTTTCTGAGCCATGTACCATGCAGAAAACAGAATGTTTTTCTGGTAACTAACTCTGTAACATAGACTTACAGTTTCAATAGTGTTCATCTTTACACCTCAGAGGGGTCTAAACCTAGACTGAAAGAGATCCATGAAGTTAGAGAATGATATTCTATTCTCAGGTCAGTCACTAATGGGAAATAGTCTCCTTTTCCAATAAGGCTTGGATGTTGAGACTTTTTTAACACAGATCTGTAAATTCCTAAGAAACCAGACCCCTGAATGCAAGGTTTTGATATATTCAAGATCACAAGGAAATTAGTGACCCAAGAGTGACTAGAACTCAGATTTCTGGTTTCAGGCCATTGTTGTTTTGTTAATTCATTCATTCAGGAAATGAGACCTGTGAGTCTGACATTGCTGGGTACCCTAGAAACAAAGATGGAGAAACTCTCCTTGTCCTGATGGAGATGGTTAATCTGTGTGAGAAACCAAGCAGGAGGGAATGAGGACAGCACCCCTGAGATGAATGCTGTCTGGAGCAGTTGCAGGTGAAGCCCCAGGCTCAAGACTGTCAGCCCTTCTCTGACTCCAGTGCAGCTGTGGTGGGCATTCCCAAGTCTGCTGACAGCTTCCCTCTGCAGGGGCTTAACTCAGAGGGTTGGGGTGTGACGTCCCTGAAGACTGACCCTCAGTCAGAAGGGGATGAGAGTTGGTGGATGAATGTCCCAGCATTCATCCTTCAGAAGGACAGCTCTGATGGGCATCTACATGGTTTCTCAGAGAGTCCCCTCCAGAGTCTGCCCACAGTGTCCCCAGTAATAACTGGCTCAATAGTGTATCTTTACTGGCTTTTTTGTCCTTCCCAGCTCACTCTCCCCATTCCTCACTCCTCTCCCTAAGATCACCTCCCACATAAATTCCCTGCACCCGAGCCCTTGTTTCAGGATATTGGGAGAATTAATAGCATGTCACAGTATCAGTGAATTAGTGGAAGGAAGGAAGGAAGGAAGGAAGGAAGGAAGGGAGGGAGGGAAGGAGGGGAAGGGAGGAGGGAGGGAGGGAGGGAGGAGGGATGGCTGGATGGCTGGATGGGAGGGAAGAAGGAGAGACACTAGGGACAAGGTTGCAAACTGGTGCATCTCTTTTTGGCTGTTCACAAGGTCACTGTCTAGAGTGCACTGGTTTGTGGTTTGGTATGGTTTGGTTTTTCAGCCTACTTGAGGAACATGTTGTTAAGTGCTGGCTGTGGGGATGCAAGATTGGAGCACCTAGGTCAGAGATGAATTGCTTTTCTAAAGAAATAAAGATGTATATGTGGGAGGAAGGGAAAGATCCAGGAGCAGAAAATGCTGGGCAGCCATACCTGTTGCCTAAGGAAGAAAAGAAAGGAGAGGGAAAACGACGAGCAGGGGAGAGGGTGGAAAAACTCTGGGTACTGAGCACTGCCTTTGGAAAAAGAATGTTAGGTGGTATGATTTAAAAAAAAAAAAAAATCCCCTGAGACTTTGCCAGGCCCTTGTGCCTCCCAAGTGGCTGGGACCATACACACAAGACTAGAGTTCTCAGAGTCACTTCTGTGACTCCAATCTGAGCTCCCGGGAACTGCTGTCATTCATAAAGAAACCTGTCAAACAAAGGACAGTAAATGAAAAGTTAAATAATAAAGGTGGAATAAAATATCTGACTAGACCTGGAATCCCTTAGGCTCTTCTATGAAAACCACTGCTTCCTTAAAAAATCATGCCTTACAAGGCAGGAATAAAGATTCAGAGTGAGGGGAATACTTCCAATCAACATAAACTGGATCCAGTCACTCCCCTATGATGTTTCCCATTGTATTGGGATGGTGTCTGTGTTGGAGCCCAAGTACACAGTATAGTGTTTGGGACATAGTGGTACTCAGTACATAATTATGAAAGAAAATCAGGAGGAAATGGAATAAGGGAGAGAATTACATAGTTTGATAATCAATCGGTGCATCATCAATCAAAAGATCCTGGTGTACACTGAGGACCAATGCACAGAGCCCAGTAAATTAACTCTTCATAAGGATGATGACATTAACATAATTCAAGATCTCCTTGGATCCTCGATGGAGAAGGGAGTTAGGGAGTGGCTGGAGAGAACATTATGTTCTCATCGAAGAAGAAGAAAAAGTTTTGGTTTTGGTTTTTTTTTTCCCTTCAGAAAACATCAGTGGGTAAGACGATGCTCTCTTATTGGTAATGAGATATGGGCTTTCTTCCAGAGAGTGACAGAGATCCTTCAAGCAAATCTCATGGCCTTTGATGTGAACACTGCTGAGAAAATACTTGCAGCTGAGCAAGTATGGAAGAGAAATTTGAAGAAGGCATTTCATGTTCTCCTCTGTTGCATCTTTGATGTACACAAAGGATTTAGTCCTAGAAGATGAAGACTTTATCTGTTTTCCTTCTCCCTAAGGAACACTTTGTTCCACATTTCCCTCCTGGGGCATGATCTTGGTGAGTAGGTGACAGCTAATTACAGAGTTTTCTCATTACCCAACTCCCCATAGGAAACAGGTTGCACAGAAAAGTATAAGTCATCATAACACAAAAATATTTACCAAAGAACCTACCATTTATAATATTTATAATAACCTTAATTTAAGTATTTCTTGTTAATTGCAAATACCCATATTAAACTAAGAATTCAAAACATATCAACTGTTGGGGTGCCTGGCTGGCTCAGTCAGTAGAACATGCAACTCTTGATCTGGAGGTTGTGAGTTCAAGCCCCACACTGTGGGTAGAGTTTACTTTAAAAAAAAAAAAAAAAAGCAAATCAACTGCTAAGGCAAACTGAAAATCTTCTAAAGGATACAAAGTTTCATGAGGTCAATAAAAGTAATCTGGGAGAAGTGCTCCAACAGTAGGCCAAGTCTTTGGCAAATGACAAATTGGCCTAGTTAAAACTAGTTAAGAGCTAAAAAAGATAGCAAAATGGAGTGAAGGGGGTCAGAAGGTAGAAACTTCCAGTTATAAAATAAGTAAGTCATTGAGATATAATATACAACATAAGGACTGTAGTCAGTAACACTATATTGCATATTTGAAATTTGCTAAGAGGGTAGATCTCAAAAGTTCTCATCACGAGAAAAAAATGTGTAACTATGTACAGTAACAGATGTTAACTAGATTTATTGTGGTGATCATTTTGCAATATACACAAACATGGAGTCATTTGTTATATACCTGAAACTAAGAGAATATCATATGTCAGTTATATTTCAATGTTTAAAACCATAAAGGGATGACATAATAGCACTACAAAAAGAAAATGATCTGAATATGAAAAGAAGATATCCCTGGGAAAACTGGCAAGGACCAAATATTTCCCCCAAAATGATCTTCATGATGAACTTGCCACAAAACTTAAAATGAAGCGAAAGGTGTCACTTTGTCAATTTGTGTTGAAAATTTTGCCTCCTACAATCATGGGATTTTTTTGTCTTAAATATTAGTTTATAATTATAATAAGTAATTATTTGTTATATTAAAATAGAGAATTAAAAACTAATTTTAGGGGGGCACCTGGGTGGCTCAGTGGGTTGGGCCTCTGCCTTTGGCCCAGGTCATGATCTCAAGGTCCTGGGATCGAGCCTGGCATCTGGGCTCTCTGCTCAGCAGGGATCCTGCTTCCCCCTTTCCCTCTGCCTGCTGCTCTGCCTACTTGTGATCTCTCTCCCTCTATCAAATAAAAAAATAAAATAAAAATTAATTTTAGTTTAATTTTAATTAGTTTAGTTTCAATCTTTTGCCCTCACTATTTACTTGAAAAATTGGTCCCTGCCTGAAATGGCTTTACTTTCAGTGACCTCTTCCAGGTATCAATTCTTCTTGAATGTCTCTCCTTCGCTCACCCCTACCATCACTCCCTTACTCCAGACCACCAGTATTTCTCACTTAGGTTATTACACTGCTTCCTACTGCCCTGCTCTTGGCTCACCAACTCCCACCCCCCACCTCTTCCTCCTCACTACAGGCAGATAGAAACTCGTGAAACGCAAACATGGCTCTGTCACTCCCTTCCTTGTGATGCTTTTATGGGTCCCATTGCCCTGTGTGCATACAAGCTTTTCATGGTGGAACCCCTTTCTTCAAGCTTCCCACCTCATCCATCTCTCTCTGACATCTTCAGCTCTCAGTCCTATACAGCTGTGTTCTTCCTTCTAGCTTCTCACCAACTTCAATGTGCTAACATCTCCAAAGCTGTGGTCCTTGCAACAGCCTAATGTCAATATAGCTTTCACTTCTCAACTAAGAGATCACTTCCTCCAGGAAGCCTTCCCAGATCACCTGCATTTGTTATCCTCCCTTACAGTCCCACAGCCTCTTGCACCAACTGAAAATATAAAGCACTTATGACACAATACTATAATTATTTATTAGGGACGAGAGGACCAGGACCAAACCTTTAGAAGTCTCTAGCACCTTGCTTGGGACCTGGCCCAGAAAAGGGACCTACTACATGTTTTATAAAGCAGTGAATAAATGAAATGCCCAAGTTAACCAAAGCAAAATTAATACAGTCATGAAAGAAGCAAAGCTATATGATTAAGCTGAGACATTTTCAAGTCTGGTGGGTCAAGAATATGAAAGTTAAGACATCAGCATTGTGCCCAATGGTTGTTTCTGGGGAGTGGGATTGGGAAGGTATGAAAAGGGAATTTCATTTTTTACTTTATACACCTAACAATTATTTGACATTTCATAAGAATGTATTATCATTAGAACAAAAATTATAAAAACAACAAATATCATAATCAAATGTTCAGTTAGTTTTCAAACAGCCTCTAATCACCTTCTTAATTTGAGTATTTCTACTTGTTTATTTGTTTCCAAGTTTTTAGAAAATAGAAAAACCTTAAAATAAAAGGTTTCTTAAAGGAACAACAGGTTCTGGACATTTTTAGCTTGGCTATTATGTAATGTTTACAAAGGATCTCAAGGATTTTTGTCTTTTATGGAATCTTAGAATGTTCTTAATAATTGTATATCCTGAGAATTTGATGCTGGGTTTTTGTTGTTGTTGTTGTTGTTGTTGTTGTTGTTGTTGTTTTCCAGAAGAGTGAGATGGATGGGGTTTGGCAGGGGTGGGTGGAGGATGGCCAGGGGGAGAGAGGGAGAACAGGATACATTCAGAGGGAAGGGACTTCTAGCTACCACAGTATACCTCTCTGTGCTTTCAAAAATTTTACCAGAAGCTCATATTACCTTTGTAATAAAAAAAAAGTGATTAAAAATTCAAAAGCAAATATTGGCAAGGATTTTATGAGGCTTTTAAAAAATACATTAACATTCCTGGCAATTCTACAAGATACATATTGTTATCATTTTAAAGATGAAGAAACTGAACCCCAAAAGTTCTATGAATTATCCAAGGCCAAAAAGGTGACAGTGACAGATGGAGGACTCAAACCCAAGTCTGGTTTTAAGATCAAGGTATAGCTCTTTAAAAATGTAATACACCATGTTTTCTTGTTTTATTAAACAAATAGATAGTTGTTTGCTTTGGAGGATAAGTGTGTTACCTTAGGGATGGAGAGAGATTTACTTTCTTAGTTTAGGGCAGTAATAAAGCTTAGGGATTCAAAATAAATGCTTTCCTGGACTAAGGTACCCAAACAGGAATCATAATAAGTGCCAAATTTAAAACAGATTTCCTTCTAACATTATTATTAGTATCTTAAATATTATCATATTCCCTAACTACTCTCTCAGCTTTGGCAACAACAAAGCTTTCAACACAGAGTGTCGACTATAGAAAGCAATCAGTATTTATTTTATATTTGTTAAAGAATGAATGTGGGTGTATATGTACATACATAAAATATATGTATTTGAGCTATTTTCCTATGAATGTGTATTATATATTATAGAAAAATATACACCAAATGTTAGCAGTTGCATCTGAGTGATGAAATTCTAAGTACATTTTAATTTCTCTGGAATTTTCTGTATTTTTTCAATTGTCTAAGATGGGTACTCACTAATGTTATAAGAAGAAAAAAAGAGTGGGTGTAGCTCCACAACATAGTGATTTATTATAAACTCATAGTAACCATGTGTATTGGTTCATGAGTAGATAAACTGATGAATGGAACAGAATAGAGTGCCCAGAAATACATATGGAAATTTGATACATGAGAGAGAGAATATGGCAGAGTGGGGAGAGGCTGAAGGAGGGGAGAGATAATTCAATAAACTGAGCTAGTAAAAACTAGTTGCCCATAATAGAAAAATATGATTTTGGGTCCCTATCTCAATCATAGTCAAAAGTCAATTACAGATAAAGACTTAAATGCCAGAGAGAAATAGAGAGGACTGAAATTATTAAAAAGATACAAAGAGCACTAATCATTAAAAAAAAAAAAACTTATACATTCAACCCCATTAAAACTAAGAACTTAGGCTGAGAGCACCCTGAAGTAAGTGAAAAAGGCAAGTGATAAGCAAAAAGAACATACCTGCAATGATATAACTATTAGTCAGGGTTCTCCAATAGGAAAGAGATCATATCTATATGAGGACATTGATTACAGTCATTGGTTCACATGATTATGGAGGCTGAGCAGCACTACAGTTTGCCCTCTGCCAGTTGGAGACTCAGAAAACCTGGTGACATAATTCAGTCTGAGCCTGAGGCTGGAGAACAGGAGCACAGATGTTTGAGGGCAAGAAAATACAGATGTCCGAACTCAACCAGAGAGCAAATTCACCCTTTCTCCACCTTTTTGTTCTCTTCAGGTCCCCAGAGGATGGGAATGAGGCCTGCCCACCCTAGGAGAATGATCTCTACTCAGTCTATAAGCCCAGATGTTCATCAATTCCAGAAACACAGTTACAGACATACCCAGAAATAATATTTTACCGGTGACCTGGACATTGCTTACCCCAGTCAAGTTGATACATAAAATTAACTATCACAACCACCAACAGATTATTATGAAAAAATTATTAAGAACTTCTACAAATCAATAAGAGAACGAAAACAATTAAATAGAAAAGACAGGAACAGAGAATGCACAGAAATGGAGACATTTATGGCCAATTAATATAAAAAGAGATGATCAACCTCTAGTAACCAGAGAAATCTAAATCAAGGCCAAAATAGCATTTTATACCCATTAGCTTGGGAAAAGTAAGAATACCAAGTTTAAGGGAGAATGTGGTTCAACAGGAAGGCTGATATGTTCTAGTGGGAGTATAAATAAATTATTCTAGCCACTTTGCAAAACAATTTCCTATTATCTGGTAAAATTGAACATTCACATACCTTCAAGCCAACATTTCTACTCCTGGATGTGAACTTCTCTCAAGGAGAATATAAGGAGACTATCTTTTCGTGTGCCCATGAAGACATGTGTACGAAGCCCCATGCATGTATACTCTGTAATACCAACTAAATGGAAATGACTGAAATATCCATTGACCAGAAAACAGATGAAGGTGTCCAAGAAACTGCCTGGCACATAGTGAACACTTAATAAACAACAACCATTATCTCCAGCCCTGAGTATCCATGTCTTCATGCTTCATATGGCAATAACAGTACCTGTTTTACAAGAATGTGTAAAGAATTAAATGAGAAGCATAGGTAAGCTCTTGTCACATAGAAGGCATTTGATAAATGCTTCTGCCTCCTCCCAGATCTGTGTGAGGGTTGGGTGTGAACCATCCGGCTGGTAATGGAGATTTGTATATAGGCTGCCAGTCGAGGTTTATTTCCTCTCAGAAGGGTTCCCAGGCTAGTGGTTTTTGGTTTGAGTCAACATTTTAATGCTTATTTCTGCCAGAAAAGCACCATGGGAGATGGTACTACTGTTATCCACCAATTTTTGCACATTTGGACATTAAGTCCCGGAGAGCTAAGATGACTTGCCCCAGGTCACCCAGCTCAGAAGAATCCAGAAGATCTGGATTTAAACTAAGATTTTGTTTGATTCACTCTCAAACCACCACTCTCTGCTAGTTTCCAAATGCCGCCAGCTGAACATCACCTCTAATAGGAAGTCAAGCACAATCTCAACTGGCAGGGACTCCATGGTCCTCCCTCTATTACCTGTCCCGAGCTGAGGGCCGTGTGTGTGTGTGTGTGTGTGTGTGTGTGTGTGTGTGTGTGTGTCTGTGCTCAAGGCAGGAAGATACCAGTCTCGACAACTTAACACAACCAATGGGAAACCTTAGAGCAAATGTCAGCCTGGAGAAGCAGAAGCCACAAATGGTTAACAGCATAATTCCCTGAAGGGCATCAGAAAGTCAAGGAAGCAGTTCTTGACCTTTCTGAAGCTATTATGAAGAAAATACAAAGAAACAATTCTGTAAGCTTAATGAAGGGACGCTGTGAAAGGTGTAATGGGCTATTTGTGCACATCTAAAGGCATCATATAATTTGGCACAATTGGCAGTCTATTCTCCAGCATGACCAAGCAGAGTGTTGTTACTTAGACCCAAAGTGCCTTGGCAAAGCCAGGTCCCCACCTCCATCCCTTCTCTAAAACCCAGGGCATCTATGATTTAATTTCTAAGACTTAAATAGCAGTGGCTGAAATGAAATGTGGCACAGGCTCATTCATTTTACCCGAGTGCAAAAATATGTTTTATGCTCCAAAATGTGAGCCCTATTTTGGTTTTGTTTTTTTCCTGCTACACATACAGAGTTCTTCTTCTTCTTCTTTTTTTTAATTACATTTTCAGGCAATTAGTTCATTACATTGACTCAGCTCTTCGTGATTCTGGTGGGGGCTGATGGAAGAGTGAGGTGGTAGAGTACTTCATTATTTTTAAAAATGGTTATTGGCCATGTTCAGTTCCCATATTTCATTCCCAATTTCATAAGGGCATTTAGTATGCAGAGTCTCTGTGTAAGATCATCAGCTGCTACATTAGCACAATGGCTCTTTTGGAACCATAACAGTCTACCACGGAAATGATCCGTGGATTATACAAGTTTATAAGGTCTGATACATTTATAAACAAAGATTTTTTTTTCACCTCTTCCCATTATTTTTTCCTCATTATGCTTCCTCCTCCCTTTTTCTTTCTGCTTTTTAAAATGCAAAAATAATACACAAGGCCAGGAAGAAACACTCTCCGTATCTTTAACTAAAGCTAAGAGAATTCTAGAGAAATGGTCCCCTAAAAGCAAGGGCTTTCAGTCAGCCCTGGGCTTCACCTCCATCATGTGCCTGTAGAGTGTCTGTCCATGGTGCTTACTGCCTTCCAAGTAAAGGGAGTGTGTGGCTTTGGGGGCTAGAGTCTGCTAGGTGCTTTGGTAGGTCCCACAGTCTGGAGGACAGTTATGCTACTTCCATAAGGTGTTGCTATGTTGGCTGTGAATGACTGGAGTCTATTCCAGGTTCTCAATTGTTCTAAAACTGAGTGGTAGAAGCAGGAAGCCAAACTGCTAACCATTTTTTTGGAAAACATGGGCCTTTTTAATCAACTGACTTAAGAGAGAGAAAACTTTGTCTTAGGCTGGCAGAGATCAGTACGCAGAGAGGAAATTGAAAATATCTACAGTGGCCTGAGCGATGCCTGAGTGAGTGCTCATGTTTGCGAAAGCCATAAACACAAACAGCAGCAAAGTGAATGTAATGATAACAGAAACAAGCCCTGGACAACTGTCACTGCTCATATTTGATTGGGATAATTCTTTACAAGCAGTATAGCCTTGCCCTTCACTTCTGACATCAGAGAATAGACTGTTTTCTTAAGAGTGGAATATTCAAGTATGAGGTATTTTTAGACTTCTGTAGAAATACATCCACTGGAAACAGAGGGTTGACCATAAGCATTCATCACCTCTCACTGCCAAGACCCAGTAAATGATAATAAAAGAATGAACCTATAACCAAGACAAGCACCGAAGGGGGGCAGCCATCAGTGAATAAGTCACCAGGACAACTGATGGATGGGTAGAGGGTGGAAGGCTTTTGGTAGATGAAGGAGAGGGAGCAGGGAAGTAGCTGCAGGGTGTGTAGGAGGAGACTCCAAAGGAGGAAGGAGAAACGTGGCTTAAAAACTATAGTCAAGATGGCCAAAATCAGCAGAAGCCAGGATTGAAAAAGAGGTTGACTGAAATTATCTTTGGGAAGACTATTTCTATCAGCTCCCTCTCCCACCACCACTGCCCGCTCCCCGCCCAACCTGCCACCTTCCTAACTGTGCTGTTGTGGTACGGTTCTTGGTTGACAGAGCAATGGTGGCTTCCATGCTCCCCTCCCAGTTCCTGCCTCCCCAAGCAAACAAAGCTAGGTTTCCCCCTACTGTCACTACCTGCTGACCCCAGGATTTAACTCCCAGCCTGAGAAACCAGAGGACTCTTATCCAAAGAAGTGGCGCTAAGGCCAAGGGAGAAAGGAATGCTAGCATGGATGCAAGCTGTGCCCACTACTACCTCCACCTTCTGGTGGAAGCTCCCAGTTTAGAAGCCGGCTCCCTGCCTCTGAATTAATTCCCTCCCTGAAGCAAAATCAGGTAAGTAGTACTCCTGTCCCTCATACTGAGAGCGTCTAGGTGATCTGCCCATTCTAAGGCTCAGTACAGAGACCTACCAAGCCATAGTCCATAGCCGTCACTGTGGTCATCATCAGCATTCTTGCTATCACTATCATCATCATCATCATCATCATCATCATCATTATTATCATCAAACACTTACTGAGCACCAACTGATATCTTTTCTCACCTCTCTCAAAGGCATTGCAAACTCTTGCCCCAAACTGGGCTGACCACTTTCTCCCCCAATTTCCCCCCACCCCGAACTCTTCCTCTTTCAATATTTCTTTTCCAGAAAATGGACCAGCAAACATCATAATTTACATTTATAGACAACATACACTATGTTTGGCACTGTTCTAAGCATATGACATATAATAATACATTCAAACTTCACCACAAACCTAGGTGAGAAGGGTAGCCAGGCTGAAACCAGTAAGGATCCTCTATAACCATTTCAAATGACCTGTCAAAGAGGTCTCAGAAGAAAGAAACTCAAATCTCCAAGACTCTGATCATTTGTTGTGATTCTTTTCTCTGATTTTAAATAAATTTCATACCAAATTTTGCATGGTTTTTTGAGTGTGTGTAGTTTTAGAGTCATTTTTCCTACAAAATTTCTTTACAAGTTTTAGGCTCTCTGGGATTCAGCCTTGGACTATTTACATAGAACAAGGATCAGACTTAGATGAGACTTTTCACAGGCAGCTCTGGTACCTGATAAACATATCGTAGAGACAACATGTATGACTGTCCTTACAATGGACAGGCACTTGTCTGTAGTGTTTTATGTATATTAGTTCATTTAACTTCTTTCCCACATTTTACCAAGGAGGAAACAGAGGCACAGGATATTTCAGTGACCTACCTAAGGTCCTAGTGAACAGAGTTGATGACTCAGCTATTAACCACTACGGTATTGAGTCTTGAATAATTGAAAGAAAAGTTTCTGCCATTAAGGAATTATTGTTAAAATTTTAGCTGTGCAATAGAACTAGTGGTGTTTTTTAAATTGTGTATTCACCTCAAAAATTAAACATAGAATCACCATAAGATCCAGCAATTCCACTTCTAGGGATGTACCTAAAAGAATTGAACACAAAGACTCAAAAAGATACTCATATACCCATATTCATAGCAGAATTACTCACAATAGCCAAAAGGTAGAAGCAACCCAGTGATCATCAAAGGATGAATGGACAAATAAAATGCAGTATAAACACACAATGGAATGTTATTCAGCCTTCAAAAGGAAGGAGATTCTGATGCATGCTCCACTGGCTGAAACTCAAAGAAATGCTAAGTAAAATAAGCCGATCACAAAGGATAAATATTGTATGATTCCACTTCTATGAAGTGTCTAAAGGAATTAAAATTCACACAGACAAAAAGTAGAACAGTGTTTACCAAGAGCTGGGGGTTAGAGAATGTTGAGTTATTGTTCAACAGGTATAAAGTTTCAGGCTGGGGAGATGAAGTTCTAGAGATGGATGGGCAGTGTTTGCATAACAATGTGACTTTATTTAATACTAACGATTTATACACTTAAAATGATTAAAATGGTAAAGTTTGTGCTATTTTACCACAATTAAAAAAAACTCAAATAGCAAACCAACAAACCCACCAAAAAAATAAATATAATCACAATTTCCTTTCTTAAAAAGATATTTTATTTATTTATTTGAGAGAGAGAGAGAGCACGAGCGGTGCCGAGGGGTACAGGGAGAAGCAGACACCCCTATGAGCAGGAAGCCCAATGTGGAGCTCTATCCCAGGACTCTAGAACTCTGGGATCATGATCTGAGCTGAAGGCAGACACTTAAAAAACTGAGCCACCCAGGCGCCCCTTATCATAATTTTCCTTAAATGTGAGCTTATCTGTTAGAAATAAGATCTGAAGTATTAATAGGTGAAAGGATATGCTGAGATTTACTTTCTTTTTTTTTTTTTTAAGACTTTATTTATTTATTTGAGGGAGAGAGAACACACAAGCACGAAGGGGCAAAGGGAAAAGCAGAATCCTCACTGAGCAGGGAACCTGATTCAGGACTCGATCCCAGGACCCTGGGGTCATGACCTGAGCCCAAGCCAGAGCTTAACTGACTGAGCCACCCAGGAGCCCCTGAGATTTATTTTAAAATACCTGTGAGGGGAGGGATTGAGGGGGTGTAACAGAATTGGGACTGGGTTGGAAATGAAACAAGATGATCCAAATGTAAATAATTATTAAAGCTGGGTGATGGTGCATATGGGTGCATGATAATAATCTACTCTGTTTGCTTGACATTTTCCACTAAAGAAAAGAAAGTTATAAAAATCTTATTCCAGCAAGTAATGGGCTGGCAGCTGGCATCATATTTATTAACCCTTCAAACCCTTTTCTGACTAAAGACAGAAACTTCTGGGAGTGAAGCTTCCATAAATCTCCTCTTTGGGGCACCTTCACTCCCAGAGAAAAAATTGAAAGTGAAACTGCCATAAATTTCCTCTTGGAGAGTTGCTACTGACCAGAAAGAGGAGTACTTGCACCTACATGAACAAACATTTACGCAAACAAATAAACCACAGACTTTCTTACTTTCCTTTTTTTTCTCCTATAAGCCCATTTGTTTTTCCTAAAGAAATACATTTATTCTTCCCATAAAAGCCTTTTCTCCCCCCTTGCCTTTCCCCTTATGAAATGGATATATGACCCTTTGGCTATCTTGTGAGTCACATTTTTCTGTTAACTCTCCTGTCCTGAGTAAATACAAATCTGCCTTTTCTCATGCTAAACTTTGTCATTTTAATTCACAGGCCCTTAAACACAGAACTTAAGAGGATAGAAAAAATGTTTTCCTTACATTGACTTTGTATCCTGCCACCTTACTGAATTGCTGTATGAGTTCTAGTAGTTTGGGAGTGGAGTCTTTTGGGTTTTCCATATAAAGTATCATGTCATCTACGAAGAGAGAGAGTTTGACTTCTTCATTGCCAATTTGGATACCTTTTATTTCTCTTTGTTGTCTGATTGCTGTTGCTAGGACTTCTAATACTATGTTGAACAAGAGCGGTGAGAGTGGGCATCCTTGTCGTGTTCCTGATCTCAACGGGAAGGCTGCAAGCTTTTTCCCATTAAGGATGTTATTTGCTATGGGTTTTTCATAGATAGATTTTATGAAGTTCAGGAATGTTCCCTCTATCCCTATACTTTGAAGCGTTTTAATCAGGAACGGATGCTGGATTTTGTCAAATGCTTTTTCTTCATCAATTGAGAGGACCCTGCGGTTCTTCTCTCTTCTTTTATTGACTTGTTCTATCACAGTGATGGATTTGTGAATGTAAATTTGTAATTTTATTTTATGTAAATTGTAACGCAGGGATGAATCCCACCTGGACATGGTGGATAATCTTTTTAATGTGCTGTTGGATCCTATTTGCTAGGATCTTGTTGAGAATCTCAGCATCCATATTCATCAGGGATATTGGTCTGAAATTCTCCTTTTTGGTGGGGTCTTTGCCTGGTTTGGGGATCAGGGTAATGGTGGCTTCATAAAAAAAGTCTGGAAGTTTTCCTTTTGTTTCAATTTTTTGAAACAGCTTCAGGAGAATAGGTGCAAAGTCAATGTACAGAAATCAGTTTTTTTCTTATATGCTAACAATGAAAATACAGAAAGGGAAATTAGAGAATCGATTCCATTTACTGTAGCACCAATAACCATAAGACACCTGGGAATAAACCTAACCAAATAAACCTACTCGAGGAACTATAAAACACTCATGAATGAAATTGAAGAAGACATAAAAAGATGGAAGACCATTCCACGGTATTGGATCGGTAGAATAAACATTGTTAAAATGTCTATACTGCCTAGAGCAATCTATAATTTCAATGCCATTCTGATCAAAATTCCACCGATATTTTTCAAAGAGCTGGAGCAAATAATCCTAAAATTTGTATTGAATCAGAAGAGACCCCGAAATGCTAAGGAAATGTTGAAAAAAAAAAAAACTGGGGGCATCACGTTACCTGATTTCAAGCTTTACTACAAAGCTGTGATCACCAAGACAGCATGGTACTGGCATAAAAATAGACACATAGACCAGTGGAACAGAGTACAAAGCAGGAAAAAATATACAGTGGAAAAAAGACAGTCTCTTCAATAAATGGTGCTGGGAAAATTGGACAGCTATATGTAGAAAAATGAAACTCGACCATTCGGGTGCCTGGGTGGCTCAGTGGTTTCAGCCGCTGCATTCGGCTCAGGTCATGATCTCAGGGTCCTGGGATCGAGTCCCACATCGGGCTCTCTGCTCAGCAGGGAGCCTGCTTCCCTCCCTCTCTCTGCCTGCCTCTCTATCTACTTGTGATCTCTCTCTGTCAAATAAATAAATTAAAAAAAAAAAGAAAGAAACTCGACCATTCTCTTACACCATACACAAAGATAAACTCAAATTGGAATAAAAGACCTCAATGTGAGACAGGAATCCATCAGAATCCTAGAGGAGAACATAGGCAGTAACCTCTTCGATATCAACCACAGCAACTTCTTTCAAGATATGTCTCCAAAGGCAAAGGAAACAAAAGCAAAAATGAACTTTTGGGACTTCATCAAGATCAAAAGCTTTTGCACAGCAAAGGAAACAGTCAACAAAACAAAGAGGCAACCCACAGAATGGGAGAAGATATTTGCAAATGACAGTACAGACAAAAGGCTGATATCCAGGATCTATAAAGAACTTCTCAAACTCAACACACAAAAAACAGATAATCATGTCAAAAAATGGGCAGAAGACATGAACAGACACTTCTCCAATGAAGACATACAAATGGCTATCAGACACATGAAAATATGTTCATCATACTAGCCATCAGGGAGATTCAAATTAAAACCACATTGAGATACCAGCCTACACCAGTTAGAATGGCCAAAATTAGCAAGAGAGGAAACAACGTGTGTTGGAGAAGATGTGGAGAAAGGGGAACCCTCTTACACTGTTGGTGGGAATGCAAGTTGGTGCAGCCACTTTGGAGAAGAGTGTGAAGATTCCTTAAGAAATTAAAAATAGAGCTTCCCTATGACTCTGTAATTACACTACTAGGTATTTATCCTAGATACAGATGTAGTGAACAGAAGGGCCGTCTGTACCCAATGTTCATAGCAGCAATGGCCAAAGTCACCAAACTGTGGAAAGAACCAAGATGCCCTTCGACAGATGAATGGATAAAGAAGATATGGTCCATATATACAATGGAGTATTACGCCTCCATTAGAAAGGATGAATACCCAACTTTTGTATCAACTTGAACGGGACTGGAAGAGATTATGGTAAGTGAAATAAGTCAAGCAGAGAGAGTCAATTATCATATGGTTTCACTTATTTGTGGAGCATAACAAATAATAAGGAGGACATAGGGAGATGGAGAGGAGAAGGGAGTTGAGGGAAATTGGAAGGGGAGATGAACCATGAGAGACTATGGACTCTGAAAAACAATCTGAGGGTTTTGAAGGGGCGGGGTGTGGGAGGTTGGGGGAGCCAGGTGGTGGGTATTATGGAGGGCATGTATGGAATGGAGCACTGGGTGTGGTGCATAAACAATGAATTCTGTTATGCTGAAAAGAAATTAATAATTAAAAAAAAGAAAGTAAAAGGTTTTCCTCTCTGATAGTGACAAAGACAGAAAAATTCTTGCTTTCATGGAAACCACATCCTACCAGGGAAACATACAGAAAGAGCAAATACACAAACGAATACTTACAGATTATAACGTTGCAGTGAATCAAATAATCAGGTGGGTCACAAAGAGCTAGTATTAACCTGGTTAACCCCAGTATAAGGAAACTATTTGTTAACACTGGAGTCTGTTCTGAGTGGTTGGTACCTATGCCTAAGGATGGTTAAATACATAGAACATCACGCATGCTGGTCTAGGAGGCCCTCTCCAAAGGGATGACTTGGAGGCTGAGTCCAAAAGCGTGAGACAGAACCATCACTGGGAGAGGTAGGAAAGAGCACTGCAGGCATAGGGAGGGGCATACACAAAGGCCCCTACCCCTCAAGTGATAAAAAAAAAAAAAAAAAAAAAAAGATTTCAAAACAGATCAAGCAAGCCTGTTGAAGAGAGTCTTTCTGAAACAGGGTCAGGAGGCCACAGGGAGGAGAAATTTATGTCTGTCCTCATTGGAAGAACCATGAACTTTCTGCCAGCTATAACCCCTCAGCCTGGACTTAACACCCTACTCACCACGACACCTGCCTGACTTGTGGGCAATCTTCATTTGGAAAGGAGTCAATACATCTCTTGTTTGCATATCAACTCAACGAATTCCCGTTAACCTGGTTCCTATTCCTGTTTTGCTAATGGGCCTGGTTGACAACTGCATTCCAGAACCTTTCACCTTTATAGCCCTGACCCCTCTTTGTCTTCCTGAGAACACAGGTCAAGTTTCTACCTGAATCTCTGCTCCCAAATTGAAATTCTAATTGCCCAAATAAATGCCTGTTTGCTTAAATGTTCAGTGAATTCTTCCTTGGTCAACAAAACTGGAAATGCCAAAGTGAAGTAGAAGAGACGGGGGAAGGTGAAAGCTAGACAAGGCCACATCACACAAGACATGGCGACGTCTCTGTTTGGGACTTCAGAATCTGGGAGGGTCACCCCTGAAATTGCCAGTCTCTGTGATGGTTGTGGGTGCTTACAGATAAGTAAAGGGAGATATCAAGGAAAAAGAGAGAGGGCACTTAGAAAGTCAGGACATCAATGAACTGCTAGATAGTCAATTAAAGAGTAAAGACCTGGTGGGAGCTACAGATATCAGTTAGAAAGTAGAAGTTAGGGCGCCTGGGTAGCTCAGTTGGTTAAGTGACTGCCTTCAGCTCAGGTCATAATTCTGGAGTCCCGGGATGGAGTCCCACATCAGGCTCCCTACTCAGCAGGGAGTCTGCTTCTCCGCCTGATCCTCTCCCCTCTCCTGCTCTCTCTCTCACTCTCTCTCTCAAGTAAATAAATAAAATCTTTAAAAAGGGGGGGGGTGCCTGTGTGGCTCAGTGGGTTAAGCCTCTGCCTTTGGCTCAGGTCATGATCTCAGGGTCCAGGGATGGAGCCCTGCATTGGGGCTCTCTGCTCAGCAGGGAGCCTGCTTCCCCCCTCTCTCTGCCTGCCTCTCTGCCTACTTGTGATCTCTCTCTCTGTCCAATAAATAAAATCTTTAAAAAAAAAAAAAAAGGAAGTAGAAGTTATCTAACCTTCAGAAATTGTGGGGGTGGGGGTAAGAAAGAGTCCTGATAATTATTTTGGCCCCTGCAACCCAGGGCCTTACCACTTTATCATGTGGTATGCTTGAATACTGGGGAGGAGGCCAGTGGAGCTGAATTCAGAGGCAGAGATATAAAGATCGAGTGCTTTTATCAACCTGTACAATATGGTTCCCAAACTTCTGGCCTGCCAATGTATTTTGGTTTTCTTTTATAGGAAATGTAAAGAAAGGAAGGGTCACACAGTGATTTCTGAACTCAAAAGAAATAACATTAAAAAGGTCTCTTTAGCTCTCCTCAAGTAAAAGGGGTCCTGATTTCTCCTAGAGATAGGCCCTAACACCCGGGGCCTCCTAGAAAGTAGGCAGGTCTGCTGAAAGCACTTTTTATAATCAACAATGAAGGGAAGAGCCTCCAAAATTACATGACTCCAATATTCCTCGAATTCTGTCTGGCCTCATTTATTAAAGACTTGGATTTATTTTCTCTAAAGGAGAGCAAATTTTATGTCATCCTCGAGGAAATGCAGTATTTAAAGTTAACCTTATTACAGGAGGGATTCCTGGAAAGATATAATGAAATCCAGCAGTTGGTGGATTGAAGCTGGAGGTCACTCTAATTAAGAAACTAAAGAGTAAATGGAATGCAAACAATCCTATTTCACACTAAACAATTTAACGTGGAGGAATCATTTTAACATAATGACTCAAGGGCAGATTACATTCTCCCATGCATAGCCACAGCCCCCAATGACTACCACCCCAGACCCTGATGCATATCTACAAACAGTTTGGGGCCTAGAGGCTGGTGAAATAAATTGTGTGCATCAATTTAAAATGCAGCCAGATGTTTTTGACTCAGAAAGCTGGGGCCGGGGGCCATGCGGCAGCGCAGATCCCCAGAAAGCCCACCCGACAGAAGACTGAGGCAGAAGCCATTCTCCCGTGGTCAGTAATTGGCTAACGTGACCTCTTTCCTACCTTGCTATCTTTTCATTCCATTAAGGAAGAATTCATATCAAGAAATTATTTCATTTGATAAGCATTCTTCCTCATTTTAAAGAACTCTGAGGAAAACAAAGATGAGTTAACCTGAATGTTGATCTCAGGAAGCTTGGTTAATAAGAGAAATGATGTGTGCATGTACAAGTTTAAATAAGGAAGACATTCAGAAAGTAATGACCGATGTGTGAAAAAGTCACCTGCAGGGATTTCATGGAAACATTATTGTAGTGGGGGAAAAAAGTTTTAAATAGGTAGTGAAGAATGATACTCTGTGTTTTAAAAGTACCTATTAATAATGATGGGATAGTTTGTAGCCATCAAAAAGGATGTTGGAGAAAGTATTTAAGGACGTGGAAAACTGTTGACACAATATTATTAAGTGAAAAAAAGCAGCTAAATAAATGTTATCTACAGTGTGACTGTTTTTTAAAGAGAAAAGGAAAACATGTTTTTATATTGGTTTGTTTGTACAATGGAGGAAAAAAAATATTTACCGAAATATGAACAATGCTTATCTTTTGGTGGTATGAGTGGTTATTTACTTTCTTTTAATTTTTTGGGTTGCCTATATTTTCCACAGTAAGTGTATACTATTTTTTGACAACTGAAAATGAAAAAAATATATTAAAAGAAGGGTTTAAAAAGAAGACAGAAATGGAGCACAGAGCAATTTAGAAGAGGCCGAGAATGTCTAACTATCAGGTACCGTCCATTTATTATTCCAACATTTCTTACTGAGCATCTCACAGGGAAAGTCGGTCTATAACTGGGAAGAGCAACTAAATACCCACATTTTTAGGGCTTAAACTAGAGCATGTCTAAATACAGAAAGGATCTGCTGATAAGGATTCCCTTTAAATGCTTTCCTGTGTGCTTGGATCATGCCTTGCTCAAGAGATGTTACTTTAACAACAGCAACAAAAAGAATTAAAACAGAAGAAAAGGAAGGGGGAGGAAAAGAGATTGTCTAATAGATTTCAGGCTCTTGTTTTACTATGAATTTGACCATCATTTGGGAATAAAACAAGCAGTCTTAGAACCAACTCACAGCTTTATTTTACTACTTCATTCTTAAAAAGGGTTAACACTTGCCCACTGCCTTACATGATTTTGTCTGTTTCCTTTCCCTTTCTCTCTGTGGCTTTAATGAGTTACCTTCAAAAGATAATTTGGGTTGAAAATAGAACTACCCTATGACCCAGCAATTGCACTGCTGGGTATTTACCCTAAAGATACAAACGTCGTGATCCGAAGGGGCATGTGCACCCGAATGTTTATAGCAGCAATGTCTACAATAGCCAAACTATGGAAAGAACCTAGATGTCCATCAACAGACGAATGGATAAAGAAGATGTGGTATATATATACAATGGAATACTATGCAGCCATCAGAAGAAATGAAATCTTGCCATTTGCGACAACGTGGATGGAACTAGAGGGTATCATGCTTAGCGAAATAAGTCAATCAGAGAAAGACAACTATCATATGATCTCCCTGATATGAGGGAGAGGAGATGCAACATGAGGGGTTAATGTGGTAGGAGAAGAGTAAATGAAACAAGTTGGGATTGGGAGGGAGACAAACCATAAGTGACTCAATCTCACAAAACAAACTGAGGGTTGCTGGGCAGAGGGGGGTTGGGAGAGGGGGGGGTTATGGACATTGGGTAGGGTATGTGCTATGGTGAGTGCTGTGAAGTTTGTAAACGTGGAGATTCACAGACCTGTACCCCTGGGGGGAAAAATATATATATATATATGTTTATAAAAAATAAAATTATTAATAAAAAAAAAAGATAATTTGGATATTTGCTTCAGTTTTCTTGGGGGTTTTTTGGCCACCCATGCCTTGGCAGGTCTCACCTTGTGTGGATATAAGTACTCATGCTACATCTCGTCAGCACCCACTATTTCATGAATCAAGTGTTAACTAACTTTGTAGCAAAACAAATCCATCTGGAAATTGGCATTTCCACGATGTGTTCTTAAAACTGCTGTTCATCATTCCCGACGTGTGAGCATGTGTGAAAACTCTGAATACATTTAAAGCAAGGAGCCCCGGAAAGGCTAGGCATACATTTAGAAGCCAGAATGCGTGCTGCAAGGGGAGGGCGTACTCCGAGAGCTCTGAAGGTTGACTGTTGCTGGTATCCAGGCATGCTAAATATTTGACCATTTCAACGGAGAGCCATTATTCTGAACATGTTCCACCTTCTCTATTTACCAAAAGATTACTTCCCAATTGGAAAAAGGATTACAGTTATAACAAGTTAAAATATATAGCCTTTTTTCTTCATTAGTTAATTTATTTATACCCGGCCCTGCGTCTAGCAAGAGGATTTGAGGTAGCTCAAACAGGACTTGATGAACTGAATTATCCGAGGATGCATTCCTTTCCCATGCTGATTGCTACTTCCAAACGGATCACAGTAGTAAAATTAATAGCAAAGTAATGATTCAGCACCACTAACATCTTTGTACTGCCTACCATTTGCCAGACTGCCAAGTACTCTGCATTTTCTTATATAACCTGCACAACAACCCTATGAGTAGACAGTGTCTTTGTCCCCATTTCATTAAAAAGTAAAATGAGGTGTTTTGTTTTTTTTTTTAAGATTGTATTCATTTGAGAGAGAGACAGAGAGAACACATGTGCATGTGCATGAGTTGGGGTAGGGCAGAGGGAGAGGGAGAAGCAGACTCCCCACTGAGCAGGCAGTCCAAGTCTGGGCTCGATACCAGGACCCCAAGATCATGAACTAAGCTGAGGACAAAAGGCAGATGCTAACCAACTGAGTGACCCAGGCACCCCTAAAATGAGGCTTGGAGAAATGGAATACTCAACAACATTTAATTAGTAAGGGGTGAGGCTGGGATTAAAATCCAAGCCTTTTCCAGAAAGTTGCCTCCCTACCAACCCCTACCACTACGTTCCTGGAGGGAGGTGTCAGGCTGGAAGAAAAGTTTCCCATCAGTCACTTGAGTCCAGAAGTCCCTGAATGACACCCTGGAGATGGATGATTAAGGTCGAAGGCACAAAGACAAAACGTGTGATTATCTGGAGTTTCTCAGACTGGTACAGAAACAAAATATAATGAGTTCTTATGTGCTGTGGCACTGAGGCATCACCTGATTTGAGGGTGGTGACCATGTCTATTATCCTGACCAGTCTATCCCCAGTCCCCAGCATGTTGTTGTGCAGTAAATATGTGTTGAATGAATGAATATACTATTAGGTTCACCAGATCAGAAAAGGAACCTTCTTAGGAGGTGAGAATGTTGAAGAGCTATGACCTTCAGGGATTAAAGAATAGAGCAGAAAGATAAGTGACTTTCCCTCAACAAGTCCACCTCCTGATAACCACACTCCATATAATCCTTCCCATGGTTTTTGGCCAGACTTATTGCTTTGCTTTTAATAAATAGAATACAACAGAAGTGATGGGCTGTCCCTTCCAAGACTAGATTAGAAAAAGGCTGTGTGTCTTCTGAATTTGTCTCTTTCTGGTGCTTTCCCTCTCTTTCTCTCTCAGATGACCACTGTCACTTCATGTGAATAATAAGGCAGCCTACAGAGAGGCCCAGATGGAGAAAAACTGGGGCCTGCCAGCAACCTAAAAAGGGAACTTAGAAATAGAACTTTAGAAGCTTATTATCAGCCATATAAGTAAACTTGGACATGGATTCTGGAGGTCCCGGCCACATGTGGCCTGCACCCTCGTGAGAGAATGAACTGGGAGCACCCCCCTTAATCTATGCCTATATTCCCCACCCGGAGAAACTATGAAATAATAAACAAGTATTGTTTTAAACTGCTCAGTTTTAGGGTAATTTGTTATGCAGCAATCAATAACTAATATATTCACTAATAACTTTCAATGAAATGAAGACCATTAACAGGTGTTGAAGCTATGAAAGGGGTATAGGACCACTTAGAACTGCCCTGTTTGTCACTTCCTGGTTGGTTTCCTCATAGTGATTATCTATGAACATCCTTACAATAGAGAGGGACCATGCCCTTATTTTCAGGGGCAGCAAAGGTGTGGGGCAGGCTGGGGATTCTCGGTCCCATTCCACAACAGGTCCTAGAGAGGGAGGACCCTCCAGAAGATGTACACGTCACGGCATAGGGAATACAGTTGATGGTATTGTGATAGCGTTGTATAGTGACACATGGTAGCTACATTTGTGAGCCAAGCATAAGGTCTAGACTTGTCGACTCACAATGTTGTACACCTGAAACTAATGTAACATTGTATGTCAGCTAGACTTCAATTTTTTTTAAAAATGTACATGTTGTCACAGCTTTGAAAAGGGAAGACAGCCAGACATTCCACTCCTGGAATGTATCCAGGACTAAAAATTAAGTCCGTGGAAAATTCATCTTGGTTCCTCTATACTCATAACACTTACACTGGGTGATGTATCAACTAGAATTAGGTTTAGCTATATAAAACAGGAACCTTCCCAAGTAACACAGCCTTAAAGGAAAACAAGCTTATTTTTCTCTCTCTCACATAGGAGGAAGTCATCTGAGGACTAGTCTAGCAGTTCCAAGAAGTCATCCAGGTCCAGGCTTCTCCCATCCATCCTCAATGAGATGCCTAGAAGGCAGCCCTAGCCTCCCTCTTCTGACAGAACAGTTAGATCTCTGCACCGAGATCCTCACTCCAGCAGCTTGAGGCTGGAAAGGGCAAGCAGGAGCACACCACCACTTTCAATAGAATTCCTAGAGTCCCGTGAGACACTTGTTTATATCTCATTGACCAGAACTTACTCATATGGGCATGCCCAGTTGCAAAGGACACTGGAAATCTTGCCCAGCTGGATATCAAGGTCCTGTCACTAAAAAGAAGGGGAGAACAGACATTGGGGAGGAACGAAATACCCTCCACTACAGGTAATCAGAATGAGAAAGCACCAATGGTTTATCATTCTAAGAATTCCATGATGTGACTCAGCTCATATTTTTAACTTTCTCGTGCTTCTTATTTCCCTCAAGCAGGACTAGACACCACTTTTTATGCCTTCCCATGCTGGCTGTACCACTGGAGTCCCATCCCCAGGTAACTATGTATCTACCTCCCATACAAGTTCCTCTGTGGTTCTTTTCTCAGTCCTCACTTTCCTCTGAAAGCTCATAGCACTGATTTGTGCCTTTGTCCAATTTAATAGGGAGGAAAAAATCATGTACTTTTCAACTGCCAGACATTGCATTAGGAATACAAATGTGAATTAAAAAAAGGACCCAGCCCTCAAAAAATGTATCATAATCAATTGATAAATGTTTCTTAAATAATGAATGACTAATCTGCTTCAAAGTCTCACATCCAGCTTTGGTTACATATAGTTTTTATAATCATGTGTGTAACAAAGGATGGCGCATGGCTCATGTACACCTAATTCAATACAATTTTGCTTTCATCTCCTAGGTGCTTGGCATTATGTTTTCCCATGACCCTTTCAGCCTTCATTCACACATATATTTAATATCTACTAAGTGCCCAACATTGTGTAAGGCACTGGGCATAAAAAGAAAAACATGATCCCTTCATTTGAGGACTTGGGGAAGAGACAGACAAATAAATACATTATTACAATACAATACTGTGAGATAATAGAGAATATATATATATATACATATATATGTAGAATATATATTTTTGAAGAAAATATATATATTACAAAGAAAAAAAATGTATATAAGTCTCTGCCCCTGGTTCCTGGCACAGAGCTCCTAAATGCTTGTAATTTCTTGGGTAATAAGAGCATCTTTGGTTCTAATGAGGTGACTCTGGGTGGGGCTCTTGGATGGAGCTGGTCACCAGAAAGACACAAGTCATGAATAGAAGCTTAGAATTTTCAGTCCTGCCCCCACCCTTCTCCCAGAGAAGGGAAAGGGGCTGAAAATGGAGTTAATGATCTATCATGCCCATGTGATGAAGCTCTCAGATAAGTCCAGATACTGCACGGGTTCAGAGAACTTCCAGGTAGATGAACACATCCACATACAAGGAGGGTGACGCCCTCTAATTCCAGGGAGATGGAATTGTGCAGTACGGTATTGTCAACCTTGCTGAGACCTTGATTTTTAGACTTCTGGACTTCTGGAATGTGAGAAAATAAACTTTTGTTGTTTAAGCCACCCAATTTGTGGTAATTCATTACGGCAGCTCTAGAAAACTAACTCAGGATTTAAAGAAATGTTAAGGAAACCACATCAAAAGACTGAGTGACTATGAGGGAAGATTTTGTGGCTTCTGGTTGGGCCAAGTGGGCAGATGGAGCTTTGAAATAAAAGCTTTTTCTCTCCACCCAAGAAAGGACGGAAGCGGGAGGGGGAAAATGTTGCACCTTAGACAAGTGGCTTTGGAGGTGCCTAAGGGCCACGGAGGTGACAGCTCTGGGATGGGGATTAGACGTAGCAGCCCTTGAAACTATTAGAGTGGATCTTGCCCACAAGTTGAACCTTTCACATGTGAGGTGATTTGGGAATATTCTGCAACAGTATGCACTAAACTGCTACAACGTGGATCATAACTATTTCGAGAAGCTTGACTTCAGGGAAATTAATGTTAATTTGGAAAAAAAATGGTCCACGTTTCTATAGTAATGAGCAGGGTTTTTTCATTTTTATTATTAATTGGCACAGACCTACATTAGCCTCTGACCAAGCAGGCTGTACCAACTCTGAGATCAGTTTTCATCATCCATGTGGTTGGTCACAGAACGTTAGATCCAAGAGGACACATGGTGTCCAGCCTCCCACCTTACAGATGGAAAAGCAGAGACATCAAGAGAGAATGACTTGCCCAGAGTCAGGAAGAGGACAAGGTGAGATCCCAGCACAGGCTTGCCTTCACCCTGAAACTCACATAATAAAGTGAATCATGAAAAACTTCATCTGAAGGAAAACGAGGTGTAGTTGGATCTATAAAAGTCGAATGATGAAGAAAATGAACAGACGAAAATATTGTCAAGCTCCAGAGCCAGAAAGACCTGGTTTCAAATCCAAATAACCATCCAGGCATATCAGTAAGTATGCTTTTGATTTTTTTTTTCCTTTAATCTCAACAGTGAGAAAATTATTGGTTGGCATAATTGAAAAAGTCCAGCAACAGGGAGGGGTTTGAATGTGGTTTGAGCAGGGCTCCAATTTTGTTTCCACTGCCTTCTAGGTTCCCCTCTGCCTTTAGCGGCTTCACCCTCAACTTGTTTCCCACAGTGGCGACGTGGGTCCACCTCACACCCGGAGCACACAGCATCTGCATGCTGGTATGCAAAGGGCAGAGAACAGGGAGAGATCTACCATGGTTCCCACAACAGGGGGCATGGGATCTGCAGAGAATTTTAAAATAACAATAAAACCTACACAGTGGTTCTATTATTATCATCACAAAGCAGTGGCAATATGAAACCAGGTCAGTGATCAAATGCTTCTCCCAGCTAGGTCTGCTGCAACCACACCCAATGCCTGGCCTGTCTAGTACATCTGTGCTCCAGAATTTCCAATGAAAATCCCGACCGCCACACAGATTGGACTGGATTAAGTCAAGTACCTGCAGTTAAACGAATAATCCTGGCCCAAAGGAGTTTGGAATGTGCTGATTGGCCTAGGTTAAGTCACTGGCTGATTCCCAAGGCAGGATCAGCTTTCCCAAATGCCTGGAGCTTCCCAGTTGGTTTGGAATGGATGAGATGGGGAAAGATGAATCACACCTGTGACCTCGGGCAAGTTACGTGGCCTAAATCTCAGATATATGCTAGACCCAGTCCTAGAAGCTCTACATATATGTAAATTCCAACAGCAGGAGGTAGCTAGTCTGATTATCCCTAAAATCAGTCAGTAGCCTAACAGAAAACAAAGAGCACACTCAAGTTAAAGCCCTTGAAGGAAGGCTTATTTGCAAAGAAGCTCTTTCTAAAGGTGTAGGTTGGGTGTAGGGAATCACTAGGGAGCCTGCAGAGACCTAAGAATACAGCAGCTCAACTGTCACTACCCTCAGGCCTACGAGGACAAGGGGAGGGATGATTAGTCCCAAACTGAAGGAGAGTGAGTTGTATTAGGGATGGTCTCAGCAACCTGAGAGAAGTCATGACATTCGGCTAAGAGCACAAGGCAAATTCCCAGGACGGGAAGTGGGAAATAAAAACCCCACCCTTGTTCTCCTTCTCCCAGCTATGGTGGGGCTCCTGTGGGCCAGTCCCAACAGAAAGCATAGGGTGCCATAGCGTGCTGATGGAATTCATACAGCTAGTCTCTTGGAGCAGAAATTGAAGTAGAAAAGATTTGGATTTGGGGGGACAGATTTGGAGGGACAGAGAGAAGATGTCTAACACACTCCATTTTATGGACAGGGAAACTAAGATTTGGAGAGGTTAAGTCATTCATCTGATCCAGAGCATATACTCTTTTCTTTTTTTTTTTTTTTAATTTTTGTTTATTTGTCAGAGAGAGAGCACAAGTAGGGGGAACAGCAGAGGAAAAGGGAGGAAGCAGGATCCCCGCTGAACAAGGAGCCTGATGTGGGGCTCAATCCCAGGACCGTGCATGACGCAAGCCGGAAGCAGACACTTAAAGGAGCCACCAGGCATCCCAAACATAAACTCTTTTTATTCCTTTTTCTTTTCTCCCCTTCCCCCACCAGTTTTATTGAGGTCTAATTGCCAAATCGGCATTATATACTTTTATACTGTACAGTCTTTCAGAGCAAGTAAAGCTGAAGGTGGAGGGCCAGATACATAATATATGCTTCACAGATGTTATTTTTCCACTTCATTTTAGTCTCCACTGGCAAAGAGAAACCACTGATAAAATCAGAATGTCCAGATCCTTCCCAGGCAGGAGCTCCCCCCAGCAAATGAACTAAGGCTCCCTCCCACGGAGTGGGCCCATCTTGCAATCCACACTGTGCGGAAGCACCCCGGAGACCACAATATAAATGTAAAAGACATGCTGCTTTTCCTCTCTGCATTTCTAAACTAACTCGAATCACTGGCTATACCACGAAAATAAATCAAAATGTGAGAGTCTGTGAACAGTATCCATTCAAGGTGCAATTGATTTGTTACACAATGCACACCATAACCAGAGCCACACAGACTAAGTAAACAGGATGTCTGACTATATGCACATTCTCCAGCAAGCAGTGCCTGCATGTCCCCTCTTCCCAAGAAAATCAAAGTGTCCGACTGGCTTCCTTTTAATCCAATTCACACTTGCCTCATTCTTGTAGGAAAGGTATTATTTATCATTGCAGTGTCACTGGTGGGCTCAGAAGGGTGACATGATTTACCTATTGTCAAACGAGTTTTCATAACAGCCTAACTCCATTTGACACATTCCTTTCAGCAAACCAAATATGCTGTCGGTCCATACCTTGGATGTGTCAAAATAATTTGCAAGCGACACCCACATCCCCATCCCGTTTGATAGACTTGGGTTAGTCATTTGGAAGAGTTGCTAAGGAGATTATTCAGTAAAGATGAATGCCAGAAAATCAGAGCTGCGGGGGCTTTGCCTCACTTAATTACAATACTGCTGTGTACAAGAGCTGATGGTGGGCAGGGTGCGGCTGCTAGTCCCCAGGTTCCCATATCTCTTTAAATGCTCACAAGCACCCAGTGAGGGGGTACTTCTGTCTCTCCTGTTTAACAGAGGAGCAACATGAGTCTGGAGAGATTGTCACTGGCCTGGAGGCAGGGTCAGCTTCTTGAGCATACAACTTTAGAAAGGACTAATACTTGGCTCAAGGCTCTACTGTTGCCATCTTGAAATCCTTATTAACTTCTGAACAACGGGACCTGCATTTGCATCTTGCACTGGGCCCTGCAAATAATGGAGCAAGCCCTGCCTGGAGTCGGGACTAGGCACTGGACCAGGCAGAGGGGGTCAACAAGAAGGTCAAGTGCCTGCTTTCACGGAACTGCCATCCCACCGAGGTTGAGAAAGATGACAATAAAGGGAACAGCAAGATAACTAGAGATCATGATAAATGCTGTGAAGAAAGTAAACGGAGAAATGGGATCAAGTGAATGTGGGTGGGCAGGGCGCTACCTTATACAGGGTGATCCCCTCCAAATAGGTGACACTTACTGAGGTGTGAGGCTGAGGAAGGGCCAGCCCAGCAGGAGAGGAGCCAGGAGAGAGGCTTGTGCCAAGAGAGTGCCAGCGAGAACAAAGGATCAGAGGAGGCAGGAATCAGACATGCTGAAGATCCAGGAAGAGATCGAAGTCCCTCAACTGTATGATGGGGCTGAAGCATAGCGAGAGGCCAGGTGCAAGGTACAGCTGGGAATCAGACAGAACCCAGATCTCACGGGGCCTTTTAGGTCAAGGGTGGGAGCTTGGATGGGAGGCCAAGGACGCACGCTAAGATAGCACCAGAAGTGCCGCTGATGCATATTTAAGATTACTCAGACTATTAGGTGGAAAACGGGGGTGAGAGGAGGACAAGGGGCACAGGAGCAAATCCCAGCTACAGTGCCCACCAAGGGGACTGTCCAAGAGGACCAGCTGGCTAGAATGTGAGGATTGCATGAAGAGGTCCACAGAATCTACACATGTAATAACAACACACATAGGTACATCTATATGGTATAATGTGTGTATAAATATTTCTAAATAAAATGAAGAAAAATTCAATATGCACAAATATATCCTATTGCAAATTTATATCCAATGTGTTAATTTGTGCTGGGTTAATGCATTTTTGTATATAAACCCAAGATTTGAAATTCCTTTGCCATCTTTGCTTATTTGAATAGTCTCCTAGGATTGCATGAAGAGATGATTAACAACACCATCACCATTTAAAACTATTATTAAGCACTTCCTAAAACTATACAACCAGATCAAAATAAATGGGATTCTGGGACCCACAGAAAACAGTAAATGTTATCCCAAATCCACAATTTCACATTTGGTGTTCCCCAGCTTGTCACTGGCATAGCTTTAAAGAACATAACATGCTACATATTTAAAGACATATTTGGGTTTTGTACTCTTAAAGACTGATTTGTCTATTCCATGCGCACTCAGCAAATGAAAATAAAAAGAATACTGACAAACAAGGTGGATTCCTTGTCCTAAAGCTTCACACATATTTACTTATGAAATTGACAAGGTCAGAAAAATTCTAGTATTACCCCCCACCCCTTTCACAGGTGAGACAACTACTTTTCGCAGAACGTAGTAACTCCTCCTGTGAGGGACGTAATAATAAGTCATGCAGCTATTTGCTGTCAGGGTTAAGATAAACACCCAGAAACTCCTGCTGCTGTGCCATGCTCTCAACTAGAGATTGGCAGCCTGAGTTGGTAAACTATAGCCCATGGGCCAAATCTGGTCCTTTGCCTGGTTTTGTTTGTTTGTTTTTTAAGATTTTATTTATTTGCCAGAGAGAGAACAAGCAGGGGGAGCAGCAGGCAGAGGGGAGAAACAGGACCCTCCCTCACCTCCCCCAACCCCCGAGAAAGGAGCCTGATGCAGGACTCCATCCCAGAACCCTGAGCCAAAGGCAGATGCTTAACTGACTGAGCCACCCAGGCGCCCCCTTTTGCCTGATTTTGTAAATAGTGTTTTATGGAAAGTTACTGGAACAGCCAAAACCATGTTGTCTACATCTATTTGGCTACAAGAGCCGAGCTGAGTAGTTGTGACAGAGATTGTATGGCCCATAAAGCCTAAAATACTTATTACCTGGTCCTTTCTGGAAAACGTGTGCTGATCCCTACTTTAAACCACATAGAAAACTTATTGTCTATGTGTCAGCCACTGTTTCAGGCATTCAGGGATAGAGAGCACGTAGAATTAATGAGGTTCCTGTTCTCATGGTGCTTATAATTATGTGATGGGTTGTGCAAGATTTTGTGTTATGTGTGTACGCAGAGGGGCCATGTTCTGCTGCTAAAAATTTTGACCATCAAAAGTTAGATGATCCCTTACATCTCATTTCTTTGTTAAAAAAAAAAAAAAATCTGGTAGTACCAGAGCCTTGGGTGTCTTAAAATTACTTAGGAAGAAAAAGCAATTGATATGATTCTAGGGACTTCTGTCACAAGCAAGTTACAAGGAGTGTGGCTCTGACCCAGCAGGGTAATTCTCATGTATAAAATACACCTGCCTATTAGAATTGTACAGCTGGCTTGTTCTTGACAAGTATGCCAATAAAAGAATAATTAATAGAAACGATTGCTAAAATTGATAAACATTTATATAACCAAATCTGAGCTTGCAACCGAAAAGGAAAGCTGGCAAATACTGCAGGAATTAAACTACTTTTGAATCAAAACTCTACCTGCAGTATTTATTTTTCCCTCACACCCTCAGTAGTCTCTATTAAGAATTTGTGATTGTCAACGTTACCACGGCAACCTATTTGAAGGGGCTGCAAAGAGATGCACCTCAGGCTTCCCTATAGCTGAAACTCGCCAGTGATGCTCATCTTTGACTAAAGGAGTGGAGCACAGACTCTTGATGTAACCAGCATCCTATACCGAAGGACTTGGGTGTTTTTTTTTTTTTTTTTGGTCATGTTATCAGATAATTAAGATTCATTGAATTCCTAATATGAGCTGAATCCAGGTAAGATTTCACATTTGTAATCAAAATGTGGTGAAAATCCCTCAATAGAGAATAGTTTGCTGATCATATTATCATAATTGTGGATTGAGTGATAGATGACATTAACAGTCTAAACACAGATTTTCTTCTCTTTTTAAAAATTCACTCTTAATTCTAACTTGTGGCCTTCCTTCGTGAATTTTAAAGCCACTAATTTGGGATTTGTGATTCAAATTCAATCAAAATGTATTGAGTTCCTAGCAGGTGCCTTCACATGCATCTTTCATTTCATTCTCTTAACCACACAACTATTCTTGGAAGTAGATATTATCTCATCTATTTTGTAGATGAGTAAACAGAAGCTCAGAGAGGTTAAGTAACTTGCCCAAGGTCACCCAGTGAGAAAAGGGAAGAGCTGACAAATATTAGTCTACTGATGACATTGCCAGGTCCAAGCTAATGTCTATCATTGCTTAGCAATATTTTCTTCATAGATTGTTGATGATGTATGCGGGGAGGGAAGGATGGATATAAAATAAATGAAGCCATTATTTTCACATCTCTAACATATCTATTCAAATCCCTAACATGTTTGATGATAACAAATAGCTCCCTTACTTATCAAAGTAGTTCAGAGGATTTTCCAGAAAATACTTGACTTATAGTTGAAACTTATTGAATAACCTTGAAAGAAATTGTGCCAGATATTCTCCATTTGTTCCTCTAGACCCATATGTCATCATTGTCCACCCTATTCTATGCTCTGGGAGGCCTTGTCGGACCAAATATTCCTTTCTTCTGGCTTCCTTCTGGGTTCAGTCAATGGGCAGCCCCATGGAAGATCAGAGGACAGAAAGAAACTAGGGTATTTATTTCCTTGACCCCCTTCCCATATGTTGACAGTGCTGCGCTACTCAAGCAAATGCCGAGTTCCAGGTGGCCTGGAAGCTGTAGCTCTCACCAGGTTTCTGTAGAAACTCCCTCTTTTTGTGTCTTCAGGCATAAAGTGTGAACTTTCTCCTACTGCTACACTTGGGATGCTTCACCATTCCTTCTTAGTTTCCTTTAAGCCTGCCATGATCTTCACCAATAGTCCCTTTACGGACTGCTCTTAGATCGTGGTTCTTGAAAAGAGAGCTTAGATTATAGGTTTGAGACCTTCCTCCTTCCTAATACAAGAATTAATGCTATAAATTTTCCTCTCAGCACTGCTTTTTCTACATCCCATAAATTCAACATGAAGTCTTGCATTGAGTGCAATGTTCTTTTTTTAAAAAAGATTTTATTTATTTATTTGAGAGAGAGCATGAGAGGGGGGGAAAGGGAGGGGCAGAGGAAGAGGGAGAAGCAGGCTGCCCCCCTGAGTAGGAAGCCCAGTCGATGCAGGGCTCAATCCCAGTGGGACCTGAGCTGAAGGCAGACACATAACTGCTTAACTGACTGAGCCACCCAGGTACCCCTGTTTTTTCTTTTAAATTTCCCTTGTGACTTCCCTTTTGGCCCATGGATTAGTTAGAAGTATGCTGTTCAGTTTTCAAGTGTTGGGAGATTTTTCTTTTATCTTTCTGATATTGATATCTAGTCTGATTCCTTTGTGGTTGAAGAACATGCTCTGTATGGTTCCAGTTCTAAATTTGTTAAGTTTGTTGTATGGCCCAACCTGTGGCTTACGTTGGCATATGTACCATGGACACTCATAAAGTGTGTATTCTGTTCTTGTCAGGTGGTGTGTTCTAGGAATGTCGTTTTGGTTCTGGTGGTCGGTGGTTTTGAGTTCTTCTATATCCTTACTGATTTTCTGTGTAGCTCTTCCACCCAATAACCTTTCAGGTGTAATTGTGGGTTTGTCCACTTCATCTTTCAGCTCTACCATTTTTTGTTTCCTGCATCTTGGAGCTCTGTGTGTGGCACCTCGGTGACAGCCTGGCGAGGTTGGGGCTCAGTTCCTCATACCATCGGTGGAGATGGAGATAAGGGTAGGGCAATAATTTTTTCTTTACAGCCATTGCTTTCTAAACGTTTTCATTCTTGTTAGGTTACCCTTTCCTGGTCCTTTGGTTAAAGAAAGTGGGTTTTTGCTGGGACTCATTTGATCTGTCTCGGTGGTCTGGAACTGCCGGTTTCTTCAGCATGGTCTGGGACATATGAGGAAAAAAAGAAAACCCAAGGGGACTCACTGCCATGTTGTTATTTGGGTCCTGAGGTCCCTAGCCAGTCTGCCTTCTGGTCACTTTTCATACTCTTCTGATATTTGTTTTAAATTTATAATATGCTATAGTATAACAATAATTATATAGTATAGAATTTATATTTATAATATACATCATATAATTATTATATTACATTACATTATGTCTAGGGCTTTTACTTAGAGTAGAAATAGGGTAAAATATGTTATTCCATCTTCCCAGAAGCAGAAGTCTTCATGTCAGGAACTTTAAAAAAAAATTAATACAAACAACTACTTACAAAGGGTTAGATGAGCTGAAAAGCTAAACAGAGAACAGTGAAGCCACCCCAAGATTTGCAATATCAGAAAACAACTATTACTCTAGAACAGGTGGCACAAAGAAGTACACGGTGTTACTGGAGCCCAAAAGCTGGGGCTCCTCAATGGGATATGGGACCAAAGAGGGAAGGGGTGTCCCACAGAGAGCAGGAACCATGCAGGAGATATAGCCAGTAGCTATATATCCATCCCAGATAGAAAGAGAGAAAGGAAAATACATTGGCTTATCCCCTCCTTCTTCCCTCCAGTCCCCTTCCAGTGCCTCTCAGTGGCCAAACTCAGCCAGAAGCCACTTGTTAGGGAAGTTGGGGAAATATCATTTGCAGGGGTCAGCAATCTGGACACCGAACAGAGCAGAGGGAAGGATGGAGCAGATTTGAAAGGGAGCAGGTACATGACTGGTACAAGGATGAATAGCTATTTCAGAAGTGCCTTGGATTTGGAGCTAAGAATCCCTAACAGAAGGATGGGATAATGGCAAGAAAAAAGTAAATGTGTCAGAGGCCACAGGAAAATATCATTATTGGGTGGCTCAGCATGTGCTGGGGGAGGAAGATGACCAGCATACCCAAAACATCCAGGTAATTTCCTGAAAATCCATTCACTTTCCTCTAGCTATCACCACCTAGCCTGAAAGATAACAACCCCCCAATATTTGTTCTTGTGATTCTGCTATCTTTAGACTCCAGTGTTCTGATAACTGGGAGGAAAATAACTCTAGAGGTATTAGGTGTGTCTCCTTCAGTGATCCTTCTTCATGATGTGTTTTTTTTTTTTCATTCATTATGGAAGCAACTGCATGTACAGTAGTTTTTATGCACCTAGGTGATCTGAGTAGAAATTAGTTATGCTACCACTTTCTGATGGGTATATGAAATTATAAAGATTTATAAAATTTATAAGATTTATAAAAATGCTCTGTTTGAACAGGAAAAGGTCAACATTGCTACGAACAGATGTTCAATATCTCATGGGTAGTCTCATGGGTAGATGCATCCACAGAGAAAATCAACAGGCTTCAGATGGACAACTACCACTGTACCAATGATATTAATTTGGTGGCAACTCATTTTCAATTTCTTGGAAAGGGTCTAGGATAAATTTAATTCAGCAGAATCAGTGGCATTAATAACTGAGAATGATGAATGGAAGAACTTCAGCCAAGTATTTTTTAAAAAACATTTTATTTATTTGAGAGAGAGAGAGAGAATGAGAGAGAGGAGTGAGCATGAGAGGGGAGAAGTCAGAAGGGGAAGTAGACTCCCTGCTGAGCAAGGAGCCAGATGCAGGACTCGATCCTGGGACTCCAGGATCATGACCTGAGCTGAAGACAGCTGCTTAACCCACTGAGCCACCCAGGTGCCCCTAGCCAAGTATTTTAAAGAATGCTTTCAAAGAATCCATTTTAATGAACAACTACTATATTCATCAAAATCCTTACCCTTTTATTATATTTGGAAAATATATATGTATTTCTAAACCTAGGAGATTAAATCAACATTTTTATAAAAATATTGTATAACTCAGAGTTGTTAGGATACTTCTTTCAGTGGTGTAGAGGGGTTGGTTAGTTAGATAGTATATGAAGGAATCTATGTACTGGACAAATAAGCTATGTCTGTTCTCACAAGTGAGTAACTGCTTCGATTAAAGGTTTTCTCCTAATTAGTAGAGCAAACTACAGCTGACTTTAGGGGTGTTGGAAGCCCAGTACAATAAATTATCCTTTGACTGTCATTCAAAGCAAAGTTCAAGAAAGAACTACACATTAGGCAGGGGGAGAAAAAGCACCATATGCATGGTTCATTAATAATGTACAAGAATGGCCAGCATAGTACTTGAATGAGATGGAGGTGACAAAAGTCAATTAAAATCTTGAGACAGTTTTTGAGATTTGGAATATTAATTAGAGAAAGCAACAGCAGAATACTGGCATAACCAGGCACACATATGAAATCTTGTTTGTAGTTCAAGAAGCCCATTTTTTAAAGCACACTTGAGAGACTGAAAGATGCATCCAGAAAAGAAGCAATTAAACTCATTCAGAGCTGGAAGACGATAGGTCAACTCGGCACACGTAGTACAAAAGGACAGGGTGGTTATCAGGATGTTCCATGAAAACTACCAGCACTGATAGTTCTGTGGGACTCTTTAGTGGTTTTTGTTATAGGTTGTTTTTGGTTTTTTGGTTTTTTTGTTCTTAGCAAAGGACACTTTAAAAATACAAATACGAAAAAGTCAGTTACCGGCGTGTAGTGTAGCAAACTATTATGAATTGCTTCTTTCAACCGTAAGTGAAAGAAAGGCCATTTCTGCTCTGGTTAAGCAAATCATATCTGTCTACAATAGAATTAGAGATGCCACAGACTAGGTAGCTTGGCTTTATTTCTGTGACAGGATGTCTACTCTGCAAAAATAAAAATAACTAACATCTTTGAGAGCCTTCTTGTATACCCAGCCCTGCTGTAAGATCCTAAATGCTACAGGCTCTCCAGAATATAATAGGAAGGCAGGAAAACTTCCTTGTGTTGTTTTGCCCCATTCTTGGCACACAGTAAGTACTTGATAAATACATTATCAATGCATGGTGTTTCTCAATGAGTAAATTTTTTGGAAAGATTGTATTTATTTATTTAAGAGAGAGAGCGTGCACATGCAAGCAAGTGGGGGGAGGGGGTGCAGAGGGGAAGGAGAGGGAGAGAGAATCTGAAGCAGACTCTATGCTCTGCATAGAGACTAACATGGGGCTCCATCTCACAACCATGAGATCATGCCCTGAGCCAAAACCAAGAGTTGGATGCTTAACCAACTGTGATACCCAGGGACCCCTCAATGAAATGGGTAATTTTTCTCTGTATGTATTACTTTTGTAATCTGAAAAAATTCAATTGTATTTTTATCACCTCTTGGTGGACATGCCCTTGTGTAAAGTCCTTCTCCTTGAGGCTTGGCTGGATAATCACTTACTTGTTATAAAGAACTAATGGAATACCACTTCTGAGATTAGGTTACAACATGAGTTGGATTTCCCACTTGTCTTCTAGCTCTCTCACTTGCTCTTTCTGATGGAGACTGGCTGTCATGTTGTGAGCTGTCCTGTGAAAGGGTGCAGGTGGCCAAGAACTGAGGAGACCTCTGGCCACCTTCAGATGAGGAACTGAGGCCCTTAGTCAAATGTCCCATGAGCAATTGGATCCTGCCACCAAATATATGAGTGAGGCTGAAAGCAGATTTCTCCAGCCTTACTTGATTCTATAGATAACTAAGCTCAGCCTTGGCCATGTAATCTTGTGAGAGACCCTGACTCCTCTCCCAATCCATACCTGGATTCCTGACATATAGAAACTATGAGATAAAAAGTACTTGTTGTTTTGAGCTAAGTTTGTGTAATTTATACATGGCTATAAATAGTTAATACTTCTTTTGAGACATGTCTCCAAAGGAAAAGGAAACAAAAGCAAACAAGCAAACAAGCATGAAGTCTTGGGACTTCATCAAGATCAAAACCTTCTGCACAGCCAAGGAAACAGTCAACGAAACAAAGAGGCAACCCATGGAATGGGAGAAGATATTCACAAATGACACTACAAACAAAAGGCTGATATCCAAGATCTATAAAGAACTCCTCAAACTCAACTCCCAAAAAACAGATAATCACGTCAAAAAATGGGCAGAAGACATGAACAGACACTCCTGCAAAGAAGTAGCTAACAGACACATAAAAAAATGTTCATCATCATTAGACATCAGGGAGATTCAAATCAAAACCACATTGAGATACCACCTTATACCAGTCAGAATGGCCAAAATCAACAAGACAGTAAACAACAAGTGTTGGAGAGGATGTGGAGAAAGGGGAACGCTCTTACACTGTTGGTGGGAATGCAAGTTGGTGCAGCCACTTTGGAAAACAGTGTGGAGATTCCTGAAGAAATTAAAAATAGAGCTACCCTATGACCCTGCAATTGCACTACTGGGCATTTACCCCAAAGATACAGATGTAGTGAAAAGAGCAATGGCCACAGTTGCCAAACTGTGGAAAGAGCCAACATGTACTTCAACAGACAAATAGATAAAGAAGATATGGTCCATATATACAATGGAGTATTATGCCTCCATCAGAAAGGATGAATACCCAACATTGTATCAACATGGATGGGACTGGAGATTATGCTGAGTGAAATAAATCAAGCAGAGAGAGTCAATTATCATATGGTTTCACTTACTTGTGGAGCATAAGCAATAACATGGAGGACATTGGGTAAAGGAGAGGAGAAGTGAGTTGGGGGAAATTGGAGGGGGAGACAAACCATGGGAGACTGTGGATTCTGAGAAACAAACTGAGGATTTTGGAGGGGAGGGGGATGGGGGTTGGGAGGGCCTGATGGTGGGCATTAAGGAAGGCATGTATTGCATGGAGTACTGGGTGTGATGTATAAACAATGAATCTTGGAATGCTGAAAAAGTAAAATAAAATTTAAATAATTTAAAAAAAAGTATGCAATTAAAGGAAAAAATAAATAGCTAATACACGAGTCTACAGGAAAAAATGGTCTTTTTAAAGTTGGGTTTTGGGTGTGTTTTTTTTTAAGATTTTATTTATTTGAGAGAGAGAGAGAGAGAGCAAGCAGGAAGAGAAACAGAGGGAGAGGGTTAAGCAGACTCTACACTGAGCATGGAGTCCAATGCCAGGGCCCAATCCTGGGACCCTGAGATTATGAGCTAAGCTGAAATCAAGATTTGGTCGTTTAACCTACCGAGCCATCCAGGGACCCCAGTGGTTTTTGTTGTTGTTTTGGGGGTTTTTTTGGTAACAACATTCAAATTTTCTACTTTCAGCTCTTTATGAAATGAGCTATTATTTCTGAAAAATTGGCTTTGCTTTGGCAATGTGGTAACAGCTGCTCCTTCCATGACCAAAATATGGAGACACTATTACAATCGAAAATTTATTTTCCCATTCTAATATGCAACCCTAGTATATTCACAAAGGGGGCTTTAAACCGTTCCTAGAAAATTATAATCAAGTCCAAATTCTAAAAATACTTTAAAAATCCATTACATTTATTCAACACTACATTGCACATACCATAACAATACTAAGTGTGAAAATTATCTTCAGACACCTTCCTATTAAAGTGAAAATGGGCTCTATCTGGTTCTCTCTAGGGTATAATGACATCCATCTGTTTCATTCCTTATAGGCAGACAACAGCTGTACAAAGGAGTCCCAAGGAGTCACACCATTTCACCATTCCATTCTAAATACGGTATCCCTCCTTACCTGTGGGGGATACATTCTAAGACAGTCAGTGGATGCCTGAAACTGTGGATAGTACCAAACCCTCTATAGAGTTGACCCTTGAACAACATGGGTTTGAACTGCATAAATCCACTTATATGCAAGGAGTTTTTTTGATATAGCACAGTACTATAAGCATATTTTTTCTCCCATATCATTTTCATTACAGTTTATTTTCTCTAGCTTCCTTTATTTGAAGAATACAGTATGTAGTATATATCACCTCAAAATATGTGTTAATCAACTGTTTATCAATTAGGGCTTCCAGTCTAACAGTAGCCTAGTAGTTAAGGTATTTTAAAGATTTTATTTATTTATTTATTTATTTATTTGAGAGTGAATGAGAGAGAGTGTGGGCAGGGGAAGCAGACAGAGCTGGATAAGCAGACTCCAAACTGAGTGTAGAGCCCAACAAGAGGCTCAATCTTATGACCCTGAGAGTATGGCCTGAAACAAAATCAAGAATCAGATGCTTAACTGACAGAGTCACCCAGGCTCCCCACTATTAGTTAAGTTTTGGGAAAGTTAAAAGTTTAGGCAGATTTTCAACTGTACGGGGGGCTGATGCCCCTAACCCCATATTGTTCAAGGGTCACTGTATATTGTTTTTTTCCCCCTATACAAACATAGGTATCTATGATACAGTTTAATTTATAAATTAGGCACAGTAGGTTAACAATAATAATAAAATAGAACAATTATAGCAATATCCTGTACTAAAAGTTATGTGAATGTGGTCTCCCTCTCTCAAAATATTTTATTGGAATGTACTCACCCTTGTGATGATGTGAGATGATAAAATGCCAACGTGATAAAATAAAGTGAAGTGAACAACACAGGCATTGTGACCTAGTGTTAGGCTACCACTGACCATCAGTCAGTAAGTCAGAAAGGAGATCACCTGCTTCTGGACCGTGGCTGACAGCAGATTAATTAAAACCATAGAAAGCAAAACCCAGATAAGGGAGGATTGCCATATGGATGACACCCTGTTTTCTGGCCCCCAAGTTCCAATGCTTCCTATACATTATAGCTTACTTTTGTACTACCAATGTTATAAACCTTACATTTTATAAGATACATCTAATACTTTAATGGAACCAAAGAAATTTAAACTTTGACACTGGAAGACTCTTAGAGTGCCAAATACACTGAATCCATCTTTGGTTCTCCACCTCGTTCATGCCCACACAATGAACTTGGTCAGGTTTATGTGCTCCAGACCCCAGTGGAGGTTAATGTATATCCTAACTGGAATGTGGGAAGGCTTGTTCTATTCTTCCCTAAAGTGTCACGTAGAGGGCTCCAGTTTAGATAACTACCTGTGACCCTTCCACCATGCCCCTCACTCCACAAAAGCCGGGGATTAAGGTCTGGACTGGGCAAAGAATGGGGGTAGAAAACACCACTGAATCATCTGTCAGCCCAATCCCCTCTGTCAGTAAGTTATCCTAAAAAAAACTCTGTGTAAATGGTATGGAATGCCTTGCTTTGTTTTTTCCGTCTCAAAATACCTGCTCGGAAGAATAGTTTACTGAACCTCCTCTACCTTCTAACACAAGGATCTTAGAGTTACCATTATGAATAGCAAGTATTATTCTATTTAATTAAAATAAGCCTCTTAGCATGTAGCTTTACCAAAGCCCTTTCACTTGTCTCCTCAGACTGGAGGTATTCTGTTTTATCACTGACAAGTACCTGGCATATGGTAGAAACTCAGAACTTTATGCCTAATGAATCCATATGTGAACTTCACCCTCCTTCCTTCATTCAAAGGTACTTCACCATAGGGCTAGCCCTCGAGGCCTGATGGGAAAAGGAAGGAAATACACAAATAATCATGTTATAACATAGTAATAATAATTACTTTGAGAAGTGTTCAAAATGACATTGAGGATTTATTAAAAATATACAAATCCCTGGACCCCAGCCTTCATTTTAATTTTTTTTTAAGATTTTATTTATTTATTTCACAGAAAGAGATCACAAGTAAGTAAAGAGGCAGCCAGAGAGAGAGGCGAAAGTAGGCTCCCTGCCGGGCAGAGAGCCCCATGTGGGGCTTGATCCCAGGACCCTGAGATCATGACCTGAGCCGAAGGCAGAGGCTTAACCCACTGAGCCACCCAGGTGCCCCCATTTTAATGCTTAACCTAGAATGTGTGGGGTGTTATAGTCAATCATTCTCCATAAAGGGTCAAAGAGTAAATGTTTTTGGCTTTGCCAGCCCTACAAATTCCACTGTAACTACTCAACTCCACAACTGCAGTGTAGACAATACATAAATGAATGGATGTGGCCATGTTCCATTAATGCATTATATATGGACACTAAATTTGAACTTTGTATCATTTTCTCATGGTATAAAATATTGTTCTTTTAATTGTTTTCAACCACTTAAAAATATAATAACCATTCTTAGCTTGTGGACTATACAAAAACAGGGAGCCAGCCAGATTCGGCCCGTGGGCTGTACTTTGCCAACGGATGGCATAGAGGAAAGAATACAGACTCTGGAATCATCCTGACCTCACTTGATTCCAGCTTTGCTCTTTACTAGGTTGTAACCTGGGGAAACTCCTTACCCATGTGAGCATGCTTCTCCACCTGAGTGATGAGAACCTTCAGGAATACCTACTTCATCCTTGAGGTGGCAAGAAACTGGATGAGAGAGAAAGAGAGGGAGAGGGAGGGAGAGAGAGAGGCTAAAAAGGCCTGAATGCTAAAACAACAACTGTGCTACATGAACTATCACAGTAAACATGTTTTCTTTTTACATGCCAATCAGGGAACTAATTTGGACATGGGATTTAATTAAATGCAGTTGGCTGCATCACTAATATACTCCTTTTTCCTCATCATATTCTTTTACACAGTAGTCATTTCTTCTTGACATTTGTTATTGTAATATGATGAGACCTCACCATAACGTGTCATGGAGTGCACCAGGCAGCATCTTTTATTTTTATATGACTAGGTTTTAATGGAATTTTACAATTTAGCTCTAGGATGTCTAGCCTGCCAAATCATTCAGTAAATGCTAAGGAAATTGTCTTAACTAGCACACAGCAAGTAAATGGTTCAATTTAATACATCATAAAAATAATTTTTAAAAAAAGGAAAATAAAATGAGTAGGGAAAAATCATTTTGGAGAAAATCCTAGATTTCTCTTCAATTAAGATTTTAAGGAACAAAGTTTACCTTTTATTTCTTCCATTTAAAAAGGGACAGGCATTATAGCTACTCTGATCATGATTCCTCCTCCTTCCCCTCAAAAAGACACACTCATTGTTTAATCACATTACTTTGCACTGTGCCTGACAAGTGGTCAGTCCTCCAAACTCATTTCAACAATCTGTCCCTGACAAAGGGGAGTCTTACAGGAATAATGCCTTAACCAGAGACAATAAATGTTCTAATAATAGAATATTATGCATTAGAATAGAAGCAAATGGATAGTGGTGAGAGTGGTAAGGCAGTAGAGTTTTAGACAGAAAATAAGCCCATCCTTGTGATATGTGGGATCCAAGAAAAAAACTACAAATGGAGACCACATAGCACGTTGAAATATATAGAAGTTATAAATCAGCTTATCTCCCAACTAGCAACTCACCCATGGCTCTGTGGCCCAATGTCTAGGAATAGTCCTCCACCCTGGATGTTAAAGCAACATGGGAATACTGGGTAGGACAGGGTGAAAGGTAGACCTGAACTTAGGGCCAAGCCTTCTGAGGGCTGATGGGACTAAAAACTTATTTGGACTCATGATCAAGTTCAGCTAGGTTTCAGGATCAACATACAAAAAGCTATTTGTATTTCTAGGCACTAGCAATGAGCAATCCAAAACTAAAATTCAGAAAATAATTCCATTCCTAGTAATATCAAAAAGAAGAAAATACTTAGCATAACTTTTTAAAATTTAAATACAATTAGCCAACATAGAATACATCATTAGTTTCAGATCCAGAGTTCAGTAATCCATCAGTTGCATTAACAGAGTGTTCATCAGGGCGCCTGGGTGGCTCAGTGGGTTAAGCCTCTGCCTTCGGCTCGGGTCATGATCTCAGGGTCCTGGGATCGAGTCCCGTATCGGGCTCTCTTCTCAGCAGGGGGCCCGCTTCCCTCTCTTTCTCTCTCTGCCTGCCTCTCCATCTACTTGTGATCTCTGTCAAACAAATAAATAAAATCTTTAAAAAAAAAAAAACAACAGAGTGTTCATCACATCCACATGTGCCCTCTTTCATCCCTGTCACCTACTCCCTCCCCTCTAGCAATCTTCAGTTTGTTTCCCATAGTTAAGAGTCTCTCATGGTTTGTCTCCCTCTCTGATTTCTTCCCATTTAGTTTTCCCTCCTTTCCCCTATGATCCTCTGTGCTATTTCTTATATTCCACATATGAGTGAAACCATATGATAATTGTCTTTCTCTGACTGACTTATGTTACTCAGCAGAGTACCCTCCAGTTCTACCCATATCGATGTAAATGGTTAAGATTTCATCCTATTTGATGGCTGAGTAATATTCCATTGTATATAAATACCACATCTTCTTTATCCATTCATCTGTCAATAGACATCTGGGCTCCCTCCACAGTTTGGCTATAGTGTACATTGCTGCTATAAACACTGGAGTGTAGGTGCCTCTTCAGATCACTACACATCTTTATCTTTAAGGTAAATACCTAGTAGTGCAATTGCTGGGTTGTTGGGTAGCTCTATTTTTAACTTCCTGAGGAACCTCCATATTTTTTCCATAGTGGCTGTACCAGCTTGAGTTCCCACCAATAAGGTAAAAGAGTTCTCTTTCTCTGCATCCTCGCCAACACCTGTTGTTTCCACGTGTTGTGAGGTGGTATCTCATTGTGGTATTGATTTTTATTTCCCTGATGTCAAGTGACATTCAGCACTTTTTCATGTGTCTGTTGGCAATCTGTATGTCTTCTTTGGAGAAATGTGTATTTATGTCTTTTGCCCATTTCTTGACTAGACTGCTTGTTTTTTAAGTGTTGAATTTGTTAAGTTCTTTATATTCTTGCCTTTTAACTGATATGTCATTTGCAAATATTTTATTCCTTCATAGGGTGACTTTTAGTTTCGTTAACTATTTCCTTTGCTGTGCAAAAGCTTTTTATCTTGATGAAGTCCCAAGAGTTCATTTTTGCTTTTGTTTCCCTTGTCTTTGCAGATGTGTCTAGCAAGAAGATGCTGCAGCCGAGGTCAAAGGGGTTGCTGCCTGTGCTCTCCCCTAGGATTTGGATGGATTCCTGTCTCACATTTAGGTCTTTCATCTATTTTTTAATTTATCTTTGTGTATGGTGTAAGACAATGTTCCAGTTTCATTCTTCTGCATGTGGCTGTCCAATTTTCCCAACACCATTTATTGAAGAGGCTGTCTTTTTTCCATCGGATATTCTTTCCTGCTTTGTCAAAGATTAGTTGACTGTAGAGTTGAGGGTCCATTTCTGGGTTCTCCATTCTGTCCCACTGATCTATGTGTCTGTTTTTGTGCCAGTATCATACTGTCTTGATGATTACAGTTTTGTAATAGAGCTTAAAGTCTGGCATTGTGATGCCATCAGCTTTGCTTTTCTTTTTCAACATTCCCCTGGCTCTTCAGGGTCTTTTGTGGTTCCATACACATTTTAGGATTATTTGTTCCAGCTCTGTGAAAAAAGTTGGTGATATTTTCATAGGGATTGCAATGAATGTGATTGCTCTGTAGCATAGACACTTTAACAATATTTATTCTTCCAATCCATGACCATGGAATGTTTTTCCATTTCTTTGTGTCTATCTCAATTTCACTCATAAGTGTTTTGTACTTTTAGACTACAGGTCCTTGGGCACCTGGGTGGCTCAGTGAGTTAAAGCCTCTGCCTTTGGCTCAGGTCATGGTCTCAGGGTCCTGGGATCAAGTCCCGCTTCGGGTTCTCTGCTCGGCAGAGAGCCTGCCTCCTCCCCCTCTCTCTCTCTCTCTCTCTGCCTGCCTCTCTGCCTACTTGTGATCTCTGTCTGTCAAATAAACAAATAAAACCTTTTAGACTACAGGTCCTTTACCTCTATGGTTAGGTTTATTCCAAGTTATCTTATGCAAATGATTTCTGCACATTGATTTTATATCCTGCCACATTTCTGAATTCCTGTATGAGTTCTAGCAATTTTGGGGTGGAATCTTTTGGGTTTTCCCATACAGTATCATGTCATCTGCAAAGAGTGAGAGTTTTACTTCTTCTTTGCCAATTCAGATGCCTTTTATTTCTTTTTGTTGTCTGATTGCTGAGGCTAGGACTTCTGGTACTATGTTGAACAACAGTGGTGACAGGGAACATCCCTCCCATGTCCTGACCTTAGGGGAAAAGCTCTCAGTTTTTCCCCAGTGAGAATGATATTTGGTGTGGGCTTTTCATAGATTCCTTTTATGATAATGAGGGATGTTCCCTCTATTACTACACTGTGGATAGTTTTAATCAGGAAAGGATGCTGTATTTTGTTAAATGCTTTTTCTGCATCAGTTGAAAGGGTCATATGGTTCTTGTCCTTTCTTTTATTAATGTGATATATAATATTGATTGATTTGTGGATGTTGAACCACTCTTACAGCCCAGGAATTAATCCCACTTAGTTGTGGTGAATAATCCTTTTAATGTACTATTGGATCCTATTGGTTAGTATGTTGGTGAGAATTTTGGTATCAGTGTTCATCAGGAATACTGATCTGTAATTCTCCTTTTTGATGGAGTCTTTGTCTGGTTTTGGGATCAAGGTGATGTTGGCCTCATAAAATGAATTTGGAAGTTTTCCTTCCATTTCTTTTTTTTTTTTTTAAACAGCTTCAGAAAAATAGATATTAATTCTTCTTTAAATGTTTGGTAGAAATTCCCTGGAAATACATCCAAGCTTGGACTCTTTGTTGGGAGGTTTTTGATTACTGCTTCAGTTTCATTTCTGGTTATGTGTCTGTTCAGGTTTTCTATTTCTTCCTATTCATTTCTGATAGTTTATATGTTTCTGGGAATGCATCCATTTCTTCCAGACTGCCTGTTTGTTGGCATGTAGTTGGTTATAATATGTTCTTATAATTGTTTGTATTTCCTTGGTGTTGGTCATTTTCTCCCCTCTTTCATTCATGATTTTATTAATTTGGGTCCTTAATCTTTTCTTTTTGATAAATCTGGCTAGGGGTTTATTGATCTTACTAATTCTTTCAAAGAACAAGCTGCTAGTTTTGTTGATCTGTTCTATTATTCTTTTGGTTTCCATTTCATTGACTTTTGCTCAAATTTTACTAATTCCTGTTTCTCACTTGGTTCAGGCTTTATTTGTTCTTTCTCCAACTACTTTAGGTGTATGGTTGGGTTTTGTATTTGAGGCTTTTCTTATTTCTTGAGAAAGGCTTGTGTTGCTATGCACTTTCCTCTTAGGACCACCCTTGCTGCATTCCAAAGGTTCTGAACTCTTGTGTTTTCATTTTCATTTGTTTCCATGAATTTTTTTAAATTCTTCTTTAATTTCCTGGTTCAGCCATTCATTTTTTAGTGGGATGCTCTTTAGCCTCCAAGTATTTGAATTACTTCCGAATTTCTTCTTGTGATTGAGTTCACATTTCAAAGCATTGTGGTACAAATATGCAGGGAATAATCCCAATCTTTTGGTACCCATTGAGACCTGATTTGTGACCCAGTATGTGATCTATACTGGAGAATGTTCCATGTACACTAGAGAAGAATGTATATTCTGTAGCTTTAGGATGGAATGTTCCATATAAACCTGTGAAGTCCATCTGGTCCAGTGTGTCACTCAAAGCCTTGGGCATAACTTTAAAACATAAATGGAAAATGTATACTCTGAAAACTATAAAAACATTTTTTAATTAAAGAAAACCTAAATAAATGAAAAGACATCCCATGTTCAGATTAGAAGACTTAATATTGTTAAGATGGCAATACTTCCCAAATCAACTAATCAATAGATTCAACACTATCCATGTCAAAATTTCAGCTGGTGACAAACTGATCCTACAATTTACATAATAATGATCCAGAATAGCCAAAAAAAAACCCTTGAAAAAAGAAAAGCCAAGTTAGAAGACTCATACTTCTTAATTAAAACAAAACAAAACAAAACAAAGCTACGGTAATCAGTAGTCAAGGCAACTGTGTGTATATCTATAAGGGTAGATAGATAGATAAATAAAATAGAATTTAAAAATCTAGAAGCATAACCTCACATTTATGGTCAATTGATTTTCCACAAAAGTGCCAAGACAATTTAATGAGGGAAACAGTATTTTTTTCAACAAGTGGTGTTGGGATATTCACAAACAAAAGAAGAGGTTTGATCTCTACCTCATAGAAAATTTGATTCAAAGGGAATTATAGACCTAAACTTAAGAGATAAAATTTAAAAACTCATAAAAGGTAGGAGTAAATATTGCATTAGGCACAACCTTCTTAGATACAATACCACCAGCACAAATGACAAAATAAAAATAGATAAATCAGACTTCATCAAAAATTAAGATCTTTTGTGCTTCAAAGGATGCCTTTAACAACAGCAACAAAAAAATGACAACCCACAGAATGGGAGAAAATATTTGTAAATCATACATCTGATAAGGGACTTGTATCCAGACTATACAGAGAACCCTCACAACTCAAGTGTAAAAAAGATAAATAACCCAATTTTAAAATGGACCAAGAACTGGAATAGACATTTCTCCAAAGAAGGTATACAAATGGCCAATAAATACATGAACAAATGCTCAACATCCTAACTCATTAGGGAAATGTAAATCATAGTCCTAATGAGATTCCACTTTACACCCACTAAAACAGCTATAACAAAAAAAAATTTAAAAATAAACAAACAAAAAAAAAAACATGACAAAAATGTGTGTTGGCAAAGATGGGGAAAAAATCAGAGCCCTCATCCATTTCTGGTGTGAATGTGAAATGGTGCAGCCACTTTGGAAAAACAGTTTGGCATTTCTTCAAAAAGTTAAAAACATGAGCAGGGAATGCTCTTCCATCTTTTTGTGTCTTCTTCAATTTCTTTCATGAGTGTTCTGTAGTTCCTTGAGTACGGGTGGTGAGCCTGGTGGTGGGTATTAAGGAGGGCACGTATTGCATGGAGCACTGGGTGTGGTGCATAAACAATGAATTTTGGAACACTGAAAAAATAAAAAAAGTTAAAAACACTAATTTATCATATTGCCTAGCAAAATGCACATTTAGGTAACCAAGAGAAGTGAAAATACATGCCCACACAAAAACTTGAATATGAGTGTTCACAGAAACAGTATTCCTAGTAGCCACAAAGTAGAAACAAAGCAAATGTCCATGAACTGATGAATGGACAATGTAATATTTGACAATAAAAAGGAGTGAAGCACTAGTACATGCTACAACACAGATGAACCTTGAAAACATTGTGCTAGGTGAAAGAAGTCAGCCACAAAATACCACATATGATATGATTCCATTTATAGGAAATGTCTAGAATAGGCAAATCTGTAGGGACAGAAATGAGAATACTGACGGCCTAAGGCTGAGGGGGTTGGGAAGAAATGGGGAATAACTGCTAACAGGTGTGGGCTTCTTTTTGAAACATTTTGAAAATGTTCTAAAATTCATTGTGGTGGGATGGCTGGGTGGCTCAGTTGGTTGGGCCGCTGCCTTTGGCTCAGGTCATGATCCCAGGGTCCTGGGATCGAGTTCCACATTGGGCTCCTTGCTCGGCGGGGAGTCTGCTTCTCTCTCTGCCTCTGCCTGCCTCTCTGCCTGCTTGTGTGTACTCTCTCTCTCTCTCTCTCTGGCAAATAAATAAAATCTTTAAAAAAAAAATTCATTGTGGTGATGGTTGTATACTAAAAACCATTGGATTGTACACATTAAATGAATTGTGTGGCATGTGAATATATCTCCAAAAGCTGTCTTAAAGACTCCTAAAACTACAGCACCCAATTATTTGAGTAACTGAGTCTGTCTAGACACCACCTTAGGGTGACCCAACTTGAAAAAAAGCACAAAGGCTGTGGCTTTCTCTCCCTATCCTCCACCCCCATACGTGCAAGCCCTCAGTCTCATATTCTCAAGCTGTGAGATCCCAAATAAGTTTAAAGGCCATTCTTCTTTAGTTATTGATCGCTCAACTGTTTACTCAATTTTCTTACAAGAGTAAAAAGAAAAATAATCTTCAGACTTGGATATTTGTCACATGTAGGGTCCTTTAAAACTTGGGTTCTTCTTATCTGTGTCTAAGGGCAGAATGAGAAGAAACTTTTAGGAGGCCCACCAAAGCACATGGAGAAGATCACTGGAAGCTAGTGGACCCCTAGTTATTTCTCTTTAGCCCTTTAGTTCTCTTGAGAGAACATGAAAAACCTGTCAGTGTCCTCCTTCTGATTGAAGGCTGAGCATTGCCAGGTTAGATTAGTTGCCTTGACTCCCACACTACTCATGGGTGAAGATTGAGAGGGTTTGTTTTAATGTATTTTAACTTAAATCCTAAGACAACCTAAATGGTCTAGGATGGGAACTGGCAAACTTTTTCCTCAAGGGACAGATATTAAGTATTTCAGGCTTGTTGGCCATACATTTATATAGTCCATGACTGCTTTCAAGCAACAACACAACTTAGATAAATGGGTATGGCTGTGTTCCAATAAAACTTTATTGATAAAATCAGGTAAGGGGCCCACAAGCCTAGTTTGCCACTCCCTGGTCTATGGAAGCCCTGTACTAGCTTAAAACCAAGACTTCTGATGTGACAGATCACACAGTTGAGAGATAATCTGTCTCTAACTTTCATGGTATTTTTCTCCTCACCTCTCTAAAGTGGATTCAGGCTTTATATCCCAGAGAACTCAGTTCCCCTTGCCCCAGAGGAGAGTTAAAGACTGTATTTTTAATAACCTTCCAATCACAGAGCAATATAATGATAATTATAATAAAAGCTGACATTTACTGAAGGTTTGGTAAGTACCAAGCATGGTGCAAAGCATGTTTTATGACAATTAAATTATTTCATCATCACCATAACCCTATACAATGGACGCCATTAGCTAGGAAACATGTTAGAGAGCTCCAATATATAGATGGCTCTGGAAGGAGATTTCAACCTGGGCAGAGCCCATAATTTTAACTGCTACAAGTATTAGAGTGCTAGAACCTGGTGTGGCACAGATATAAGTTTTTAAAAATTGAAGGAAAGTTAAGTAGTCTGACCCTTAGAAAGCTGGAGTCCCCTAAAGCCAGGGAAATGGAAAGGCTCAGTGAAGATGAAGACCTGTGCCCCATTCCCACACAGAGCTTACAGGTTGACAAGAGCTTTGGTGGGATAAGTACATGGGTCTCTGGGGGACTGAGCACCAAGGTTTAATGGTATTAAAAGATGGTATGGAGTCCCAGTAGTTAGGTCTGTCATGGAAAAAAGGAAAGAGAGGTGCCTTCAGAATTCCCTTCCCTCAAGTAAACCCAGGTGAAGGAGAAACAGAACAATCACCACTAACTGGTTTTCCTGGACTCTTATAAGACCTCAGAATCATTTTCCAGCACTGAGAGGAAGAGTGGCCAAAATAATGCTGAGTAGACATCATGCCAACTAGATTGCTGAGATCTAAGTTAATGCAATTTAATTTGGCAAGCTAAAAAAACAAATGTTTCCTTGACACCAAGAATCACAGAACAAATTTCATGGTACAAAGTTGGGGGAATGCTGGAGACATTGAAGAGGAATGATGAAGAGATGTGCAATCTGGTGACAGAACAAAGAATAAGTTTATGTGTCTTAACTGTTAAAAGTAGAGGAGTAGTGGTCATTGGAGGAAATAGTTCTGAGGAATGAGTGGGGGAGAGGTTGATGTAAATGACCTAATCAATCTTCATATATCATAGCAGAAAGTTACTCAGCACCTAAGCACCCAGACCAAAACTCGCTTTCTGTTTCGGTGCTAAACAGTACTGGGACAAAACTATAAATTTAGTTCCTTGCTCCAGGGAATACCTGCTGCTGGTAGATAAGACCAAACTAACTATTCAAGACTAACAGCTTGCTCATCAACATTTGCTTCAAAGTATCATCTCATGCCCACCAATCTAAAATTAGTATCCCCTTAACTCAGCCCAATTCCATTCAGTTTCTTCCTTGCAAGAAACAATCCAAAATCACCCAAAACTTTAAACATATCTGTCTCTCTCATCTCCCCTTTCTGAGACTCTAGTAAGATTCCAGGAAAGTGATCTTCCTACAGCAGTAAATCTAACAAACTGAAATTTGCCTAATAAACAAGGTTTTCTAGTGGTTTTTCTGAGGACTCGTCAGTTGACAACCCAAAGTAGATAAATTAAAAAGTAGTAGGAAATGAAAAACTTTGAGAGATACTGAAGTAATCCCCCAAAACAAAAATGGTTAAAAGAGTCTCCCTCTGGTGGTGGGGAAGGATAGAGCAGGGGACAACTGTATTTCCTGTTAAGCCTTTCTGTACCAATAGCTTTTTAAATCATGTGAGCATATTTCTAGGGTAAAATATGTTTAAAAGTTTTAAATATTAGTAACAGTAACACATGGCTAGGAGACCATTTCTTGAAACCTTTGTTTATACCAGGAGAGCTGGTATTCCTCTTTCTGGATTCAGCCCTGAAAACATAATATAATAACTGAGCTAACAAAGAAACATTACAAGTTATGTCCATCCCTGTGGCACAAACATAAAAGTCATAGCTAATAGACATATTTTACAAGCACAGAAATGAGGCCAAGAGAATTGAAATTATTGCCCAGGTCCATAATGCACCCTTTACCTGCTGCTGAGAACTATCTAGGTAATCATGATGTGTGTGAATTGGTCTTATCTGGGATTGGATCCCTCTCCCCCAGCTGCTCTCACCACACATTTTCCCAGCCAACTCCTACTCTTAGCTCACCTTCAGTGAGAAAAGATCACAGGGAAAGAAGTCATTTTTCTTAGAGGACAGACCTTTTCCCTCAGCCCCAATTATTTTTTAATCTCAAACCTTAGAGAGGAAATTACCTTTTCAGATTGGAAACCCCGAGTTTCTGCCTCACTCCAGCCTGAGTTTACATACTGAGTACCCTGCTATGAAGGCACTCTGTTCCAGAAGTATTTGGAAGCCTGACGGGGGAACAAGTCGGGGGTTATGGAAGTCCGTTGAGAGATCTCAGCAAACCAAATGCACATAGGCTTCAGTTAAAGAATAAATAGGTATGTGAAGAACTTCTTTGAAAGTACATTTTTGGATAAACACACACACACATACATTCACAAATGACATATTCAAACAGCCTCTTTCCACAGTCAAAGACCATAAAGCAAGTTGAGTCTGGATCTCAGAATGTCCTCTTCCCTGAACCTGGAAACAAAAAGAAGCTATCCACTAAGTCAAGTTCCCCTCACTTCAGAATCCAATCCCAGAACTGGCTAAGAGACACATTCAGGACAGTGATGCAGCTTATTTTTTTTAATACTCCAACCCCTTGTTGGGGTGAAAGCTAGTAGAAATACCAGTAAGTATGCACTGAACAATCATTCATTTAACAACATCTACTAAGTGTCTCCACACAGCAGACATAGCTTGAGACACTAGGGGTGGGGGTAAACAAGACCAGAGTCTCTGACAACACAAAGTCCCAAACTAGTCATCTGTACACAGTACGCACATCATAAATATCAGTGACCAAATGAATCAATAAATAAATTTAAACATTAAGTCAAAAGATAACAAAATCACTCTTGAGTGTTGGACTTTTCCAATTATCTTATAACACATTTTAAAATGCTAATACAAAGTAGCTAGGGTGGAAAAATAGTCAATGATAGGAAATATATGTAATACTACCTTAGAGAAAAAGGACAATACAAACTCTGTATATGGTTTTGTTTGTTAACAAGAAGTATATAGGAGGGGGGAAACCTATAATGCAACAATCCAAAATGTTAACTGTGCTTTTCTTTAAGTAATTTCTAATTTCTTGTTTTCATATTTTTACTTTTCCCTTTTGTTCAATTTTTCTATAGTAAGCACACGTTGTTTGTATGGGGGGGCAAACTGTTTTCATAAGAAGAAAACATGGCTATGGTCATTCTGCACTTAGCAATGGAACTCTTAGTTCCATTAGATCTCCATTAGAACTCTTAGATCTCCATTGAGATCCTCAGAAAACAGACTGGTGATTAGCTCAGCAGTGTCTCTCAGCTTGGCCCTCCATATCACAAGACAACTTTATTTTTCTTTCTCAAATCTCTGTGGCATGATGGAGTTGCTCATGTTCAGAAAAGAAACCAACGATGCTGGGTCCAGGAAGAAACCGCCACAGGACAGAAGGCAGGAAACAATGAGGACCTTGTTTCAGGTAGCATGCATCTGGCACAGGGGAGCTCTTAAAATCACACATGGCTGGAAATGTTATCAAATAATCACTTGTTGTTATTTTTTTATATTTATTTCTTCAGTTCCCTAACTTATGAAACTGTAATAGTATATTTCGTATTTACTTTTGTAGGTCTCATAGAACAAATGCATACTAACAATTACAATAATAGCTAATGTTGCTGCTTACTTGCTGGGTGCCAGGCACTGTGCTGTACTTTGTACGTGCATTATTTCATTTAATTCTCAGCTCCATGAAATAAGACTACCAGCCATCACACTGAAAGATGAGGAAACAAAGAGCGATGGTAAAGAACTTGCCCAATATCGCAATACGAGGTCGCAGAGGTGACCTCAAACCCAGGTCTGGCTGTGTCTCAGACTCCTAAGGACTAATATTCTTAATTATTTACTGTGATTTTTCTCTGCCTATGACAAAAGTTTTCCAGACATGATAGTAGATATTTTTTCCCAAAAACTGGGAGGAAAAAAATACAAGGTTTAAGCTTTACAACCTCTACTCTACCTTTTAACCCATCTCATTTTTTCTTTTTCTTTTTCTTTTTTTTTTTTAAGATTTTATTTATTTATTTGACTGAGAGAGAGATCACAAGTAGGCAGAGAGGCAGGCAGAGAGAGAGGGGTAAGCAGGCTCCCGGCTGAGCAGAGAGCCCGATGTGGGGCTGGATCCCCAAACCCTGAGGTCATGACCTGAGCTGAAGTCAGAGGCTTAACCCACTCAGCCACCCAGGCACCCCCATCTCATTTTTTTCAGGAAAGTAAGGCTTTGGAGACGGAAATGTGCTAAATAATATTTTTCAGACTGAAAGAATTAACTGTTACATATGATGTTATCATTTCTACATTACTTTTTGTCTTGTATCTTATACTGAAAAAACACATGCCATATCATTATTGGGTATTTCCACCAGTCTCAAGGGGTCCAATATAGAAACTGTGGAGGCAGGGTAATATTCCTTTTGATGAATTTATTGCTTCAACTTAACATTTAGAATGTAGTGAAAAGAATCAATAAGCGTATACTCTTCTTGGGACTCATAAACATTTATTTAAACAAACTCAAAGTTCCTTTTGTGTATATTCAACACATAAACAGCCTGAAATTAGAAATTGGATCTATTCCTTTAAAAACCTCAGGTGAAATCATAGTAAATGGAAAAGGGATTGCATGAGACAACAATGGCATGTATACACTCAAGGAGCATTATCTCCTTCTATTATTTGATAACTATGCAAACTGGAGAGGTCAGATTTGGATAAAATATACCACTTCTATTCATGGTCATTAGAGCAAAAAGGAGTGGTTCTCAAACACAAGGCTCTTAAGAAAAATTGAGACCCACAACCTCCCATTTCAGAGATTCTGCCTGCTTTGGGCATCTGGGAATTGCTACTTCACAAGTGTCCCCTAGGATTTCAGGCAGGTGGCACATGGCTCACACTGTTAGATACTTCTGTGAACAACAGTGAATTAAAAGCCTGGGCTCAAGAGCCCACCACACCTGTTTGCATCATGGCCCTGTCACTTATGAACAAGGTGTCCTTCGTCAAGTAACTTAATCTAGAGTCTCCAAGCCTCAGTTGCTTCACTTGTGAAATGGAAAGATAGCAAGAGTATCATTCAGAGTTGTGAGAATTTAAAAAAATAGATTATATATATATATTGTAATATTTATATTCATTTATATAATTTATATTCATTTATATAATTTATATTTTATATATTTACATTTTTAAAAATATTTATATTTTTATATAATATGTATATATAGAGAGAAAGAAACTAATCACTATCCAACACAAAGTAAATGCTCAAACACTCTAACTTGCTGATAATAAATTATTTTAAAAAAGGAAGCCCCAAAGCTCTAAAACCTCCTGCTGTCATTTTTTTTTTTTTTAATTTCTCAGCCTCCTCTCAGGGATATTGACTTGCCTTCATATTTTATCTTTGTTAAATCTCCCATGAATATTAATCTTAAACTTGCTTTGATCATGAGGTCCCCAAATTTTGTAAATGCAGTATTAGGCATTCAAATTGTTCTCTCTACACTTCAAAATATTAGAACATTAGGAGAATCTGTTGCCTAATTTGGCCTTAGTTGGTTCAATAATTGTACCTGGTCTCCCTGGATCCCATTTAGGTGGTGAATAAAATAAATCCCAAAGATCAGAATATCAATGAATTAGTTATCAAAGTATTGTGCAGACATTTTCTACTAACAGCATTCTGCATATGTTTGATTTTTTAAAAAAGATTTTATTTATTTATTTGACAGAGAGAGAGAGAGCACAAGTAGGCAGAGAGGCAGGCAGAGAGAGAGCTGGGGAAGCAGACTCCCCACTCAGCAGAGAACCCGATGCAGGGCTCCATCCCAGGACCCTGAGATCATGACCTGAGCTGAAGGCAGAGCTTAACCCACTGAGCCACCCAGGTGCCCCTATGTTTGATTTTTTTAAATGTTACACATATGCACCCAAGAATTGATACTGTTTTGTTTCCTTCCATTGTCTTTGAATAATACTTAGATTTTCTGTGGCTAAACATTATAGAATCTCTGCCTAAAACATTATGCTATAGTTTGGATTACAGAGCATGGTAAAAATGTTTTAATATTGAAATTCAGGTTTCTGGGGGATTTGTGTTAATTTTTATTGGTATATAATATTCATATAGTTAAGTACACAAATCTTAAGGACACTACTCGATGCATTTTGACCAAGTGAACATATTCCCATAACCACCAGTGCAACTGAGATCTAGAACATCACCAGCACCTCAGAAGGCTCCCTCTTGCCCCTCAGTTATTACCACCCCCACAGGAAACCACTATTCTGACCTCCATCACCCTGACTAATCTCATCTACTTCTGAACTTCAAATAAATGGAATCATGAAGTATGGATTTCCTCTTCAGTATTAAGTCTGTGAGATTCAACTATATTTTTGTAATGGTAGTTCATATTTCTTTTGTACATATATCTATGGGCATTTCTGTTTGGGGCTATTATGAATAAAGTGACTCTAAACATGCTTGCCCATGTTTTTCAGCATACATGTACATGTAGGACAGAATTCCTGGGTGGTAGGGGAGGCAAATTTTCAGTTTTAGTTAATGCTGCCCCCCAAAAAAAAAAAAAAGGTTTTATCAGTTTACATTCCCACCAGCAGTATATAGAACTCCAGTCACCCAACCTCCTTACCTATTTTGGTATTCTCTGTCTTGTCTTTTCATTCTACTCATGTTGGAGGATATGTAGTAAAAATGCACTGGGGTTTTCATTTACATTTTTCTCATGGCTGATTAAACTGATCATCTCTTCTTGTCTGCCTTGGACATTTGTATATAATTTTTAAAAATTCCTCAGGTTTTTGCCATTTTTTTCAGTTATCCATTTTTGTTTTTTATTTTTTAATAAATTTGGGGAGATAATTTTAGACTTACAGCAAAGTTGTAAACATAATGCAAGGACTCCCAATGTACTTACTCCTCAGCTACTTTCACTTGGTGTTAACATCTTACCTTACCATGGTGCATCTGTTAAAGCTTAGAAACCCACATTAGTACATTTTATATTAACTACACTTCAGGCTTTATTTGGATGTCTCCACTTTTTCCACTATAATGTTCTTTTTCTTTTCCATAATCCAAACCAAGCTAGCACATTGTATTTAATCTTTATGTATCATTAGTTTCCTCTGGTCTATAAGAGTTTCTTAGTCTTTTCTTGTTTTTCATGATCTTAATGGTTTTGAGAGGTATCAGTCAGATACTTTGTAGAATGTACCTCAATTTGAATTTGCCTAACGGTTTTCTAGTGATTGGATAAAGACTGTGTATTTTGGAAAAAATAACCTGATATTTGTCAACACTTGCTTTATGACTCAGAGAATGGTTCATTTTAATAAACATACCATGTACTAAAGGGCATTATACTAAGCAAAATAAGTCAATCAGAGAAAGAATTATCATATGATCTCACTGATATGCGGAATTTAAGAAACAAAGCAGAGGATCATAGGGGAAGAGAGGAAAAAATGAAACAAGATGAAACCACAGAGGGAGACAAACCGTAAGAGACTCTTAATCTCGGGGAAACAAACTGAGGGTTGAGGGAGGGGAGGGAGTAGGAGAGGGGGTGGCTTGGAGATGGACACTGGGGAGGGTATGTGTTATGGTGAGTGCTGTGTGTTGTGTAAGACTGATGAATCACAGACCTGTACCCCTCAAACAAATAATGCATTACATGTTAATAATAAAAAATTAATTAATAAACATTCCACATATATATTTTGCAATGTTTGTTGAGTGCAATGTTATATAACACACACATCCACACACAAGCAAATTTGTTAATTATATTGCTTAAATATTCTATATCTACTAAATTTTTTGTTTGAGAGAGAGGTGTTAACATCTCACTATGATAATTATGGATTTGTCTATTTCTCCTTTTATTCATATCTAGTTTTGTTTTTATATGTTAGAGTATGTCATAGGTCTACACAAATTTAAAATTGGTTTATCTTCCTGTTGAAGTGTCCCATTAATCATTATAAAATGACTCTTTTTATCTCTAGCAATAGTTCTTGCATAAAAATTAGTCTACTTCTGGCACAGATAAGCCACATTTCTATGATTAGCATTTATATGCTGAATCATTTTCCAACTTTTTCATTTCAACTTTTCTGTGTCTTTAAGGCATATCTCTTATAAGCAGTATATAGTTGAGTTGTTTTTTAAATCCAGTCTGACAATCCTTGCTTTTAATTGAAATATTTTACCCACTCACATTTAATATATTATATATCTTCCTCAAATTTATGATGGCCTTGCATCCTGATAAATCCATTGTAAGTTGAAAATATCCTAAGCTGAAAATGCATTTCATGCACCTAACCCATCAAATATCGTAGCCTACCTTAAACATGTTTAAAACCTTTGTAATGGCCTACAGTTGGACAAAATCATCTAATACAAAGCCTAGTCTGCAATAATGTATTGAATATCTCATGTAATTTATTGAATACTCTACTGAAAGTGAAAAACAGAATGGTTGTCTGGGTACAGAATGGTTATAAGTGTATTGCTTGTTTACCTTCGTGATCCTGTGGCTAACTGAGTGCCAGGGCTGCCACTGGCCAGCAACACAAGACAGAAACAGGCTGCATATCACTAGCATGGGAAAACATCAATTTTCAGAATTTGAAGTACAATTTCTACAGAATGCAGATTGCTTTCATACCTCAAAAATCAGAGACTATACTAAAATATTTGAATTCAAATCTACCATGTTACAATTTTTCATTTATCTGATCTTCTTGTGTTCCTTTTTTCTTCTTTCTTGCATTCTGTTTGATTAATCAATTATTTAACATTCCATTTTTTTTCCTTTTTTAAGATTGTTAGTTAAGGATTTTTTTATTCATTTACTATTTACTTTAACTATTACAACATACCCTTAAATTAGTAATTGTACCACTTCTCGGATAATGCAAGAATCTTACACATTAACTCCCATTACTCTTTTCCTGCCTTTTGTGCTACTGTTGTCATGTACTTCAATTCTACATGTTGGTTTTTTTTGGTAATTATTTATTTATTTTAGGGGGGAGGGGTAGAGAGTCTTTGAGGTACAAGGCAAGCTCAGGGTCCCCCTAGTACTTCACCATCTTAACTCACTCCCTGGAGGGAGAGAGATCTTAAGCAAACTCTGTGCTAAGCATGGAGGCCCACGTGGGGCTCAATCCTACAACTGAGTTTATAATCTGAGCTGAAACCAAAAGCCCAACACTTAACCAACTTTGCCACAAGGCACACCAATTCTGCATATTGTTTAAACCCAACAGACCTTATTATTATTGTCTTAAAGAGTCAATATTTATTTGGAGTTATTCACATATTACTATCTTCTGCTGCTTTTCATTCCTTCCTGCATTTTCATGCTGAGATCATTAACTTTTTTTTTAAGATTTTATTTATTTGCTTGTGAGAGAGAAAGAGCACAAGCCAGGGTGAGAGGCAGAGGAAGAAGCAGACTCCCCGTTGAGCAGGGAGCCCAATGTGGGGCTTGATCCCAGGACCCTGGGACCATGACCTGAGCTGAAGGCAGACACTTAACTGACTGAGCCAGCCAGGCACCCCTAAGATAATTAACTTTCTGCAAAGAATTTCCCTTAGTGCTTATCTTAGCATGGATTTTCTAGCGATGATTTCTCTCCATTTTTATTTGAATGAAAGTGTCCTTATTTCGCCTTCATTTTTGAAAGGTTTTGTCACGAGGCATACAATTCTTCTTTGGCAGTTATTTTCTTCCTGGTGTTTATATATATCATTGGTTATCTGCTAGCTTTCATCATTTCTTTTTTTTCCCCCTTTAAAAATTTTTTTTAATTTAAATTCAATTAATTAACATATAATGTATTATTATACATTATATAGTTTCAGAGGTAGAGTTCAGTGATTCATAAGTCTTATATAATACCCAATGCACATTACATCACATGCCCTCCTTAATTTCCATCACCCAGATACCCCATCCCCCCAACTGCCCTCCAGCAAACCTCAGTTTGTTTCCTATGATTAAGAGTCTCTTATGGTTTGTCTCCCTCTCTGATTCTGTCATTTTATTTTTTCATTTCTTTCGAAATGTCAGCTGTCAGTTTATTCTTGCTCTTTTAAAGGACATTCACCTGTTTTTTTCTTGGAATATGATTTAGATTTTCTCTTTATAGGTGTCATCATTTTTTTCCAGTGATATTTTGTATTTATTCTGTTTGGAGTTTATAGGGCTTCATGAATCTGCAGTTTGGTATCTTCCATTAGTTTTGGAAATTATTTGGCCATTGTATCTTCAATATTTCTTCTGTTCCATTTTCCCTCTTGCACATTATTAGATTTTTTAAAAAAGGATTTTATTTATTTATTTGGCATAGAGAGCAATCACAAGTAGACAGAGAGGCAGGCAGAGAGAGAGTGGGGGAAGCAGGATCCCTGCTGAGCAGAGAGCCCGACCTGGGGCTCAATCCCAGGACCCTGAGACCATGACCTGAGCTGAAGGCAGAGGCTTACTCACTGAGCCACCCAGGCCCCCCCATTATTAGATACTTTTACAAAGTCTTACATGGGCTCTATGCTCTTATTTTTATTTGCTATTTATTTTTCTTCTCTGCACCTCAAGCAATATTTTCTACCTACCTACTTTCAGTTCATAATTCTCTATTCTTTGTGTCTAATTTGCAGTTAAACTCATCTTTTGATTTCCTAATTCTTTCTGTTCTAGAACTTTAGTTATACTTTCAGATTTTAATTTTATGGTGACATTCTCTTTTATTTTACCTCATTTATTTAACATGTTAACCATGTTATTTCTAAATTATATCTCTGTCAACCCTGATATTGCATTACTTACAGACCTATTTCTATTGTCAGGGTTTTGTCATTTTGTCCTGTTTCCTGGAATAGCTGGTAATTTTGGACCAAATGTTGACATTATGCATGAGTGATTATTAGACTATAGATGGTGTTAAAGTTCCCCAGAGAATATTTTCTTTTCTTTGCCTAACAGGCAGGAAATTTTGATCCAATTAAAACTGAAATAACTGGAGCCTAATCTTAAGATTTTGTGAGAGCTAGAGTGCCTGGGTGGGGTCATCCACTTAAGCATCTGACTCTTGATCTCAGCTCAGGTCTTGATCTCAGGATCGTGAGTTCAAACCCCGCACTGGGCTCGATGGTAGGTGTGGAGCCTATTTAATAAAAATTTAAAAAGACTTTGTGAGGGCTGATCTATTACTGATTTTTCCCTATCACCAGCCATGATACTTCAGAGGTCTATTTTTAAAACCTGGGGAATTTATTGAGATCTCTTCTCCTTGGCAGGTTCTAAATTAAAATTTTTTTCTCTCCTTAGCACCGTGAGGCTGCCAAAAGCTCTGATTAGCTCTTTAAGTGCTTAGCAACTACTTTTTTCTGGGTTTCTTAGGCTTTCACTCCACGCATGCTCAGCTTAGGAATTAGCCTTATGTCTGATTTTATGTTAGAATAGATAATTCAATGCAAACTTAGATTTGTTCACCTTTCCCTTCATTTGAGGGGAAATGGTATAGAGAATTCTGGATCACTTCTCTGAAATTCCTGTTTCTTCAGGATCTTGGCCTCATAAGTCATGGCTACATTTCAGCTACATGGCTGAAGTTAAGTTTGTGGTTCCCCATCCTAGTGATATTGCTGCAAACTCTAGGTCTCTGCTTTCTCTTCAGTTTCTATGCCCCACAAGAGAAATTAACAAATGTCCCAAAAGCAAAGACAGCAGTAAATGTAGGATTCACCTCACGCTTTTCCCCCATCTTCTTGAGATCCTGACCTTCAAGTTTTAGACACCTTATTATTATCTGATATCTTCAAACAGCTATTATTTTGCACTTTACTGAGATTTCATAGTTTTCTCAACAGAGAATTTAGTTTCATACTACAGAATTTGGTTTTATCTTACTATTGCTCAACCTCTAACAAAGTTGAAATCAACCTTTAAGTAGAGTGATACTATATCCCAGTTTAGTATCTGGGATGCTTCTGATTTATGGCTCTTGTTCTGAAATAACAATCACTAGTACCCCTTTTCACTCTCAAAAGTGTCCAGTGCGTGCAATAAAGGATATGATGATTATCTTACCTCTAAAGGTTATTTTATCTTTCTTCTGGCCTCCATTAAAATAGTCATTAGTTATTTATAAAATAATGACAAATGACAAAAAAAGTAAAAAATAAGGAGAGAATTTGCTCTCTTGCAGTTACTGTGGCATGAGGCACCATGAGCAGCAAAGTCCCCTGTGACACCCTCTGCAAGGCAGTGCAGAAAGTCCCACAGAGGAACCAGTGGAAGCACCAGAAGTTTTTGGACACAATGGAGCAGCAGATCAACTTGAAGAGCTATGACCCTCAGTAGGACAAATGATTCTTGGGCACCACTAGGCTTAAGTCCACTCCCTGCCCCCAAGTTCTCTGTGTGTTGTGGGAGACCAGCAGCACTATGATGAGGCCACAGCTATGGATATCTCCCACATGGACATTGAAACCTCAAGAACCTTAACAAGAATAAGTTAACAAGAATAAGAAATTCGTCAAGAAGTTGGTCAAGAAGTATGATGCTTTTTTGGCTTTGGAATATCTAATCAAGCAGATCCCATCAATCCTGGGCTGAGGCCTGAATAAGCCTGGAAAGTTCCTTTCTTTATTGAACCACAATGAGAACATGGTGGCCAAAGTCAATGAAGTGAAGTCCCATAATCAAATTCCAGATGAAGAAGGTGTTGTATCTGGCAGTGGCCATTAGCCACAGGTAGATAATAAAGGATGGGCTTTTGTACAATATCTGCCTAGCTGTCAATTTCCTGGTGTCATTGCTCAAGAATTGGCAGAATTGTCTGGGCTTTATACTTTAAAGCACCATGGGCAAGCCCCAGTGCTTACACTAAGACACAGCTTAATAAACCTTACTGCCACCATTAACACACCCACACCCACACCCAGATTTCTTATATATTATTTGTGTATGCATTAGAATTAGTATTTCTTCTATTTAGTTGAATATCTGACACATCATTCTGGAATCAGAAAAAGAAGTTCAGGGGTGCATGGGTGGCTGAGTGGGTTAAGCCTCTGCCTTCAGCTCAGGTCATGATCTCAGGGTCCTAGAAGCAAGCCCCACATCAGGCTCTCTGCTCGGCGGGGAGCCTGCTTCCCCCCACCTCTCTGCCTGCCTCTCTGCCTACTTGTACCTGTCAAATAAATAAATAAAATCTTAAAAAAAAAAAGAAGTTCATAAATTTAAAAGACCAACAAGATTTCCACATGTTTAAGTGGATAATCAATTCCAATGTCTAAAAAGTTGTAATATCATCAGTGAAAATACAACATGGGTATGAATATGATGTGTTCATTTACAAAAATCAACTGTTTTCCTACATATATAATTTTCATAATCTCATAGGACTAGAAGAAACCTTAAAATGATTGAGCTCAGGGGCGCCTGGGTGGCTCAGTTGTTAAGCGTCTGCTTCGGCTCAGGTCATGATCCCAGGGTCCTGGGATCAAGCCCCACATTGGGCTCCCCGCTTGGAGGGAAGTCTGTTTCTCCCTCTCCCACTCCCCCCATTTGTGTTTCCTCCCTCACTGTGTCTCTGTCAAATAAATAAATAAAATCTTTTTAAAAAGGCAAATTAAAAATAAAATGATTGAGCTCAGCCAAATATTCCTTTTACAGATAAAGACATTGTGGTACCAAAAGTTAATTTAGGGTGACCTGAATGATTTATCCAACATCACAGATAGATCCTGAACTCTTTTGACTCCCAGTTCAATACAATTCCATCTCTATAAACTACCCCACCTAGTGATTTCCTATTAGCAAACTCTTTCTGTTCCTGTAACAACAAATACTCCCCATGCCTATGTCCTAGTACACAAAGATAAAAGGTTTGGGAATCCTTCCATATTGAGTTATATACAGGCAAGATTTATAAATTATAAAAAAGGTAAGATTTAGGCCTTTCATACTAGGCTATAAAGAGCAAGAGATCTTCCTGTGAATTTCATAAAGTAATGATTAATATTTCTATTCACTAAACATTTGCCAGAGTACCTACTAGGTAGTCCCCAAGGATTTTGAGTTGCAGATGGTTCATTAGGAGTCTCTGTTTATTTCAAATGGAAGAATTTACAGAGTACATGATTTATTAGGTAGCTGCAGCAGACACATCTGGTGCCCTGAGTCACATCCACCTAGACTTACATCTGATTTTAACCAGGTTGGAATAGATAATTCCATGCAAAACTGGATTTGCTTCACCTGATAGCATCTCACCTGTAGTCCACACAGTATCTCTAGTTTCTTCCCTGTGGTTGCCCTAGATACTAGTGGGAGGTTTAGGATATTTCAGTAGAATGAAGCTCTGTTATCCACAATCTCAAAACATCACCCTTATGTTTCTCCTTTTTCTCATTTCCAATCTCATTCTTCCTGCTCCCTCATTCCTGTTCCAACATCACCTCTCAAATAAACATGTACACAAGTCTTTGTCTTGGGGTAGGCTTCTGGAGGAACCCCAGCCACATAATGCTCAAACACTACATCCTCCACTTACGAAGTGTCCTAGTTTCAAACCTCTCAACTTCACTTTCAAGTATGAAGGCTCCTCCATAGTTTCTATTTCTATGGCATGTTTTGCTAGACAGTAAAGGATAATAACTCTAATGAATGTGTTCTATTATGATGCCATCTAGTGGCAAGGATGAATCAAAACTCATGGCATCCAAGTGACCATGTTGTAAATATTAAATTTAAACCCTGGTAATTTCACATTACATGAGATAGATAGATGCATTCAAGAGCAGGCAATCTTACCACAATTCCATTGAAGGTCAAAAAGATAAATGTTTGTGACAGGATATTAAAAGGTTGGGATAATTTTATGATATGTAGGTAACACAAGCTAAGACAATGATAAAGATAATCAAATCTCATGCATGAAAAGGCAAAAGCTAATCGCCTACAAGGTCAGGTAGAGCTCTACCTCTATGTTTTGATTTAGCTGAGCATAAAGCCATAGTAAGCACACTAAATTGGTTCACACAGTATAGAAATGTGCCCCAGCACCCAGTGCTAAGGTGATCTCAGGGTAGAAATAAGCAGTAACATGAAATAATAATAATAATAGCATTATTATTATTAATAGCAGCTACCATATACTTATTATGTTATAGACCCTGTGCTAAATATTTTATCCATGTGATCTCATTTAATTTTTACAACAACCCTAAAAGGTAGGTACTGCTAATATTCTCATTTGCATATATAGAAAAGGAGACTTAGAAGATTTTTAAAAATTCTCAAAGTCACACATCCAGTAAAGAGCAGAAAGAGATCGAAACCCAGGTCTGTCTGTTTGCAAAGTCTATTCTCTTATCCAGTTCCCATTTCAGGCTGCATCAGAAATCATGACTAATTTTATGCCATGGACATTGTTAGTGATTGTTATCAATAATGACCCCCCTTTTTATAGATAGAGTGCTAAAACAGTCACAGTTAAATATCTTGCCTCAGGTCACCTAGAAATCAGTGGCCTGCCTAAATTAAGACTCTTTGTTCATTGGACTCTGGTCAAAACTTATATTCTTTCTCTTGACTGACTTCTGCCAGCAATTAATTTATATCCCTAAGCAAAAGATTTGATTGCTTTATCTTAGGTTGTATAACTGCAAATGCTATTATTAGATAAGATATTCTACAGAACCATAAAAAAATCTATCCTAGAGAGTTTAACTCTGTGACATCTTCTGACAGTGAGTTTCATAGTTCAGACAGGTTTGGGGTGAATCAGATCCTCAATGGTCAGCATATATTTTCCTAGCAGTTCATCCTAACACAAGAATCAGGGAGGAGATGGATTTACCATCAAACGGTGTATGGAGTTTGATCATGATAAAAAAATAGAATCTCCCCAGTTACAGACATATCCTCTTAAGAGAGAAGAAAAAGCTTCTGGATTCTGTTAAACAACTATTACTGAAATTTTGGGTGAAATTTTTAAATTTTCTGGACCTTAGGTTTTCATCTTTGAATAAGAAAAATCAAGTCAATGCTACAGAGTGATGATGAGGATTCACCTACATAAATAACCAGAATAACACATGAGATGCAGTAGTAGAACCTTAAATAATTTTTCTTTTCTTTTATATCCTTTCTTTGTTCCATTAAGGATTGCTTATTTTTATTTTTTTTAAGGTTTTCTTTATTTGAGAGAAGGAGAGAGATAGTGAGGAAGAGCATAAGCAGCGAGGAGAGGGAGAAGCAGGTTCCCCAGAACAGGTATCCCAATGCGCGGCTCAATTCCAGGACCCTGGGATCATGACCTGAACTGAAAGAAGATGCTCAACCAACTGAGCCACCCAGGTGCCCCTCATTAAGAATTGTTTAAGTTGCTTATGAAGAAAGTCTCCAAAAAAATGTTATCTCTCTTCTTCTTTCTTCTAATCCAAAGAAGAATGTTCTTTCAGCAAGTTGAACATTATATACGACTTGAGAGATTAATACTTTTGGATTTCTGGGTTTCCCGATAGAGGACAATTTAGCAATATCTAACACCTTACAAATGTAAATACTGTTTGATCTACCAATTCCATCCGTAGGACTTTTTCCTACAGATAAATGATTGAGGTACAAGGGTATTCACTACTGCATTAATTTTAACAGCAAAATTTTTTTAAAACTCTAAATGCCCATTTAGAGTAGAAGACTGGTTATATAAATTATGGTACACAGTACATCTATAGACAAAAATGATATACAACTAGAAAAAAAATCCAGAATGCATTTTTAAGTGAGAAAGCAAGGTATATAGAACATTATGCATAATGTACTGCTATTGTATTAAAAAGAAAGAAGATAAATATATATTAATATTGGCTTGTATGTACATAAAAAAAACTCTAGAAAGATACTTGAAAATTTGTGGTTTCTGGTGAGTGGGGTAGGATAAAACTGAATCCATGTGTGAAATGGTAAGAAGGAGATTTTCGCTGTATTTCACTTTTTCTAAACAAGTGGCAAAAATTTAATAAACTAATTAAATTTTGAAAATATTTTAATTGGCTTGTACCCACTTCCAAAAGATACCAGGATGTTAGAGTTTGCCACCTTACCTCACATATCTTCTAATAGACAAATGGGTGAGCCGAGCCATAAGCTACTGGATTTTTTCCATATGAAGACCATCATCACATCTTGGAGACAGAGAAATACCCAGATCTAGGACTATTTCCATTATTTGTATTTTGGTCACTATTTTATTTTTCTGATGCTGTTCCAGTAATAGAACCATATGGTGGCCATTGGTAGGTAAAGTACAGTTTCACTACTGACCTTTAACATAACTGGCAAAAGATGCCCAAACCTTTAATCTCCTTAAAATCAAACAGAAGTCAGAAGACTGCATGATGAACTCTTTTCTGATGGTGTTCTATTCAGTGAGTATTTCCTTATTTGAACTCTTATTTTTGTATTTCATATGTATACTCTAACAAGAAAACATGAGAACAATACATTTCTTTCAAGATGCCAGAGAGTCCTCCCTTGACTTCTATAATACACACTCAACAATATAATTTAAATGCTCAGACCTAACTTCTTGACTTAACTTAAACATGCTTTTACCCAAGCATTCCCCACCACAGCACACCACACTACCAGTTCACCTCGATGCTTAGGTTACAATCCTTAGAGCCAAACTTAATTACCTCTTTCTCTCATGTCCCACATCTGGTCTACCAGCAAGCTGTGCCAGCTCTACAATAAAACATAAGGAAAAGAGCAAAGATTTGTAAACTAAAGAATATAATTCTAAGTAAATTATTATTAAATATGATTACAAAGTACATAGAAGGAAGAAAACAATAATGATAAGAGAAGAAATTAATGACATACGTCACACAAAATAATACCAAAAAAAGAAAAGTTGGCTCTTTGAAGAGATTGATCAAATTGATAAACCCTAAATAAGACTGACAAAAAAAGAAAAAAAGCCTGGAAATTACGAGTATCAGGAATAAGTGAAAGGTATTAAAAGAGATTCTATAGACAGAAGATAATGAGGACTAGCAATTTTATGTCTGTCATATTGACAACTTATAGGAAATGAACAATTGTTTTAAAAACACAACTTATAAAAACTTATAGAAAAAAATATATAAAAATTTGAATAACCCAATAAGTAAGCACAAACATAAAGCACAAAAGTTAAATAGTATTTATTCACAAATGATTTGGCTTTCTACATGGAAAACCAGAAACAGTCTATTATTTTAAAACTAGTAGAATTAATAAGTGAATTTAGTGAGATTATAGGATATATGGTCAATATGCAAAAATCAGTTGTATTTCTCTATATTAGAAAATGAAAACTTAAAATACCATTCTAATAGCATAAAACCATAAACACTTGGGAATGAGTTTAAGTGGGAAAATAGTACAACTTGTACACTGAAAACAACACATTGCCAAGAAAACTTTAAAAAATCATAAATAAATGAAGAGGCATACCATGATTAGAAGATTTCATATTATGAAAATGTCAGTTTGTTTCAAACAGATCTACAAATTCAACAATCCCAAACAGAATTTCCTTGGGAATTTTTTTTTGTAGAAATTGACAAAAGTAATTCTAAAATTTATTTAGGATTTCAAAGGGGTTAAGGATAACCAAAATAATCGAAAATAGAAAAACTAAATTAAAAGATTCCTATCGCTTGATTTCAAGACTTAATTATAAACCCATAGTATTTAAAACAAAAGTTACAAGATTATTCACTGGGGAAAGAACAGGTTTTTTTCAATAAATTATGCTGAATTAAATGTATATTGTGCGAAGAAAGATGAAACTCAACTTCTATGTCACATTATAAAGAAACGTTTACTTGAAATGAAACACAGACCTAAACATAAAACTAAATTTGATACTTCTAGGAAAAGACATAGAATACCTTCACAAGGTTTTTGAGGTAGGTAAAGATTTCTTGGATTTAATAGGCATTACTCATAAGGGAGTTTTTTCCAAAATCCGAATTTTTTGCTTGAAAACTCAAGTTTTATCATTGGCAACAAATCTGTCAGTTGTTTTGAAAAGACAGGCTCACATTGTTCATTCTTGAGAAAAATTTTGACAGAATGTTTGCCAAACACCTGAGTCTAAATAGCCATAGTTTTTTTCTATGAGAAAACCAGCTAGTTCAGCTTGCAACTCAAAACACTACCCGAATGTTCCCTAGCCTAGACACAGACACTGAACTTCGTTATGCAGCATAAATAACTACTTTATGCAAAATTCCCCCATTTTGTCACATAGAATATTAGGAAGACTCATATTCAGGAGAGGAGATTTAACAAAAACTAATCATTTATACTTTTTCAAAAAAGGCATCCTTAAGTGAAGCTGGGGTTTTTTGTTTTTGTTTTTGTTTTTTCTTTAACTGGACTGCATGGCAGTGAGGAACACAATGTCAAGGGCGGTTTGGAGCACTGCCTTGATGCATGCTAAGGCACTAACAGTTTTACCCACCCTTGCTTTTGCACCATTAGTACAAATGTCAATACAGTGAAGTCAGCAAATAACATTTTAGTATTATAATGAAAATTCTTTGGACCTTATGAATGGCAGGGGTCTGCAGATTTTCTGAGCTACTGTTAGAAATACATGTAAAGGCCTTAAGGAGACAGATTAACCAAAGCCATAAAATCAGCTACAACTTACATATCTTTCATTCAGTCAAGTAATTAGTAAGTGTCTGCTATGTTCCAGGCCCTGCTGGCACTGCGAATATAGTGATGAACAAATTTAGTCATCTTTCTTCTCAAGGAAATTTCATGTAGGCAGGGGAGTAGGTAGGCTGAAGGGTGGGAACAGAGAAGAAAATACATGAATTAGTCCAGTCTATGAATATATTAAAATTTCTTTATCCATCTACCTCTTTTTTTAGTGATTTTATTCATTTGACAGTGCGACACAGTGAGAGAGGGAACACAAGCAGGGGGAGTGGGAGAGGAAGAACAGGCTCCATGCCACTGAGCAGGGAGCCCTATGCTGGACTTGATCCCAGGATCCTTGGATTATGACATAAGCTGAAGGCAGACCCTTAATGACTGAGCCACCCAGGTGCCCCTCCATTTACCTCTTAAATGACATTTGATTGTTTCCATTCCTGTTGCTATCCAGAATAAACATGATGTGAACTTTTGTGCACTAGTCTCTTCCCGTCTTTTTTTTTTTTTAAGTCATTTCTACACCCATGGTGGGCCTCAAACTCACAACCCTGAGATCAAGAGTTGCATGCTCTAGCGAGTGAACCAGCCAGGCAACCCCACTAGTCTCTTTTTGAACGTATGTTTTCATTTCTCTTGAGTAGATAACTAGTTGTGCAATCACTGGGTCATAGCGTAGATAAGTGGTACTCAGCTGGGGACAATTTTGGCAATGTCTGGGGACATTTTTGTCATGACCGGGAGATGCTTCTAGCAGGTGGTGGTCAGGAATACAGCTAAACATCCTATAATACACAGGACAGCATGCATGGCAAAGGACCAAGTGGCCCAAACTATCAAGCATTGAGGTTGAGAAAACTTGGGTCAGATACATGTTTAAATTTTAAGGAAACATCTAAACTGTTTCTAATGGAACTGTGCACTTTTGCACTCCCAGTAGCAAGGTATGAGAGTACCAGTTGCAGAGAGAGTGGTAGTTTCAAGAACTTTTTTATCATCCCAATAATTTCTGTATCCATTAAATAATCACTCCCCATTCCCACTGCCCTCCAACTCCTGGTAACCTCTGTTCTTCCTTCTGTCTCTGTGAATTTTCCTACTGTGGTTACCCCATATAGGTAGAATCGTACAGTATTTATTCTTTTTTGTGTTTGGCTTATTTCACTAAGCATAAGGTTTTCAAGGCTCATCTGTGTTGTAGCCAGTATCAGAAACTCATTCCTTTTTTTTTTTTAAGGTTTTATTCATTTATTTGAGAGAAAGAGAGAGAGAAAGCGCAAGAGTGCATGAGAAGTGGGGAGGGGCAGAAGGAGAGGGAGAAGCAGACTCCCCACTGAGCAGGGAGCCTGATGCAGGGCTCCATCCCAGGACCCCTGGATCATAATCTGAGCCAAAGACAGACGCTTAACAGACTGAGCCACCCAGACGCCCTTTTTTAAGACTAATACTCCTTTGTGTGTATATACCACATCTTGTTTATCTAATCTGTCGATAGATGATTTTTTTGTAAATAATATTGCTATGAACTTTGTTGTACAAGCATCTGTTTGAGACAATACTCTCAATCCTTTGAGCATATACTTGGAAATGGAATTTCTGGATTGTATAAAATTCTGTTTTGCTTTTTGAGTAATCCTCAATAATTTGGAAGAGTATAAAAGGATTGGAGAACAAAAAAGATCGAGAATTGCTGTCCCAGAACAACCCAGCTTTGTCTGGATAAGTCCTGCTTTTTATTCAAGGTAAAGACCAGCATCATTTCTTAAGAAGAATGTCAAATCCACCCCTCCTCTGCATGGCCCATGTGTACCTCCCTCGTGGCTCTTAGTACATTGTATTTTATCACCTGTTAACGTCACTTTCCCTCTTCTAAACCCTAAGTTCTTTGAGGGTGACATTCAGATCTCTTCCATTTGTGTGTATGCTCAATGTCTGGAATATAATGATGCATAAGAAATATGGTGACATATTTGAAGGATATTAAAGATGATTATTTGAAATGCTCTATAGGAGGACTGATAAAGAATTTCACTTATATGTGACCTCTAATTACCTGATAATGGCTGCTTGGAAGGCTGTGTTGAGAAGGATTCTGAGGGCATCTAGAGGCTTAGCAGGAAGAAATACGGGGACTAACTAGCAATGCAAGTGGGCTATAGGAAGATCTATACCTAAACTAGATGCTAATTCCCTTTCAGTTTAACATTCCATGCAGGAAAATGTCATTATTTTTCTCTTCAAATCTTATCATTAGTTTAGTCTAAAAATCTGATACAGATTTTATTAGTAAATTAAATGTGACTATTGCAAAATCCACTGGATAAAAAATACAAATATTCCCTCCTCAGTCTGCATTTCTACCCTTGGATTCTACCAAGATCAAAAGTTCCTTACAGAATTCTTCATGGATTTTTACAAATACATCAATGCAATTTTATGATAATATGAGGCTGTTAGACTTGAAATGACTCACACTGCTTTCATCTGGGGACACATTCCTTACCCGAGTAGCATTCAGACACAAATATATACAGTCTACATTTCAATTTATTTCTAGTTTCATGTCTTTGGTTTTATTTACAAAAAGCTATACATGGTTAGAAAATGAAAAACATTTGAGTATGTATTATTATATTATTTCCCCAATCTCTCCTGTTACAAAGAGATATTTATTGGAGTTAAAGAAATTACTGGCCAGGCTAAAAAAAAAAATGTAATGATGTCTTAGAAGAAAGACTAACAGGACACATTTGAATGGAGAGTCTGAAATCTTTATGGCCTCCATTTCAGAAAAAAAAAAAAAGGAAGACATCTATAAATTAAGTGTGGGTATGTTATTATCCATGTGGGTGACATAACACGCTGGTATATCACTATTAATTTATCAGCAGATTGATCCATAGATGTTCAAATTGGACTGGAGATGTTACTCCCAGAGAGATCCTTTCATTTGTGCTGTTTAGATATGTTCTAAGATTACTAGGCCTCAGAGAATGAGCTATGTACTTATCTTAAACTCACCACGGACAGTGCAGAATCAATAAATGAGGAATTGAGAATATTGTGAAAATCTAAGTGATACTACCTTCATAAAGGTAGTATCTAATTTCTTTTTTTGTTTGTTTATTTTAAGATTTATTGATTTATTTCTTTATCTGACACAGAGAAAGAGAGAGAGCCAAGCAGGGGGAGCATCAGGCAGAGGGAGAGGGAGAAGCAGCTTCCCACGGAGCAGGGAGCTCAATCCTAAGACCCTGGGATCATGACCTGAGCTGAAGGCAGACACTTAACCAGCTGAACCACCCAGGCGCCCCCCAAAAATCTTCTAATTTCTTGAGGATAGAAGAAAAGGAAGAGGGGTGCCTTTTTCACATGCATATATGTGAGGGAACAGCTGATAAACAAGGAATAGGATACAAAACAATTTAGCAACCAAGGCACCAAAAAATACTGCCCTGAACTTTACAGCATTTTTTGCTTTTTGAAAACACGCTCACATTCATTATTTCATTTTATCTTCCCAAGAAACCTATGAGGTAGGTAAGACAGGTTTCATTATCTCCCAGATTTATCTAACACTCTTGCCTACTATTTTATGATAGGATTCATGGATCCAGAGAGAAGTATTCCTCGAATTATGGCCATATCTGTTGACTCACAAAAGCTGGAAAAATCCATTAATGAGTGTGTATTACAAGGGACAGGAACACACTTTCTTCACTGGGAGTTGGCTTTCCCTTATAAATATTCTACCAGCAAAATTAGCAATAAACACATTTGTTCTGCGATGTGGAAGTGGAGATTTCCAGGCAAACCACTTTTGACTTGCCAGCACTGGGGATAACCATAAAAGGTGACCCCAATGACTATGTATGTGTTTCACTGGTTCTTAATTTCTTACCCCCTTCCTAACTCTTTCTCTTATTTAGCCCTCTTTTCAGCTTGTAGATGATCAAAAATTAAGAGAAGGGGAATAGGAACATTTTAGTTGAGACAATGCAATGACTAGAAATTGCTCTGTGTGGACAGAGCCCCTATTTCTATTTAATTTAAAACTAATATATATATATATATATTACTTATTCCAAACCTTATTAGAAATACAAATGGATAGTATTTATTAAATGCAAATTATATACCAAGCAGAGTAAAGAAATCTTAAAAAATTTCTTTCAAAAATTCTTAAGTAAAAGTGTTGCTTGTGAAAACACTAGCTCCATCTCAAAATGTACTCTTCTATTACAGTGAGCTGAAGCACTTCTTTAGGAAAAGAGGGGGAAGAACAGTGGGTCAGCTGTGTTTATCAGGATGGCCTGCTCACTTGTCTATGGTGAACATCATTCTGACAGATGACTGATGCCTGCTGGACATTCCACATACCATCTGTGACATAAATGTTTGCTATTTTGTTCTCCTTCCTTTTGTATATGCTTGAAATTATCCACATGCACACACACATGTATGTACATGTGGATATATATTATACCTGTGTTTATATGCATACAAAGATACATAACATGCATATTACACATTTTTAAAAGAAAAACAGGTATCTATAAAGCACGTCATCTTGGCTTATACAGTGGAGGGCACCACTACATGGGGGGAGGGTCCCTGCTCCAGCATCCACCAGGTTCTGATCTCTACAACCCCACCCACAAAGTTCACATCTTAGACAAACATGGCATAGAGTCTGCCCTCCACATTGGGCCTTAGAACCAAACTCAGTTGCTCTGCAGATGCCTTCCATGTTTGGAGGTAATGAGAATGTTACAGAGTAGTATATAATAAGACATACACTTTAATTTAATATCTCAGGAACCCTCTACTGACTCTTGCTGGGCCTACAGATGAACAAATCTGGCCAAAAGGTTTTCTTGCTCCTTGTTATCCCCATCAATTCAGCCTGATTGGATAATACTGTTTAAGGGGACACAGCACAGCTGGACTTGGTCCTAGCTATCTGCAATTTACACTTAATGGATGATAGGGGAATACCATCTCCTCTCCCTCTTACACTGGTAGCTAGAGCCTAGGTTCTGGAGTCACATGAGCCAGGATTCATATTCCTTTCTGAGTGACCCTAGAAAAAACAAAATATGTGGGCCTTAGTTTCCTGATTTGTAAAATGAAGACACTGAAAGGCCCCACCTCAGAGGGTGATTGAGGAAATTAAATCCTTTGGACACAGTGTCCGGAAGATAACAAGCACTTGATGCTTGGAAGGCATATGTATGTAGCTGTAAAACAATGGGCCTTGACTCTGACAGCAGACTATGTTATAAAAGGCAGAATGCTCCAGTCTAAAAGTCTTATATCCTGACATTCAAGGTGAGTACATACCTATACTGACTTCTAAAGCCATGCTAAAGCTTAATATTGCCTTTGGCAATCAATTATTACCTATCTCAATTCTACCTTGTACCTCACGCACACTTACATATTATTCTGCATGAATACTTGTCCTGTCCATTATTTTGTCCTGTCTTAGAGAATGAACACCTGCAGAATGGGATCTTTTACTGCATATTAGCTTCTGTTACTCTAGTACCACTGAAGTGTGGTTAAGTTTACTGTTTAAGACTTCCATAGGGTAAATAACCAACATACTTTTCAGTCTTGATATCCTGGGTCTATCTCTCTATTGGACCCAGTTGACTACTTAGGTCTTCTCAAAACTTTCACTTTCTGAGATGCTACTCTTGACCAATTCTCCTCCTGCCCACATCTCTATTTCTTCTTCTCCTTTCTCCCCAATAGCCAAACACTGGTATTCCCAATGGGCAGCAGATTAAAAGAAAGAAATAGTTCTGTATGTGTTGATATAGATAGATTTCCCAAATACCTGGTAAATGGGGGGGGGCTATTTTCACTAATAATTTACTCTCTTTCCTTTTCTTATTTTTAAATATCCTAATCATGGAAATGTGTATTAGTTTCCAAGGGCTGCTCTAATAAAGTACTACAAACCAGATGGGTTAAACCACAGAAATTTATTCTCTCATTGTTCTGGAGGCTAAAAGTCCAAGATGAAGGTGTCAGTAGGGTTGGCTCCTTTTTAGAGGCTCCGAGGGAGGTACTTTTCCTTGCCCTCTTCCTAGCTTCCAGTTCTTGCTAGAAATCCTTGCCATTCTTTGGCCTATAGATTTATTGCTCCTATTTCTGCCTCTGTTTTCACATGGTATCTTCCTGTGTGTCTCTGTCTTCATACAGCATTCCCTTCTCCCTGTGTCTGTGTCCAGATTTTCCTTATTTTACGAAGACACTAGTCCCTGAATTAGGACCCACCATCCCAAAGCCTGTTTATAACCCTGTTAATATTTAAAAATAGTATCAGGGGTGCCTGGGTGGCTCAGTCAGTTGGGCAATCTACCCTTGGTTTTGGCTCAGGTCATGATCCCAGAGTCCTAGGATCGAGCCCTGCGTTAGGCTCTGCGCTCAGTAGGGAGTCTGCTTGAGGATTCTCTTCCTCTGTCCATCCCACATGTACCCATATTCTCTCTCATTTTTGTTCTAAAACAAGTTCTGGAAAAAAAAATAATTAAAAGCATGTAGTTATGGGTTGAATTGTATCCATCAGAAAGATATTTCAAAGTCCTAACCCCCTGAATCTGAGAATGTGACCTTACTTGGGAATACCTTTGCAGATGTAATCAAGCTAAGATAAGGTTAGACACATACATGGATATATATTTACATATTACATATTAATTAGTACACTGTAGCTTTCTGTCCTGGTTCTTTGTTCTCTATCCCCATCTTGCCCAGAGACATCCAAGCAGGAAAACTGGGATTCTTCCCTTGAGGACTCCTTCTAATCACCTGGATGATTCTCTCTCATTAATAGCTCTCAATCCAAGCCCTCCTTTCAGCCTTCTTGGGCTATGCTTGGGTCCAAGCACTCATTATCTCTTACCTGCACCATTGTAATCACTCACTAATTAGTCCCCTGGCATCCAGTCTTGACCCCTGAAATCCATCACTTCCAGGATAGCTACAGTTATTTATATAAAATGCAAATTAAATAAGTTGCTCTGCCACATAAATTCTGCCTTGCCTTCTTCCCCTCCAGTTCTTCAATCTATACGTCCCAACCTCATTACCTACCCTAACCCATCCCTTCAGCCTTCTCTCTTGCCTCTCCTGGACTTCAACACTAAACTACTAACGTCAGTAGATTGCAGATGCTGTTCACACTTCCTTTCCTCTGTTCTGCTCTCCTCTCCGAGGAATGTCCTGCCTCTGTCTAACTTCTATCAACCTTCAGGATGTATTCCAAGTGGGCATGTTCTCCATGAAGCCTCTCTATCTCTGGCAAAGCAAAGGGTTTTTCATATGCATGGCCCGAGAACCTTGAGCACACTGGTCTCTTAAACTTTCCCATATATATTAAATACCAAATTCTATCTGTCTTTCTGTTGATAAGCACTTGAACAATGAATGTCATATATTTTAAACCATCCCTGGCACAAAGCAGGTGCTAAAGAAATGTTGGTTGAGTGAACAAAGGAAGATATACTTTATTATTCAAGAATTTCCATAAACTGTTAATAAACAAGAGAATAAAATGACTAAGTGACTATTTAGTTTTATTTTAATAACATCACAAAACACTTATTTTATATAGATTGGGGTTTCTCAACTTTGGCCCTATTGATACTTGGGCCAGATAATTCCTTGTTGCAGGAGCTGTCTTGAGTATTATAGGATGTTTAGAAGCATCTCTGGCCTCTACCTATAGACAACAGTAGCTCTTAGTCTCTAACTGTGACAATGAAAATGTCTACAAACATTGTCAAATATCCTGGGAGGGGAAGGGAAGACAAAATTAAAAAAGCACAGACTGATGTTCAATATATATTTTGAATTTCATAACACCTGTAAAGACAGGAATTTCCATAACATTTCATTTTGTCCCTCGGGATATCAATTAGGCTTTGTAAAAGAGAATCTGCCATAGTTTATCATATGTTTTTAAAGACATTTAAGGGGCACTTGAGTGGCTCGGTTGGTTGAGTGCCTGACTCTCAATTTCAGATTGGGTTGTGATCTCAGAATGATGGGACCAAGCCCTGCATTGGCCTCTGCACCCAGTAGGAGTCTGCTTCTCTCACTCTCCCTCTGCTGCTCCCCCGACTCACACTTTCTCTCTCTAAAATAGATGGATGAATCTCTATATAAATACATACTTACATACATAAAGGCATTTAAATCAGCTGTATGTAAAACTTTTAAGAGTTTTTCTGATATAATTATCTTGTAAAAAGATGAGATCATGTCATTTATTATTCTATAAAAATGTAGGTTTGGTTTTTTAAGTATAATATAAAATATAATTTTAATTTGAAAGATCGTCTTCTCTAGCTATAAGAGAAGGAAGGAGGGAGAGAAGGAGGAGAGGAAAGAGAGAGGACTGTTTTACTGTATTTTTTTTTTCCTTTAAGTAAGCTCTGCACCCAACATGGGGCTTGAACTCCTGGCCATGAGATCAAGAGTCACATGTTACCCCAACTGAGCCAGCCAGGCACCTCAAGAGAGAATTGTTTTAATCCAAAACAATCTAGGAGGGAACTTTTTTTATATTAACTCCCCATTTTATTTTTATCTGATTCTAATTCACTGTTACAGACCAGGGTGGTCAACATTAAATAAAGAACAGTGGACTATGTTACACAGCCCGGTCAGGTGAAGGTCAGTCCAATACACTGCCTGACAGAGAGTCTGCAATGTGCCAAGTTGTCTACTATTCACAAACACACCAAATATGAAAACCATACTAAAACATTTTAGAAGTTCTGTGAGTGAAAAGAAGTAGCTCCTATGGGCCAGGAATTATCAACTTTTAAAAATGAGCCACACAAACATGATCTCTTTTCTCTGAAAGCTTATGGTCTAGTAAGTAGAGATAAAAGATTAATGAAATAGTCACAGTGGTGGGGATATAATTTAGAAACTGCATAAATAAATGCTATGAAGTAAAGTGATTAAGGAACATGATCTAAACTTGAAGTGACACTGGATTTGAGAATGAAAAAGAAATCTAAGAAATTAACTAAAAGAGACAGAAGAAAAGCATCTGAAGGTGGAAGGGACAGCATAAGTAGATGCCCTTAGCTGGAGGAAACGTGTCAGGGACTGAGTGAAGAGAAGAGTAGAGCCTACTGGAGCTGGGGGAGGGGGGTTGGGGGAAGGTGGGGCAAGGCAACTAGGCAGGGCCTTTTGAGCTGTGTTGAGGGCAGATGGAAAGGTCATCAACTGATGTAGGTGGAAGAAATCACTCTGGCCGTGATGTGGAGAATGGACAGGTAAAGTATGCAGGGAGACAAGCATCTGGCCAACATCAACATCCTTACTGTTCCCCGAAAGCTCAAGCCAAACACTCCCCGTTCTACAACGTGGTGAATCTTGAAAACATCATGCTAAGTGAAAGAAGCCAGTCACAAAAGGCCACATAGTGCACAATTTCATTTATAGGAAAAATCAAGATAGGCAAACCATAAAAATAGAATGTAAATGAGTGACCGCCAGGGAACAGACACAGTGAGAAGGGATGGGTGACTGCTAATGGGTACTGGGTTGCTTTATGGGGAAATTAAAACGTTTTTGAATTAGATAGTGGTGATGGCTGCACAACCATGTGAATATGCTGAAAGCCAATGAATTGAACACTTTATAAGGGTGGATTTTATGGCATGTGAATTATATCTCAATAAAGCTATTACCAAAAAAAAGCCTTCTTATTCTGCCTTGGGAGGAACCAGGTTCTAAATTCCTAGGTAAAAATAAGGTTAACAGCTAACTTTTCAAATTCTTAATTTTAAAGTCATGTTCTTTAAAATGATCCTTGCATTCTAAAATTCAATTAGCTGAAATATAAGAATTATATTGAAATGGAGGCATTTAAACAAGAGCTGCTGATCAATGATTTAGAGAGAGCCCCATAATTCCCAAATCATAGTTTTTGTTAAGAAAAATTATAAAAGCACCAGCCACTGGGGATTAGATCAATTGGAATTTTACTATTTTGTCAATTCATTCAAATAGTGGATTTTAAAGTTCTGCACGATTTTCATTTTCTACCCAGACAGCCACTTAGCAGATATGTGATATCAATCTTGATTTCCAGCCTCAGCTTTCTCTATGAATTTAATGGGGGAAGTAATTGTGCAAGAATGTGTTTTAAAACACAAATCTCAACTAGCCTATTATTACATTTACAGCTGATTACCGTGTGAATTGCTTTTATGCTATGTAGAATATCACTAACACTGTTCTATCAAGGGGTACAGTATAAAATGTAAAGATACAAGGAATAGCCTTTAATAGTGATGACACTGGCTAATATTTATTTTTAAATTCGTATTTGCATTAAAATTATTATCTAGAAAAAAGAACTAATGTGAGAGGTCCCTTTCTACACTAGGACTCTTTTTGGTGTAAGTGACAGAAAATCCAACTCAAAACAATGTAAGTGAAAATATAATTTAACAGCTTTCTTAACTGTAAAGTTCAAAGGTGATGCTACCTTCAGGCACAGCTGGACTGGTTTTCTGCAAATTGTGAATTACAAATTTTCTGCAAATTTCCCCACTCACCAAACTCAACCAGAAGACAGAAAGTGCAGGAACTTTGCCCATTCAAGTCAGCCTTTGGAACAGACTCCAAATTCATTTCATTTTTATACTCCAGGTTTTCCAGTTTTCTGCAAATTTGTTTTATTTTCATGCTCAAGGTGCCTTTCCTGATGGCAAGATGGGAACAGCAGCTCCTCCTTTCTCTCTGCCTTCATTCTTGGCAAAAGTGTCGTCTCTCTCAGGTTCTAACCAAGCCATGTGTTCAGTTTGGGACCAACCACCATAGCCAGCAGGACTGGGCATATTGATTAACTCAGGCCTGGGTCACATGTTCAGCCTTGCAGGACAGAATCCCACTGCAACCCTACAGGCTTTCAGTAGGGGGGGGATAGGTATGGATGCAAGTAATGCTGCTAGGAAAAAAACAACAACAATGGAAGCTGGAAGGGAAAATAACAAATGTCTGCCAAAGCTTCCAGCTAAATGATGGGCCAAGGGCAGTGGGTGGGCAAAATGACAATAAGCTAGGAAGTTGAGTGGACCCCTCCTGGGGCATCTTCCTAGCTGACCACCCTTCTCTGCAAATCTCTCCATTTGCCTCATGGGTTGAGCCAATACCTTCCAACTTGCCCCTCTGGCTCCACTCTGCACCTTTCTAACCATGCTTTCTGTCCCAAAGGCGGACTTGAATGGACAAGAGTACCAGTCCCTACACCTTTTGACTTCTGTTAAGTTTGGTGAGTGGGGAACCCACAGGAGATCTGAAGGAGGGAGGAAGGGGTCCTTACAGTCTAGTTAGAACCATCAGCCAACCAGTACAGTACCTGTTTACTTCCCCAGCTTTACTGAGATACAATTGACATGTGATATTATACACATAATTACTTTTATTGTTGTGGTGATGATAAGAATATTTAAGTCTATTCTCTTGGCAACTTTCAAGTATACAATACAGTGTTGTTGAATATTGTTACCATGCTGTAGACTAGCTCTCCCTTTATGACCACCTTCTCTACTTGAACTTTCCTTCCTGGCTCTGGTAATTGCTCCCCAACTTGTCCTTTCAGGCATAGAGATGATAGGGCTCCTGGGGTACTACACTTTTTTTTGTAGGTTTCCTAAACCCTGCCAATAGCTTTGAAAATAGTCCCATAATTAAACCCTCCTTGAATTATCATAATTTGAGGGCATCATCTGTTCCCTACTGAGACCCTGAGAGATATAAGTATTGAATGTGGTGGACATGCACTTACTGTAAGACCCCACTTTATGTATTATTCCAAATATACACATTTATTCTATGAAATAGGTATTCTTAATCCCTGTTTCATAGAAGAGGGAACTTAGGCTCCCTACAGAGAAATTAAGTAACTTGAGCAAGATCCCATAGCTAGTATGGGACCCAGATGGCACTGGTTTAATTTCTCACTCTGTATGTCCGAAGTGCATTATCTCTGGTCTGGACTATGACTTCCACTCTTGCCTTCTTATAATTTTTCTCCACAGACATCATCTGTTTCATAGATCTGCCAAGCTTGCTATGAGCAGTCAAAGAAATAGCAAGCAACAACACATAGTAAAGTGCTTTACAAATGTAGCATATTATTAAGAGTACACTTGTCTTTGTGAACTCTGAGCAATGTCTAAAATTGTTGAATCACTCTATGCCTGAAAGTAATACAACACTGGATGTTAACTATACTGGAATTAAAATTTAATATATAAAAATAATAACAATAAAATATAATATAATATACATCTATATCACTGAATATATATGTAGATCCTCTCGTCCTTCTCACAATTAGAGTCTTTGAAGTTGGAGGATCCGAAGGAGACACCAGAGGAATTGAATCTAGGTGTCCAATCTCTGCACCCAGCTCATCCATCAACTTCTCCAGGAAGATTTTTCCGATACTCCAGGATAGAGAGGTGACACTCTGTGCTCCATGGTATCTATCCCACCATAGCACTTACCCCATGTAGTGTGACTTTTATTTGCTTTCTTTTCTCTACCCTATTCTACACCATGATAATCATCCATTTACTTCTCTGTCTCTTACTAGATTACAAGCTTCCAGAAGGAAAGGTCATAGCTATTATTTTTGTATCACTGGTGTCTGAAACATACATAGGTGCTAAATATGTACCTATTGAACATAGTTCTGGAAAAAATTCAGGCCAAGCATTCCTGAAGATGGGACAATATCAAAGGGATTTCTTCAAGAGAAGGAAGATGAACTATGGTTATTGAGATGACAATCAAACTAAAATTCTATGATTTTGGATAATAGAGCCATAAGCTAGTCAGTAGATGTGTTTCTTTCAAGGGTATGGTTTAATAATCTTAAAACCACTTTATGTATTATAGGAGACTCATCCAGAAGAAGAAAAGGGAGAAAATGGGGCAGAAAATTTATTTCAAGAAATAATAGCAGAAAACTTCCCTTATCTAGGGAAGAAAAATAGACATCCAGATTCAGAAGGTACAGAGAACTCCCATCCAAATCAACAAAAGCAGGCCAACACCAAGACAATTAATTACTTTAATTAATTAATTAATTAATGTAATTGATTAATTAATACTGTAATTAAATTTATAAAACATAGCAATAAAGAAAAAAATCTTAAAAGCAACAAGACAAAAGTAGTCCCTAACTTGGGACACCTGGGTGGCTCAGTCAGTTAAGTGTCTGCCTTTGGCTCAGGTCATGATCCTGGGGTCCTGAGATCGAGCCCCACATCAGGCTCCCCTCCTTGGTGAGGAGCCTGCTTCTCTCTCTCCCTCTGACTGCTGCCCCCCTAGTTGTGCTCTCTCTCACTCTCTCTCTCTCTATCAAAAAAATAAATAAAATCTTACAAGGGAAGACCCAGAAAGCTAGTTGTAGATTTCCCAAGAGAAACTCAGCAAGCTAGAAGAATGTGATATGACATATTCAACGTGCTAAATGGGAAAAATCTGCAGCCAAGAATACTCTATCTGGCAAAGCTAAAATTCAGAATAGAAGGAGAGATAAAAGAGTTTCCCAGACAAACAAAAACTAAAGGAATGACCACTAAACCACTAAACCAGCCCTGCAAGAAATACTAAAGAGGACGCTTTGAGTAGAAAGGAAAGGCCAAAAGGGGTGTAGAACAAAAAAGGAATAGAGAAAATCTCCAGAACAAAAACAAAACAAGTCATAAAATGGCACTAAATACATATTTATCAATAATTACTATGAATCTAAATGGACTAAATACTCTAATCAAAAGACATAGGGTGTCAAAATGGATAAAAAAAAAAAAGATGCATCTATATGCTTCCTACAAGACACTCATTTTAGACCTAAAGACAGCTACAGGTGGAAAGTGAAGAAATGGCAAAATATTTATCATGCAAATGGGCATTGAAAGAAAGGTAGAGCAGCAATACTTACATTGGACTAACTGGACTTTAAACCAAAGACTGTAACAAAAGATGAAGAAGGGCACTATATCATAATAAAGGGGACAATCCATCAAGAAGATTTAACAATTGTAAATATTTATACCCTTAACACAGAAGCACCTAAATATATAAAACAATTAATAGCAAACATAAAGGAACTAAGTGATAATAATACAATAATAGTAGGGGACTTTAATACCCCATTTATATCAATAGACAGATCATCTAAACAGAAAATCAAAAAGAAAATAATGGTTTTGAATGACACATTGGACCAGATGGACTTAACAGATATATGCAGAACATTGCATTCTAAAGCAGCAGAATAAACATTCTTGCCAAGTTCACATGGGACATTCTCCAGAACAAATCATATACTAGGTCACAAAACAGGTCTCAACAAGTAGAAAAAGATTGAGATCAAGCCATGCATATTTTCTGACCACAATGCTATGAAACTTGAAGTCAATTACAAGAAAAAATTTGGAAAGACCACAAATACATGGAGGTTAAACAACATGCTACCAAACAATGAGTGGGCCAACCTGGAAATCAAAGAAGAAATAAAAAATACATGGAAACACCTGAAAATGAAAACACAATGGTCTAAAACCTTGGGATGCAGCAAAAGCAATCCTAAGAGAGATGTATACAGCAATACAGGCCTACAGGCCTATCTTAAGAAGCAAGAAAAAATCTCAAATAAACTGCCCAACCCTATACCTAAAAGAGCTAGAAAAAGACTAACAAATGAGGACTAAAGTCAACAGAACAAGGGAAATAATAGAGATTAGAGCTGAAATAAATAATATAGAAACTAAAAAAAAAAAAACACAGAAGTGTTCAATGAATTATCAAAAAAGAAATTATCAAAAAAGAATTATCAAAAAGAAAAGAAAAGGACCCAAATAAATAAAATCACAAACAAGAGAGGAGAAATAACAACCAACACCACAGAAATAAAATTACAAGAGAATATAAGGCAAAACTATATGCCAACAAATTGGACAACCTGGAAGAAATGGATAAATGTCTAGAAACATATAAACTACCAAAACTGAAACAGAAATAGAAAATTTGAACAGACCAATAACCAGTAAAGAAATCGAATCAGTAATCAAAAATCTTCCAGGGCCATATGGCTTCGTATGTGAATTTTACCAAACATTTAAAGAAGAGTTAATACCTATTCTTCTCAAACTATTCCAAAAATAGAAATGGAAGGAAATGTCCAAATTCAGTCTATGAGGTCAGCATTACCCTAACACCAAAACCAGATAAAGGTTCCACTAAAAAAGAGAAATAGAGGCCAATATCCCTGATGAACATGAATGCAAAACCTTTCAATAAAATACTAGCAAATTGAATCCAATGGTACATTAAAAGAATCATTCACCTTGATCAAGTGGGATTTATTCTTGGGTTCAATATTCACAAATCAATCAATGTGATACACCACATTAATAAAAGGATAAGAACCACATCATCCTTCTCAATAGATACAAGCCTGTGGCTCAATATTCACAAATCAGTCAATGTGATACACCACATTAATAAAAGGATAAGAACCACATCATCCTCTCAATAGATGCAGAGAAAGCATTTAACAAAGTACAACATCCACTCATGTGAAAACCCTTAATAAAGCAGGGTTAGAGGGAACAGATACCAACATAATAAAGGCCATATGTGGAAAACCTACAGCTAATACCATCCTCCATGGGGAAAAACTGAGAGCATTCCCTCTACGATTAAGAACAAGCTGGGAATGTCCACTCTGACCACTGTTATTTAACATAGTACTAGAAGTCCTAGCCACAGCAATCAGACAACAAAAATAAACAAAAGGTATTCAAATTGGCAAAGAAGAAGCAAAACTTTCACTAATTGCAGACAGCATGATACTCTATATAGAAAACCCAAAAAACTTCACTAAAATATTTCTAGAACTGGTATTTGAATTCAGGGAAGTTGCAGGTTACAAAATCAATATACAGAAATCTGTTGCATTTCTATATACTGATAATGAAACAGTGGAAAGAGAAGGTAAGGAATTAATCCCATTTACAATTGCACCAAAACCTGTAAGATACCTAGGAATAAACCTAACCAAAAAGGTAGAAATCTATACTCTAAAAACTATAAATCACTGATGAAAGAAATTGAAGATGACACAAAGGAATGGAAAGATATTCCATGTTCATGGGTCAGAAGAGCAAATATTATTAAAACCTCTATATTACCCAAAGCAATCTATACATTTAATGCAATCTCTATCAAAACGCCAACAGCATTTTTCACAGTTAGAATAAGCAACCCTAAAATTTGTATGAAACCACAGAAGACCCCGAACAGCTGAAAGCAACCTTGAAAAAGAAAAGCAAAGCTGGAGGCATCATAATTCCAGACTTCAAGTTATATTACAAAGTTGTAGTGATTAAGATAGTATGGTACTGGCACAAAAATAGACACCTAGGTCAATAAAACAGAACAGAAAATTCAGAAATGGACCTACAATTATATGCTCAATTAATCTTTAACAAAGATTATTGGAAAAAAGACAGTCTCTTCAAATGGTGTTGGTAAAACTATACAGCAATATGCAAAAGAATGAAACTCAACTGCTTTCTTACATCATACACAAAAATAAATCCAAAACAAGTTAAAGATCTAAATGTGAGCCAGGAAACCATTAAAAACCTACAGCATGATATAGGCAGTAACCTCTTTGACATTAGCCATAGCAACATTTTTCTAGATGTATCTCCTAAAGCAAGGGAAACAAAAGCAAAAATAAACTATTGGGACTTCATCAAGATAAAAAACTTCTGTGCAGTGAAGGAAAAAAATCAACAAAACTAAAACTGCAAATGACATATATGATGAAGGTTTAGTATTCAAAATCTATAAAGAACTTAAAAATTCAAAACCTAAAAAACAAATAATCCAGTTAAAAAATGAGAAAGCATGAATGGACATTTCCCCAAAGAAGATGACCAACAGACACACGAAAAGATCCTCAACATCACTCATCATTGGCGAAATACAAGTCAAAACTATAATGAGGTATCACCTCACACCAGTCAGAATGGCTAAAATTAACCACATAAGAAACAACAGAGGATGTGGAGAGAGGGGAACACTCTTACACTGTTGCTGGAAATGCAAACTGGTTGCAGCCACTCTGAAACCAGTATGGAAAAGTTAAAAATTAAAAGTTAAAAATGGAACTATCCTAGGATCCAGCAATTGCACTACTAGGTGTTTACCCAAAGAATACAAAAATAGTGATTCAAAGGAATACATACACCCCAATGTTTATAGCAGCATTATCAACAGTAGCCAAATTATGAAAAGAGCCCAAATGTCCACTAACTGGTGAATGGATAAAGATGTGGTACACACACACACACACACACACACACACACACACACACACGAATATTATTCGACCATTAAAAAAATGGAGTGAAAGAGTATTATGTTAAGTGAAATAAGTCATTCAGAGAAAAACAAATACCATAAGATTTCACTCCAATGCGGAATTTAAGAAACAAAACAAATGATCATAGAAGAAAAAAAAAAAGAGCCAAACCAAAAAACAGAATCTTACCCATAGAGAACAAGATGATTACCAGAGGGGAGGCGGTGGGGAGGACAGGTTAAATAGGTGATGGGGATTAAGGAGGGCACTCCTCACTTGTGAGGAGCACCAGCTATTATGCATAAGTGTTGAGCCATTAAATTGTACACCTGAAACTAATATTGCCGTATGTTAGCTAACTGGAATTTATTAAATAAAGACTTTAAAAACCTTACTTTAAGTAGTTTCTACTAACACTGATCAAATAACTAAATATGTTGTAAATAATAAGACACAGGCCATTCACTGTTGGACAAAAGGCATTAGGGGAAGAACTGATGGAATCTGAAAAAGGAGTTTACTGTAGTTAATGCTATCATAGCAATGTCAGTTTCCTGATTCAGATCATTGCACTGTGATTATATAAGATATTAGCATCAGAAGAAGTTGGGTGAGGGATAATGAAACTTTTTGGATTATTTTAAAAACTTTATTGTAATTTAAAATTAGTTCAAAATGCCACTGTCTTATGCCACATTCTTTTAAAGCCATACTCTTAGAATCTAAATAAGTGATAAAATTCACCATAAAGTTCACAGAGTGTAACATATTAATAGCTTGCTATGTTATTCAGAATCATAGACTTTACAGTTGGGATACGAGCTTGGCAGTCATAGTCCATCATTCTCCTCTTGAGGAATCCCCTTGGTATTGTCCCTGACAGCCTAAAGCCTTTGCTGGGACATCTCCAGGGATGGCAGTGTACCACGGCCCCATAAATGAATTGTGAAAGAAGAGCATGAATTGCTAGAAATGTCCTACTCTTTCTATCCACCAAGCTGAACTTGAACTCTTCTTGATTCTTTGGACCCATAAGATGACACTTCGGTACATAAAGAGTCATCGCCCCTCCTCCTGTGGATTTTCTTCCTTGAGCACATCATCCTCAATCCCTCACCCTTTCCAGCTGACATAATGATGTTCTAGCAGGGGGCTCTGATGCTTCGACAGGACCATTTCTGAATTTTATCTTCAACCACAAAACTCTTCCTCAAAGAAATTCTTATGGAAGTCAATATGTAAAATAGAGGTAAGTAAAATTCCTTCGCTGGAGGTAGTGGGGGAGGATCCCGAGGACTATCCAATTCCCACACACCCTGCCATCCCTACTGGTGCTTAAAGTCCATCCTTGGAACTTCAAAAAACTTCCAAAATATGTCATAAACTCCTCCTTAAACCAAAAACAAACTTTTTCTTAAACCAAACCAAAGGTTTGAAAGAACACTGAAACCTCAGATCCCAAGGCAGGTTTGTGGGGGTGAAGTTTTAGGGTACATGCTTTCTACTGTGCACAAATTACACCATATGGACTATCCCTGACTGTAGGATGACACATGGTTTCGATTATAATAACAACGAAGGCTTTATATGTATTAATTCAAGGACCAACTGATGTAGGTATCAGGATCATCCCACTTTATAGATGAGAAAACACGAGCATGAAGGCAAACCAACTTACTCAAGGTCAATAGAAGTGACAGAAGTAGGCTTTTTTTTTTTTTTAAGGATTTTATTTATTTATTTGACAGACAGAGATCACAAGTAGGCAGAGAGGCAGGCAGAGAGAGAGAGAGAGAGAGGGAAGCAGGCTCCCCACTGAGTAGAGAGCCCGATGCAGGGCTCGATCCCAGGACCCTGAGATCATGACCTGAGCTGAAGGCAGAGGCTTTAACCCAGGCGCCCCCCAGAAGTAGGCTTTTAACCTAGATCTCTCAGGCTCTCAACAATGCCCTTCACCACTATACTCTCCTGCCCTTCTGGAACAGAAATCCAGAAGGATGAGACTCCAGCCCTCTCATCTCTTGTACACTTGTTACTTTACAATTTGGAAGTTGTCCTGGAGTGGATCCAACAGGGAATCCGTCATCATAAACAGTGTGTCTGTGACATCAAGGCTCAACAATATAACTCACATCCCTTTCCTTGGATATACCTAAGTTTATTTATTTTTCTTAAAGATTTTATTTATTTATTTCACAGAAAGAGAGCACAAGCAGGGGGAGCAGCAAGCAGAGGGAAAGGGAGAAGCGGACTCCCCGCTGAGCAGAGTCCAACATGAGGTTCCATCCCAGGTCCCAGAGATCATGACCTGAGCAGAAGGCAGAGCTTAACCAACTGAGCCACCTCGGTGCCCCATTTAAACTTAGTAAAACCTAAGTTTAAACAGCATTACTTGGCAATGTAATTGCTCTGAGGTCCTGAGGATTAAGGACTCTCAGAATGGCTGGTCCGTACACAAGGGTGGTCTGCAGACATGTTCAGGTGGATGCCCAGCAGGGTGGTGGTTCATACCAAGCCCAAGAGCCACTTGTGGTTCTGACCTGTGGCTGTTTTATCCTTTCAGGCAGGCAGAAGCTTCATGAGCCTTAGTCAGCAGCCTCTCCTCCTCAAGCAAGGATGGAATGGCAGCTATCTGTTGTTATTGCCTGTCTGGCATCTGTGCTCCCTTTGTTGATAATAACACACGTTTCCTTTTAATGGAAACCTCCCACTCCCACCCTTCACTGGGGTTTGGGTCCCCAGACCTCACTTCCCCAGCTCTACCTCAGGGCAGATACCTGGCTGAGCAATCAGCAGATTCCCGTTTCCATGGGATCCAAACTAGATCAACGAGACCCAGTAACAGGACAGCTGTTGGAACCACTAGAGAAGATATCTCCCTTTTCCCTAGGGCTTCTCGGTAAAGAGGTTGTAAATTTTGTAAATTCAGCAGCCACCTTGTCACCAGGAGACAACTGGCCAGATACTGAAGCCAAGAAGAGGGGGAAAAAGCCAACAGATAAAAAGAAACAGATTTCCAGAAATCTTCCCAGACATAGCATCCTGCTGTGCCTAGGGAAAGACTTGTTACATTTATGTGAACTTATTTTTTTTTCCTCAGCACTGATCTAACACACTATATATTTTACTTATTTGTCTTATTTATTTTCTCTCTCCCCAGAAAAAATTTAAACACCATAAAGACAGAACTTTTGTGTATTTGTTCATAGCTCTATCTGGAATGGTCCTTGGAATGACCCTGGAACCTAGTCGGTGCTAGGAATGAATTTGTGGAATGAATGAATGAAAGAACATCAAGTGAAATAGTTCTAAATGCTTTTGACCGTTATAGAAAGGGCTCTTCTAGAGAGAGATAGCATGGAAACTCTCCCTGTGACCCAACATGAGGCAATTTCTCTCTCAATGTCAAACATCCATTCAATAAACATTTATTGAGCATTTACTTATGGTAGTCATTCTGCTAAACACAAAGATAAATAAAAACGCAATCCCTCCTCTCCAAGAGCTATCAGTCTGCAGCTACCAGCCCTCCCCCCAACAGCAAGTAAACACGGTAGGAGAACAACCAGCTTTGGAGTATGAACATAACATCCATCCACAGAAAGACAGGGTGCCACTCTCTCTCTGTCTCCCTCTGTCTCTCTGTCTCTTTCCCTATTTACAGGCTGACCTGCAAACTCAGAAGGAGGAGTCATAAATACCCCAGTCTGGAAACTGGCTACAAAGAAAGACAAAGATACAGCTTAATTAAGAAGAGACTAGGAGAAGTAACAACTTAAAAAAATTTCAATAAAAACTAAACTCAAGGGCGCCTGAGTGGCTCAGTGGGTTAAGCTGCTGCCTTCGGCTCAGGTCATGATCTCAGGGTCCTGGGATCGAGTCCCGCATCGGGCTCTCTGCTCAGCAAGGAGCCTGCTTCCCTCTCTCTCTCTCTCTCTCTGCCTGCCTCTCCATCTACTTGTGATCTCTCTGTCAAATAAATAAATAAAATCTTTAAAAAAAAAAAAAAAAACTAAACTCAAGTTTATGTGGCAGTGGTGAAGCCGACTCAATACTTGACATTCACTCCCTTTAGGTTGCAGGGAAGCAATTGCTACTAATTTGAAAAGACTGTAGGGATACATGTAGCAGTGAGGCGGGCAGGATTCTCAGAAAGAACAGCAGGTCTGACAGACCGTCCTCATAGGGCCAGAACCGTGTCTCCTTCAGGATCCAAGGTTCTTAGACATCTGGCTATCTCTGTCTCCTCAACCGGAGCCTGCAGCGGTCGCCTCTTAGAGGCTGCTGTTAGCATGACAGCCGCCCTTGGTTTGCTTCTCTTGACTTTATTTTTCCTTCCTTTCTTCCTTTCCCCTTTTTGTTCCCCCCTCTACAGAACACCCTCCCTTCTTACCTCCCCTCCTTCCTTCTTTATTTAGCTTAGTTATTTATAATTGACATATTTAAAATTCACAGTATAAGTTTTGATATACGTTTACACCCACGAATCCATCAGGATCAAAAGAGTAAACATCTGTCACCCCCCAAATTTCCAAAACCCCTTTTAATCTTCTTCCCTGCCCTTCCCTCCTCCTACCCTCAATCCTCAGCAATTACGGATATGCTTTCTATCACTATAGATTATTTTGTAAAATTTTTAATCAAAGTGATCATACAGTATGTGCTCCTTTTCTCTGGTTTCTTCTGCTTATGCTGATTTTGAGATTCATCCACGACATTGGATGTCTTTATTTTTTTAAGATTTATTTTTCAAGAGAGGGAGGATGTGGCGCATGGGTGTGTGCACACACAAGTTGGGGGAGGAACAGAGGAAGAGAATCTCAAGCAGACTCCCCATGAGCGTGGAGCCCAATGGGGGGGGGGGCTCAATATCATGACAAAAGCCGAAACCAAAAGTCAGATGCTCAACTGACTGAGCCACCCTGGTACCCCAACAGTCCATTCCTTTTTACTACTAAGCTGTATCCCATCATATATACCTCAATTTGTTTATCCATTTAGTTGCTGATGGATATTTTGATTTTTTTTTTAGTTTTTAGCTATTATGAATAAAACTGCTGTGAATATTTGTGTACAAGTTTCTGTACAGACATATGTTTTCACTGAGATTGGGTAAAAAAGCTGGGAGTAGTATGGATGGTCTTATACTAAGTGCATAATTAAGTTTGTTTTTGTTTTTTAACTGCCAAACTGTTTTCCAAAGTGGGTGTGCCATTTGACATCCCTGCAGCAGTATATGAGAGTTTCAGCTGTCCCATGATGGCATGTCCATTTTTTTAACTTCAGCTATTCTAATAGGTGTGATGGTATTTACCTGTGGCTTTGATTTGCTTTTCTTTAATGAACAGTAATCTCCAGTATCTTTTCATGTGCTTAATTTGCCATCCATATATCTTAGGTGAAGTATCCATTCAAATCTTTGCCCACTTCTTAAATTAGGTTGTTTTTCTTACTGTGCTTTGAGAGTTCTTTGTATAATCTAGATACAAATGTTTCCTCATATATATAATTTGCAAATATTTGTTCCCAGTTTGTGGTTTACTTTCTTATTCTCTTAAATGCATTTTTTAAAAATAGCAGAAATTTTTTATTTTTTTGAAATATTTTATTTATTTATTTGAGAGCATAAGCAGGGGCAAGGGGATGCAAAAGGAGAGGCGAAGCAGACTTCCTGCTGAGCAGGGAGCCAGACACAGAGCTCAATTCCACGACCCTGAGATCATGACTTGAGCTGAAGGCAGATGCTTCACTGAGTGAACCACCCAGATACCCCAGAAAATTTTAATTGATGAAGTCCAATTTATTAACTTTATTATGGTTTGTGCTTTTGATATTATATATAAAACACCTGCCTAACCCAAGGTCACAAAGATTTCCTTCTGTTTTTTTATAGAAGTGTTATGGTTTGGGGGTTTACATTTAAATCTATGGATTATTTTGAGTCAATCTGGGTCTATAGTATGAGGTATGGATTGGATTTCACATCACTGCATACAGATATACAAACATTCCAGCATAATTTTGAGGGAATACTATTTTTTTCCATTGAACTGCCTTTGGAATGGCCTTTGTCAAAAAAAATTCTTTTGATTGGGCACCTAGGTGGCACTTTCAGTCTAGCATCTGACTCTTGGTTTCTGCTCAAGGATGCGATCTCAGAGTCATGAGATTGAGCCCCATGTTGGACTCCACACTCAGTACAGAGTGTGCTTGACTTTCTCTCTCCCTCTCCTTCTACCCCTTCCCCATCCCCATGCTCATGTGCATATGCACTCTCTCTCTCTCTCTCTAAAAATAAATATATATATATATATATATATTTAAATACTTTTGACTAAATATGTGGAGGTCAATTTCTGGACTCTGTATTCTGTTCCATTGATCTATTTGTCTATCTTGGCCCAATACCACACTGTCTTGATTACTATAGCCTTATAGTAAATCTTATAACATCTGATAATATTAGTCATCCAAATCCTTTTTTATAGAGTTTTGATTATGATTATTGATTATTATTATTATTATTTTGGCTCCTTAACAAAACATTCTGTTGGAATTTTAATTGGAATTACATAGACTCTATAGTTTCATTTAGGGAGAATCAGTGTTTTAACAATGAGTCATTCAATCCATGAGAATTTCTCTCCTTTTATTTATATCCTCTTTAGTTCATCTCAGCAATGTTCTGCAGTTTTCAGTGTATAGGTCTGGAACATCTTTTGTCAAATTTATGACTAAGGATTTCATTTTTTCTGATGCTGTCGTAAATAGCATTGTTTTTGTAATTTTACTTTCCGATTGTTTGTTGCTAGTGGAGTTTTTGTTTCCTTTCTATTTAGAGCAGATCTCATAAAGCCAGGCCATCCTGCAAGGTGCTATCCTGAGTGGCTGTCTTGGGTGAGGGATCAGACCAGTCTAACCAGCCACAGCTAAGACCCCAGAATCATTTCATAGAGGGCATGCCCCTTGCCCACCTGAATTAGCCTACGGTCACGGACCCTCAGCAAGGATAACCAATTCCATACACAGGATGAAATTATCGCTAACAAGCCAGTGAAAAGATATGAACCAAATGTTAATTTTGTGCTTTGAAATTTTGCCTAGGAAACATCACTATGGCTGTGGAAAGAACCAGCAAAAGAGAATCTTGCACTAGAAGTTAAGTATTTATTTCTGCTGGCATCTCTAAATACAACCATATGGTCCTAGAGGCCAGAGTGTTACAAATTCCACCTATTGCAGGAAAATCTAAATTCCTAGGAGACCATATATCTAATGATGCATCCCAGACCTTTAACTTACACTCTGGTCTGTCAACAACTCAGCTTTTGTCTGGTCTGCTAAGCATAGAAGGCAAGACAGTCCACTGAAGAGGGGATGAGTAAATAACAGGTATCACCAGCGAACTCCTATTTTTGAGGGGATTTAGAATTTTGTAACTAAGCCACTGTCCACCAAAAGCAGGACATATGAAACCCAGAGCAAATTTTATTTTTTAAAAGATTTTATTTATTTGAGAAAGAAAGAACACAAGAAGGGAGAGGGTCAGAGGGAGAAGCAGACTTCCTGCTAAGCAGGCAGCCTGATGCAGGACTCAATCCTGGGACTCTGGGATCATGACCAGAGCCAAAGGCAGTCACTCAATCAACTGAGCCACCCAGGTGCCCCCCAGAGCAATTTTAAAATTTTAAAGGAAGGCATTTCTAAGCCCAGGTTATTTGTGAATTATGATGTTTTTCAGCACAACTCCTATGCTATGTTTTTGTCTCTTCTTTGTTTCATTCATTCATTCACTTATTCATTTCTTTTTCACCCAGTAGACATCCATGAAGAATTATATTGGGTCTCAATGCCAGGGTAGTGGGTGGGAGGGAGGGAGGGAGTACTGAGATGCATAATACAGGATTCCTGCTCATAAGCAGGGGAAACCCACACACCAGTACCATTTGAATAAAGATACAAGGTGGAGTATTTGGCACTGTGATTTGTTACATACAAGACCCTATTTCGATGCTCAGTATTTTATAGCTTTGGAAGAGATAATGCTATGGAGAGCTAAGGAAGGCCACATAGAGGATGCAGGAAGGTTCAGTCTGGTTTTACAGGTGAACAGGCTTTACTTTACTAGGAAAGAGTACACATAAGGAGTCTCTGTTTTTGCCCTTCTGCTTCACTGAAGAGCTTAGTGTGTTATGCTGGAAGGAAATTACAGAAAAGGCTGTGGTGGAGGGATGTGGTCAATCATCTTCTCCAAAGATGGCACATTTCTCATGAAGAGATGGATTCTAATTCCCCGCCCTGGAACATGAGCTGGCTTTTGTGACAATTTCAACCAAGAGACTATGGCAGACATGATGCTAATTACAAGATTAGGTTACAAAATTCCATTTCTGCCCTTTTCCCCAGAAAGCTCCAGCTAGAGCCCTGAGCTACTACTGTGTATGTACTTCCACTGCCTTGGGGGTGCCATGTGGTGAGGAAGCCCAACCTTGTCACTACAGAGGCTCCACAGGGGGACCTGAGATGACACAAAGAGAGAGAAATGGCCGGCCGGCCCACAACTGTTCTAGCTCCAGCCACCTCTCATTACATGAGACACTCCCAGCCAAAAGAGCTCAGTCATGTCTTTCTCATATTTCTGACCCAAAGAAATGATGAGGGGGGTGCACCTGGATGGCTCAGTCAGATAACTGCCTGCCTTCCTGGGATCAACCCCACATCTGGCTCCTGGCTCTGTGGGAAGCCTGCTTCTTCCCCTTTCCCCCTGCTTGCTATCCCTCTCTCTCTCAAATATAACTAAATTAAATTTAAAAAAAAGAAACAATGAAAGGTAAGGAAATTACTTTTGTTGCTTTAATTCACTAAGTTTCAGGGTGATTTCTTACACAGAAATAGATAACCAGAGAAAAGAGATAAGTGACTCAGCTGTTTTCTTTTTATTCATTTCATATCAGATTTGGATTTGGCGAAATTGCCAGATTGGGGGCTGATTGGGACCTTGAGACAAGACTGATCCTCCAAGTGCAAAAGACATAAGCAGGTTAAACCCAAGAGCAGGAGTAGAATCTAGATAATTGGTAAGAGATATAGTAGAGGACCAGGCCCTACTAAGCCTGGAGGACAAGAGAGAATCACCGTTGAAGCAAGGTTGCTGCTAAACTGAGAATCAAAGCAAGGACTCGCACACAGGGGGCAAAAGCAGGGGACTCACTGCTCAAACCAGCAGCAGAGTCACATGAAAATAAACGAGAAGTAAAGCTTCAAGATGAACAAGAAGTGGATTTGACGCTGAGTTGAGAAACTTTGGACACAGCGTTTCTCCCAACTACGGAAACTAAAATGTTCTGAGCTTTTAGTGATGTGGGGCCTGTGATCCCACCTGTAGGGTTTAGTTGGAGGCAGGATCAGGAGCTAGGTGCCAGTCAGGTTATTTTGTTCCCAACCAGCCCTGATAACTGCCTATTTCCTTCCAGTAGCCTTCCCATGAAAGTTAAGAGAGAGACCTCTAAAGAAGTCTTAAAGAAAATAAAGTCAAAGGAGAAAGTGGAGCGGACTATGATGGTAATCTGGAAGAGTCTATATCCACCAAAAAATCAAGTAGGTACACGTTAGTGAATTGGCAACATGTATCAAAACACACCTGAAAAAGATTTTTTAAAAGACAGAACACCATGCAAACATGTAAGTAACAGAAGAATGATTGCTTTGACAGTGTTTACAGTCACTACATCCAAACCTAAAATGGGAACATCAGCAGTCTAATTTTCCAATAATTAGGTGAATTACAGATTACCATGGAGATTGGGTTTTTTGTTGTTGTTTTTGTTTTGTTTTTATTAACATATAATGTATTATTTGCCCCAGGGGTACAGGTCTGTGAATCATCAGGCTTACACAATTCACAGCACTCACCATAGCACATACCCTCCCCAATGTCCATAACCCAGCCAAATTATCCCTCCCCTACACCTCCCAGAAACCTTCAGTTTGTTTCCTGAGATTAAGAGACTCTTATGGTTTGTCCCATGGAGATTATTTTTTTAAATGGCATTTGATAACATGAAGAAATATTCCCAAGGTATTGTTTAGTTTTTAAGAAGTTCCTTGAGAGCAGGTTCTTGGTTCTGTACTTTTATTTATATTGTTAGAGAGAGTAGAGGAGGAGCAGAAAGAGAGAGGGAGAGAGAGAACCTTAAGCAAGCTCCACCCCCAGGTCAGAGCCCGTCTCAGGGCTCAATCTCACAACCCAGAGATCATGCCCTGAGCCCACATCAAGAGTCAGATGTTTAACCAACTGAGCCACCCAGTCGCCCCAGTCTCTCTATCTTTAAACACATCCGTAACAATTCCTTACACCAGCAGGTCCTCGAGAAATGTTGGTACAATGAATGAATCCTGTAGTTAATTTTTAGTGAGGACTCACTGCATGCCAGCATGGTTTTAAGTTCCCTCCACATGCAAAATGATTCCACCTCCACATAACTCTAGGAGGTAGATACTATTATCATCCCTGTTTTGAACAAGTGAAAACAGAGACAAAGGAATTAAGAAATTTACCGAGTAAGTAGCAGCACTGAGACAGGCAGGAACAGGCAGCTGGCTCCATGATACTGAATTGTCTCTTGAGCTAGATGACTCCTAAAACAGCGATCTGAAAAGAGGTCAAAAAATTAAAATTCAGTTTTGTCTTTACCAAGACCATACTCCTAAACTGTCAAGAAGAAAATGCCATTTATTAGGTTAACAAATCTTTGAAAACTAAGGGCAAGGACAAAAGTAGCAAAGATTCCAGAATTAAAGAGAAGTGGGAGGGGTCCTAAGATAGTCTTTATTTACATTTTTAATTTTTTTTTCCACTGGCTGGGGAAATAGAGAAAGCAGAAGGGGAAAAAAGGAAAACAAGCTTTCTATTGGTAATTTGGAATCACTACATAGGAAAGAAAGATTCCAGTAAAAATATTTTAAATGCATTATTCTGGGGTCCTCTACTTCTGGATCCATTTTATTTCCCTACTTACCTGTATGCATTTGTCTCAGCACCTGTAACATAAGCATCATTTGTCATAAATTAATTTAGGTCTGTTGAGGCAATTAAAAAAAAAATCTTAACATCAAGCATTAAGACAAATGAGACTAGAGAAATGGCTGATCATCCCCTTCTCAAGAGACTGTGTCATGCCGTTTCTCAGCAGCCTCAGGTTAAGACCCCCCAACTCTGAACAAGGATTGATGCTGCACACACATTGGCCACTGGAAATGGGAAGGGTGCCAGCAAGTTGTTCTTCCCCTCACACCCCACCCCATTTCTCTGCCAGCATTGGGAAACTGAAGTGTGGGTGGTGATGAAGTGGGAGATATGAACCCAAATCCGCCTCCCCCACCTTCTGCAGGTATAGCGCGGAACATTTCAATGCTGTGGGCTCCCCACACCGGCCAAGGCGAGAGAGCATATGGAGCTTCTCCTTGTGTTTCCATTCATTTTTCTCTTCTTTCTCGCACTTCAGAAGGAAATGGGTAAGGTTAGATAAAATTGCTACTTAATAAGGGGTTACTGAGTGTGTAATTGCTCCCAGAGTGTCTTTAGAGTGATAGTCCGCTGGTAGGAGCCAAGCTTCCTTCAAAGAATCTCGCTAAACTGCCCGAAGACTGCAATTCCATTCATTTGTGGTTATTTGAGTAACGCGCTAAAGATTAAGGAGCATCATTCACTAAAAGCTTTTTCCTCTCACCTCATCTCAAACCAGTCAGCAAATTCAGAAGTTCCAGGTTTTAATCCTTGGGTTGTGGCGCGAACAGGTCCTGAAGTTAGTGCAGAAGTGACTCCAGAACCTTCTTTCGTACATCAGTAATTTCCTAGCACGTAGATGTGATCTTTGATAGGGTTGTAGGCAGATCACTGCACTATGTAATATTTCAGAGCCTGAGAGACCTCAAGGATCACGATTATGTTCACATGCTGTAGTTCACAAAGTAGGTCACCCAGCTGGGAGGGGCCGTTCGTTCCACTGAACACTAAACTACCAGTATTTCCATTTTCTCCCAGGACACAGGCATGGCCTGACCAGAACGAAGTGCATGGAGGTCCAAGAGGGATGGGCACCATCTGACTCGGCAGGCAGGCTTCTGCTCAAGCTGACACCATTCTCCCATGGTATTAGCGCTTCTCTTGATGAAGACTGCACCCGTTTTCCAACGCTCCCTCGCCCTGCCCCACCTTATAGTTTTTTCAAGGCTTTCCTGTCAAGGCTGTGGCCTGAGGGTGCCAGATGGAGACAGTGTGCAGGCCTCCCCATTTTCACAAGGACGCTCAGGGAGTTGGTGTAAGGCCACCGCTAGAATTCCTGAGCTGTAGGACACCTGGGTGGCTCACTCGGTTGAGCCCTGAACTCCTGATTTTGCCTCAGGTCACGGTCACAGGTTCTGGGAGTCCTGGCGCCTGCTTAAGATTCCCGCTCTCTCCTTCTGTTCCTACACCTCCTGCGCAGGCGCGTGGCGGCGCATGCGCAGGCACGTGGCAGCCAATGCGCAGGTGCGCACTCTGGCTTTAAAAAAAAAAAAAAAAATTTTTTTTTTTTTCCTTTTTCTCCTGAGCTGCGCGCTAGCGTCTGCGGTTAGATTACCAGAACCCACTTCACCGTATCCAGCGTACAAGCTTGCCCCACCTCAGAAGTGGGTGCAGACTTCCATTTGTTCCCGCTCATCCAGTCCTGGGACTGGGAGTCACATTCCAATCAGCTGTTTACCCAGCGCCGTTTCCAACGTGCTTTAGTCAGGAGAGCAACAAAGGCAACGAGAACTTTCAGGGTGTTCCTGTCACCAGGTTGGGGTGTCCAGGAGAAGTCTCAGATTTTGTGTACTCAATAGCTTATGGGGCCCAGCCAGAATTAGCAGTTAGACACCCCATGGACACCTCCATCTTTCCATTCTCTTTGGAATCTTGGAGGGTTTTTTCTTGTTGGGTTTTTGTTGTTGTTGTTGTTGTTGTTTTTGTTTGTTTGTTTGTTTGTTTTGTTTTGTTCTTTCTTTTTCCTCAGGTGTCCCCATTCCAGGGGCTTTGTTACCTTTGGTTAAGCTGCTCTCTGCAGTTCCTATACGTGAACTGATTTTGTTCATTTTTGCCAGTTTATTCCTCAGGTCTTGGGGAACAGATTGGCTGTGGGTTAGCTCTCAGAAAGCCATCTACACTGGGGCACCATTCACAAGGGAAATAATACTATCATGTGCCATCATCCCTTTTCTTGTATCCATGCTGTAAACTATCCACATACATTTTTAGTCCTTCTCTGTTACTCAGTGTGACTCTAGGCTTTTCCTATGGGAGAGCTCACTGAGGGCAGGGACCTCCTGTTCACCTCATCTTTCCAGGATTATGGAAGGGGGTCTGAAATACGCAGGCAATCAACAAGTGCTTGTCAAATGAATCATTTCGAAATGCTCAGAGGATACAAATATTCCGAGGATTGTTTTTTAATCATTACAAAGAAAGCTATGAAATTTGATGGGGTGCCTGGCTGGTTCAGTGGGTAGAGCATGCCCCTGGATCTCACCTTTGTGAGTCAAGCACCAAGCTGGGATAGAGAGTACTTAAAAAGGACAACAACAAAGAAAGCTATGGGATTTGAGAGGAGGAGGAGGTGATCTAGTAATTTGGTTTACACATTTCACTGTTTACCGTTACTAATATGGATAAACACTATCTGTGGGTCCACAGAAAGAAAAAATGATAAATAATAGTCAATTGGAAAGGCCTGTTTACAAGGATTTAAAAGTGAACATGTGCATAAAACGATCTTGAGTTAGCTTTATAGCCTTTTTCCAAAGCTCTTTTGATAATAAGCAGTAGACACTTACTCAAAACAGGAAACAAACTGAGGGTTGCAGGAGGGGAAGTGGCTCAGGGGATGCGGTAACTGGGTGATGGGCATTAAGGAGGGCGTGTGATATAATGAGCCCTGGATGTTATATGCAATGGATGAATAACTGAACTCCACATTAGAAACTAATGATATACTACATGTTAACTAATTGAATTTAAATAAAATAAGTTAAAAAAAAAAAACTACTCAAACTAGCTCAAATGTAAAATGGGAGGTGGGGGTTCCTTGTAGTACTATAGCAAAGTCACAAAATCCAAGAAGAGGAATCAAAGTTTAGCTGGGCATTATGCAAACCAGAGCATAAAGAAGAAAACAACCAAAATTTCTCTACATGGCTTTTCTCATTTCTGCATCTCAGAATCAGCTCCTCCTTCTTGCCCTGGCCTGGCTTCCTCCACCTACTCACCTTAGGCACAGTCCAGCAGTGATATCTTAAAATTCTCTCTCTCTCTCTCTCTCTCTCTCTCTATATATATATATATATATATATATATACATATATATATAATTATAATGATATCTTAATTATAAATTTACTGTGCAACAGAGCAAAATCAATCCTAGGTATCTAAGCGGCAGAACTGTAAATGTATGTCCATATAAGGGCTTGCACACAAATGTTCATAATGGCATTATTCATAACAGCTAAAAAGTGGAAACAACTCACATCTATCAACTAGCAAGTGAATAAACAAAATGTGTGTGTTCATATAATAGAATACTATAAAAATGAATTAAGTATTAATAAATGCTACAATGTAGATAAACCCAAAAAAATTAGACTGAGTGAAAAAAGCCAAGTACAAAAGACCAAATATTGCATGATTCATTTATATGAAATGTTCAAAAAAGGCAAATCTGTAGAAACAGAAAGAGTAGATTAATGTTTGCCTAAGGGTAGGGTTCCAAACAAGTGACTGCAAATGAGTGTTTCTTTGGGGAGTGATAAAAATGTTCAAAAATCAGATTGTTGTGAGGGTCACACAATTGTAAACTGATTTTAAAAATCATTGGATTATACGCTTTAAATGAGTGGATTTTATGGTTAGTAAAATTATACCTCAATAATACTTTTTTAAAAATCCGTAAGACTAAAAATGTTATGTTAGATGACCAAAACTCTGTGGCTGGTTTTTAATTTTATTGTTTTTACCCAATCCGCTCTTAGTTTCACATCCTCCTGGCAATTAAGCTCATACAAAAATGATCTGAGCAGTATCCGATGGGTCAACCAATTCACTGCATGCTCTAAAGAGTAACAGAATTGTGTCCAGATAACAACACCAGCTAAAGCTAAGGTGATATTGGTTGGAGTAGCCTCTTCTTCATGTTCATGGCCTGGATGACCAGTAAACCGTTCCCTGCAATATAGACAGTTTACTCATCTGGGGAGGTATTAGACACTGTTATTATATGGGCTGTTTGCTTGGTCCAGAAAATAGAGCCAGCTGGTCATCCTAGGGACCCATAAAACCATAAGGTAATTTTTTAATATAGAATGTAACATCACTGTATAGAGAGTGATGAATGTTACATTCTTTAATAATACATATTGTGATGCCGCTTCTATAATCTCTTGAACATAAACTTGCCATGTGGAAGAGTTAAGGCTGGAAATGACATAGGGATACAGAATAGTCAAAATATTTCTCAGCCACCAGTGTCCTCCTCTTTCCTAACTGGTAAAGGAGGCATGATGTTGAGTAAATAACAATTATAATAATAACAGTATCATAGCAAGATGTTTCATAGACACTTTTCTAATTCAATAAAAAAACTAATCTTGTACATTTAGGTGACCATAATTTCACCCTTGCTATTAACACAATGCTTGAATATATGATTTGAAGTAAGGAATCACCCAACTGATCTACCCTTGTGTCTAAAAAGACTTGTGTCTAAAATTAAAAAAAAAAAAAGTTTATGCTTTTGCCCAGTCTCTTGGATGTGTCATAAATAATGTAAGGGATGATTTAAAGAAAACTGACTCTTTAATTTTTTTAATAAAGTGGATTACCTAGACAAGCTGATTGGCTAGTTATAAGTTTCAAATGCATGTACAACTAGGTATTAAATATGTATACGTAAATGTTTGTATTTTCTTTCCACAACTGCTTCAGTTAGTTTGATATAAATAACTTCTCTGATGATCAAATCAAGCTGGTAAGTGTTTGATTAATCTCTATGGTGAACCCCAGCCCTATTAAGTAGAGTCATAGAGAGGATAGTGATAAGAAACGCTAATCAAGGAGATAGTCAAGGGCCAATAGTCAGGTAGAAAAGAAAAGAATTATCACCAAAAGAGTAAAAACACAAAAATACTAGCCATAGTCTCTGGAAATGCACAAGAAAAAAATGGGTTAAGGATTCTTAAATGCAAAGTTAATGATAAAATGTTTCCTAATTAACCAGAGCACCTTGTAGGTATTGATTATAACTTAGAAAAATAATAAACTTCTGCATCATAAATCAGGCAGAACACATTCCTTAAGGCATGATGGATGGAAAACAACGGGTTGAACTTATTAAAAGTTCATTGCAAAAATAAAACATTTTCAATAGTAAGCTGTTTATACTTCCTGTTTATCATACAATCTTCCTAAATGAAATAGATCTTGAAACACATTTTTCAGAAGGCAAGATACTGATCTTTCTGAATTAATAGGAAGCAAAGGAAAAAAAAAATCAATCAGTACAAAACATTACATAACTCAAAGTCTTAGGGACATATGGGATTATAAATAATGAGAATTTGATACGGATTTTTTTTTTGCTATAAAAAGAATAAAGTCTCAAATTGAGGTGTCTGTCTTTAAGGGTTTATATGCAAGATAATCTTTATCTTGGTCCATTTAAAATATACCTGAGCTTAAAATGGAAGAGCTGGAAATAATCAAGTTTTTGGAACTCTAAAGTAAGAAAACTATGCCTAAATAGCGTGAGAACAGAAGAATAAGTATTCAAGAGTGTGTGTACTCTAAAATGGCACTAATTTGGATTAATGAGGATAAGGCCAGTCTAAATTAGTAAAATATAAGCCAGAAAATATTTGAAAATAAAACAAATGTTGTTTTTCTAGTACATACCTCTAAAATGAAAAAAAAAAGGGGGGGGAGGGCTGACAAAGTGCTGGACCTGATGTTAAGACCAGTTTTAACTGGTGAATGTGACTCATTTGTAAATGTGCATTAATTGCATCTTTTCACCTATATTAATCAACAAGTATTTACCAAGCTCCTTACCACATGCCCACCCATGTGCAGAATGCTGGGGAGGACACCAAAGGAACACAAAAGGACTAACATAAATCTGGCTGTCTGAGAGATCAGCTAATTTATAGAGCAGCCTACTCAATTAGAAAACAAATATTTCTAAATAGTCAGGGATCCCTCCAACATAGTAAAAGAAGTATTTCATTAAGAATCCTTTTTGTGGGCATTTATCATTGGCAAGTACTATCATTCAATGATACCCAGGAACTGTCAAAGAGCAAATAGTTCCGGAATATTTTCAGTCATTTTTACTTAGCATCTTCTCCAAATGCTGCTAGTCTGCCCTTGGCAATAACCCTCTCCCTTCTAATTTCCTGCTTATCCTCTCCATCCTTCTCTGTTGGGAAACTGATTGTTCCCCATTTTATTTTTATTTTAATCATTTTCATTATTTTAATCAAATCGTGATTTCATACTTTCATTTTAATTTATTTTCATTTTAATCATTTTCAAGGTAATCATTATAATAATAATAAAGATTTCTATATGCCAGCCTCTACATTAACCTGCTCAGGTAAACACCTACTTACTGCCTATTTCTTCTGGAAATACCATCCAGATTTTACTTTGAAGAACTCCTTCTACTCCCCATACCTAAACACGCATACACATGCTTATAGTTCATTTGGTTTAGGTGAGTGGACATATGATTCAGTCTAGGCTTCTCAAAGTATTCCAACTTCCTGACTATAGTCATTGGTCAGGGTTGGCCCAAGTTGGTCCAATGAGAATTGGTTGCACTTTTGCTGGAACTATTGGAAGGGAGATGGTCTCTTTCTTCCATGGTGATTAACTATAAGGAAAATAATGTAAAACTGGAAAGTCCTCTAAAGAAAGATGCCAACACAGAAGAAAGCAAAACGTAGAGATGGGGGAAAAAAGTTGAATTCTGATGATATGAGGTTTCCTGGATCCAGCTATACCTGAAATCCACTTCTAGATTTTTCTGTTATCTGAGTCATGATAGCCTCTTTTTTGCCTTATGACCATTTTTTGTTCTGTTTCTAACCCTTGCAACTAGAAATACCTGCTTAGTAAACACCTGTTTCATTTGATTTCTGTAACAGTTCTCTGGGGGAAGATATTGTAATTCTCTACATTTTCTGCATCAGATGTCTGAGACTCACCCAGATTAAGAACTTTGCCTAGTGACCCAACCATCAAGTGACAGAGCCAGGATGCAAATCCATATCCATCTAACACCAATGTCCATGCTTTCAACCTCTGAAGTCACTGTGTCTCCAGCATTTAACACAGCTCTGACACTCAGTATTCTGTTGATGTTTTATGATGGGCTGGCATTAGAAGACAGAGGAACAGGCTTTTCCTGGCTAATGGTCAAAGACATATAATAAAATAACATGGAAGAAAATAAATTGGGGAATGGGGATTATAGGAGGTGGGAGAGAGGAATGAGACAAATTTAGACTAGGAAAAAGAACTGGGGGTAATTCCTGGGAAGTGGTCCAGTTAAATCCTTTAAAAAACAGTTGATTCCCAAAAGTAGGTTAAACATTACCTGAACTCTCTTATTTATCTCATTCATTTATGTTATAACCCCATACTTCATAGATAAGACACAGGTAGAATTCAAAATGCTTTAACTTGCCCAAATTCCTAATGAGTAAAAATCAAATCAACATATTCTTCTCCATATTCAAGACAAGGTTTTACATTTTGCTATTATATCATGACATAGCTTTTTTTTTTTTTAACTCACACTAGTTAATGATCTCAGAAGGGCCTACTTTCTGCTCATGTTCCAAGGGCTGTGATGCTTATCTGAGGACAGACCGCTTGCAGAGTTCAAACGGAACTCTGCCCTCAGATATGTTCTGTGGAATTGTGTAGCAAGACAAAAAACAGCCTCCTAAATGGGCATGGAGACACATCTGTCCTAATTAAATAATACCCCATGTAGTCTCTGGCTTAATCACATCACAAAGCTCACCCCAAATATCATTAGTCCCGATGTACACACAGTCCTATGAGGACCAGCGCTGAAGTGCTAGGCAAAAATATGCAGTATGAAAATGGTTGCTAAATTATATCCACAACGTGGATCTCTGCCAAGGATGGCTGACAAGCCTCACCTGGCTAGCTCGCTCATCCTTTGCAGGTCTGAGTCCATTAGGCAGATGATGGGGGAGTGAGGCTAAAGCAAACTGAAGATATTAAGACTCCATACATCCATGAAAATGGATGATTGCACACAGATTCCATCCCAAGTGATAGCCCAGGAAGCAAAGAATTCATTGAGAAATTCCATAAATTGTACTGATTATTTAGCATATGTAAAATATGTGAAATCACACTAATAGCTTCGGCTCACAGAAGGCTTGCTGTAGTCCTGCTAAGCCTCCTGCATTTCTTATCTCATTCTCCTAACTGCCCATAAGTGTGTTCTTCACCATGCTGATTCCACAGCGAGGGAGAGTGAGGCAAAGTGAAGTAAATAACTGTTCCAAGTTCAAACAATGCCCAAGTGATGAGGCTGAGGTTCAATCTTATGGCTGGCTGTCTTGGTCTGGAATGAGAGTACTTAACCACCACATTTGACCATTGCTATAAGGGACTGAACAGAATGTAAAAGATGTCCACTGCAATGCAATTTGGTTCAATTACATTTCTTTTCTTTTCTTTTCTTTCTTTTTTTTTTTTTGGTGGTAAAATACACATAACATAAAATTTACCACTATAACCATTTTTAAGTGTACAATTCAGTGACGTTAGGTACATTCACCAGGTTATGCAACTCTCACCACTATCCATCTCCAGAACTTTTTCATCCTCTCAAACTGAAACTCTGTGCCTACTTAGCAGTAATTTCCCATTATTCCCCACCCCAGCCGTGATAACCACTGTTCTACCTTCTGAATTTGATTAGCCCATGTATCTCTGTAAGTGGAAATAAACAATGATTGTCCTTTTGTGTCTGGATTATTTATTTGACATAATGTCTTTAAGGTTCATTCATTTTGTAGCATCTATTAGAATTTCTTTCCTTTTCAAGGCTGAATAATATTTGAATATATACATTATCTATATACTTATTCAAATATATATATACACATATATGTGTGTGTATATATATATATATATATGCCACATTTTGTTTATCTAGTCATCTGTCAGTGGACATTTAGGTAGTTCTTACCTATTGGCTACTGTGAATAATGCTGCTATGAACATCAGTGTACAAATATTTGTCCGAATTCCTGCTTTCATTTCTTTGGGAGATATACCCAGATATGAAACTGATGGCTCATATGGTAATTCTACATTAAATTCTTTGAGGAACCATCCTTACTGTTTTCCAGAGTGGTTGTACCATTTCTCATTCTCACCAGCAATGCACAAGGGTTCCAATTTCTCCACATCCTCATTGACATTTGTTATTTTCTGGGTTGTTTTTTAGTTTTTGTTTTTTAATAGCCACTCTACACGAAGCGGTATTTCATTGTGATTTTGATTTGCATTCCCCTAATGATTAGTTATGTTGAGCATCTTTTCACGTGCTTATTCACCATGTATATATCTTCTTTGGGGAAATGCTACTCAAATCTTTTGTCCATTTATTAATTGGGTTGTTTAGTTTGTTGTGTTGTGGGAGCTCTTTACATATTCTGGATATTATCCCCTTATCAGATAGATGATTTGCAAATATTTTCTCCCATTCTGTGAGGTGCTTTTTTACTCTGTTGTTAAAATCTTTTGATGCACAAAAGATTTTAAGTTTAATTGCATTTTAAGGAAAAAATGTTTATCTCCTTGTAGTTAGTAAGTGAAGCTAAGCTGGGTGACTGAAATATTCTGTATCAGGGAGTGAGGCACACAAGAGGCATCATATGATCAAAGCCATATAGGGAATACTCCGGTTTCTCTTCAGATCGTATAAATCTTTAACCTTTTAAAGCCATATGGGGACATTAAAAAATTGTGAAGGGCAAGGTACAGAGGGAGTGATGGCTCATATCAATAAGAGGGACCTGGAAAGCCATGTAAGAGTCACCTCAAGTGGGACTTATTGCCCAAGAAGTGAAGTTGGAGAAAGTAGAGATCCTTTGTGACCACCTGCATATTCCCCAAGGGAGGAAGAATAGGCTCCAGCCTGAGAGACTGAGAAGAAGTTAGAGGAAAAAGAAAAGATCTACTGACTGCTGTAAAAGACCAGCATGCACATTGGCCAAGAAGTCTTCCTGTTAAAAGACTAGCATTCAAGTCCTAGCTTTGCCAGATATCAAGGATGTGGAACTGTTTGAATCAAGTCACCTAACATTTCTGAATGTTAGTTTCATTCAAAAGAGGGGACAACAAGACCTGCCCTTTCTATATTCATGTTCGCTCTAGGGATTAGGTGAGATAATGTAGTTGTCAGAAAGTGCATTGCGCTGTCCTTATAGAATTTTGAAAGCCAAGAAGAGACATCAAGCAGGAGGGCATGCTCAGCTCTTTATAATTTGGCAAACTATTGAAGAATTAAGACAGAGCAATCTGGAAATCCTTGGTATCCAAGGAAGCCTACTTAGTGGTGGAGAAGGAATGGAGAGCCCCGATTACCATAGGTTGAAAAGTAACTGGGAGAGGAAGGAGTCAATTCCATGGCAAATGCCCTCAAGCTGTTTGGCAATGGTAATTTGAAAGACAAAGGGCATGGGAAAGTCATGTGGGTCTGATGGGGATGGCAAATTTATGGGATCCACTGTCTACTGCTCCCACAGGAGTACATGTCCACAAAACTTTGCCCTGGCTGACTAATCAGAATATCCCAGCCATTTACCCACAGTGATTAATTCACAAGAAGCATATAAACTAAATCAATCCCCTCAGACAGGGTTATAGTTGTAGGTACTGGAAGACAGAAGAGGCGCTCTTTGCTCTGAGGTAACCAAATTAGAGTAGTGCGGCTAGAGTTCTCATTGACCTCACTCCCCATCCCACCTCTACTCACCTGGTCATGTGGAGGAAGTCTATCTTTAGTAGAAAGGAATGAGATCAACACTAAAAGAACAGAGCCCTGTGAGAAACAAACATGCACACTGACACCAGCACTTGACATTGCCTTCTGGGTCTAGAACATGAGTTATCAAACTAATATCCAAAAGTCACATCCAGCCTGCCACCTGTTCTTATATGGCCTATAAGATGAGTATAGCTTTTACATTTTTAAGAAAATATTGTATTTACTTATTTTTTTTTATTTGACAGACAGAGAGAGATCACAAGTAGGCAGAGAGGCAGACAGAGGGGGAGGAGAGAAGCAGGCAGAGAGCCTGATGTGGGGCTTGAACCCAGCACCCCAGGATCATGACCCGAGCCGAAGGCAGAGGCTTAACCCACTGAGCCACCCAGGCGCCCCTGTATTTACTTATTTTACAGAGAGAGAGCACAAGCAAGGAGAACAGCAGGCAGAGGGAGAGGGAGAACCAGTCTCTCCACTGATCAGAGAGCCCAACATGGGACTCAGTCCCAGACCCTGAGATCATGACCTGAACTAAAGGCAGATGCTTAAACATCGGAGCCACCCAGGTGCCCCTAGCTTTCACATTTTTATATGGTTGGGGAAAAAGCCGAAGGAAGAATATTTTGTGACACATGAAAATTATATGAAACTCATATATAATGTCCATAAATAAAGTTTTATTAGAAAACAGTCGTGCTCATTCATTTACATCTTATCTATGGCTTTTATGCTTCACCTTAGAATTAAGGTAGACAAAGTTGAAAAAATTTAATATCCAGCTATTTACAGAAAAGGTTCACAGATTGGTGCTCTTCAGCAAGGCCCGTGCCCACCCCAAACTGTTACATGAGCCCTGAACATTTAAGCTAATGGAAGTTGAACCTCTATCACTTACAACAAAGTATTTTCCAAAAAAAAATACCCTTTTGATTTTAAAGATAGAAATGAAATTTTGATGGAATAAGTGACTGGCTTGATCATATAGTTAGTGACAGAATTGGACTAGAATCCTGGTATTCTGTCTCTCAGCTCTTTGCCATGTAGGTTGGCCTCATGAGTGTGCGACCTGAGCATTCACACAAAGCTCCCCCCTCCACCCCCGGCTTAGAAGGACTCTGCACTTGGATTAATGCTGGATTCCAACAATCTTGAGATTCTTAATACATTTTGAACAGGGGCCCTGCACTTTCATTTTGCACTGGGCCTGTTAATTATGTCTCTGGTCTTGGTGCCACCTACCCAGCCTCCCCAACCCTGTAAACTGTAACATTTTGCAGTCACTTTCCACATCTACATTATAATTTTCTACCACCCTAACACATTAGTAGTAGAGAAAGTGAGATTGTAATAGCCATCATGTCGTAGTTCCAACATAATTTTTATATAGTTAAAAGCACACATTTTCCCACTTTTATAACAAAATTAGGCTTCTCCAAGGTTCAAATAAAAGAGTGATAATTTTATTTTTCATGCGATTTAGTCATTCTCCTCACCATAATTGTTTTGTATTTATTTTTGTATTTCACTTGTAGTCTAGGAGTGATATGGCACAGGGAATGGATTCAGTAATTCTTCAAGTTCGTAAATTGTGAACAGAATTTCCAAAATGGCGCCTGTTATTGAAGCATCTGCCTGTGAGGATAAAGTAAAAGCATTTATGAGGTACTTTGATATCCCCATAGCAGAGCAATGTATGGGTCAAAAAATTTATAGCACAGGGCAAACCACAAGGCTTAGCTGCCTAGTCAAACCTAAATCTCTGTCCAAAACAATTGGGTCCACAAAAATGAACCTAAGAAATACAAGAAAAAGGAACAGTTAAATCACATAGTATAATGTTGGTCTCTATTTTTTTTAAACATTAACCTATTCAGGCTATGTCGAGTTTTTATTTTTGCAAATTACAAAGTAATACATGTTTATTGTAGGATATTTTTAAAGTAAAGGTAAGGAAAAATAAGAATGGAAAACCACCTTCATTTTACTACCCAAGAGAGCCATGGCTAACATTAATTTTTGTCATTGCTAACATTTAGAATATGCCTTTCCTAATCATTTTTCTACGCATACATAAAACTTTCAAAATGGAATCTCACTATATTCCATGTTAGGAATTTGCTGGGGAGCATTGCCCATGTCTTCATTATTCTTCTTCATTGCCATTTTAATGACTATACTCTATATCACTGTGATGATTAATTTTATGTGTCATCTTGACTAGGCTGAGGGATGCCGAGATAACTGGTAAAACATTATTTCTGGGGTGTCTCTGAGGGTGTTTCCAAGAGAGATTAGTGCTGAATCAATAGATTGAATGAAGAGGATCCACTCTCAACCATGCAGGGGGCATCATCCAATCCTTTGCAGGCCCAAAAATAACAAAGAGGCAGAGGAAGAGCAAATTCTCTTCCCTCTCTCTCTTTCTTAATCTTTTTTTTTTTTCCATCATAATAAGTGCACTCTTTAATCTCCCTACCCACCTCCCCTCTGGCAACCATCAGTTTGTTCTATTTGAGAGTCTTTTTCTTGGTTTATCTCTCTTTTTCTTTTTTCTTTGCTCGTTTGTTTTGTTTCTTAAATTCCACATATAAGTGAGATCACATGGTATTTGTCTTTCTCTGACTGGCTTATTTAGCTTAGCATTATACTCTCTAGCTCCAGCCGTGTTGTTGCAAATGACAAGATTTCATTTTTTTTATGGTTAAATAATATTCCATTGTGTATATATATATGTGTGTGTGTGTATACATATCTATATATATCTATATATCTGTATATATATGCCAATGGAATATTTTATATATATATGTATGTGTGTGTGTGTGTGTGTGTGTATACATACACACCTCCTTTTCTTTATCCATTCATCTATTGATGGGCACTGTGGCTCCTTCTATAATTTGGCTATTTTAAATAAAGCTGCAATGAACATAGGGATGCATGTATCTCTTTGAATGAGTGTTTTATATTTTTCGAGTAAACACTCAGTAACGTAATTCCTGGATTGTAGGGTAGTTCTATTTTTAATGTTTTGAGGAACCTCCATATAGTTTCCACAATGACTGCACCAATTTGCATTCCCATCAAAAGTGGAAGAGGGTTCCTTTTTCTCCCATTCTCACCATCCTTGCCTTGTTGTTTCTTGTGTTGTTTCTTGTGTTTTATACACACTGATAGGTGTGAGGTGATATCTGTGGTTTTGATTTGCATTTCCCTGATGGTAAGCGATCATGAATATCTTTCATGCATCTGTGTGTCTTCCTTGGAGAAATGTCTGTTCATGTCTTCTGCCCATTTTTAAATCGGATTATTTGGTTTTAGGGTACTTAATTGCATCAGATCTTTATATATTTTGGATACTAGTCATTTACCGGATATGTCATTTGTAAATGTCTTCTCTTACTCAAAAGGTTGTCTTTTAGTTTTGTTGAGTGTTTCCTTCACTGTGCAGAAAGCTTTATTTTGATGTAGTCCTAACAGTTTATTTTTGCTTTTATTTCCCTTGCCTCAAGAGACATATCTAGAAAAATGTTGCTATAGCTAATGTCTGAGAGATTACCGCCTGTGCTCTCTTCTAGGATTCTTATGGTTTCAGGTCTCACATTAGGTCTTTAATCTATTTTGAATTTATTTTTGTGTATGGTGTAAGAAAGTGGTCCAGGGGTGAAACATGCTGTTGATATTTTGATAGAGATTTCCTAAAATCTGCAGATTGCCTTGGGTAGTATAGACATGTTAACAGTATTTGTTCTTCAACCCATGAGCATGGAATGTCTTCCCATTTTTTTTTTGCATTCCGTTGAATTTATTTCATCAGTGTTTTATAATTTTCAGAGTACAGGTCTTTCGTCTCTTTGGTTAAGTTTATTTTAGATATTTTATTGTTTTGGGTATAATTATAAATGGGATTGTTTTCTTAATTTCATTTTATTATGCTGCTTCATTATTAGCATAGAGAAATGCAAAAGATTTCTGTACATTGAATTTGGAAGTTTTCCTTCCCCTTGATTTTTTGGAGTAGTTTGAGAAGAATGGGTATTAACTTTTCTTAAATGGTTGGTAGAATTCACCTGTGAATTCTGGTCTTGGTCTTCTGTTTTTTGGAGGTTTTTGATTACAGATTCAAGTTCATTGCTGGTGATTGGTCTGTTCAAATCTACTATTTCTTCCTACTTTCTCTGTCTCTCTCTCTCTTCATAAGATAAGCCATCTATCTTCTCTTGAGCTCAGTCGTTAGAGCTCTGGTTCCCTGGCCGCAGCTCCTGGTTTCTGGGCCTTTGGGATTGGAAGATACACCACCAGTTCTCCTGGTTCTCATACCCTCTGCCTTGGACTAAATTATCCACCAGGTTTCCTGGTTCTCCAGTTTGCAGACAATATATAAAGGGACTTCTCAGACTCCATAATCATGTAAGCGAATCTGTTTCTCTGGAGAATTCTGCCTAATACAATCATTTATTCAACAAATTCCCTATTGTTGAATATTTGGATTATTTCCAATTTTCAGCCGTTCAAAACAACATTGCAAAGAACATCCTTATGGCTATATTGATAAGTATGCCTGTGTTTCTTTCTTTTTTTGAAGGCTAAAAGAAGTAACCCTTAATCTCTGATTATACAACTTTCCATTTCCATAACACTATTGACAAGAGAGCTTAGATGAAAGTATATATGTAATTTCAAACAGTTGCATAGGACAGTGCCTACATATAGTATTTGCTCAACAAATGAAGGTTATTAATAGCTCCAAGAGAGCATAGCCTCCTTGACAACAAATTCAAAGGACAGTTTTCCTTAGCTGCCATTTATACAATTTGGCAAAGCCTTTTTTAAGGGATTTACATGTTTGTGTTATACTATTCCTCAGGAAATAGGTTCCATTTATTTAATACTCATGTAAAAGGTATATTTATATATATTTTTGTCCCACTTATAGTTCAGTAAACCACTCATCCCGATATTTCAAGATTAGATAAACCCGTTCTTAAAATATCTGAGAGCACATAAAACCTATGAGCTTATAGGGATGTATTGCAAGCAAAACAGAGTTCACTGCTATTCTTTTTAAAAACAGATTAAAAACAGTTTTAGAAACAAAGATTCAATCGCATCAATAGAAATTAATAAAGGGAGCTAAGGAGTTTCACTTTTTATGTTAAATGCATCTAAAATACTTTATTATAACTGGCAGTTATTTTTAATTTTCAAAAACAGATGAAACACTATTAGGAAGAGAGTGAAAGTTCTTCCCTACTTGCATCAATATGCTACAAAGAACTTGGGTCTTTTAGACTTTCAAGCAACCAAGCTTCCAATGTGGCAAATCTTCATTTAGATGTCAGCAGAGAACTCCTATACATTGCAGGTTTTTGGTGAGTGTCTAAAATAATGACCCCTTTAGGCACATTAACGACTACTTTAGAGAATGTTATGGCTTAACACTCAGTGTAGGGCCTGGTAACAACTAACATGTTATCAAACAAACAAATGAGTCTATGTCATCAGATATTGCCTTTGACCATTAACATCCAGGACTTTTATTTCTTTCCTTTATTTACAATCATCATTGATTTATAACTTGTCTTGGTTCCCTCATCTGTAAAATGGGAATAGCAATGGCACTTTGTACAATTGTGAGAGTCCAATAACATTGTGTGTGTAAAGCACCTAGCAGCAAGCATAGAATTTGGTCAACCTTCAACAAATATTAGCTGTTCCCATTAACAGCAGCAGCATCATTAAAATCACGATCATCACCATCATCACCATTATCATTCTGGAATGTAAATGCCATCTGTCCTGCTCTCTTTCTAAGCTGTGATGAGCCTTATTTTCTCCTTGAGGAAAAGATCATTTCACTAGAGTTGTTTTCCAATACATTCCCCACCAGAGGGTACAATGTGGAAGGGAGTCAGCGCATGAGAGCTGGAGGAGAAAGGGAGCCCATTAATTTGGAAAAAGCAACATGCTCCAGAAAACCTTAGCCTCGTATATGAGAAAAATGGACTTAGCAATTACATCTGTTATGAAACTTGTGTTTTATGAAGCCAGAGGCTGGAACTGTACAATAAAACAACTCGAAAATATCAAAAGACCACTTTGGGTGGCCTGCCAGTGGATTATAGACATGACTTTTATATTGAGAGGGATTGTCTGGCATTGAATCAGAGGAACTATACTGTTTGAGCAGCAGGATATCAGTAGCTAGTTTGGACTTAAATAAAAAAAAAATCCAAAGTGGCCAATCAGTAAGGCATAAGCAAAACCTAAGAGATTTGTTATGTACAGTGTAAAGGAAGAGGGAGTTCTCTAAACATCCAACTCTGGGAAAAAAAAAAAAATGCTGCAGGGTTTTTTTGGTTTGTTTTTGGTTTTGTTTTTTTAAACCCTTTATCTCTCAGTGCACCGAAACTTTTAAGGACTTAACTGATTTTTAGGAAGACATTTAACATTGCAATCTGGATGGGAACATTCTTCAAGTTAATTTAAGAACAAATTTATCATAAAGGCTCATTTTTCTAATTATGAGGGGAAAGTAAAAAAGATTACAGGTTGGAAAGAGACGTGGCAGAGCCCAGAGGGGGAAAATATTCTCTCCATTTTCCTAACACAAAAGGAGAAGAGAAGTGCAGAAATTGCCCTTTGTTGAAAACCACACCTGCAAAAGCTAATGAGAGCAAGGCATGGCTCTGTGTCTGTCAACCACTGATGGCTGATAAGCAGCTAGACTTATAAATGTTACCAGTTTAAAGTGGAAACAAAAATATGCATGAGTTTTAGCTCATAATTGGTGGAAAAGACTACTGCTGTTTCCAGAACTCTGCTGCTTGCCACTTCCTCATTCCAAGACAGATTACTGATCCAGGTGCCATTCAAGTTCTAAATTCATTTTTGCAGAAACTGTGGCCATTTCTCATCCACTAGAATGCAACATATACCAAAGTACAAGGTAGCAAAATGGAGTTATGTTTTAAGATGCTTAAGAGCCAAACCTTCTGTTAAAGCAGGCAAATTATGAAATAGAAGAGGATACCAGTGCTAAAACTGAACACAAACAATCCATCATTTCTACCTGGAAACTTTGAAAATTATTTTGCCAATGAGTTAGTCTATTCTAACAAAGAGGACACTTTTGGGCATTGTAAGTAATGTTGCTATATCTTCAGAAAGCCATCTCCAAGAAATAGACTTTTATAATATTAATACATTTTAAATGTTTATGACTGGACTCTAGTTTACTTAGGGGGTTAAAAATAGAAGACTTCTTTATGTGAGAATCTTGTATGCTACCTCATCCTACAACAAAGCCCATTTGACTGGGGTCCAGTCATTGGCCTCCCAGTCTTTCTAGAGACAATTTCTGAATGCCTCCTTGATTGCAGCTAATTATCTCATCTCCAGACTGTATAAATACATATCTAGCCCAGACTCTTCTAGCTATGTTGGAACAATCAAATTCTCCTTCTAAACTCTGACCAGTCTTGCTGTCACCAACCTTACCTCGGAGGATCAAGCCGCCACAGTGCCATCAGACACACCTTTCTAAAACATAAATCTGATATTGTCAGGACCCTGTTTTAAAAATCTTCAATGGCAAACTGTTTTCCTACTGGACTAGATCCAAAATCTTCATAATAACCATTAGCAAAACCTATAGGCTGAGCATTTTATAAGCAATTCATTTGCTTATAACATAACAATTATGATATTTTATAAATTATTAAATAAAGATTTTTAAAAATTTCTCTTCAAGAATGTGCCTTTTGTCTATTGAGTAAATGGTTTCAACTTTTCCTGAGGAGAGCAGATACATGGTAGAGAGCGGTTTCCAACTCAGGACGATTCGTCCCCCAAAAGGACAAAAAGGTCTGGAGGTATTTTTGCTCATCACAACTGGGAAAGGAAGTATCTAGAAGGTGGAGGTCAAGGGTGCCCAAGATCCTACAGCACACAGGAGAGCCCTCCACAACAAAGACTTTATCCAGCCCAGTATGTGAATCACACCAAGGTTGGGAAACCCTGGGCTGAAACAATAAAATATATTGCTCAGCTATGACCATGAAATTCAGGCTTGGAGCTTCCTGCTACAGGAGTGGACCTCAGAGGCTGATGAGTGGGCCCTGGTGGGAACTGCCCCTCTCTGCATTCAGGTCACAGCAAACACTAAGGAAGGAGTCAAGACTGTATTGTCCCAATATAGGTGACACCCCTCTTACACCAGATGTTCCAGATAAGGCAGAAAGGACAAATCAAGTGAGTGAAGGGATAGGAGAGAGAGAAAGCCAAATCAAGAAAGAGACTCTTAACCATAGAGAACACATGGATGGCTAGCAGAGGGCAGGTGGGTGCAGGGATGGGGATCAAGGAGGGCACTTGTCCTGATGAGCACCGGGTAATGTATGGAAATGTTGAATCACTATCTTATACACCTGAAACTACTATAACCTTGTATGTTAAAAAAAAAAAAAAAAGAAAGAAAGAAAGAAAGAAAAGAAAAAGAGAGAAAGAAAGGAAAAGAAAAAAGAAAAAAACAACAACAAAGGCAGACAGGAAAAGAGGTTAAGGGAGTTCAGAAAAAAAAAAAAAATGGCAAAGGAGACTCTTCTCATACCTGGCAGAACCCTCACTCAGCACAGGTAACAACACTCACTGCTGTAGGTCCTTATGAAGAACTTTAGGGACCCGAGAAGCCATCCCTCTGAGAGCAGGCAGTGACAAATTCCGCTCTAGCTAACAGTCTGTTTCTATATCCTTTGCCTTTTAAGATTCCTACACCCTCCAACTTCATCTGCTGGTTCTTCTATTAATCACCATCTCTTTAGAACAATGACGCACCAGTGAAACAATGATTTTGGAAGCTAGACTGAATTGAGAAAGAAAAAGCAATTCCAAAACCCTCCTTGAACATATCAAAAGTAAAGCTTGAAAATCTGAATGTACATTATTTTTACCACAAGCCAGAGGAACCTGGAAATCAAGATATGACATAAGGAAATTTCCCTGCCTCCCAGATCCAAAGTGGAGGGTCTTTGCAGGTAAGGGAGTCTGGAGGGAAGTGTGCAGGAAGAAGAAAGGAGGCCAGACCCAGGTCGGGCACAAGGGTACTGACTTCCCTTCAAGGTCAGAAGCTTGGGTGGCACTGAGTGAAAGGCAGCAAAAAACAATCAGTAGTGTGAGATAGAGACTGAAAGCCTCAGGGATTTGAGACTGACTTTCCATTTGTAATTATGAAGGGAGCCTCTGGCTCCCTCTAACAAATGTGTAACAATGGAGGAAGAGGAAGCCTGGCATGTTTTTGGCAGAAATGGCATGGGGGGAATCCAGATGCTTCCACACGCACTCAGTGGGGAATACAAGAAGGTTGGAAGTCAGCAGTACAATGAGAGGAGACTGCTGAAGAGGCTTGGGTGCAGGACCAGAGCGTGAGCTCACACGCAGGACAGAGCTGAGATTCGGGGCATCTGCAGGAAGAATGCCCACAGCAGCCTGGGAAGGGAGGAAAACACAGCAAAGAACACGAACCAGAAAAATAAAAGCTTTCCCATCCCTGATGTTTGGTGGCAATTACCAAGTGGGACCAAGGACACCTTCATGAGGCCAGCAAACACCTTCAGGGACCAGCCTTGTGGACCAGGAGTCCAGGACCCAGACCATGACCATTCCTAGTCACAGGCACCAGCTTAGGAGAAAGAGGAAGAAAGGCAACTCTTGGAGAGCAGCAGAATTGGAGATCTAACCAGATGTCTATGGAACGTTTAGGGAATAGGCACTTAAGATGTTTAAATAAGTTATAGAAATAAAGAAGCTGTAATTTTTGGTACTTGGAAATTGTAGTATTTAAAATGTTGCTACTCATTTTAGTAGGAAACTCCTACTTATAAGGGGTAATTATGAGGAATCTGAAGCGCAAAAAGCAACATCTTGCCCCAGTTCAGAGAACCAGTAGGTACGAGGGCTCTGGTTCTAAAGATCAAGATCTTTTTCCATTGTGCCTCCTGTTACCGCGATATTCCAGCGGACCCTGGGCAGTCCCGCCTCATTTACCACTACCTTCCTCCCTAAGCTCTTGGTTTCAGTAACAGGATTATTAGGAAATAATCCCAAACGTGCCCTGCATTTTCCTCCTCCATGCTCTTAAATAAATTTTTCCTGCTGCTTCTATGCACATCCAACCCACCTTTTTCTCTTCCACCCAAATTAACACCTTTGGGTAGACTGCAACCCTCTTTGTTGGTAGCAAAAGGTGGGATGTCCTCAGAAACAAGCTGACAAAACGTAGTTACCCCAGCCAATTCCCAGAGAAAGACAGCTACTGTCTCGTCCAGTCTGGCCTCCCCCTGCCAACTCCCTCACTGGGGCAGAGGCTGCCAGGTCCACAGGCAAGGCAGCATGGGTTTACAACCGCCTCCTTGATTTTTGCTGGCTGCGACCGTGTCAACAGAGTCACCCCAGGTCTGCAACAGCTGGTAAGCTCTCAAATTCAGAGGCTTGGTTCAACCATTCTGTTAACCACAGCCCCATGCTGACATTTTGTCTTGCTCCTCTGACCAATATAACCTTTGGCAATTTCTCCCGGACTTTCCTCCACAGTGAAACTAGCCAGACCACACACTGTTCCTGTTTATCTCATTTGCATGCGACTTTTCTCCTTATTATGTCATTAAGGCGAGAGGAAAACCCCTCTAGACAGACAATCAGAAGTGCCTCAGCAAATCCTCTGCTTCATTTGGTTTTTCTCCAACTGGTTTACCTCACTTTTGTGCTCATGAGATTCTAAACACTTTGCAACCTCTTCTCTTACCGACCCTTACTAAGATCTTCCTATAACTCCTCTGATCAATTCATGTTCCCCTAAACCCAGGTAGGTTAGTACAGCACTTTCCAGTAGAACTTACTGCAATGATGGAATATTCTATGTCTGCACTGTCCAATATGGTACCCACTTAGCCTCATGTGGCTGTGGAGCTTTCAAAATGTGACTCGTGTTCCTGAGGAACTGATTTTAATTTTAATTAGTGTAAGTATAAATGGCTGTATGTGATTAATTAGTGTAAGTATAAATGGCTGTAGGTGACTATCACACTGGACAAACACAGGGGTAGGACGCTCTATTTCAACCAGTGTGACATACAGACTATTTCCCAGCCTATATTCAAAATATACATGATATATTTGTATCCCCAGTGACCAAATACGTCTTCTATACTTAATATTTAACTTAAAATACTTCTCTTTCTCCAATACAATGGATTTCCCTTCCCTTCAATTACAAGTATCAGCTGTTATAACAAAGCCAAAATTGACCTCCTCAGCAAAGCCTCCCTTGTCTCCTCTGTAAGAGCAGTCACCACGCCTTTCTGAGACTTACACATAGTTGTGTACATGTGTCTGTCATAAAACCCATCACGGTGTAGTAGTTCATTGTTTCTATTTTGATGTCCCCTCCCGTTAGAATGTGCTGTCTCTGAAAGAGGGAAGGGACTTTCTTTGGTTCCCCAACACCTAGAGCAAGAGTGGACATTGTAAGAATGAAACTGTTGGATGGGTGAATGAATGAAAAAAAAAATCACTGAATGGAAGATCTATAGAACGGTTGCAAATATTTTTTTTAAATGAACTTGGGAAGGCTTAAACCTAGCTGGAGCAGAGAGCATTAAAGTATCATCTGTTTTCAGTCTTTTTCTTTCACGTTTCTTTTTATGGAAGTCCCCGTGATCTACTGGAAGGTTGCTATAGACTCCTACTTGCTAATGAGGCCTCTGCAGGACCAGCATTAAGCATTATTTGAGTTGTCAGTTACCAAATGTTGGTGATAGATGGGAGACAACATGCCTGGTGGAACAGTTCTCACCACAGTTGTCATCTGCTACACACACCAACCCAAGACATGTCTCTGCAGACTTTTGAGCACAATTAATACCCTGAAGTGTTACCAGCCCCTTCAATCCTTTTTCCAAACCACTGCTTCAGTTGTCTTTTTAAGAGCAAATGGTGTTGGGTCATGTCCATGATTCAAATCCATTGCTGGCCAAACTCCTTAACATGACCTGCAAGACCCTATGGGATCTGGCACATGACCAAGTCTCCAGATGCAATCCAGACTGCACGCCCCACTTCACAGCTCCTGCTACTCTGGCCTTTCCTCTGCTGGCCTCCAGCAAGTTCCTTCTGACCTCGGAGCATGTGCACTTTCAGCTCACGCTCCTTGGAACTCTCTTCCCTGTTTTTTGCCCAGTTAATTCCAACCCATCCATCAGCTCTCAGCTCTGGAATCACTTAGTGGGAGAAGTCTTTCCTAATATCCAGACGAAGTCAGATCCCCTTTTATAAACAACACATACCTCTCCTTAATAACACTCATCACAGATGGCTTTATATGTATTTGTGAGTATTTGATTCATGTCAAACACCACATGCCTAGTTCCACATGGACCTGAGTGTGTTTACATTTTTTAAAAAATCATTTTAATATTATTTTTAAAGTAAGCTCCAACACCCAACCTGGGGCTCAAACCCACCATCCCGAGATTAAGAGTCATGTGTTCCACTGACTGAGCCAGTGGAACACGTGGTGCCCCATGGTGCCCCATGACTGCATTTACTTTTGTTCATCATGTGACTATCTGGCCCCTAGCACTGTCACTGGCACAAAGTGGACCCTCAAAAACTATTTGCTGGATGAATGAAAGAATGCATAAATGATTGGCACAAAAAATCTCCCTTAGGAGTATAAGCCCAACAATTAAATATTATTAAAGGTCACAACTCAAGTACCTAAAAAATCATAACTCAGGTACCTAAAGATCACCAAGATTAGGTCCCTGATAAAGAATCAACACATCAACCATGGTCTGACTTCCTTATAATTAAAAACATTAACAATAATGACACTTAAACAAAAGATAAGGTGCTAAGATGACTTAACAGATTCCATCTCATTCCAGGAAGTGATCCATCCAGTGGTCACTAAGCCAGTGCCACACATCACCATCTGCAGTGACCAGCCAGATGCTTGCAGGGATAAATGGACGCACTGAAGGTAAAAAAATCCAGACATTATCATTGCAGAATTTACTTCAGGGGTCAAGCATATGGACCTTTTGCTTTAACAATTTCCTGATTGTTAAAACAAAAGAAATGGGAATTTCTACTTTTCACATTTTGCATCTGGTTTTACCCAAAGCTTTACTATGTACTTTATAAACATACAATAAAACACATTGACCACATACTGATATTCACTCACTCATTCACTCAACAACTATTCAGTGACTCGCAAATATTGCCCAGCAATGGCAGACAAACACAGAGGTGCTAACCTCACGGAGCCCACACTCCGGTGGATGGTAGGAGCTTGGTCCAAGCACTGTGCTAAGAGCTTGACTTTCATTACGTCATTTTAATACTCACAAAAATTATGTTGGTTACTACAATGAGCATTTTTTTGGTTGAGGACTTCCCCAAACGCACAAGTCTTAACATCCACAATTTGCCTTGAGAAATTATTCTTCCCAGGGGCTACTCTCCAGCTCAGAATCTTAGACAAGGCTCAAGTGTCAAGGTGCAACCCAGGTTTCTAGGCTAAGCAAGTGCTTTCTCCCTGGAATTTGAATACCAGGAAAAGAGAATGGGACTGAAAGGGGCTGCATTCAGACCAGACTACTATGACAAGGAGACCACTCGGGGGTGCCCTTCTTCCTAACATTCCATGCATGGTGCCTTCAGATCTTTGAGCCCTTATATCCTTCTAATAAACTATTTTTGCTTAAGTTATAGTCAGTTAGTAACTCAGAGTAAAAATATTGTCATTGAAAGGATGATAACTTGGGTTGAGAAATATATCCAAAGTCATACAGCTAGAAAACAGTAGTGTTGGATTAGAATCCATGCATGCAGTCTTATTCCAGAGCTTTCCTCACTACTAAAAAAGAAGAGATGTCCACAGGTGTGATGGCTCATAGGGAAAATTTTAACAGCTTCTGTGCTGTCCCACCTCACCATAGGCTTTATTCATGTGTTACCACCAGCCTCTAATTGGCCCATGTCTCACACTCTCTGTTTGAGTAGGAAGGGCCTCCTACAGCAGAAACATGGAGGTTGGCTACAGCAATGGATTGGTGAAAATTAATGAGTAGAACCAACAAGAGTTTCTAAGTCACCTACGACTATCAATTCCAAAGGGACCTAGTAGCAGACATTGGTGCTTTTCCCTCGAGAGCAGCCAATATGACCTTGGAACTGAGTCAGCTTCCAGCTTCAAGAGTCCCTGAGCCAGGGACATACCTAGTTCCAGCGAGTAGAAACACTTACCCTGAAAACCGGCATTCAACACCTTAGGGCCAGAAGCCTCTTTCTCTGAGTATTAAGGTCTCTGTTGCAGCTTTCAAAGTGAATGACTCCAGCCTCCAGGGGATGAAAAAGGCCCTCAGAGTACAAGTGAGAAAGCGCAGAGGAAGGGAAACCAACAAGTTGGAGTTCTAATTCTGCCTCATGACCCTGCTCTCAAGGAGGATGATAAGTGATCCCTGTAAACTCATGCAAGAATGAAATGTATGTAAATACCTTGTTGGAGTCCAGTGAAGAGTCCAGGAGCGCTTTTTTGGACTGTGTTGGTTGTGGATTTCTCACACATACAATAACAAGTTTCTGGCTTCCCTGGCACATATGCTTGAGCAATGTGTTGCCGTATCTCTGACAGTTGGTGACATTTCCTTTGCAGTCAGCAAGATTCGTACGGAGGCTGTGTGTGTCCAATGAAGAAATTAACATCCTGAGTCCCTCTATTTTCTATTACTCATCATCTGTGCCTTCATTCAAAACACATTCATCGAACACCTACTGTGTGCATGGTCTTAGGGGACGCAAAGATGAAACCGAAGCCGTGACCGCTCCTTGCCTCAAGGAGATGATACATGTGCTGGAATAAGTATATTGCCCAGTGATACTGATGAAAACCATTGCAATTAACGTGTATCAGAGGACTTGCATTGTCACAAGAACTCTAAAATATTACACCTGCAATGTCTCCTCTAAACCTCACAGTAGCTCTGTTATTATATGCATTTTAGAGATGAGAGGCATGAAGAAATTATATCATTTGCCCAAGATCATACTGGTAAAATAAGGAGGCAAGCAGAGTACTTCTGGATTTCAGAAGAGCCGTGTGAGTTGCACAGAAGAGTACCAGGAAGGTTTTGTAGTGGAGACGGTGTGTGAGCTGATGCAATTACTCCACAGTCTCTTAAGCTGGTGTTAAGAAAACGTGTTCATATTTCTCTTGTAATTCTCACCCTTAAGTATCATTGTTAACACACATCTCTCGTCTGAGAATTGCTTATGAATCTGCAGGTGCTGATAACAGACTTAACATGAAGACCTCAGGCTTATATTGATCTCTTTTCAAAGCTTGAAAAAGTTCATTCTATTGGTGTGTTGTGTTTGAGATCTGAGAATTCAGTAAATTGGTTTAAAAATTGCTGCAGCATTAAAAGATCAATTGAAGAAACTGATATCTTGATGGATTTACTTATTGGCCGAAAGGCCATTAAACAATCAGAATTTTTCAACTGAGTAAGGCTTTGAACACGAACTGATCTACCACTTTCAATTTAAAAATGAAAGGATGAAGACACACAGAATTAAAAAGGACTTGTCTAGGGGCACACACACACTCGGAGAGGAGCCAGGAGGGCTGGCACCCTTGCCTTCCAATTCCTAATCCAATGTTTCTTTTTATTAAAACAGCAGCAACAACTTTACTGGGGTATAGCTGAAATATGCTCCATCACATAGGTTCAAAAGGTACAATTTGATCCATTTTGATACATGTATTCGCCTGTCAAACCAACACTGCAATAAATACAAATATTTCTATCACCCTCAAAAATTTCCTTTTGCCTCTTTATCCCTTTCTATATTCCCCTTCCTAGGCAATCCCCCATCTGCTTTCTATAAGTTTGCATTTTTAACAATTTTATATAAACAGAACCATACAGTATAAAAGTATTCTTTGGAGCTGTCTTCTTTCACTCACTTAAGTATTTTGAGATTTATCTGTGTTGTAGGTATCCGTAGTTCACTCCTTTTTATTGCAGAATAGTATTCCCTGCTATGGCTACAACACAATTTGTTTAGCCATTTATCTGTTAATGGACATTTGGGTGGCTTCCAATCTTGAGCTATTATAAATAAATACATAATAAATACTCCTGTACACATGTTTGTGTGGACATGTGCTTTCATTTTTCCAGACCAGATACCTCGAAGAAAACTGACTAGATCATCAGTGTATGTTTATCTTTTTAAGAAACAGGCAAATGGGACACCTAGGTGGCTCAGTCAGTTAAGCATCTGCCTTCGGCTCAGGTCATGACCTCAGGATCCTTGGATTGAGTCCCACATTGGGCTCTCTGCTCAGTGGGGAGTATGCTTCTCCCTCTTTCTGCTCATGCTCTCTCTCCGTCTCTATCAAATAAATAAATAAGATCTTTAAAAAAAAAAAAGAAAGAAAGAAACTGCAAACTACCTTCCAAAAATGTACTAGTTTGCAGCCTACCAGCAACACATGTGAGTTCTAGTTACGCCATATTTTCTCCAGCATTTAGTATCAATTTTGTCTTCCCTACTACTTTTACTAACTCGTCACAATGCCCACCACCAGTGACCAGTACATTCTTCAATGCTGCTCTGGTAGAGGAATGCCTTTCAATTAACTGAGTCCTGAGGTGATTTTCCTACCCTCATATCCCCTTTCTTCCCCTCCTAAGTCAGTTTTGGTGGGGTATAGTCTTTGCTCAAACAGAGCAAAAGAGTAGATATTTTTAGAGGGCAAGTCAATGTAAAGTACAGAAAGGACTGACTTTCTTAGAAGTGCTCCCTTTGGTGAATATGAAGGACATGTCATCACCACTAGGCTGGAGGGGAGCAGCAATAATGCTGGGACGCTGAAGGATCCAATGAAGGGAAGAAAGGAGGGAAACCAATGAAAAGGCTTTCCTCTCTCATTCTGGTGGGTTCCATCAAGACCACAAGTGACCTTCTCTTTCTTTCCCTAGGCTCTTTGACAGTGGATACCTTCTGTTGGTCATCCCTGTAGGAAATCCACAAGTACCTAGTATCCATTATATAACTGTGACAGTTGTTATTAACCTAGCAGAGACCTTGAGTCAGGAACTGTGCTAAGAATTTACATCTGTGTTCTCATTTTAATTCTCAGAACAGCCATGTGAGGTTGGTATTACTAGTCTCATTTTACACATAAAGAAAGTGAAGTATAGAGACGTTAAGTAATTTGTCCATGATCACCAAACTAGTAACTGGCAGAATAGAATTTGAACCCCGTTCTGTCTGATTTTAAAACCCAGACTCTTAAGACCTCAACTCAACTACCTTTCCAGTGACTGAATATGAATGTTGTGGATGTAACTGAATAGTAAATGAATAAGAAACCCCTTCTAAGCCTAACCCTCAATGAGTCTATTCTGTAATATCATGGATTGATTACAGGCATTGCATGCCAAATATTCAAGGAATTTCTGCAATCCTTAAATGTTCACCAAGTGTAAGTCCTTCATGCTTCCGAGCAAATTCTGGAGGGAAGGGGGAATCCATTTTTAGAATTTTGGTTACTCATTGGACCAGTCCTTTCTGCCCATCCATTGAAGTTGATGTTACAGCAATTGTTACTGTTTTTTCAGATGTGTGTACATGCACGTACCCCTGCCCACAATGTCCAGTGGTTATCTACCTTTGTGTACCTGGGGAGCTTGGTAAAAACAGAAATGGCCGGGCTTCACGTTCTGCCCTTCTGATTCAATCAGATTGGTTTTGAACCCTGCCTCTATATTTTCAACAAGCAGCCTAGGGAGAGAGACAGTTTTTACTTTGTAGCTGCCCACCATTCATTCCCTGACCTAAAGTCAACCCAGTTTTGTTTTCTTTTTTGGGGGGGGGGATTGTCCCTCCTCTGCAGGGCTTGTTCCTGGTGCGGAGGAAGGTAGAAGCCAAACCCCTTTCCCATCAATTAATTTGACCAAGGACTTGGCATGGGAACTAAGCCTAGCTAATCATATGCCCTCTCTGGAGACTAAGTTTTGGGTGAAGGAACAAGTGAAGATGAGGAAGCTCAGCAGGGAAGTCTTGTCTTAGCCATGAGGTGATTGTGCCCTGTACACAGAGTTTCCTTAACACCTACCTTGTCCCTCGATTCAATGAACCTCCAACCCACTTCCCTAAATATCTTTTAACAAACACCTTTTTTCCAAGTTAGCTGGTCAGATTCTGACCCTGGCAACCAGAGAGATATTCCTTGATTCCTCAGGCAATTTTGATGCAAGAGACCCAGAGGCCAGCCTTTGAGAAACACGGCCCTTAATTTTCAGTAGATATCCACTTAAAAATTCTGGGAAAGAATATGTTACCGGTACTAGCTACCCCAGCCAACATTTCCACATGAGTAAACTTGTCAAAAGCATAAGGAGACCCTATTCTCATAATACTTCATTCTCCTTTTTTTTTTTTTTTTTTTTTTACATACCATGCTTGTAGTCTCTGCATATAATAAGGTGTTTTTTGTGGGTTTTCTGTCCTTGTTCACTATTGTTAAACTCCAAAATACTGGGCTTGGGCTAGCAAACTCAGAATTACTAGTTCTTTTTCATTTGTGCACCTTGGAGTACTCTGTTAGCCCAAAGAGGAAGAGTTGGTAGAGCCAAGCAGACAACTGAAAAGCCACTAATTAGCTGCCTGGTAATGTGTTGATCAGGCCATGACCTCTGGGAACTGACTGCAATAGGAAGATACACAGGCAAGCATGGAAAACCAGAAAAGCACCATTATTAGCAACTCCTGATAAAATGATGACATTCCAATGATAACAATAGATGCTAATTGTCCCCTCAAATAAAGTTGCTATGATTATAAGCCTTTGGTCACAGATTTCTGACTAAAGAGTTAGTCATTACAGCACAAATTGTAGCAGAACAGAATAAGGGCTGTAACTCTATTTTCCTAGCTAAGGCAGTCTCATGTGCTTTGGTGTTATGTACTGTTGTTAACAAACTAGTTCTAGATGCTGGAGTTATCTCGATCTTCAGAAGCATGGATTTCTGGTGGGAGAGGAGACTTCTGAGGCTTTCCATTAGACACCATCATTATTGTTCCCCTTCTCTGAGGATGGCAGCCCAGTGTGCTTCTGAGAGACAATTTCTCCCTGCATAGTTTCAGGGAGGGTAACACCATCTCCTTAGCTCCAGGGATGGACACAGAACATAGTCCTGGCCAGTCAGGACAGAATGTCTCAGGCCACAGTGATGGATCTGAGATGGACATGTGACATGAGACAGACCAGCGAGACTCATACCTGGATTTTTGCTGCAGCCATTGGGAAGAAGGTACTTTCTGCCAAGTTTGTTAAGGTAGTTAGATCCAGGCTAGTTTTGCCACCATCAAGGAAGGGCCAGTTTAAGAATTGAGCCAACTCAGAGGAAAGTAGAGACTAAGTAAGACAGATCCCTGGTGTCCTTTTGTGAGCCCCTGAGTCTGGCCATGATGGAAGTGGGCTTCCATTGGGCTATTCCATTACACCAGCCAATAAAGTCCTTTTTGGTTTGGCTTAAGTTACTTTTGAATTGGGTTTCTGTCACTTGCAACCACAAAGACCTTGAGTCATGCCCATGGGAAGCAACAGATTGAACCCCACAAAGACTATTTCACAAGCTTCTTAAGCCATTCATCTGAAACTTTATAAACTACTCTTTCTGGTCTAGGAGGGAAAGTGATCAGGCATAAGGGAAGGACAGGAAGCTCTCATAATTGAATCCTCCTGCTACAAACACTTTCCCACACATTTCCTAAGCTATGCGGCAAAAATCTTGTTTCCTTGCCTTCCTTCTGCACAATGTTTTCAAATTCAGAACATATGCTGAAACATTCCAAATGAACTTGACTTCCACTGTTTCTCTTTCTTCAGGAAACCATTTCGCTTTTTGCGGCCTTCCCTATCACCTTGGTGATTTTCTTCCAGTTGTAATTCCTTTAAGAAGCAAGAACACCTTCCCATCAGGCCAAGGTCATTAGCCCAGCCACAGCCATCCGCCCTTGGATCAAGTTCTTCATCAACATGAATCCCAGAGATAACACCCAGAGAAAGCAAGTCAGGGTTGCCTCCTTGAACTCAACCCATTGTGCTCACTCTGCTTCTTAATGCCTTCACACCTCTGTGAGGGACTCTGGACCATTAATATTTAACAGTTTCTCTGATGTGATTGGATGGAAGTCCTGAGTATCCCAACATGCCTCACTCGTGTGAAGTTATAAAATCAATTTGCAGCTTATCACCATCCTTGACTCCTCACAAGTAATTTATTGCCCAACCCTGTGCTGTCTTCAAGGAACTTAAAAATAAAACACAGATTGCTTAAAAGAAAACACACAGGGATTTTCAACACCACTGCACCAGGGTGAGGGTAACTCAAAGATCTTCTGCATTAAATATATGATAAAAACTCAAGTCTAAAGCCTTGCAGAGAATGACTAGGGACACAAGATTAAGGAAATTGTGAAAGAAAGAAAAAATAGTAAGATCTTGCAAAAACTGGGTGTGTGACTACAAAGAAAAAGCTCAATTGGAAATCATGCTAGAGTTTTTTGCTCAGGAAGTTAAACACCAAATCCAGCCATGGATTAGAACTGGAAATTTTTAACGTATTTCTTCTCCTCCTCCTCTTCCTCCTCCTCCTCCTCCTCCTCCTTCTTCTTCTTCTTACAAAACTAATACTGTATTATAGAAATAGGAATCACCTGTAATTACAATGTCCAAAGGTAGACATGATTACAAATATTTAGTGTGTTCCTTTATATAACATTATATAACATTGTATGTTTTAAAAAAAAAAAAAAAGTATTTATTGCATGCTTACTCCATGCCAGGTCCTGTGCTACCACCTGGGGGACATAATGAGATTGGGGACCCTGCTGTAGGGGAGTTTCCATTCCAGCAACAGAGACTAACATGAATGGATTACATCATATACTTAGATATTGTTTGATTTCTATTTTTTAAAAAATCACAGTGTGGAGATTCCCGAAGAAATTAAAAATAGAGCTTCCCTATGACCCTGCAATTGCACTACTGGGTATTTACCCCAAAGGTACTGATGTAGTGAAAAGAAGGGCCATCTGTACTCCAATGTTCATAGCAGCAATGGCCACGGTCACCAAACTGTGGAAAGAACCAAGATGCCCTTAAACGGACGAATGGATAAGGAAGATGTGGTCCATATACACTATGGAGTATTATGCCTCCAACAGAAAGGATGAATACCCAACTTTTGTAGCAACATGGATGGGACTGGAGAAGATTATGCTGAGTGTAATAAGTCAAGCAGAGAGAGTCAATTATCATATGGTTCCACTTACTTGTGGAGCATAAGGAATAACTTGAGGACTTTGGGAGATGGAGAGGAGAAGTAAGTTGGGGGAAATCGGAGGGGGAGACAAACCATGAGAGACCGTAAGCTCTGAGAAACAAACTGAGGGTTTTGGGGAGGGTGGGGGGTTGGGTCAGCCTGGTGGTGGGTATTATGGAGGGCATGTATTGCATGGAGCACTGGGTGTGGTGCATAAACAATGAATTTTGGAACACACACACACACAAATTAAATTAAATTTAAAAAGAAAAAAAAAGAATCACGGACACAGTTGAACTTCCTGTATATACCTCTGGAATAATATTCTCCTCCACACTTGCCCCTTAAGTTTGATTTTTTTCCTGGATACATAATGTTCCCTCATAGAAATGTATCATGATCTTTTTAATTCTTGATTGTTCAGCATTTAGACTATTGCCAAATTTTCATTATTATAGAAAACACTACAATGAACATCATTATATATACACATCTTCACACACACACATCTGTGATTGTTTCCTTAAGATAAATTCCTAGAAGTAAAATTGCTGTTGCCAAACAGTAGGAACATTTCTACATATTGCCAAGTTACCCACTGTAAAAGTTCCAACCAAGTATGCCCAGCATTATCGGAAAGAGCTTACAAAGTAGCTGCACATGGAACACCAGGGAAACTTCATAAGGTTTCTTTCTAGTTCATCTTTTCAACTAGCTTCCAGGTGTCCACTCCTGGGTGCAGGCTCTGTGCTGAGCACTGAGGGTACGCAGATAAGTATAGTCCTGACCATCTAGCAGAGAAGGGTGGTGCTGGAACAGGAAATGTGTGTGCTGGAGAGGCAGCCTAGCAAAATGGTTAGATCACTGCTGTGGGTCCCAACTCCCCCCGTGGGCAAGTTATTTAAACCCTCTGTGCCCCAGTTTCCTTACCTATAAAATGAGGATAGTCAAACTTGCCCAGCATAATCCATAAATCGAAGGCTAAGAAGACATGGTGCCCAGGGCCACTTGCTCAGAAGGCAGTGTTATTAACTCACCTACATTCAGAGTATCTGCTGGGAAAAGCAAAGTATGGGAAAGGAGGACAGAGCTGCCAGTCAGAAGATAAAAACAAATGTAGAGCATGGGCAGTGGGGAGAGCAACAAGGTTTGTGCTCATGGAACAAAAATGCAATTATTCTCCGGAGGAAAAGGGCCTGGGCAATGCTCCATGCCCGTGCTCCCTTGTCCCTGCCTGTATGTCGCCCCCAGAACAGATGAACTAAATGCTTCATGACTGTGATCCACTCCACCTGCCTGAGGCTACCCCTGAGCCAGAGGACAATACAAGGGCCTGGGCTCTCGTGGAGAGGGGTGTGTTTTCTGTCACCAAGGAATAAAGGAAATTGCTTTCTCTCATCACACTGTCAATACAATCTCAATGCATTCATGTACCCTCTGTATCATCATGTAGGAAAAAAGCACACTACAAAGAGTATGTTGCATAAGATCTCATATATTTATATAGATAGAGATATATAGATATATGTAGCTATAATTTATTCATTCATATAATAATGCATTAAAAGGTTTTACTGAAAACAAATGAACAACAGAAAAACAAAAACAGACTCATACATGCAGAGAACAAACTGACGGTTGCCAAAGGGAAAGGGAGTGGGGGGAATGGGTGAAATAGATGAAGGTGATTAAGACGTACAAACTTCCAGTTATAAAATAATTAACCACCAGGATAAGAAGTACACACAGGGAATACAGTCAATAATATTGTAACAACATTGGTGACAATAAAGACACTCATCATGGTGAGCATTGCACAATGTATAAAACTGTAGAATCCCTATGTTGTCCACCTGAAACAAATAGAACATTGTATGTTTAAAAAAAAAGTATTTATTGTGTGCTTACTCCATGCCAGGCCTTGTGCTACCACCTGGGGGACATAATGAGATTGGGGACCCTGCTGTAGGGGAGTTTCCATTCCAGCAACAGAGACTAACATGAATAGATTACATCATATACTTAGACATTGTTTGATTTCTATTTTAAAAAATCACAGTGTGGAGATTTCTGAAGAAATTAAAAATAGAGCTTCCCTATGACCCTGCAATTGCACTACTGGGTATTTACCCCAAAGGTACTGATGTAGTGAAAAGAAGGGCCATCTGTACTCCAATGTTCATAGCAGCAATGGCCACGGTCACCAAACTGTGGAAAGAACCAAAATGCCCTTAAACGGACGAATGGATAAGGAAGATGTGGTCCATATACACTATGGAGTATTATGCCTCCATCAGAAAGGATGAATACCCACCTTTTGTATCAACATGGAGGAGACTGGAAGAGATTATGCTGAGTGAAATAAGTCAAGCAGAGAGAGTCAATTATCATATGGTTTCACTTATTTGTGGAGCATAACAAATAACAAGGAGGACATAGGGAGATGGAGAGGAGAAGGGAGTTGAGGGAAATTGGAAGGGGAGATGAACCATGAGAGACTATGGACTCTGAAAAACAATCTGAGGGTTTTGAAGGGCCAGGGGATGGGAAGTTGGGTCAGCCTGGTGGTGGGTATTATGGAGGGCACGAATTGCATGGAGCACTGGGTGTGGTGCATAAACAATGAATTCTGGTACACTGAAAAGATACTAAAAAAATAAAAAATTTTTAAAAAAAGAAGGAACAAACTTGATATAAACAGCAAAAAAAAAAATCATGATAAGGTGCTTCTGGGCTAATACAAAAAAAAAAACGAACTTTTTTTGGTTTCAGAATAATGACTCATCTGTAACAGCTGTAGGATGAAGAGAGAGCTAAGCAAATGAAAACACAACAAAGCCAATAAAAAATGAACCAGGTCAAAGAAAGCACAGAAACCCACGGTGAAGGGTAAAAGCACAGATGCCTTAGGAAGGGCAGCGGATGGAGAGGACACTGCTATTTCTAAGAATCTCATTCAATCTGTTCCAGAACAGTGGTTGGGAAATGTTTCCTATAAAGGACCCAACAGTAAATATTTTGGGCTTTGGGGGCTGCACGGTCTCTGCCAACGCAGCATGAAAGCAGCCAGCGACAGACAATACGTGGATGAATGGGTATGGCTGTGTTCCAGAAAACTTTATTTATGGATACAAGAGTCGAATTCTGTATGATTTTCATGTCTGGTGAAATGGTCTTTTCCTTTTAATATTTTTTAACCATTTAAATAAAAATCATTCTTCATTTGCATGGTAGATTTGGTCCATGCACCGCAGATCGCCTAGCCCTGATTTAAACAGCTATGTAATAGTCTATTTCATGGGTAGTCCAAAATAGTTTAAGATTTTATTTCTTTGCGAGAAGAGAGAGAGAGAGCAGGGGGAGGAGCAGAGGGAGAGGGACAAACAGACTTTATGTTGAGCGCAGAGCCTCACACAGGAGCTGGATCTCATGACCCTGAGATCATGACCTGAGCCAGAATCAAGAGTCGAGCACTTAACCAACTGAGCCACCCAGGTGTGCCCCTGGATAGTCCAAAATATTTTTAACAAGTCTCCAACTGGTGACATGTAGTTTGTTTCCAGTTTTTGCCTATGATACACGGCGCTATGATGGACACTGTACGTGCATCTTTGCATCCTTGAGTGTGTAAATGACTGTTTTCTACCTGTCTCCACTCCCATGTCCCCAGCATGAGCCCATTTGAGAAAACGGTATGAGAGGGATTCTTGAAACAGTCCTGCTGAGTTCCAAATGCAGAGGATGATACTGCCTCTTTTATTCAGCAGCCTAATAATTCTATTTATAAAGGGCTGTCAAATTGCCTGCTATGAGTTATTCCATATGAACCCTGCTGCTTGTTTTCAGTGATCCACTGGGCTCAGGTTTTGCAGAATTTCAAGATGGCCTTCGAAGATTCATTCAGGAGGCTGTCAGAAACACTCCACAGCCATGGGCCAGCCCACCCTACCTTGAGGAGAGACCCCTGCTCCCAAAGTCCATCACCAGCTTCCTTCCCTATCTTTGTTTTAGACGTTCACTCAGCTTGATATGAGAGCTCCTTCTTACCTCCCCTGAAGCTCAAACACTCGGATGGGGGTTGGTACATTGGTAGACTCTTTTCCCAAGGATCCTCAACTTCTACTTATGTGTGGCTATCACCATCCTGTCTATACAATTCCTACTTTTTGCCTTTGTTTCATCACTCCAAGTTTTACAGAAAATGTTTAATTTTTTTTACATTTTTATTTTTATTTTTTTGCAAAAGGAATGCGGGCTTACTACTATAGGAAAAACAAATAGAGGCTCATTCAACTCTCTAAAGTATACTGTGAAAGTCTTCCCTTCTGTGCCCCCATTCTTACAGGCAGCTGTTACTCTTTTTTTTTTTTTTTTAAGAATTTACTTATTTAATTGACAGAGAGACAGTGAAAGAGGGAACACAAGCGGGGGGAGTGGGAGAGGGAGAAGCAGGCTTCCCACTGAGCAGAGAACCCATTGTGGGACTCAATCCCAGGACACAAGGATCACGACCTGAGCCCAAGGCAGATGCCCAGTGACTGAGACCCCAGGTTCCCTGAGACAGCTGTTATTCTCAGACACATTGGGGCTCTGGCTGCAGAACTGCTAGTCTGTGTGGCCTTAAACAAGTCACTCAACTTCTCTGAGGCTTAAGGTCTCTGTCTGTAAAATAAGAATGATGATTCCTGTCGCCTTAGCTGGAAATCATGCTTACAAAACATTTAACACTTCGCACAGTGCCCAACTGTAATAAATGCCCAAGAAACACTTGCTCTGTTATCATTCCTCTGTGCAAATGCAGTCATAATTTTTAACATCGTCTATAATTTCTAAATGGTACCTTCCTGTGCGTAAATGTTTGTAATTGTTTAATGCTTAATTTATCTGGAACATCTATCTTATTCTTGATCTTATTCTCTTCAATAACTTTGTAATATTCCAAGGCATTGGTATCGTATTATTTGTTTAATCCTTTGACTATTGATGGTTATTTAGGTTTTCGATGCTGGAAGGAAAATCCTTAAACATAAAGGTTTGGGCATCAATGGGAATATTTTCTTAAGATGAATTTCCAAAAATGGAATTCCTCTGTCTATAGGTACTTTTTATTTTAAATGTCTTTTATTTTAATAGTTATGGCCCAAGGCAGACTCTTCTGTTCACCTCCCAGAATATTTCCAGCTTTCTCCCATCTAAGGCCTCACAGAGTTGGTCCCCTTGCCGGTACAAAGACTGTGTGACTTGGCCACTAAGTAATGAGTACAGGGACAGATGTCATCACCATTTTACTACCACTTTCAAACCTTCCACAACCTTCTTTATCTTCTGCCTCAGTGAGCAGCAATATTCTAGATAGTAACTGCTCCACCTGTGTACTGGGGACAATGTGGGACAGAGTCTCATCTGACCCACCACAAACACACACACACACACACACACACACACACACACACACACACGAGAATGAGAAATAAACATTCGTTGTTATACATCACCATCACTTGGGAGTTGTTGGCTACTGCATTTAACCTAATACACTGCCAAGTTCCTGTCCCAAAAAGCCTTTATCAATTCACACGCCTACAAAAAGTAAATGAAAGAGCCACTAGGCTATACCGCTTTTGCAGTGTTTCTTAATTTTACAGATTTCTCCTTTCCATTAATTAGTCTTATTAGGGATGATCAGGGGGGGAAAAAGATGTGTGACGCCTCAGCTACTTACTAAGGCTTTCTTAATAGTACATGCCTTCTTATTTATTAGCAAATCCCATTTTTTCAGAAAACCTTACCATGTCAACATATAACTAAAGGCCCTTCTCGTGTTCTTTAATGGTCTTTTCCCCCAAACATTATAGAATTCCCTGTTGCTGATCAGATCTTAGGTTTGCTAGCTTTAACAAGGGTGCCATAATCCCAGCATCTTGATTTCCACAAGAGACTTTTTTCCCTTCATAGACAAATGAGCAGCCACTCTGTTGCATATCTGATTATACTGAATAGTCCTTTTGAAAAAAAAATCACATTAACAATTCTGTATCTCAGGGCGCCTGGGTGGCTTAGTGGGTTAAGCCTCTGCCTTCGACTCGGGTCATGACCTCAGCGTCCTGGAATCGAGCCCCACATCGGGCGCTCTGCTCAGTGGGGAGCCTCTTTCCGCACCCCCCTCTCTGCCTGCCTACTTGTGATCTCTCTCTCTCTCTCTCTCTCTGTTAAATAAATAAATTAAATCTTAAGGAAAAAAAAAATCTGTATCTCTTATTTTTAACACAGGGGGATAAATGCAGGTGTGGATCCCAAACCTTTCCAGTCCTAAAGAACCAGCTCAAAAGCCATGTACTTCATGAAGCCCTTCCTCACAGTCCTTAGCTCAAGGTAATGACTCCCTCCTCTAAATACCATGTACATTTCCACATCTTTTTCGTTACACTCACTTTGTGGAATTGCAATGAGGGGTCTGCTTTGCGAACTGACACTTCCAGTTTCCCCTTTACAGTCACATCATGCATTTATTTGCAACATGCATTACAAAGTTATTCATTGGGTAGAAGCTCTCACTAGGAGAAAAGGAACCATATGATGTGGAAAAAACCTAAAAGCCTGAAAAACCGAATGCTTAAATTCTCAAACCCCTAATGCATTCTTGTATCTGTTTTTCTACAATTAAATGATTCTTCTACTGAGAAAACCCAGGAAGAAAGGGGACAAAGAATGTAGTTTATGATAGCCATTGACGTCTGAAAAAACTACTAGGCTTTCTCGTAGACTTAAGTTCCCAGAGGGCACATTGTTGTTTAGCAAACAGTAGTTCAAGACGTGATTAGAGATAGGTCAGCAGACACTACCTCCCCCAACCTTGCTGTAATAAAAGTGAATCTAGTACCAAATTCTGTCACACAAACATTTATTAGATAACGACTTATCAGCAAGCAGGCACAAGAACACTCAAATAACTTCCAAGTTCAATGACTTACCACCTCTCTGCTTTATGTGTTCTAACTATTCTTTGCAGGACAAATTCTCTTGAAACAGACACAACATTACTGAGGCAGGATTCAGTTAGCCTCCCAGCCAGCATAAGGCAACCAAAATCATCTAAGATATTGGAAGGCAGTAGGACCATGTTAGAATCAAGCCACAATTACAAAAGTTAGATGTAAAGGGCTCATTGGAGCTTTATGTCCCATTCATTGCAGATTGGGAAGTAAGTGTCTCTAAAATTTTTTAGTCCATCTACATCTCTTGAATACCAGTCATTTTGCCAGTGAAAACCCCTGCTAACATTCAATATGCTATTAACAAGACCTTTGGTATTGGTGAAGGAGAAATATAGTTGAAGCACTTGTGGTTAAATTCATCTGGAGTGTGGTCTTATGAATAAATGTAAACTAGCCCTTTCTGGAGCATATCCCCAGTCAGAGAGTCTGCCCCTGGGGTGTAGCTTAAAACTAATCAACCACATATTTAGTTCATATTATCTCCGCTGGCATGATTTAAAATCAATCGCGAACATCAAAACACAAGAGGTCACTCATGTGAGAGTTGGAAACACAAAAATTATGGTATTTAAGCCAGTCCTTGAAACCAGGGGTGGAGGTGAATACCAGACACAGGAGACACTTCTCTGTGTATCTCTGGTCATATTAACCTGTGTGGCAGTGTAATTAAAAGGAGAGTTTCATTCACTAGGAAGATACATCTTCTCGTACAGCACCTGTGCTTAGTGGGAAAAGCTGAGAGGGGAGCCTCAGCTGACCAAATTTATTAGGGAAACCCTATCCCATTTCCTCTCCCCACCTCCATCTCATTACAAGCATCTAACAAGTTCTAACTAACTGTTACAAGTTGTAACCTACAACTCTTTAAGATTGGGCATAACCAGCAGTAGCCTTTATTCCTTCTTTATTGTCTTTAAGAAGGATATAAAGAGGTAACACCTGTTCTTGGCCCTTCCTGGACGGGCTCCTTCTCACCCCCATCTGTACCTCACTACCCCAGTACAGATGTGGAGTTGACACAGATGGCTCTGGACGACCCTTATTCCCCTCTCTCTTCCCCATTGTCACTGCTCTCAGTGACAAATACACTTTCTCTGGCCATGGGATTTTGCGCAGCATCTCACTGTGTCCATGTAATTCCTCCACCAAGCCAAGGGGCAGCATTTTAAGGTACAAATACCTGCACATGGCCTCGTATTATTCCTTCAGTACTTAAAGTCTTTTATTTTTTATTTTATCTTTTTAAGTGTGTTTAAAACGTGTTTTTAGGTCAGTGTTAACGGATAAAAATTTCCCATTTCAGGTCTTTGTGTTATTAATTGCATTTTTCCTGAGAGGTGGCCTTGGCATGTGATAAGGACTGTCTGTGTTTGCAGGTCTGTTTATGACCCTGTTAGAGAACACCAGGCACAGGATCCACACTTCTCTCAATTTTCTCTGTCCAGTGTCTAGCTCAGTGCAACAGAACATAATTTTTGGCCTTCAATCTGAACTTTGTGAGCAGGTGGTTGGGCACTTCCATGACTTGCGAACAATTACTGGTTATTTGTGCTTAGTTTGACTGTAATCCCGGCTGCATATAGACTTAACTTTGTTCTGAAATTATTTTTGCTGCTCAATGTGTTTAACTGTATCCTAAGTACACATAGAAGAAGTTTAGAATGTAGTTCATTTTATTTTTTCTCTAGTACTATTTCTACATTTTTACAGAAGGATGGTAGGCATTGCACCAAGCCTACAGAATTTTTGCATAAAATTAAGTCAGTAGTTGCCATTTTTTAAAAGGCTCCACATTGTGGGGATGATTGGTAGCTAAGCAATTGTATAACTAGAATAAACCCTAGAGATAATTTAATAGTACTGATGTACATTTCTTGTGTGCTTACTATGTGAAAGGCTTTGTGCTAAGTACCTTAAAAACATGTTCTCATTCACCCTTTTTTCTTTTTACCTCAGACTCTAGTATGGCTTGGCACCGCACCATAACGGATCCTGTCTTCATTGAGAATGTTGATATTTTGTTCAGCGTGAATTTTTTTGCATTAATTTTGACTTTTTAAAAATATGGTATTAAAATATTATTTATCTCGATTGCTGAGTTTTTTGGCATCCTCTTAAATTTTGTACTCTATTTCTGGCAACAGCTTTAAAAGATTAGGACTATTCTTTTTCTCCCTTTAGAGATGAGAACGTTGGAAGTCAGAAAGTTGTTGCATTTTCCCATGGCTTAAAAGTGCCAGTAATGGTAGAACCAAAACTGAAATCCAGATGACTTGACAGATCAGCCCTCAGCTTAGGCACATAATTTCACAGATGGGGAAATTGAGAAGCAGATGGGTGTGAGGATGTTTGGAGTTCCTCAATAGCTCCACAGCAGAAACAAACTAGAACCCAGAGTTCCCTACCTGTCACTAAAGTAGCACCACGAGCTTTTCATTGTAGATGCATCACAATTAATCTTGAAGCTGCATCCGTGTGTAGAATTCATTCTTTCAGTGTTTATTAAGCGGTCCCTACATGCTACACACTATGTACATGGTATAATGATGGCTGGCCTCCCTCGAATGGAAGCTGGGAAAGGGTAGTCTTAGAAGCCACTCATTCATTCATTCATTCATTCATTCACTCTCTTAAGCTCTGGGATACACTGAAGAATAAGAGTCCAAGAGGTCCACTGAAAAGAGAAGTACAGAGATATGCAACTAAAAAATTGGGTTGGGGGCACCTGGTTGGCTCAGTTGTTGGGTGTCTGCCTTCGGCTCAGGTCATGATCCCAGGGTCCTGGGATGGAGTCCCACATCCCGCTCCCTGCTCAGCAGGAGGCCTGCTTCTCCCTATCCCACTCCCCCTGCTTGTGTTCCCTCTCTTGCTGTGTCTCTCTGTCAAATAAATAAGTAAAATCTTTAAAAAAAAAAATTGGGTTGACATATAATACGTTCAACCATGGAGGAACTCAAAATTACAGAGCATCTGTTCCAGATTCTGAATGCTGGGTAGCTTTGGTTTAGGGAGCACCTTTGGAATTTAAAATGTTATGTTATGGGCTGGCATAAGAGGATTCCGAGAAATATAAAGTAGTCTTCCTGCCTTTCAGAAGTTCATTGTCAACATAAAGAAAAGGACCACATGCACAAACATGTTCAGGATTTATCTGACTTCTTAATTTGATAGTTGACCCTTTTAAGGATTCTCATAGCTTTATAGAACTTCTCTGTCATGGAATCAAGTCATTCATTCCTTCAGTAATTCAGAATGTATTGCCCCTACTGAGCGCCCGGCATTTTTCTAGGTGTTGGAGATGTAAGCGTACATAAAATAAGATGGGCCTCTGTTCTCATGAAGCTGTAGAAATTAACTTCGCATAGCAATGAGCATCTAAAGCAGGGCAACAGACAGTTTGGTAAAGGAATGCTTCTCTAAGGCATTGACATGTGAGCTGAGACCCAGACGATGAGAAGAATCCATCAAGCAATGACGATCAGGCAATGAACGTCAAGAAGCAGCAAATGTAAAGACCCTAAGTATAATGACCAGGTGTGCTGGCAAGACCCGGGAGAATAATTTGAGAAAAGAGACATGCATAAGGTCAGACCATGTGTTGCCTCACAGGACCAGGTAAAAATTTAAGATCTTAATCAAAATGTATCCATCTTGGGGGCACCTGGATGGCTCAGTCAGTTAAGTGCTTGCCTTCAGCTCAGGTCATGATCCCAGGGTCCTGGAATGGAACCCCACATTGGGCTCCCCTCTCAGTGGGAAGTCTGCTTCCCCCCGTCCTGTACCTCCCCACTGCTTATGCGCTGACCCTCTCTCTCTCTCTCTCTCAAATAAATAAATAAAAAATTTTTAAAAATTATCTATCTTGTAATTATTTAATATCTACCTTCCAAACTGGAAAATAAGATCTGTGAGGATAGGGTTTTGTTCCTTTTGTTCTCCATAGTATTGCCAATGCAGAACATGACACATGGTGTAGAGTTGGTGCTCAATGAGCATTTTTGGAATGATGAAGAATAAACAGAAACAAGTCTTTTAAGGACTGTGTCATTCTGATGGAATTTTGGATACATACTGTCTGTCTTAAAAGTTCATTTTGACATATTTATTTTTACCGTCTTTTTCTTCTCCTCAATCCCCAACTTTAGTTAACCCTCTGTGTCTCCGTGGGCAAAAGCTATAAGAAATAGAGGGTAGTAGGATAATGGGTCCTTGCTGAAAAGTTTGTCTCAGAATTTGACTTCAGTAAGGAAGTGCATGGCCCTCTCCCAATCTGAGTATTTTAGAGTCTAATAAATATTCGGTCCTCGGGTTCATGTAATCTAGTGCAATAACACCCCAGCTATGGGGAGTCAGGCAGATCTAGTTATATATATTCTGGTTCCACCACTTAGGCAAGTTATATGACCCCTTTAACCTATAGTTTTTTCATATAATAAGTAAGGAGATTAATAGCATCCAGCATATAGAACTGTAGCCTTGATCAAATCCAGTAACATATACCATGGTGAACACAGAGACAGGCCACCCATAGCCCCTTCAGGGAGGAACTTAGGGTCGGACTACAGGGAGTACAGGCAGCAGACATTCTAACTGGCACTCCTCCATCAGCTGCAGAGAGCCCCTCCTTCAAGGTCATGCCCTTCCTGGGGTAGGCATGACGCATAAGTGTGCAGCTTGGCTATTTCAGCCTAAAGCAGGATTCTGGGATGGCTGATACTTCAGAATTCCCCACCAGGCTGGCTGAGAATTTGGAGGCCTTCCTCTTCTGCCCTGTCCTGCTTTCTCCTCCTTCCTTTCACACTGGAAGGATCCCTAATAAACATCCTGCACTCCAAAATTCAGCTTGGCATCTGGTTTCTGGAGAACCCAACCTGAGACATATGCCGGCTACTACTGCTGCTGCTGCTGCTGCTTGTTATTATTATTATTATTATTATTATTATACCTAATGAAAACAAGAGTAAATCTGCTTGCTTGTTCTCAATATGATATTCTACAATGGTACTGAGACTAAAATTTTTCAATGTCATTGTTGGGACTTTTGAGCCCAATACTCTGTCTGTTGGTGTTCTCTCTCTCTCCCTCGTGAATGCAGATTCATTCATTTATCCTAAATCATGAGTGACTAAGTTAGGCCAGGCTAAATGCTGGGAATGAGAAGAATATAACCAGCATTGCACAGACATTTCAATTGGCCTCAGCCAGGCACGAAGGGGAGGGTGGGACTTACTGTCCTCAGGAAGTGATCTAGCAAACGTATTGCTGTTTGTCCCTGAAATAGGGGCTGTGATAAGGAATGGGAAGCAGGAGACAATCGAGGGGTTCCGGAATCCAGAGCACAGCAACAGCTAACCACTCTGCTGGCAGAAAGCAGAAAGTAATAGCTGGCCAAGGTAGATGTGTCTACTACCACATCTGTCCGTTTTCTCTCAGGCTTATCCACAGGTGACAGGGGAAACATGTGACTCCCTTCGTACCTGGAAGACTCTGGCTCCAACTATGGCCAAAGCTGATGAAGAGGAACATGCAAATAGTCAAGAACATATGAACACAATCAGGAAATGGGAACACTTCTAAGGTCCTTTTATTCAATCATTTCCTGAGCTGGCTAGATGCAAAGCCCAGCGATGATGCCGGGGCTAAGAGACACAGGAGTAAGTAGAACAGTCTCTAGCCTCAAGAAACTAAAGGTCTTTGAGTAGAGATGAAGACCTACACGGGTGAACCGTATAGAAAGTAGAGGATTCTTATGAGTGTTTGGGTGAGAACACCACATATGCACGAATATAAAATAATTTTTTTTCTCATTTATTCACCAGAAAGAAGAGATTTGCCTTATATCTGAGTCCTTACTCTGTCTCTCATTATAGGACATGAGCTCAAATATCTTAATTTGGAGAATGAATTATTGAACCAAAACTGACTGCAACAATGCTGGTTTGGGATAATTATGGAGGTCACTTGATACTGCTTTTGCTTCTTGTTTTTGTTTGTTTTGTGTGTGTGTGTGTGTGTGTGTGTGTGTGTGTGTGTGTGTTTGAAAGTGAAAGAGAAAGAGAGAGAGAGTGCAAGCGGGGGGGTGGGGAGGGAAAAAAAGAGAGAAAGACTACCTGCTGAGCACAGAGCCCAATGCAGGACTAGATCTCACGACCCTGAAACCATGACCTGAGTTGAAAATAAGAGTCAGATGCCCAACTGACTAAGCCACCCAGCTACCACAATATTGTTTTTAAAAATAAATGAAAAAGAGATTTAAGATAGATGCAGAAAGTCTTCCTGAATATATGACCTCACATATCCACAAGTCATATTATTTGTAAACAAACCTTTGAAAGACCATTTTAGAAAGCAATTCAGTACTTTCATGTCAGCAGGGCAGACACTTAGATATAACAACACCGCTGAATGAAACAAGTAAAAAGCTGGATTAAAAACATAAAAACTTCTGTTTAAGTGCTTTTCTGGGCTAAGCTGGAAAGAAGGATTCTCCAGAGGCCAGGAAGAAAAAAGCATGGTTCCTGAGAGACATTCTATTGAGACTCAAGACCTTGAACTTTGACATTGACCGCTGCTCAGAGAGGGTATCTGAGAGGTAGGGTTGGGGGTGTAGAGGGAAGCTAATTTGGTGTTCTCACATAAACTAGAAACCCAAACAGGTTGTACCCTCAGTGCAAGGAGCAAGGAGAAATAAACCTTGTATACTGAAAGCAACCAGAATAAAACAGATCTGGATGAAGGCAGGGGAAAAAAAAAAAATTCCCCTGAGAATTTATAACTACAAGCCAGCCCTCACTTGGGTTTGCAACACAAATTCTACTGTGTGATCATAAAACACTTCCAGAATAAAATTTAATATAAAGGAGGGGGCGCCGGGGTGGCTCAGCTGATTGTGTCTGACTCTTGATTTCTGATCAGGTCATGATCTCCCTCTCTCTCTCTCTCTCAAATGGAAAAATAAATAAAATCTTTAAAAAAAATAATGATAAAATAATTTAATATAAAAGAGGACGTGATAATTTAAAGGCTGTGTCTTTTCATCCATAAAACTATAACAATTAAAAAACTTTCATCTCTTTATTACACAGGTACACTTAATTATCACATTTAAAAACACAGAAAAAAATTTTTAAAAGAACAATTTTCAAAAACTCTATGTATTTTAGTGATTGAACAAGAAATTATAGAGTTTTAAGGAGAGCAACCAAAGGTAACTCTGAGAACAAAAGATTTGCAAGAAGCATACTACAAAGAATGACTTGTTCTATCTATTTGCTTAATTTTTTTCTAACCTTTTCTTCCCCCCCCCTTTTTTTTCCTTTCTGTCAGAAAAATGAAATACTAAGCTTGGGGAGACATTTTAGACAGAACAAAGTGATATGATGCTCCTTGTTAATTTGCTCAAGAAATGACAGCCAGTAGCTTTCCTTCATTATATCAATAGTGAAGTTTACCAGGAATGATCTTAGACTTCCCCTGGACGCCATGAGACTTAAGCCGAGAAGATCTCAAAAGCCTTTACAAGACAAACCGGGAAGAGGAAAAGTATTAGATATTGGTAAGTATTCAGGCCACCAGGGAAAAGCAGTATAAAGAGAATAATTATCTGACCTAACAATGTTTTCCTCTGGTTATCAACCTCGCTCTTCTGGATGTTCAAATTTGTTTTATTTGATCAAAGGGAGCCAAAGAAGTCTGTAAAGCACATGATTTAAAGAGTCTCCAAATTTCATCCAAATTGATTTTTTCCTCTATTATATGATTTCCCCACCCTTCGACACTCTTTTTTGTGGACATCCCTACTACTATATAACCTCAAGTAATTCAAGCGTCAATTTAGCTATTGATAGACAATGAGATGAAGCTAATACTCACCAATGTCTAAATTATTAGTAGTAGCTCCATAACGGGAACAGGGCTTGGTAGCCAGCCTGGAATTATTTTAAAACCCAAATCAAGATGTCTTAGCATGATCCCCTTCATAATATGAAAATAGATCTACATAGTATTTCATTAAACATACGGGTACTTCCTTAATAAATCAGAACTAATCTCATCTTTCTGATGGACATCTTCAATAGGAAAAGCTAGAACCCACCCTCTTCATTTATTTCTGAGGCAGCCCATAATAAGTAGGTGGATGTTATTCTTGCACTAAAGTCGGACATTTAGCTACACTCACCAAAAACTGGCAAAAAGGTTATATTGTGTTCCAACCTAGGGAGGAACAGAAGAGTGGGCCACTAAATAAAAAGTTACGTTTTGGAGAGAACCTTTGTTGGTTGTTACCCCTGCATACCCTCTAAGCCTTGTTCCTTTTTAATAGGACCTCACACTTCTCAGGCATAAGGTTTGTCTGGGATTAAATTCTTCCTAGAGTCCAAGGGTAGGCTCTGACTGGTTTATGTCAACCAGTGTTTCCTTCTAGCCAGAGTGGATGGCTTTTTGGAGGAATTCTGAGAAAGAAGAATCCTCTCTTTTCTGTGGGAGCTCCCAAAAGAATTCTTTCTCTTGTCTGTTAAAACAGAAAAGTGTCACCCCCGTTCCCGATGCCAACCTTTGGTGTTCATAAAAGACACCAATCTTTCAATGAAACTGATGTTAGGGAAGACAGTATGGAGAAACAAAAAGAAAGAGACTCCTAGTGACATGGTTGAGCCTCTGGATCAATCTATACCTGAAACCTAACATCGCACTACACATTGCAGTTAAATAAGCTGGTAACTTCCCTTATTATTTAAACTACTCTAAATGGATTATCTGCCACTTATAACTGAATGTTTATAAATAAAAGATACTTGTAACCTAGTTAGTTATGAATGGAGGCTGGAATGAGTTTAGAAGATAAACATCATTTAAAAATCAGACTTGAATAAAATTATCCAGATTATCAGAGAGTCACAGCTTAGACAGGGTAGGTCATCTTACTTGACAAGAAAATGTAGCCTGGTGTTTAGTAAAGTTGAATCCATTACAATGAAAAGATTCTAACATTAACATGTAGAGAAGTCTATTATTGCTGATAGAGTGGCAGATTTTGTTAAAACACTTCAGTTCACCGTGGGAAACAGCTGAGGCTAATACCTCCGTCCATCCCTATGCATAGACTGTGAAGAGAAAAAGAGCCAGTGCATAATTTCCTCCATCGTCTCCATGGCAATTTGCAAAGTCTCCATCACGAAATGTTTAATCTAAGAACACTATTTTTCTTTGCTTTGTTTTGTGTTTTAGTAGAAAGATGATAATTCAGAAATATTCTTTGGACATCTCAGATAAAGACTGGGGGGGTTGTTTCTTTTTTGTTGTTTGGCTTTCTGGTTTTGTTTCTCTTTTGGTTTTTTTGTTTTGTTTTGTTTTATTTCCATTTTTCCATTTTCCTATTAAAAACTACTAAGAAGTAGCACATTTAGAGGTTTCCTTGGTGTGTTGTATGCTTCTCAGTTTGGCCAGTATCCATCACCTTTCCCCTTCTCCCCACCCATCCATGTGGTTACAAACTAGGCTCCTGGCAGCCTTGATTACTTAATAGGTCCCTGCCCACTGGATTCAGTTCATTGATCAGGGATGGATGTCTATTCCATGAAGCCAAGCATTTTCTTCTCTAAAAATGTCAATTTGGAACCAAGAGAGTGTCAAGTTAATTTGTTCCCTGAAGCTGGGATTGAGTGGCCATTCTTAACCATGGAGACTGGAAAGTTAAGAAACTGAGCCTGCAGTGACAGAGAATTCAAAAACTAACAGTGACTGAGTGCTTACTAAGTCACGGGCACTGTGATCTGCCCTTCACCCCCATTACTGCTTCGTGTCAGAACCACCTATGATAGGTGGGGGTGGTGATTCTTGTTCTGATAGTTATTTTATAGATGAGCACAATGAGTGGTTAAGTAAATTGTTCAAGAACAGAGGGTTCACATCAGAGCAAAGACTCCAACAATCTGTTTGACAATCTGTCTTCAGAGCATTTGCTCCTAATCTCCAAAGCCCATCCCCGCTGCCGTTCGGTGCCTAAGGTCCTCCCTCTTGGAAACCTGCAAAACCACCTGGTATTTCAGTCATAAAGTTTCCCTTTTCTTCTTAGTTTTAGTTGGTTTCTGTTCTTACAACCAAAAATGTCTTAAGGAGCACATTTGTGACAATCAGTAATCAACCTTTATAGCTCCCAGGAACTCAATAAGCAGTGAGTAGATGGATAAATAAGCAAACGAATGTCTCATTACCACAAAACTCTCTCCGCAGTGGGCTATTGGACATCTTAATTCCTGGATAACTTCAGACTCGGATTCTCTGCGAAACACCTCTCATTTGTGCCCTGTACACAGCAGATGCTCCATCCGTGGGCATTTTGGTAGTAGGTGGATAATTTCCTGGAAACAAAGCAAGTTCTTCATGTTCTTGAGAGGTACCACAGACAATACCCTCCTCTGCAGTCTTGGAATTTCGAAGGCCAGATGTAGGACTCGATCAGTAGTTAGAATCTGGGGGGGGGGGGGGGGGGGGGGTAGAATGGTGCACTGGGGATGAATTTTGGAAAAACAAACTGTATCACTTATGGCAAGGTTAACTCAAGGCTGAGAATTGAGTTTTGGAGTTAAGCAAATCTGAACTTGAAACCCCTACCCCCAACCAAACCTCTGTTGACTCTCCCTCTAGTGGCTTTCACACTGGGAAATTTAATGTTTGTAAGTTTTATAAACTTTTAAAATACTACTTTGGGGATTGAAAAAGTATCCCAATAAAAGTACAGAAAGAGAAATAACAGCCATATTTTCCTCAGAATTAATTGCCATTACAGCTTGGCTTATTTGCCTCTACCTTCTGTGTTTGCTTGTAGGCTAATTGATTTAAGAAAAAAAAATCACACAACGATGTTCTTAAAACTTATGTGTGTTCAATATAAAGGATCCAAACAATGCAGAAAAATAAGAGGGAAGCTTTTTTTAATCATGCCAAATTCTACCAACCAGGAATTCCTATTATATATATATCAGGTAACTATTAGCACAGAATTTTTTCTAGGTATGTGCAGAGAGAAGGTTGTCTACTTAGGTAAACAAAGTGTTGGATAAATAGGTTAGATAGATGGGTAGAAAAGCTTTAGTAAAATCAGATATTTTTAAAATCAGATGGCTTTTTAAAAAATCAGGTGGCTTTTACTAACGATTCACAGACCTGTACCTTGGGCCTAATAATACATTATATGTTAATAAAAAATTTTTAAAAAATCAGGTGGCTTTTAAATAAAAGATTAAATTTAGTTTCATTTGACTTTAATAGAAAAAACCCAAAGTGTATCATTCTTGAATGTTTTAAGATCTAATTTTCTTATATTAAGACCCCCAAGTTTCAGCTGATGCATATACAAGTATCCCCAGCTCCCCCTTACATCCACATATCCTAAATTTCAGATCATCCCATGCTTGTTTGTTTGTCTTAACTGGGGTAAAATATAGATACCATAAAATTCATCATTTTAACCATTTTAAAGTCTACAATTCAGTAGCATCTGGCACATTCACAATGTTTTACAAACACCACCTCTATCTAGTTCCAGAACATTCTTATCACCTCTGAAGGAAATTAAGCATGCACTCTCTCCTCCCTCCTTCCTCCCATCCCTGACAACCATTAATCATCTTCCTGCCTCTATGAATTTGTCTCTTATAGACATTTCATACAAATCAAATCCTAGACTATGTGGCCTTTTGTGTCTGGCTTCCTTCATTTAGCATAGTGTGTTTGAGGTTCATCAGTGTTACAACATGTATCAGCCCTTCACCCCTTCCGGTGGCTGGATACTGTTCCCCTGCATTGCTATCCCACAGTTTGTTCATCCAGTTACCTGTGGAGGGGCATTTGGGCTGTTTCCACAGTTTGGCTATCGAGAGGAATGTTGATATGGATGTTCACGTACAAACCGTTGTGGGGAGACCAGTTTTCAATTCCTTGGTGTACATACTTAAGAGCGGAATTGCTAGATCACGTGGTAATCAGGTTTAATTTTTGGAGAAGGTACTAAACTGTGTCATTTTACATCCCTGTTTTAATTTTCATCACTCACTCCACATCTTCAAAGCATTCCTTCTGAAGGAGGTTAAAAAACCCTAAAGCCAGTTCCAATACCTTTCCAACCATATTCTGCCAGTTGCTTTCTATTTTACTTGAACAGCTCAGTCAGTCATTTAGGCAATTCTCACGTGAATGCATAACCTAGAACCACTACCAAATGATCAAACAGGAAACAGAAACTAAACATTTTGTCCTCCTTGCATTAGCCTCCACTCATCTCTTGTTGACTTAGGCCATCTTGCTAACTTGGAAAACCCTACTGGTTTCCCTAGTCTCTGATGGCTACTTGTTTGTGTTTTTGTTTTTTTTAAGATTTTATTTATTTGCTCATTTGAGTAAGAGAGAGAGAGAGAGCACAAGCAGAGGGAGCCGCAGAGGGAGAGGGAGAAGCAGGCTCCCCACTGAGCACGGACCCCAATGCAGGGTTGGATCCCAGGATCCCCAGATCATGACCCTAGCTGAAGGCAGACGCTTAACCTACTGAGCCATCCAGGCGCCCTGACTACTTATGTTTAAGACCCAGGTCAGACCCATTCTCCATGATTATTCCAGTTCCTATGAACTCCCAAGAGCCAACTTATTGTCTGTGCCCCATAATTTGTGCTTACCTTGTATTGCTTACTATTGTGACTTCTGTTTATATGTATACATATTCTCTCCAGGATAAAGGGTACAAAGCACACACGCTTGAATGGACAGAAAGTAGGTCATAGAAGTCAGAGCTGGGGGGCACCTGGGTGGCTCAGTGGGTTAAAGCCTCTGCCTTCGGCTTGGGTCATGGTCCCAGGGTCCTGGGATCAAGCCCCGTGTTGGGCTCTCTGCTCAGCGGGGAGCCTGCTTCCTCCTCTCTCTCTGCCTGCTTCTCTCCCTGCTTATGATCTCTGTCTGTCAAATAAATAAATTAAATCTTAAAAAAAAAAAAAAAAGAAGTCAGAGCAGGCTTGAGTTCATGCTTTATTTAGCTGTGAACTCCAAGGTCTACCTCCATTTCCACTCCTGTGGAATGAGGGGCAGGTGTTTGAGGGGTGGAACACAGATATCATAGGCTGGTCATGATGATTAGAGATAATGACTATAAAGCATATAGGAGGTCACTGATAAATTGTAAAAATGCAGTCTAGTCATCATGGATATCTTGTATCTCCCTGTGTCTCTGACAAGCAATGTACATAGTAGGCCTTCAGAAAATGTTAGCGAATTGTTGTTTTCTTTCTGTCAGCTTTGGGTGAAACGTGAGAACCAGGCAGAACCTCTTCATTTTTTGTTATTTGTTAATATTCTGTGTGTATTCATTTTCCCATCTATTTACACTCACCTCTTCCCAAAAAAGTTGAGGGGACATATTCTCTTGTCTAGATGGCTCCTTCCCCCAAAATCCCATCAAAATGGTCATGGACACAAGAAAGTGCCAGAAAGCCTACTTTACAATCCTATCCCTAAATAGATAATAATTCAATTGGACAAATATTAGCTCCCATTTACTAAGTGATCACTATGTGCCAGGCTCTGACTTTGCATTTTGCATTGTTCCCCCTGAAACCCTCACCATAACCCTATGATTTGAGAGATACAATTATCACTCTTCTCAGGTGAGGAAACCGAGGCACAAGGCAGACACACAGCTTCCCAGCAAGTGGCAGACATGGAATTTGAACATGCCATCCGACTAATGCCAAGTCCATGCTCTTAAATCATACACTGTATACTCTCCCTCCAGTCCTTGGCTGAACCTTCCAGAAGGAGCAAGTTTTAAATCACATGGAATTTCACTTTATTAAGCACCTACGAAAGTGAGTAAAAAAGCTTCTGAGAAACTGGTTTGAATCTATTAGCAAGGAAAGGTGAAATGAAATATCATCAGCATTATTATACCCAGCTCCTGAGTTTCACCAGAAGTTATGTGTCACAGGTCAAACCACATTATCCCCAAATAAATAACAAATGAAGTAACAGCTTTCAGCCCCAAAGTATTTTAACGTGATCATGTAGCCTTTCAATCATTAAACCAATGTTCCTGAAACACTACTCTGTGCTGGGCACTGTGCTGATTACGTGATACTTTTGAATGTTGAAAGAGGATTTATTGCACACGTTTAACTATTAGATGTGTTGTCTGTTTCAGGAAGAACATTGAGGGTGCTTTGTCCTTCTGAACAGACCTGGTAATTAGCTACTAGGAATGAGGTTAAAGAGGAACTTGGGTTTGTAATAAAAGCTCGATTGGTTTCTCCATCAATATTACTATAATTTGAGTAATTCTTATCACTTTTCTAATGTGAAAATTAAATGTTGGCTAAGCCTAAGAATTTCAAGTGCTTAAAAAAAAAAATAAAATCAAGATGGAGCAATTCAAGCATGCTAGCAGAATGAGACCACACATCCTGCCTGTGTTTATACTCTAGCTGTGGGAGGCAGAATAACGACGCACACCCACTCCCTCAAAGATGTCCTCATGCTAGTCCCTGGAACCTGGGAAAATGTTACCCTATGTGGCAATGGGGACTTTGCAGATGTGATTAAGTATCTTAAGAGGGAGAGATTGTCCTGGATTATTCAGGTGGGCCCAAAGTAATCAGAAGTGTCTTTACTAAGAGGGAGGCAGGCAGGACAAAAAGAAGATAAATGAAAGAAACAGGTTGAGGTGTTACAGGGCCAAGGGTCAAGGGTGCGTGTGACTTCTACAAACTGGAAAGGCAAGGAAACAGATTCTCTGCCCCCAGAGTCTCTGGAAGGAATGCAGCCCCCGCTGATGATGGGTCTCCAAAAAGTATTGTTTTAGGCCACTGAACTTATGGTAATTTTTAGAGCAGTATTAATAAAGCGGCAGACAGAACTTTTTAAATCATAGGATGGTCAGATAGTAAATTACCTCTGAATATCAGATCTGACATCATTTAAAAAGAGAACAGGAGGTATCTTTTCCTACTATTCTTTTTAAAATTTCAAGGAAACTAACCATATTCCCTTTATGGAAGGCAAAAGGAAGAGAGAAGGCAGAATGGCACACCATGCAATCTGACCTTATGGAAAGGTCAGCCCATCTTTTATAAAAATGGAGAAAATGCAAATTCAAAGGACTGTTATAAGTGTAATCCACAGGAAATCTACACAAACCCATACTATGTGATTCAGTTTCAACACAAAAATCACATTCCAAGAAATAACAACCAGAGAGAAAATCATGAGTCAGAGAATCTCGATTCAAACTTTCAAGAAAATTATAAAGGGGAACATTCATTCTTAATAATTTCTCGGGGCACCTGGGTGGCTCAACCAGTGAAGCATCCGACTCTTGATTTTGCTCAGGTCATGATCTCAGGGTCATGAGATTGAGCCCCGAGTAGGGCTCTGCACTGAGCACACTGCTCTGATGAGTGTGGAGCCTACTTTGGATTCTCTCTCTCCCTCTCCCCTGTCCCTCCCTCTTGCTCTCTAAAATAAACTTATAAAAAAAATAATTTATCAAAATCCTTTTGGGGCTTCTCTCTTATTCTGTCTGTAGCAGTAGCTCCAAAAAATTCTCTCTCTACCATCCAACACTGTCTATAACATCCAGCTCTGTCACCTCTCTAGCCTAGCTTCTTTCTCCCCTCCCAACCTCCACCATGAACATGTACATCTGTGCTCTCAAGCAGGGGCTGCTGAACATCCTGCAATACATAGGCCAGCCCCCAAAACAAAGAACTATTTGGCACCAAGTATCAAGGTACCAGATAGGTAGATGAACTGAGTCTCCCCATTTTCATTTTCATTTAGGAACACCTGAATCCTGTACAATAAAGGTAGCTCCGTGACTAAAGCATCAGCAAGTCTCCCTCTTTAGAAACCAGGGGAGGAAAACACTTGCAATGTCTCAACATTCAATATATTGTTTCATCTCCTCCCATAAGATAATGTATACAAAGTGTCCTGTATGGCTGCAAAAACCATGGAAGCTAACGCATGTTCAAAAACATATCGGTTCCCATCTCTTTTCCCAGAAGGGAATGAAGAATCCAATTTATTTGTAATATGGTATCCTCAAGATAATAACATCTCTGCCTACTGTGTCCTCCCACTGCAGAGCGGCCTCAAATTTTTGAATATTTAAATTATAGAAATTGTTCACCTGCTATAAGAGAGAGTAATGCATTCCCCAGGAGAATTGGGTTTTAGAAATAAGAACATCAGAAAAACAGCAAAGAGGATTATTGAAACCCAATGTTCAGCTGTGGAATATTGAAAGTTCCAAATAATGTTTCAGTGTTTAAAATAAACAATTTTTTTTTTACTAAGTAGCATTCACAATGTGTAAGAAAGAAAATGACTTCTACCTGTTTTTCAAAAAGATCTCATTTTTATTATGATGACCATGAAGGCCTTTGCACTGAAATATATACTATATATATTGAATATATAGACTTGAAATATTGAAAATCTTATATATAGAACTTCAATTTATATATGTGCTTTTTGAAAACTGTGGTAAAATACCCAGATCATAAAAATTTACCACTTTAACCATCTTTTTGTTATTATTATTTGAGAGAGAGAGAGAGAGAGAGAATGAGAGCAAGCATGAGAAGGGGATGGCAGAGAGAGAAGCAGATTCCCTGCTGAGCAGGGAGCCTGTTGGGGGACTTGATCCCTGGACTCCAGGATCATGACCTGAGTGGAAGGCAGTCGCTCAATAAACTGAGCCACCCAAGGGTCCCCATTTTAACCATCTTTTTAAAGATCTTATGTATTCATTTTAGAGTGAGAGAGAGCACATGTGAGCAGGAGTTGGGTTGGGGGGCAGGCAGAGATAGAGGGAGAAGCAGGCTTCCCACTGAGCAGGGAACCTGATGATACAATGCAGGGCTCAATCCCAGTACCCTGGGATAATGACCTGAGCTGAAGGCAGAGACCTTAACCCACTGAGCCACCCAGGCGACCCAATTTTAACCACTTTTAAGTGCACAATTCAATGGCATCAAGTACATGCCCACTGCTGTGCAATCATCACCATCATCCATCTCCAGAACTTTTTCCATCTTACAAAACTGAAACTCTACCTAAGAAAGAGTAACTCCTCATTTCCCTTTCCCTCCAGCCCCTGGCAACCACCATTCTACTTTTTTTCTCTCTAAATCCGACTACTCCAGGTACCTCATATAAATTGCATCATACAGTATTTGTCATTTTATGACTGGCTTATTTCATTTAGCATAATATCCTCAAGGTTCACCCACATTCTATCATGTGATAATATTTCCTTCTTTTTAAAGACTGGATGATACACCATTGTACCTATATATAACATTTTGTTTAGCCATTCATTCAACCATGGACACTCTGCTTGCACCTTTAGCCTATAAAAATAATGCTACAATAGCCATGGGAATAGCATATGTGTTTTTAATGTTCAAGTCATGGTGATTGAAGAACTCATGTTCTTTAATGTACATGAGATTTCTACATGTTTCACATGGAACTCATTTACTTCTGCTGGCCTCTGAAAACATTGCAGTAAGTTGAGATTTCTAAAGCAAAATTCAGTAAAACAACAATAAAAGATGACATGATTATAGTGTATCCGAGATTATCTATACAGTTTTATAAGGGTTGAAGGCATGGTGCTCTGGTGTAAGCAACTCTGGGCAAGTAACTTAATGTTCCAATAATAGTTTTTATCATTTATGGAGTACTTACTAGACACCAGATATTGTGATAAGCACTTGATGCATATTAACTCATGTTATGATCATAATGACACCATGAGAGGTATACCATTATTATTTCCATTTAGCAGCTTAGTATCTAGCAGTTCAGCATATATGCTAGAGCCACATTGCCTAGTTTCAAATCCTGGCTTCTCTACCTACTACCAATGGGGCTTTGGTCAAATTATTTAACTGTGCATTAATTTCCTTGTGAATAATAATGATACTATCCACTTCACAGTACTGATATGAAGATTGAGAGGATGTACCTGAACTTTCATTTCAGGGCTTTTCATATGGTTAGTACTCCATAAATGTTACATGTTAATATTTGTATCTATTTCTTACTCAAAAAAATCAAGGTACATTTTTTCCCCATTCTTGGGAGACAGAGTCATGTCTAGAGAGTAAGTACAGAATTTGCAACTAATGCTAATATTAAGCTAAGGTACACATAAGAAGTGCTATGATTCTTGGGGTCCCTAGGTGACTCAGTGGGTTAAGGGACTGACTTTGATTTCGCCTCAGGTCCTGATCTCAGAGTCCTGGGATGGAAGACCACATCGGGCTCCAAGCTCAGTGTGGAGTCTGCTGGATTCTCTCCCTCTCCCTCCGACCCTCCCCCCAATCATGCACTCTCTCACTCTCTCTAAAATAAATAAAATCTTAAAAAAAAAAAAAAAGAAATGCTGTGATTCTTAAAGTTGATGTTTGTATCAAGCACCAATCATGAAAGCTGTATCAATCCCATTTTTTGGACTGCTCTTTACCTTTGGGTCCAACCTAATAAGACCATGCTTAGGTCAGTTCTCTCAACTCTGTTCAACGGACAGGAAGCATCTGCCCACTATATGACAAGTATGCAAGGTAAAATTCTTTGCATTGGATTTATTCTACTGAGTAAGCTGTTCTTTGAAAAAACAAAACAAAACAAAAGCCTAATTCTTCCAATAAAAAATCCCTAAGTGGCTTCTGTACAGAGTTGACTTTGGTTAAACATATCTCCTGCTTCCTATCTCTTCACCATTATGAATGAAACAGCTAACAACCGAAGTTTTGTTGACCAGAAGACCCTGCACAAAGTCCATGACAGATGGATTTGGCCCCTTTCTGACTTTCTCATTTCCAGGCTTTTGCATGTGCCATTTCATCCACCTGGCATATCCCTCCTTCCCAATGGAACTATTATTACCCTCCTTCAAGGCCCAGTTCAAATACTATATTCCTCCATGAAGTCTTGTAGTGTCTACCGATTGTAAGTTTCTTTTGCCCTTCAGTTCAACAGTGTTAACTCAAGGGTGTCTGGGTGGCTCAGTCCATTAAACCTCTGCCTTCAGCTCAGGTCATGGTCCCAGTGTCCTGGGATGGAGCACCATCAGGAGCCTGATGCTCCCTGTGCAGTGGGGAGTCTGCTTCTCCCTCTCCCTCTGCCCTTCCACATGTTTGTGTCCTGCCTGTCTGTCTCTCTTTCTCTCAAATAAGTATATAAAATCTTTTTTTAAAAGGGGGTTAATTCATACATTTCCATTGATCCTTATCACATACTTCTTTGTCTTATTTGCATACATATGTCTAGGAACCTTATCTTTTTCACGCCTGGAATCTTCATATCACTGAACACAGCATGTTACTGATGTTTAGCAAACATTGACTGGTTGGACGCTCCCTACAGACTACAGCATAAACCTGTAGATGCCACCTGTGAGATTGACTCTGTTAATTTAAAGCCCATATCTTGTCTATGTCCCCCATAACCACCCTTGGAGTAGACAATGTTGAATCTATTTATCTGAACAGATTATCTGTTTTGCATTACCTTCACAATGTTTAAATACTCTGGGTCAGAAAGTGTGAGAATGAGAAACCCAGGAACTCAAATAAGAGCATCTTTGTTTATTATAGAAGGAAAAAGCTACTACTTATACTTGATTTGGTGCTGTCCTTGATGACCTAATGGAAAGAAAAACAGGCTTTGACTGGGGTGACTTCAGTGGTGTGCTATGAAGTTTCCCAAAGATAAACAATCAAACAACAAACAATTTCAAAAGCCTTTATGAGTAATCTCAAAGGACACTAAACTGTACCAAATCTCATTGCAAGCAAACAATTTTGGGTAGGAAAAATGGTTGGAAATATACACACATGGACCAATACCAATTTGCAACTTCTGTGACGAGAAAATGGATGGCCTTTTGGATTTATCAAAGTTATTTATAAAACTCCAAAGGGCTGTGGATTAAGAATAAAGTATTAGAGAACTGGCAAGATATAAAATCCATTGGCTGATGTTACTTGGAACTGAGGAGTTCACCTTAAATGTTGAAATGGGTCCCTCTGTTTCACATTGAAGAATTGAATGATACATATTCAGAATCATCAGAGCCAATACAAACAAAGATGAAAATTGGCAAGCAATAATTTCCATGAATAATTGATGTGGAATTGGCTAAAGGCAGATTCCAAGTAATTCCTTGATGTAAAACCATACTCACAGAATTACCTCCAGGGAAGTTCCCCATGTATTAAATGGAAACCAGAGTCCCAAGATTCTAGACCTTGCTCTTGGAAAGAGAAAAAGCTGGCTACTTTTCTGATGCTATCACCAGAAACTCCTATCCACATGCTGAGTGATTTACATACCCATCTTCCTTTTTTTCTCAAATTAAAATCATATAAATACAAAATGGTCAATATTTTAAGTAATTCAAAACATATTACTGAAAACATCTATGTTGTGTTAAGACAAAGGTGACTAAGCCAAAGATGTTGGGAGCAGCATGAAGAAGAGGCCAGAACCCCCCAGACTGACCAAGGCCCGCACCACTGCATCTCTGTGTCCAGCACCTACATCTCCCCCATCGTCCCCATGCCCAAGAGAAAGGCCAAAGTGGATGCTCCAAGTAATTAGGCCAAGGTGAAGTTCTTCAAGGTTATCTGATAAATCTGCTTCTCCAGAGCCAGAGTCAACGCCTAAAAACGCCCCTGCAAAGAGGGAAGAGAAGGTGCCCAAAGGGAAAGGGGGAAAGCTGATGCTGGCAAGGATGGGAATAACCCTGCAGAAATGGAGATGCCAAACACACCAGGCACAGAAAGCTGAGGGCACTGGAGATGCCAAGTGATACCTGTGTACTTGTGGTGACTGTACAGTTTGAAATCCTATTTTTTAATGAAGTTTTCTAAAAATGCAGAATTTTGTTTTAACTTCTCTTTTAGGCTATGTTGTTAGCACACAGAACACTTCATAGTTCTTTCAGAGGAAGGACATACGTTACTAGTAGAATATTTCCAAAGCTAGATTGATACAGGGGGAAATACCTTTTCCTTCTACTTTTGAGAAACTTCCTCTTGGTTCCCAGGAGAAGGGATTCTTTGATGTTGACACACATTAGCCACCTTGGCACAAAAGCCTTGTGGTAAGGAAAAACTAAAATTCATTTTTTTTATGTCCTCTTCTCCCTCTCTGCCTTTACCATAGACTTGACTCCCTTAAACCTAGAAACCTGTTGGCACCTGACCCCAAAACATGACTCCCAGTATGTCAGGCCATCTGGACTCTCCAGTGTCACCATGGAGATGGCATCCCTCCAAAGAGCTCCTTTTTTAGCTTGTGGATCTTCAGGTGGATAATTCTGCCATCTTCATTTCATTTCCAGAAAGTCAGGATTGGCTTGTGAGAAGTTTGTTGGACAATATGCTACATGTGAAACATCAACCCTCACTCTAAACTTTCCCTGTTCAGAGATTCACATGAAGACTTCATTGGGTTTTATAGTGGCTTTTTTATTTTGGTAGTCCACTGAACAAGAGAGTTTGAAAGTTGTTGTATACTATTAATGATGGTCTGCCCATGCCCTGCCTGAAATACCGTGACTGTTTATGAAAACTGTCCTTAACAAAGCTGGATACAGTATTGGAAAAAAAAAAAGACTGAGATGATTAAGACATTGTCCCTATTCTCAAGGAACATTCATTATATTAATAATAATTACAGTAAAACATGATGAGTACAATAATAGAAATAGCATAGAAACACTCCTATCCAATGAAGAGTGAGGCCTCCAACCTTGGTTTTGTTTTGTTTTTTTTTTTTAATTGGGTTGACAAATCTAGAGAAATCTAGACAAATACAAATGTAAATTTGTATTTACATTTAATTTAAAGGCCTGTTTGTTGATTTATTTAAAAAAGGGGACTGAAATTTAGATTGGGACTTTGTTTAATCTGTAGATCAACTTGGAATGAATTGACCTTAACATTTAGTTTTATAACCCATGAATATGGTATATATATATCTCCATTTATTTGGATCTTCTTTAAAATCTCATCAGTATTTTCAATGTAAAAGTCTTGTATATCACTGGTACATTTTAAGTATTTTGTATTTGGGAGCAGTACCGCACTAGGAATTTAATTTTATTTTCTCATTTGCAGCCAACATAAAAATACATTTCACATATATTATAAATATATTATATATATATTATAAATATGGATTTTAATTTTTTGCTTATAGTTTGTTGATAGCAGCAAATTATATTGATTAATTGTCAAAGGTTGAACCAGGCTTGCATAACTGGAATAAATCCACTAGTCATGGCATATAATTTTTTTTCCATATATATTGTTGGATTTGGCTTGATAACATTTTGTTGAGGATTTTTACATCTTAATTCATGAGAGATATTGGTTTGTGGTTTTCTTTTTTGTACTATCTTTATCCGTTTTTGGTATCAGGGTGATACTGGCCTCCTACGATAAATTGAGAAATGTTTCCTCTTTAACTTTCTGGAATAGATTGCATAAAATTGGGGCTAACTCTTCTTCCAAGGTTTCATAGAATTTTCCACAGAAATTATCTGGGCCTGGAGATTTCTTTTTCAGGAGCTTTTAAACTATGAACTCAAATGCTTTAATGCTTACAGGGTTATTCAGATTATCTATTGGTTGAGTTTGGCAGTTTGTGGTTTTTAAGGAATTGGTCCATTTCTTCTAAATTGTCAAATTTATGAAGATAAAGATGTTCACAGTATTCTTATTATCTTTTTAATGGCTGTGGAATCTGTAGTGATATCCCCTTTTTCATTGTTAATATAGGGGATTTCTTTGTTTTATACATATATGTATATTTAAAATTTATTTATTTATTTGAGAGAGAGAGAGAGAGTGATGCACAAGTACAGACATGGGGGGAGGGGCAGAAGGAAAGGGTGAGAGAGAATCTCGGGCAGACTCTCCTGAGTGCAGGGCCAGAGGCGGGGCTCAAGCTCATGACCCCGAGATCATAACCTGAGCAGAAAAGAAGAGTCAGTTGCTTAGCCTACTGACATGACCCAGGTGCCATATATATATATATCTTTTTTTTAAGATTTTATTTATTTATTTGAGAGAGAATGAGTGAGAGAGAGCATGAGAGAGAAGTTCAGAGGGAGAAGCAGACTCCCCAAGGAGCTGGGAGCATAATGCAGGACTCGATCCTGGAAGTCCGGGATCATGACCTGAGCCAAAGGCAGTTGCTCAACCAACTGAGCCACCCAGGCACCCTATATATATATATTTTTTTAATATTTTATTTTTTAAGTAATCTCTCCACCAACGTGGGGCTTAAACTCACAACTCTGAGATCAATAATTGCATGCTCCACAAATTGAGCCAGTCAGGCACCCCTCTTTCTGGTATATTTTTATTTTTGTCGCTCTTACCAAAGGTTTATCCATTTCATGTTTTTTAAAGGATGAGCTTTTTTCCCATTGATTTTCTCGATTGTCCACTTTCAATTTCAGGGCTGTCTACTCCTTTCTTATTTCCTTTCACCCACTTAATCTGAGTTTATTTGGTTCTTCTGTTTCTAATTACTTGAGGTAGGAATGTAGTTTATTGATTTCAGATCTTTTTTTGTTTCTTCATTTTTAGTATAAATATTAGGGATATACATTTCCCTCCCAGCGCTGCTTTAGCTTCATTACATACACTGTGTTTTGTTGTTTTTATTTTTACTGAGTTAAGTTGATTTTTTTTTTGAGACTTCTTGAGTCACAAATTATTTACACTCTATATGATCTTAACTCTTTCAAATGTGTTGAAGTGGTTTTTGTTTGTTCATTTTATTTTGTTTTTTAAGGCCAGGTTATGGCCTCTTTTGATGCATGGTCCATGGACTCTTCTGCTCTTTGGGGGTAGAGTGTTCTGTGTACATCGATAAGATTCTGTCATTTGATTATGTTGTTGAAGCAGCATGTGTGGGGCACCTGGGAGCCTCAGTCAGTTAAGTGTCCAACTCCTGATTTCAGCTTACGTCATGATCTCAGGTTTGTGAGATGGAGCTGGGCATGGAGCCTGCTTGAGATTCTTTCTCTCTCCTTCTCCCTCTTCCTCTCTCTCTCTCTAAAAAGAATTAACATGTGTAACATGCACCACGAAGGGATATAATTGTGGATTTGTCTATTTCTCCTTTCAGTTCTATCAATTCTTATTCCACATATTCTGAGCCTCTGTTGTTTGGTGCATACACCCTGAGAATCCTTATATCTTCTTGGTGGGTTCATTCATTTATCATTATGTAATGCCCTCTTTGTCTCTAGTAATTTTCTTTCTCTCAAATCCACCTTATCAGATAATATGGACACTCCTGCCACTATTGATGGTTTGTATGATAAAACTTTCTCTTCTTCTTAATTTCACCCTGAAGCGAATTTCTTATAGTTGGATCTTACAGACTCTACCAATCTTTTTATTGATGTATTGAGATCATTTACATTTAAGGTAATTATGTGATCACAGAAGTCTGTCTTTTTTATTATTTCTTTATGTTTCCTTTAAATCTCATTTTTAAAAAGATTTTATTTATTTATTTGAGAGAGAATGAGAGAGAGAGACAGCACGAGTGAGTGGGGGAGGGACGGAGGGAGAAGCAGACTCCCCACTGAGCAGGGAGCCCAATGTGGGACTTGACCCCGGGGACTCTAGGATCAAGACCCGAGCCAAAGGCAGTTGCTCAACCAACTGAGCCACACAGCTGCCCTAAATCTCATTTCTGTGATTATCTTTTTTGATTTCCTGTGCCTTGAATTTTTTTTAGGATTCAATACTATAAATAGGATCCAAGTCCTATTTACAGTATTTTTAAATTCATATATTTTATAGTTTTCATAATGGTTACTCTGGGTATTTTAATATACATATGTGACATGTAACATTTATTGTTATCAACAATTTACCTTTTGAGTGTAGAAATCTTAATTTACTTAGAACCTCCTATTTCCCCCACTTTGAATATCATTGATTTGGACATCAAATTATATAATAACTTTTTTTAATAGTCAAATATTACTTATTTAACTCATGAAAAGATTAGTCTATTTTGTGTATCCATATTCATCCTTCTTCCTTCCTGGATACCCCGAGATTCTTTCTTTTATCATTTCCTTCCCATTTGAAGAAATTCCTTTAACTTGTCTTGAAGGGTAGATATGCAAGTTACAAATTTGTTTTGCTTTCCTTTGACTAAGAATATTTTTATTTCCCCATTAATCATGAATGATAGCTTCAACAGATCTAGAATTCATGGCTGACAGTTGTTTTCTTTCAGCATCTCAAAAATAATGTCACTTTCTTCTGGCATCCATGGTTTCAGATGAAAAATCTGTTGTCATTTGACAACTCCCCTACTGGGAAGATCCTAGCTGTCTTGTCTTGAATGAGGGAGAGTTCTGAGCCTTTGGGGGAAAAAGAAGCTTCCTGAACCAGGACATGTGATGTCGTGCAGCCTCTCCTACAAGACTCTACCTTGTCTGCCTTGGTAGCTCTTGGCAGAAGTGGAGGTATCAAGTTTGGCAAGAAAAAAGAGACACCAACTGGGTTTTAATGTTAAACCAATCTTGCATGCCTGGAATAAATGCTACTTAGTCATGATACCTTATCCTTTTTTTTCTGGGTGCATCTGATTTGGTAATTTTTTGCTAAGGATTTTTCTATCAATTCTTTTGAGTTTTGTATCAGTGCATATGAGTTTGGGTGTTAGGGTTATGCTGGCCTCATAAGCTGAGTGAAGAAGTATTCTCTCCTCTGTGCCTTAATAAAGATTGTGTAATAGTGGTTTGATATCTTCCTTGAATGTTTAGTAGATTTCACCAGTGAAACTCTCTGTGCCTAGAGGGTGTTTTATTTGTGGGAAGATTTTTGGTAATGTATTTAACTTCTAATAGCTATGGAGCTGTTGAAATTTTCTGTTTCATCTAGTATTAGTTTAGTAAGTTGTATATTTTAAGAAATTTCTCATTTTCATCCAGCTTGTCAAATGTTAGCATAAAGTTTATAACATTAAATTGTCCTTTTAATGCCTATAGGATCTATAACAAAAACACCTATTTAATTCCTGATATTGGTGATTTTTGTTTTGTTTTCCCCTTGATCATTCGTAGTTAGAGGTTTGTGAATTTTGTTGACTACAAAGAATCAACTTTTTGACTGGTTAATTTCCCTTATTGTTTATCTCATTGATCTCTCTCTCTCTCTCTCATTTTTTTTTAAGATTTTATTTATTTGAGAGAGAGATTGAGAGCAGAGCTGGGTAGGGAGGATTGGTGTGGGGAAGGAGCAGAGGGAAAGGGGCCGACTCCTCATTCAGCAGAGAGCCCTGAGCTTGATCCCAGGACTCTGGGATCATGACCTGAGCTAAAGGCAGAAGCTTAACTGGCTCAGCCACCCAGGGGTCCCTAATTGATCTGCTCTTGTCCTGATTTTTTTCTTCTTATTATTGAAGTTCACTTTGCTCTTAATCTAGCTCCTTGCAAATATACAACATTTGGCTATTAAAATAAGTATTTAAAGCTTTATCTTTCCTTCTGAATGCTGTTTTTGCTTCTTCCCACCAATTCTGATGGGTTATGTGTTCTTTATCACATGACTCAAAATATTTTCTAATTTTCCTGTGATTCCTTTGATTCATGAATTATTTAGAAGTAGTCGTTTAATTTCTAAGTATTGAACGTTTTTCTGAATATTGTATTGTTATTAATTTTTAATTCAATTCCTCTATAGTCAGAAAACAAACTGTATGATTTAATTCCCTTTAAATTTATTGAGACTTGTTTTATGAACTTGCTTATGAATGCATCAAGAGCCCTTAAAAAGAATATGTATTCTGTAGTGCCTGCTATAGTAATATAAATATCAATCAGATCAAGGTGGTTGATTATGTTGTTCAAGTTTTCCACATCTTTACTAATTTTTTGGTCTAGCTCTTCTATCAATTCTTGTGATGGAATATTAAAATCCAACACTATAATTGTAGAATTGCCTTTATCCCTTTAATCCTGTCAGTTTTTCCTCAGTATTTTGAAGCTGAGAAGGAGGAAACAGCAGGATATAGTCATGAAGCTTACCTTCAAAGATACGTAAGACTGGGCATGAAGTAGTGCTGGAACTATTAATTTTCATCTTTATTAAATAATAATTGTGTGGGTAGTAATAACAGCATTATCATGCTGTTCTCAGCTCATATTGTAGGACCTTATTACAATAAAAATGGTGTTATCAGGAGAATCTGCAGGCATTTCCAGAGCAAAATATCATTAGATGGAGTTTAAACGAGATCCTTTATAGAAAATTATCTTAAAATGTATAAACATGAGTAGGAGTTATCATAATCATCATCATTATAAAATCATAAATAGTCTTCTTCCACCCAGTTCCATGTTAGAGAAGGTTGTGTTCCATCAAGACATTAGTACTCCTAAACTTTATTAGAATTGTTTTAAAGACTCTTTAAAGAGTCATTAAACTCGTAGTCAACAGGAGTTATTTTCTATGGAAAAAAAAAAAAAGGGGAGTGAGGAGATGAAAATATTTTGAAAATTGTAAAAAGTACATTATGTGGAATACAATATGATAAGAAATTAAATAAATCTATGCATAAGCCTATGGAAAGTTGACTAGAACTCATGGTTAAATGAAAAAAAAGTTGGAGAAAAATATGAAATACAACTTTTAAGAAACACATAGGTCAATAGCCACCTATATTTATTTGTATTGGCCTAGATCTGGAATGAAACCATTAACTGTGGACAACTCTGAGGAAGGGTATTTCAGGAGAGGGGAGTGGTTGGGGGGCAGGGATGAAAGTGGGCACTTTCACTTTTTACTTTCTAGACTGTGTATTATTTGTGTCTTCTTTGACAACCAAAGTGTGTGACTAAACAATACTTCTTTTGTTTTAAGTCTGAGCAAGAAACAACTGATCAGAAAGGTGGAAATTGTGTAAAAAAAAAAAAAGTTAAATTTTCTAATATTGGGGCAGAGTAGAATCTTGAAGTGAGACAAAGAAGAGCTCCTCAGTGAATGTGCCTCTATAATGCAAGGCTGGGCAAGATTACTGGAGTATTTTTTTTTTCATAAGTCCATGAAAATAATCTTCTCTGAGATTAGTGATAATTATACATTATAACTTGTTTGTTTTATTGGATTTTTAATCAAACTTTAAAAAAACTAAGCAAATACAAAGCTACCTCCAGAGCACTGCAGCACAATAACAACCTTCTGTGCTGTCCTTTATGAAATTAATTAAATTAGATTGCCTCTGAGGGGATCAGGAATTCTCCAGAAGCCCAAAGGAGGAAGACACATAGGGCTCCCTTGCCACAGCAACACTGAACCAGGACTCACTCAGTATGATGAGGTGGTCAGTGAGACACACAAGGATTTGCTAGCAGCCTGTAGCATCCTTAAGCAAATTCATTTTCTCCTAACAAAATATGCCAGACTGTTCAAGCATGGCCATTTAGGATGTAAAGACAGATGTATATAATGGGAAGTGGTATTACCATTGTGTCTGAAAGCAGACACTTTTGGTTGGCAACCTAACAGCCATTTTCTTACCCTAATTTCTTGCCACAGAGTCTTCTCCATGTTCCCAGGGAAGCTGAAAATCCTGATATTCCATTTCTGAGCCTCTTGACATTAGGGGGTCGCTATGTGACCCATTCTTGTCCAATGGGACTTGAAGGGGAAATTTCTTGGGATAAAGAGAGAAATGAATGAGAGAATCTCTTTCTCCCTTCCTGCTTTTGGACATTGTTCCTTTTTTGCTAATACAACAGCCATCTTGTAACCTTGAAGGAATAGAAGTCTCTGATACACTGTGGATCAAAGAGTGGAAAAATGGGAAAAGTCTAAGCCCATCAGTCAGCTGAGAACCCTACCTTGGAGTCACCTACTTCTGTACTTCTGTGTGCCTTGGGATATAGAGGGGTCTGCTCAGGGATTGAACAGAAAATGTGGGCAAAGAAGAGAAGTCAGGAGTTGTCCATATCTTTGGCATAGCTAAGAGGATGGCCACAGTGTTACAGTGGAGATTTTAGGCATGTGAACAAGGAAACATTGTAACAAAAAAGTATGGATAAAATCTTTAGGGGCGCCTGGGTGGCTCAGTGGGTTAAGCCTCTGCATTCAGCTCAGGTCATGATCCCAGGGTCCTGGGATCGAGCCCCACATCAGGCTCTCTACTCAACAGGGAGCCTGCTTCCCTTCCTCTCTCTCTGCCTGCCTCTCTGCCTAATTGTGATCTCTGTCAAATAAATAAATAAAATCTTTAAAAAAAAAAGTATGGGACTGGCATAAATAGAGATATATATATCATACATATATCAATGGGATTGAACAGAGTCCAGAAATAAACCCATACATCTATAGTCAATTGATTTTTGATAAGTAGACCAAGACCATTCAATGAAGAAAGCAGTTTCATCAGCAAATGGTCCTGGGACAACTTGTTTTCCACATACAAAAGAATGAAGTTGGACCTTTAACTCATATCATATACAAAAATTTAGCTGAAAACTGGGGCGCCTGACTGCCTCAGTCGGTAAAGCACGCAACTCTTGATCTCAGGGTCATGAGTTTAAGCCCCACATTGGCCATACAGTTTATGGTAAAAAAAAGTTAACTCAAAATTGGCCAAAGACTAAAAGACTAAAACTATAAAACTTAGAAGAAAACATAGGAGTAAATCATAACCTTGGATTTGGAAGTGATTTATTAAATATGACACAAAAAGCACAAACAACAAAAGACAAAACAGATAAATTAGACTTTATCAAGAGAGTGAGAAGACAAAGCACAGATGGGAGAAAATATTTGCAGATTGTATAACTGATAAAGGTTATTTAATATCCATAACATATACAGCATACCTATAACACAACAATGAAAACACAAATGACCCAATTTAAAAATGGGCAAAGGACCTGAATAGACATTTCTCCAAAGATCTACAAAGCTCATGAAAAGATGTTCAGTGTCATTAGTCATTAAGGAAATGCAAATCAAACTGCAATGAGAACCTACCCACTAGGTTGGCCATAGCAACAGCAACAAAAACCCCCCAAACCAAACAAAAATGGAAAGTAAGTGTTGACAAGGAGGTAGAGGAATTAGAACCTTTGTATGTTGCCATTAGGAATGTAAATGGTATAGCCACTGTGGACACCAGTATGGCGCTTCATCAAAATGTTAAACATAAATTTACTGTATGACCCAGCAATTCCACTCCTTGGTATGTACCCAAAAGAATTAAAGACAGGTATTCAAACAAATCCTTGTATACGAATGGTCATAGTATCACTGTTCACAATAGCCAAAACTTGGAAATAACTCAAATGGCCATCAAAAGATGAATGGACAAAACAAATGTGGTATATCTATACAGTGGAATGTTATTTGGCCATAAAAAGAAAGAAGCACTGATAAATGCTAAACATGGATGGAACTCAAAGACATTATGCCAAGTAAAAGAATCCAGACACAAAAAGTCATAGACTATATGATTCAACGTAAGCAAATCCAAAAGCAGAGAGCGGATACACAGTTGCCAGAGCTCAGAGTATGGTAGAATGGGGACTAACTGCTTCATGGGTGCAGAGTTCCTTTTGGGGTGATGAAAATGTTTTAGATAGATCGAGGTGATGGTTGCAAAACATTCTGAATGTACTAAATTGTACACTTTGAAATAGCCAATGGTTAACTTTATGTTTTGTGAATTTTACGTAAATCTTAGTTAATATGCCACAGGATCAAAAAGTATAACCTTTATGATTATCTATCCCACCAGAGAGAATTTAATTTCATCTGGCCAAGCCATCTTAACTTAGCAATCTGGTCAAGTTAACGTCTCCCTCCCATGAGTCATAAAATGGCCTTGACAGCAGAAAGTCGACCCAATACCTCACTGAAGAACGCTGAGATATCTCTTCCTTATTTTAAAGTTTTGGATATTTTTTCTGACATCACATGGAGTCTGATTCACCAGTTCAGACTTCACTCGTACTGAAGGTTACTTTCATCTTTGAAGAGGGCTTCCTTTTTTTAATCCCCCCCAGGCAGCAGGCTTTCATCAGCAGGGCCCTCCTAGTCCATTAGAAATGCTGTATTAAACTGGAAAATAAAAGTATTGGGAATCTAATCCCTGGGAAAGATTTTTTAACCCCTGTGCAAATTTGCCAAACCATTCCCAGCAAACAACAAACCATCTATATGTGAGTCTGTTACCTATCTACTTATTTGTAAGATATATTTTATCTATGTCACCAATGAGTAAAGAATGAAAGTAGTGGCCCTCCTCTGCTTATAGAGTTGGATTTTCAGCCCTTTGCAAGTAAAGCAAACAGAAAGCCCTTTGGCCAAAAATTAGAGAGAGGCAGAGATAGAGACAGAGAACATTTTTCCGTTGCACTTCAGTTTATTCTAAACATTATGGGAGGTTTTGGCGGGCAAGAATTTCCTGTTCCTTTCATGACACTTCTTGCTGGACTAAGAAGCAAATTGACATGAGACAGATTAACAGGAGAAAATCAAATTTAATCGTGTGCATAAAGTGAATCCACACAAACATGGAAACTCCAAAGACAGGCAGGCATTATGAGGTATATATGTCATTCTGAACTAAGAAAATGGGTCTTGGGGTCTGAGATTTCAAAGGGGCAGAACACAATTCATAGGAAGATGAAAAAGAGTAAATGTTTGGTAAGTAAATGTTTGCCAGGCCACTCAGAAACAATGGGACATAGAGGACTTTGATCAAACAGGCTTTGCTAGGTTTCTCCTGGTTTCCCACAGCTACTTTCTGTCAAAATGCAGTTATCCGAGGTGATAACTCTCTTCCTGCAGCAATTTCTCTATTTAAACTCTTTGGTGGTGTTTGAGGGGGGAGGTAAAGAGCTTTTCCTGAATCCACTGGGTTTCAGTTGGCTTTTAACTCAGTATAATCTTCATACCAAAGTGGCCCTTCCTGGGGCAACCTGCCCTTGTCCACTATAGGGATGACAGAACTCTCTGAAAATTCAAAAAAATCTGAGGATTTTTCCTGCAGAAAAACATACATGGATATGTGAACCCAAAACTTCACAGACAGTTCCTAAATTTTAGTTGGTTTTGTCCTTCCAGAAAGATTTCTAGCTAAAGAATTCCTACTCTGGTTACCCCAAACCATCAGAAATGGCCAAAGTAAACCATTTTAAAATGTTCTATGTGATCTACCTAACCCATCTGTGTACAAAGCCTCCAGTCTGTAGCTTTCATCTTTTTGCAAAGATCCACAGAATATATGAAATTGCTTCCTTTATTTGTAGGTTCCTGAAATGAGGAAATGAAATTGTGAATAGGAGAAAAAAGCTTCAAAGAGGTAAAATTCTTCATCGGCTAGCTTTCAGAGTTGTTTGCTATTTTAACTAATTAGCTTACTGCTATTTAAAGATATTTATTTTGAAAAACTTCTTTATTTTGCTCTGCCACATTTATTTGCTGTCACTCTTGCGTAGATTACTGGTCTAGAGAAAACTGGTCAATAAAGTCTAGCATAGCCTTATTCAGCGTGATTTCCATTTTAGGTGAAAATGGCATGAGCTCTTTACATCAACTTCTAACTGAAATTAATCTTCTTCACTTTCTTCTCAGCGTGAGTACTTTTTATAGGTCTTGCTGCCTCTCCTACTCACAAACTCATTATTTTCATCTGCTAATTTACTTTTTAATTACTTATTTCTACCCTACTATACAATTGTATTCAGTGCTTCTAGACTGTTTTGGAAAAAAAAAATTGTCAGAATGGTATATTTTCTTTTTGAATCTAGAGTTAAAAATAAGATTTACTTTGCATGCACCATTAAAGGTGATAAATCTCCCAGCTTCAGTTAAGAACATAACAGCATCAAATGTCATAGAAATTTCTTCTTTATGCCACTTATTTCATTATGAAAGTTAAAGTAGAATTTAAGTTCTTTTTAAAAATGTCATTGAGTTGATGAACAATGCTTCTGGAAATTTAAGGAAAAAGCTATAAAACCAGGGCTGCTAATCAGTTGCCATGCACTAGCACCCAGTATGACTTTTTACATCAGGCATCCCTTTTCACTGGGCCAGTGTCCATTCTAACTGATCAGGCAGCCCTCTTTGAACGGGCTTCCCCAGTTTTAACACTGAAAGTCCAGCCAGTGGGACAGCTGGTCACCCTAATAAACCCTTCCAGCAAAACCCAACATTACTAATTTAAAAGTGCCCTTGAGGGGCGCCTGGGTGGCTCAGTGGGTTGGGCCACTGCCTTCGGCTCAGGTCATGATCTCGGGGTCCTGGGATCGAGCCCCACATTGAGCTCTCTGCTCAGCAGGGAGCCTGCTTCCTCCTCTCTCTCTGTCTGCCTCTCTGCCTGCTTGTGATCTCTCTGTCAAATAAATAAATAAAATCTTAAAAAAAAAAAAAAGTGCCCTTGAGTCTACATTTTGTAAACAATTCACCCTCTTCGGGTTTGTAACACACCCCAGAGGTTTTTGGGTGTTTTTTTTTTAATATTCAACTTAAAACATATTTAAGACCAGAATGGAAATTACATGAGTATCACGTTAGAGAAGGCTGGTAGCAGAAAGACTAATTTGCATTGGCATTTATAATGGAGAGAATTTACATATTACTTGTGAAATTAAAAATAAAGATTTTTTTAAAGGAGACAGATTTGGAAATATGCCTAAAATATGTTAATCTGAGAAGAGTATAGAATAGAATTTCTTCTGCAGCTGAGATTTGTTATTGTTTTTAAATTTGAATTTCATTGACTGGGATAGGCATAAATTTGCATCGTACAAAAGTTCAAAAGGAATGAAAAGTATATGTACAATGAAGCATCCCATCCCTGTCTCCCAGTCCTTCAGTTGCCCAAACAATTGTTATTAATTTTTAATACATTGTCCAGAGATCTGTGCAGATCCAAACACAGAAATAGAATTTTTAGAGAGTAAAATGATAATTACTGATGACAAGATCAGACGGGAGCAGAGAAGTTGATTTTGGAATTAAAGGGAAGGAGTTAGCTAAGCCAAAAAGACAAGGAAGAACAAAAGAACAGCAATGGGTAAAGGCACAGAGTATGGAGTAGCTCAGAGCATTTGTGGAAGGGCAAACAGTTCAGGTCAGAGCTAGGGATGCATGAACACTGGGGGCAGTGAGTGATGAATCTAGAGAAACAGGCAGGGTCAGCACAATTTTTTCAGCATGAAAGCATTATTTTTGTTTTCAATGACTATGAGCCAAAGAAAATCAAATTACGTCTCCATGGAAGTAGCATTTAGTTGCGGGGGGGGGGGACAAATCAAAGATCTTAAAGTCTCTTAAAGTTCTCTTAAAGCCAAGCCCAGTTCAAACCAACTTCTGGATAATGTTTTAGGTGACATAGTTTGGAGGGGAAAAGATATGTACATTCAAGACCAAGCTGAATTTCTTCAAGCTCGATGTCCATTCTATGAAGAGAACCATAACCAAAGCTTTAATGAAAGGTAGGCATTAAAGGAAACGATTTCAACCAGGGCCCCTACATCCACCTAGACTGCCTTGAGGAGCTCTTTGTTTCTTTAGATTGTTGGAAAGTGATTCTTCAAACAGCTCTCATCAGTCCCGCCTCCCATCATTTTCACTCAACAGATGTCATAGCTGCGATCTTCTAAGATGCCGTTCTCTGTAACTGAAAACTCTACTGGAGAAGCTTAAGAAATACCATTCTCACTTGTGCATTCCTTCTGCATGTAAATAAACTGGCAACTGTAAACATGTTCCCAGTTACTGAGCCAATAAATAGGAACACCCGTTCCAGAGAGAATAACTTGCACATCACATAGTAATTTCGAAGAAAGAGAAGACACATGGTGCAAGACAGGAGCTCCCTAACCTGGCTTTTGAGAAATTAAGAAAAAAAAAAAAAAAAGGTTCAGGACACCAACCTTGATTTATTAGGTCAGAATGGAAGAGAAAGGATAAAGGAGTCTCTCTTTTAAAAAAGCACCACAGAGTTAATATGATCAGTAAGGTTTGGGAAACTCTATCTGCTAATCCAAATTGGGATAGAGTCCTCAATCTTTTGTAATCATAGATTCGTTTCTTTTTTTTTTTTTTTAAGATTTTATTTATTTATTTAACAGACTGAGATCACAGGTAGGCAGAGAGGCAGGCAGAGAGAGTGGAGGGAAGCAGGTTCCCCGCTGAGCAGAAAGCCCGATGTGGGGCTCGATCCCAGGACCCTGGGATCATGACCTGAGCCGAAGGCAGAGGCTTAACCCACTGAGCCACCCAGGTGCCCCATCATAGATTCATTTCAAATGAACCTAATTGCACTGTGAGTGTTAGAAGGTTTCTAATCACTTCAGTTGGGAGATTCTAATTCCCTGGAAGTTTGTTAGTCTCCAAGCAGAGGAAATGGCCAGTGGAGAAGAAAGTCCTTATTGAAAGCCATTGACAATGGGTCATTTAACTGTATTGGTGTACCTTAATGGAGTAGATGTGTTCCAGAAAAGAGTGAATAAATCAAATTTTTATAAATGGAATTTTTTTTTTAGTGTACTGGGAGAAAGAGGGATCATGTGGGGCATTTTTCAAATCAGGATTTTATTTTAAATATACTGTATGCATCCTGGCTTAAAACAAATCCACGCATAGCAGAGAGGAAAATAACATGAAAGGTAAAATCACTCCTCTCTTTCCTTACTTCACCCAAATAACCACTTTCAACACTTTCTTGTCTCTCAGCCATTTTTGCTACCTATTTCAACATGATTTTATAAAATGTCCCTTTTTTCTCTTATCAATATATGATGGATGCTACTGCATGTTACAAGATACAAGGTCCCCCTCATTCTGGCAATTGCTGAATGGATGTACCAGGCATCTACAATCTACATAATAAATATTCCTCTACTCTGGAAATTAGGTTATGTCTTCTCTCTCTCTCTCTTTCTCAAACACACACACACACAAAACACTGCTCCAATGAACATCTTTGTGCATATAAGCAAGTATATCTATAAGGTAATTTCCAAGTGAAATCGGTGGGTGAAAGATTATGCATACCATATATGTTAACTAACTTGAATTTATATAAAAACTTAAAAAAAAGAAAGAGTATGTGCATTTTAATTTTGGTAGACATCTCAAAAAGTATTCCCTAAAAAAGTACATCCCCAACAGCAGTGTGCAATGGTCCCCTCTTTCCCACTGTCTCATCTCTTCTCCATATTACAGTACTGCTTCTTCCAAGTCAATCTCATTGGCAAAACAAAAACAAAAACAAAAACCACCTCATTCTTACTGTAACTAGAGTGTGTTTTATTACAAGGGAGACCAAGTAACTCTTCCTAAGAGAAATTTCGGCACTTCAATGTGCTGAGGGTGATCTCTCCAAGCCGGCACCCACAATTAGGAATTCTGGGTCATTTTGCAGATTCACTGAATAGATGAAAGAGAGACAAAGTTCAGTGGCCAGCCGTGATTCCAAAAATTTTTTGAAATGACCTACATATTGCTAAATGGTTTCATCAGAGAAGACACATGGTCCTATGGGACACAATCCAAGTACTATCATAATAACAGTGATGGCTGCTGCCATTTTCCATCCAACCTAAAGTGCCATCAACTATAGATCATGCCACTTCTTCATGTGCAGTGAAGAAAAAGCACTGCCAGTTAAACTGTGGCATGCCACCAACTGTGAGACACATCCTCATCTGCGAAGAAGCTAAAAATATGAAAAAATTATGTACATCTAAGAATTGATAAGCTTGGTCATGGTAGAAGCAATTGAATTTTTGTTTTTTTCCACTAGCTGGGCAGTCTTCCAGGTGCTTTGCATACCTTGTATTATTCAATCTTCAGAGCCTTGTGATGGAGACTCTATGCCCCTCACACTTTGTTCACAGGTGAGGGTGCTCCATAAGGCTTGGACACTTCCCTACCACACACACAAGATCACAGAAGTGCTTCTGGATCCCAGATCTCTCCAGGCCCAAGTGCAATTTCTGAGGCTACCCTTCATCAGTTCAGAAAAGTTCAGCTTGTCCTTTGCAATGCCCAGCAGGCAACATGGAGTCTCTGAGACCAAGCCTGAGAATGTGTGGTGGTGGGAACAGTGCCCAGAGCTGCCACCTGTCAAATGAGCCTGGGATGTAACCTGTGAAGATCAGTGTGGTTCCCCAAATCGTTTCACCAAGGTCATCTAACATCAAAGAACACAAGAAAAGTTCAACACCAAGTCCTGCATATATTTTACCTATGGGCCATTATTCATCTCAAGCAATGAGTTGACAGGGAGGGTGACAGTGAGCACAGTGGGTGGGACTCACTCAACCCATCCTAATGTCATTTAATGTAGCAATTCTAAAATGCTAGGAATATCCATAGAGAAGAATGGCTAGCAGAAATGGAAGCGGGAGGACGTGCTCCTTCTGAACATGTTCTCTGAGAAACCTCCAATGAATGCGCAAAAAGCCCTTGTTACAATATGGGTGCTTTTATGATTAAACACCAACTCTTTGCTCAGCTACCTTGTTTTCCTTCTCACAGCTGAGAAAATACACAAGAAGGAAGTCCTCCAAGTAGGGCTCACAGTGAAATAAAAGTCAGCCCCCTGGCTGCCCAGTCCCATTCAAACCAGATTGTACCAAGAGACCAAAACAGCCAGACATTTTTACAACAGAAATCAGTGCTGTGTTTAATAAGGCACAGCAACACCCTCAGGCAACACCTCCAACCTGATCTAGTCTTAGTGCTCCTGGGGGGATTCTCATTTAAAATTCTGACGCCAGCACCCTCTCCTCCCAGAAATCTTCAATCACATTATGTAAGAATAGATCTAAAATTTGTATTTGAAAAAGTGCATAAGAGCTGGATAGTTTGGAAAACCCTGCCCTGAGACAGATCTAATTTCAATGCTTGGAGAGTCATTGCAATAGATATTACATGGGTGGATGAATTGCTGGGATACGTATGACCCCTTGAGACAAATGGATAAGTGAAAGGTTATTGGTTCTTATCTATCATTTTCTCTCAAAAAATAGCTTTCAGCCAATTGCCTGGACATTGATGAGGATGGGTTGCGCCGCTGGTGATGAGAGCATGAGAAGGAAATTCAAGACTGCAAATCAGGAGGGTGTTTTAGTGGCTCTTGGTAATCTTCATGAAAACAGTAGTTGGTATACCCTGTCAGTATTCCCACTTTACAGATGAGGATTCCAAAGCCCAGATAGGGCGGTGATTTGGTGAAGAGTCAAGCACAAATGAGACAAATGGGATCAGAAGAGATAGAAAGAATGTAAAAGTGAACTTGACATTTAAGGAGATCAGATCTCAATTTGGAAAGAACCCCAGGTCTTTTAAAAAATCATTAGGATTTGGGGTGCCTGGGTGGCTCAGTTGGTTAAGCCACTGCCTTCAGCTCAGGTCATGATCCTGGAGTCCCGGGATCGAGCCCCGCATCAGGCTCCCAGCTCCATGGGGAGTCTGCTTCTCCCTCTGACCTTCTCCTTGCTCATGCTCTCTCTCACTGTTTCTCTCTCTCTCAAATAAATAAATAAAAAATGTTTAAAAAAATCATTAGGATTTGAGTTCAGAGGAGTAAATCCTACTCTAAAAAAATTAGGTTCCAACTTCGCCCGCCATTCAAACTCAACTGAAAAGGGTTATCAAAACATAAATATATCCAAGTATACCAAATATTCTACAGGTGTCACATGATGGGGTTTTTAAAAATTGGTCCACTGTCTTACATTCCTTATTAATTAAGGATAGAAAAAATTTCTTTGCAATTTAACTGGACTCATTTGTGTTCGTTGCAAAGGGGCACACTTACAAGAAAGAACTCCAACTTCCACACAAATCCAAACATGACTGCTCCATCCTTGTGACAGTCATTAAAACAATTCCCTAGTTCTATTGATCAAAATTCAGTGTGAGAAGAACTACTTGGGAGAAGGAACAAGATAGTGGAAGAGTGGAGACCTAAATTTCATCAGGTCCCAGGAGTTCAGCTAGAGAGTTATCAAGCCATTCCGAACACCTACAAACTCAACAGAAGATAGAAGAGAAGATTTCTAGGAACAGAAAATCAACCACTTTCCAGAAGGTAGGACGTGCAGAGAAGTGAATCCAAAGTGATGGAAAGATAGACCACGGGGGGAGGGTCCAGCTCCCAGCAAGTGGTAGAGGAGTGGAGCACAAAATCAGAACTTTTACAAGTCTGCTCCACTGAGGGATGTCCATTCAGAGGCTAAGTGGGAGGTGGACCACCTGCAGAGACAGTTTGGTCTCGGGACCCACAGGGACACAAAAAGAACAGGGGTGTCTGAGTGTGGCAGAGACCCCAGGTTTCTGAGCAGGGAAGCAGAGAGGACCGAGGAATGCGCTCTCAGCTCAGTGTTACCTTAAACTGTAATGCAAGACACAGAGGGACCACTACTCTTTGGGCAGGGACCCAATAACCAGCAGATACAAGGAGACTTACCCTCCTCCTCTGGGAGGACCAGTGTGGGAGGGCGCTGCAGGAATCTGCTAGGTTTGGAGACTCCAAACGGGGTCATGTGCCAGAGAAAGAAATGATCGGTCACAGGCTGGGTGAGCTCGGATCATGGCTGGAGACAGGGAGATGGGAGGGATTGACTGCTTTTCTCTGAGAGTGCGGAGTCCTAAGCTCTGGACTCTTATGGGGCAGGGGATTGGGAGGCTGCCATTTTCATTTTCCTCCTCCAAAGCTCTAGGAAGAGCATTCAGGGAACAAAAGCTACAGAGAGCAAACCTGAGCAGATTACCTAGCCTGGCTCCTGGAAAGGGCGGTGCAATTCCTCCTCGGACAAAGACATTGGAGAATCACTGCAAAAGGCCCCTCCCCTAGAAGATCAGCAAGAATATCCAGCCAAGACCAAGTTCATCAATCAATGAGAACTCCAGAACAACACATAGAATTCATGGCTTCTTCCCCATAATTTTTTTTTTCCTAATTTTATTTTTTCAAATTTTCCTCTTTCCTATTTTAACATATTTTAACTATTTGATCTTATCAATACCTTTTTAAAAATCTGTTTAAATTTTCATTGTTATAGTTAAATTTTATCCCTTCATTGTATTTGACCTTACATCTTATATACATATAGGTTTTTTTTTTTCCCTTTAAAATTTTGGGATACAATTTCTTCTAACAGATCAAAATATATCCTAAATCTAGCACATAGTTTTATTCTAGTCTCCAGCCTGATCACATTCTTCTGTCTTTTTTTTTTTTCAACAAACTTTTTACCTTATCAGTTCCTTTTTTAGAATCATTTTTAATTTTCATTTTTACATTAGTATTCTAGCCCTTCATCATGTTTAGCCCTTCATCATATATATATATATGTCTTTCTTTCTTCAAAATTTTGGGAAGTAGTTTCTTCTAACACACCAAAATACACCCAAAATCAAATGTTGAACTCTGTTCTGTTCACCAGCCTGATAGATAGATAGATAGATCTTCTCCCCCTGGGTTTTGGGTCTCTTCTGATTTGGTTAGTGTATATTTTTCTTTTCTTTTTTTGTTTTTAAAGATTATTTATTTATTTGACAGAGAGAGAGAGAGAGAGAGAGAGATCACAAGTAGGCAGAGAGGCCGGCAGAGATACAGGGGGAAGCAGGCTCCCCGCTGAGCAGAGAACCCAATGCAGGGTTCGATCCCAGGATCCTGAGATCATGACCTGAGACAAAGGCAGAAACTTAACCAACTGAGCCACCCAGGTGCCCTTGTTAATGTATATTTTTCTGGGATCATTGCTACCCTTTTTCTCTTTTGTTCTCTCATTAATCTATTCTTACCTAGTTAAAATGACAAGGCGGAAAAACTCACCACAAGAAAAAGAACAAGAGGGAGTACTGATGGCTAGGGACCTAATAATATGGACATTAGTAATATGTCAGAACTAGAGTTCAGAATGATGATTATCAAAATGCTAGCTGGGCTTGAAAAAACATGGAAGATATTAGAGAATCCCTTTCTGGAGAAATAAAAGAATGAAAATCTAACCAAGTTGAAATAAAAAAAATCTATTAATGAGGTGCAACCAAATATGGAGCTCTTACTGCTAGGCTAAATGAGGCAGAAGAGAGAATTAGTGATATAGAAGACTGAATGATAGAGAATAAAGAAGCTGAGCAAAGGAGAGACAAACAATTACTGGACCATGAAGGGAGAATTCAAAAGATAAGTGATACCATAAAATGAAACAATATTAGAAAAATTGGGATCCCAAAAGAAGAAAGAGAGAAAAGGACAGAAGGTATATTGGAGCAAATTATAGCAGAGAATTTCCCTAATTTGGTGAATGGAACAAGCATCAAAATCCAGAAAGGTGGGAGAACCCCTCCTGAAAATCAATAAAAATAGGTACATACCCCATCATCTAATAGTAAAACTTACAAATCTCAGTGACAAAGAGAAAAGCCTGAAAGTAGCTCAGGACAAGAAGTCTGTACATAGAATGGGGGATTGGCACCAGACCTATCCACAGAGACCTTACAGGCCAAAAAGGACTGGCATGATATATTCAGAGCACTAAATGAGATAAACATGCAGCCAAGAATACTGGATCCAGATAGGCTGTCACTGAAAATACAAGGAGACATAAAAGCTTCCAGGACAAACAAAAACTAAAATAATTTGTAAACCCCAAACCAGCCCTCCAGGAAATATTGAAAGGGGTCCTCTGAGCAAAGACAGAGCCTTAAAGTTACAGACCAGAAAGGAACAGAGACAATATACAGTAACAGTCACCTTAAAGGCAATACAATGGCACTAAATTCATATCTTTCAATAGTTACCCTGAATGTGAATGGGCTAAATGTCTCCATGAAAAGACACAGGGTATAAGAATGGATAAAAAAAACAAGACCCACTGGTATGTTGTCTATAAGAAACTCATTTTAGGGGCACCTGCACTGCTCAGTGGGTTAAGCCTCTGCCTTCGGCTCAGGTCATGATCCTGGGGTCCTGGGATCGAGCTCTACATCGGGCTCTCCATAGGCAGGGAGCCTGCTTCCCTCTCCCTCTCTGCCTGCCTCTCTGCCTACTTGTGATCTCTCTCTGTCAAATAAATAAAAACTTTTTTTAAAAAAGAAAGAAAGAAAGAAAGAAACTCATGTTAAACCCAAAGATACATCTGATTTAAAGTGAGGGGGTGGAAAACAATTTACCATGCTAATGGACATCAAAAGAAAGCTGGCGTGGCAATCCTTCTATCAGATAAATTAGATTTTAAGCCAAAGACTATAAGAAGAGATGAGGAAGGACACTATATCATACTCAAAGGATCTGTCCAATAAGAAGATCTAACAATTTTAAATATCTATGCCCCTAACACGGGAGCAGCCAACTATAAAACCAATTAATAACAAAATCAAAGGAACACATCAACAATAATACAGTAATAGTAGGGGATTTAACAGCAACCCCTCACTGAAATGAACAGATCTTCCAAGCAAAACATTAACAACGAAATAAAGGTTTTAAATGACACACTGGACGAGATTGACTTCACAGATATATTCAGAACATTCCATCCCAAAACAACAGAATACACATTCTTCTCTAGTGCACATGGAACATTCTTCGGAATAGATCACATCCTGGATCACAAGGCAGGTCTCAACCAGTACCAAAAGACCGGGATCATTCCCTGCATATTTTCAGACCACAATGCTCTGAAGCTAGAACTCAATCACAAGAGGAAAGTTGGAAAGAACTCAAATACATGGAGGCTAAAGAGCATCCTACTAAAGAATGAATGGGTCAACAGGAAATTAAAGAAGAATTGAAAAAAATTCATGGAAACACACGATAAGAAAACACAACAGTTCAAAATCTGTGGGACACAGCAAAGGTGGTCCTGAGAGGAAAATACAGCGATACAAGACTTTCTCAAGAAACAAGAGAGGTCTCAGTACACAACCTAACCCTACACCTGAAGGAGCTGGAGAAAGAACAGCAAAGAAAGCCTAACGCTGGCGGGAGAAGAGAACTAATAAAGATCAGAGCAGAAATCGATGAAATAGAAGCCAAAAGAACAGTAGAGCAAATCAACGAAACTAGGAGCTGGTTCTTTGAAAGAATTAATAAGATTGATAAACCCCAGGCCAGACTATCACAAAGAAAAGAGAAATGACCCAAATCAATAAAATCATGAATGAAAGAGGAGAGATCACAACCAACACCAAAGAAATGCAAACAATTATAAGAACATATTATGAGCAACTATATGCCAGCAAATTGGACAATCTGGAAGAAACGGGTGCATTCCTAGAGACATATAAACTACCACAACTGAACCAGGTTAAGAAATAGAAAACCTTAACAGACCCATATCCAGTAAGGAGATTGAAGCAGTCATCAAAAATCTCCCAACAAACAAGAGCCCAGGGCCAGACGGCTTCCCAGGGGAATTCTACCAAACATTTAAAGAGGAAGTAATACCTACACTCCTGAAACTTTTCCAAAAAATAGAAATGGAAGGAAAACTTCCAAAGTCATTTTATGAGGCCAGCATTACCTTGATCCCAAAACCACACAAAGACGCCATCAAAAAGGAGAATTACAGACCAATATCCTTGTTGAACACAGATGTGAAAATTCTCACCAAAATACTAGCCAATAGGATCCAACACTACCTTAAAAGGATTATTCACCACAACCAAGTGGGATTTATTCCAGGGCTGCAAGGTTGGTTCAACATCTGCAAGTCAATCAACATGATACAATACATTAATGAAAGAAGGAACAAGAAAGGTATGATACTCTTAATAGATGCAGAAAAAGCATTTGACAAAGTCGAGCATCCTTTCTTGATCAAAACTCTTCAAAGTGTAGGGATAGAGGGCACATGCCTAAATATCATCAAAGCCATCTATGAAAAACCCACAGCGAATATCCTTCTCACTGGGGAAAAACTGAGAGCTTTTCCCCTAAGGTCAGGAACATGGCAGGGATGTCCATTATCACCACTGCTATTCAACATAGTGCTAGAAGTCCTAGCCTCGGCAATCAGACAACAAAAGAAATTAAAGGCATCTGAATCAGCAAAGAAGTAGTCAAACCCTCACTCTTTGCAAATGATACAATACTTTATGTGGAAAACTCAAAAGACTCCGCTCCAAAACTGATAGAAATCATACAGGAATTCAGTAACGTGACAGGATATAAAATCCATGCACAGAAATCAGTTGCATTTCTATACACAAACAGCAAGACAGAAGAAAGAGAAATGAAAGAGTCGATCCCATTTACAATTGCACCCAAAACCATAAGATACCTAGGAATAAACCTAACCAAAGAGGTAAAGAATCTGTACTCAAAAACTATAAAGTACTCATGAAAGAAATTGAAGAAGACACAAAGAAATGAAAAAACATTCCATGCTCATGGATTGGGAGAAAAAATATTGTGAAAATGTCTATGATGTCTAAAGCAATCTACACGTTGAATACAATCCCTAACAAAATACCATCAATTTTTTTCTAAGAAGAGGAACAAACAATCCTAAAATTTATATGGAACCAGAAAAGACCCCAAATAGCCAGAGGAATGTTGAAAAAGAGAGCTAAAGTTGGTGGCATCACAATTCCAGACTTCAAGCTCTATTACAAAGCTGATCATCAAGTCAATATGGTACTGGCACAAACACATAGATCAATGGGACAGAAGAGAGAGCCCAGAAATTGACCTTCAACTCTATGGTCAATTAATCTTCAACAAAGCAGGAAATGATATCCAGTGGAAAAAAGATAGTCTCTTCAACAAATGGTGTTGGGAAAATTGGACAGTCACATGCAGAAGAATGAAACTGGACCATTTCCTACACCACACACAAAAATAGACTCAAAATGGATGAAAGACCTCAACGTGAGTCAGGACTCCATCAAAATGCTTGAGGAGAATATAGGCAACAACCTCTTCAACATCAACAGCAGCAACTTCTTTGTAGACACATCGCCAAAGGCAAGGGAAGGAAGGGCAAAAATGAACTATGATCTTTATCAAGATCAAAAGCTTTTGCACAGCAAAGGAAACAGTCAACAAAACCAAAAGATAACTGATAGAATGGGAGAAGATATCTGTAAATGACCTATCAGATAAAGGGGTAGTATCCAAAATCTAGAAAGAATTTCTCAAACTCAACACCCAAAGAACATATAATCCAATCAAGAAATGGGCAGAAGACATGAAAAGACATTTCTGCAAAGAAGACTTCCAAATGGCCAACAGACACATGAAAAAGTGCTCCACATCACTCGGTATCAGGGTAATACAAATTAAAACCACAATGTGATGTCACCTCACACCAATCAAATGGCTAATGTTAACAAGTCAGGAAACGACAGATGTTGGCAAGGATGCAGAGAAAGGGGAACCCTCTTACACTGTTGGTGGGAATGCAGGTTGGTGTAGCCACTCTGGAAAACAGTATGGAGGCTCCTCAAAAAGTTGGAAATAGAGCTACCCTATGACCCAGCAATCATGCTACTGGGTATTTATCCTAAAGATACAAATGTAGTGATCCAAAGGGGCACATGCAACTGAATGTTTATAGCAGCAATGTCCACAATAGCCAAACTATGGGAAGAATCTAGATGTCCATCAACAGATGAATGGATAAAGAAGATGTGATATATATATATATATATATATATATATATATATATATATATATGGAATACTATGCAGCCATTAAAAGAAATGAAATCTTGCCATTTGCAATGATGTGGTTGGTACTAGAGGGTATCATGCTAAGTGAAATAAGTCAATCAGAGAAAGACAATTATCATATAATCTCTCTGATATGAGGAATTTGAGAGGCAGGGCAGGGGGTCATGGGAGGAAGGGAGGGAAAAAAATGAAACAAGATAGGATAAGGAGGGAGATAAACCATAAGGGACTCTTAATCTCATGAAACAAACTGAGGGTTGCTGAGGGATGCGGGGGTGAGGAGAGGATGGTTGGGTATGGACATTGGGAGTGGGTATGTGCTATGGTGAGTGCTATGAAATGTGTAAGACTGATGAATCACAGACCTGTACCCCTGAGGCAAATAATACATTATATGTTTAAAAACAAAACAAAACAAAACAAAACAAAAACCTCTTTTGTCTCTTGTGCCGCTTATTAAAAATGCAGATTCCTGGCCCCAGCCCATGAGATATTAATTCAGTAAGTTAGGTCTGGGGTGAAGCCCAGAAATGTGCATTTCATTAAACTGCCCAGGTCAATCTTGTCCGGGGGACCCATTTATAAGATTCTGTAATCGTAAAACCTATTTGTAACTGCTTTCCACTCTTAAGGTTTCCTTTCACTTCAAGGGAGACTGTTTTTTGTTTGTTTGTTTGTTTGTATGTCTGTTTGTTTGTTTTAATTCAATTCAGAATTCACAGAGGTGGCTGAAAGAGCTCCGAGTTTCAACAAAAACAGGTGAATCACCAGCAGAGTGATTTATGAAGTGAAATAACTCACTCGTTTAGGCAAATCGGCTCCCCCTTGTGGAATGTGTTCTATGGCAGGTATGGACCTTATCAACGAAACAGACGTCTCAGGGCTGCTGAGCTTGTCGACACAACTGAACCAAGACTATTTCTGTGGCTCTTGGAACTGAATTCTGGGAACGCCATTTGGTTTCCCGAGTCCTGCTTCACTTGATTTCTTGCATCCGATATGATGCTCAGAGTTCCTGTCTCACTGATGGCATGAATAGAAATTAATTGAATTAGCCATCTCCAATTTTCATTTTCACAAACCCACTTAGAATTTAATTCTGCAATGTCTTCTTTCCTGAAAGCCCTCTCTTTTTAGAAGTAAAATCCCTAGATAAACAAACCACCGAAGAAAAATTTTTCCCTTGGCTATTCCCAAAGATAGATAAGCTAAATGAATTTTGTACAATAGGTTCCATCATCATTTCTAAAACCAATATTTTTCTATCAAAATCTCTTAATTCTATGATAATCTCTTGTAATGTGTGTTTGCTGTATTATTTAAGATTATTCACTTCTGCAATGGAAAATAAGAGAAGCAAACAGGGAAAGGAGATGAAAATAAAGAAGCAAGTAGCTTACGAGTCACAGGAGACATAGATCAATTAAGTGGAGGAATACATGTGCCAACATAGAGAGGAAGGGATGGACAAAACAAGAGGCACCAAATATTTCTGCTACACACATCAAGAACAAGATTTTTTAGAAGGATGTCGTGCAGGGAAATTACATCAATGCGATGGTTGCTTCCAAGAACATGAATTGTGCAATATTCAATCTATGAGGTCCTCAAATGGCTCCTGTTGTTCACACTTATCCAGATACCAGGGTTTCTGCCCAAGAAACAATGATGGCTGCTCATCTGGCTTTTTGGCAGCTATGGACGCTGACCAGCGGTGCTTGACAGGGTGTGTGTTTCTAATAGAGCAAGTGTGTTTTAAGATTGCAGGTAACTTAGGTCTGTTGGCTGCCTTGCTCAAACCTCACTTCTCATTCTCGTAAACACACCATCCCTGGGCAGACTGATGGGGCAGAGAGAGAGAGAAACAGAGAGAGAGAGAATATGCAAACATCTCCAGAATTCAAATAGTGTGGGCCTTTCACCCCATTAGTACTCTATATTAAATATGTTGATCTATCCCATTTCTCTTCCTAGTTTGCAATGTGTATTTTATTTTAAGATTTATCTGTTTATTTGAGAGAGAGAGAGAGAGAGAGAGAGAGAGAAAGCATGAGCAGAGGAGAGGCAGTAAGAGAGGGAGAAAAATCCCAAGTAGACTCCCTGCTGAGCAAGGAGCCTGACAGCCCTGAGATCGTGACCGGAGCTGAAACCAAGAGCTGGATGCTTAACTGACTGAGCCACCCAATCACCACTGAAATGTGTATTTTATTTTATTCTTTAAAGATTTTTTTAAAAATTGTTTTTTAGAGAGACACAGCAAGAGAGGGAACACAAGCAGGGGAAGTGGGGGAGGGAGAAGCAGGCTTTCTGCCAAGGAGGGAGACTGATGTGAGCTTCAATCCCAGGACCCTGGGATCACAACTTGGGCTGAAGGCAGACACTTAGCCGACTGAACCACCCAGGCACCTGAAATGTGTATTTTAAATTGCTTCAACAAACCATATGATTTGAACATCTTAATTTGGTCTGTGAGCCTTTCAGTTAAGTCACCTCTGTTGTTCACACTTATCCAGATACCAGGGTTTCTGCCCAAGAAACAATGATGGCTGCTCATCTGGCTTTTTGGCAGCTATGGACGCTGACCAGCGGTGCTGGTACCTCTGAGGTACCTTGCCTGGTAATTAATTTGGAGGCTACCATTTTTTTTTAAAAGATTTTATTTATTTATTCATTTGACAGAGAGAGACAACAGCAAGAAAGGGAACACAAGCAGGGGGAGCAGGAGAGGGAGAAGCAGGCTTCCTGTGGAGCAGGGAGCCCGATGTGGGGCCTGATCCCAGGACCCTGGGATCATGACCTGAGCCAAAGTCAGATGCCTAACGACTGAGCTGCCCAGGCACCCCGAAGGCTATCATTGATTGTTGTTTTCTCACACAACATCTCTTATTTTTATATTGTCTATAACTTACTTCAAAATATGTCAGCAGTGACACAGTAGAGTGAAAGGATATGAGCCCAGATTTGAGGACAGCTTTGGACGGAAGAGGAATTTTGAATAACAGGCTCAGAGATCAGGAAGGAAGTCCCATGGATACAGGGCACAAGTGAGAACTTCCTACATGGAGAGGGAAGCAGAAGCAGCGTTGAGAGCATGGGGAGTAGAGATGTACCCCTAAAACTAATGTAACACTGTGTGTCAACTAGACTTGAACAGAAAAAAATACAAAATAAAAAACAAAAAACAAACCCATATATAGTGAGATGAAGCACCTTTGCCTGAAACACAGAATGAATACTGCAAACATATATTCTTCAAAAAAGAGGGAAAGAAAGAAAGAAAGAAAACCCCCAGATACCTACCTATTCCGGTTTTTTTTGTCTTTCAAAATAAACATTTTTTTTTATTTTCAGCATAACAATATTCATTGTTTTTGCACCACACCCAGTGCTCCATGCAGTCCGTGCCCTCTCTAATACCCACCACCTGGTTCCCCCAACCTCCCAACCCCCCCACCTCTTCAAACCCTTCAGATTGTTTTTCAGAGTCCATAGTCTCTCATTGTTCACCTCCCCTATTCCTTCTTGAAAGAAGGATCAATAGCTGCTTCTGGTTTCTGTCTATTATTCCCAAGACCTGCTTGGCACACACAAACATGGGCCATTCTATCATTTCTTCACTGATAACCAAGCCTTGGCCTGTGGACTACCGAGACAAACTCCCCTATATTCAGCAGGAGCCCAAGATGAGCGGGAACACTCATAGCATTCTGGATATCATACTGTGCCATATGGTTTCTTTTTTCATCTAAGAATATGTGGTCCCCGGCATTGTTTATAAATTGGATTTTCTCAGAAATGGATGAAACTAGAAATGAGACATCACTTAGAAATGAGGAATGCATTCAGAATGGGGGTTGTGGGTCCACATTTATCAACCGATCCTTCTTTTTCCAACCTTGTTACCTTCCCTTCCTTTTGGGAGGGATTCGGTTTTGTTTGTGTGCCCACCATCTCATGGACTCAAGTAAGGCAAACTCCTCATAGGATCAGTGAGAGAGTAATCTCATAGGATCAACAAAAATCTATCGTGTTGCCAGGAGAGTGGCTTAGACATGGATTCTGGTGCAAATCTGAACAATAAAGTCTTGGCAACAACAACAAAAAAACCATTATTTCACACTATACAAAAAATTATAAGTAGCTCAAAAAGGCTTAAAGACTTGAATGTAAGACCTGAAACCATAAAACTCCTAGAAGAAAAGATAGGTGGAGAGCACCTTGACATAGGTCTCAGGATGATTTTTCAAATCTGACACCAAAACCAAAAATAAACAAGTGGGACCACATTAAATTAACAAGCTTCTTCTTCTTTTTTTTTTTTTTAAAGACATCTATTTATTTATTTGACAGAGAGAGAGAGAGATCACAAGTAGGCAGAGAGGCAGGTGAAGAGAGAGGAGGAAGCAGGGTCCCCGCTGAGCAGAGAGCCCCATGCGGGGCTCGATCCCAGGACCCTGAGACCATGACCCGAGCCAAAGGCAGATGCTCAACCCACAGAACCACCCGGGAGCCCCCAAATTAACAAGCTTCTGCACAGCAAAGGAAACCATCCACAAATTCAAAAGGCAACCTACAGAATGGAAGGAAATATTTGCAAATCAGATGTATCTGATAAGGGGCTAAGATCCAAAATGTATAAAGTCATACTACATACTAGCAATAAATAAATAAATAATAAAAAATAAGAGAATAAAAACCAAGCAATCTGATTTAAAGATGGACAGAAAATCTGATGACATTTTTCCAAAAACATATAGTCAACAGGTACACAAAAAGACACCCTGATCCTTAGTCATCAGGGAAATGCAGATCAAACCCACAATGAGATATCAACTCACCCCTGTTGGAATAGCTATTATCAACAAGACAAGAAGTAACAAGTGCTGGCAAGGATGTGGAGAGAAGGGAACCCTCGTGCACTGTTAGTGGGAACATAAATTGGTGATGCCATTGTGGAAAACAGTCTGGAATTTCCTCAAAAAGTAAAAAATATAACCATCATATGAATCAGCAGTTCTGCTTCTTGGTATATATCCAAAGAAAACAAGAACACCAACTAGAAAAGATATCTGTACCTCCATGTTCATTGAAGCATTATTCTAAGATATGGAAACAACCTATGTGTCCATCAGTAGTTGAATGGATAAGGAAAACGTGGTGTGTGTGTGTATGTGTGTATATATATATATATATATATATATATATAATAAATAGATTTCTTATTCTAATATATATACACACACATACACAGGCATAATAATCAGCCATTACAAAAATGAAATCTTGCCATTTGCAACAATATGGATGGACTTTAAGGGCACCACGTGAAATGAAATAAGTGAGACATAGAAAGACAAATGTCAAATGATCTCACTTATATGTAGAATCAATCAATAAATAAACAAGTTTTAAAAAGCTCATAGATACAGAGAACAGATTGGTGGTTGCCAGAAGTGGGGGTGGGAGGATGGAAGAAATAGGTGAACTTTTTCTTTTTAGTTTAAATACATTGAATAAAAAAAGACATAACACAGAGGATGAACTTCAGAGTAAAACAAATGTCATTTCAAATCCTGACTCTAACAAGTTATGTGAGCTTGGGAAAGTTACTTAAGGGGGAAAAAAAAAAGGAGACATTAAGACACATGTTTCTGTATGCACATCACCGTCTACATGTAGTGAAGTCAAAATGTCCTAATCAAGAGACTATAATCAGTCAGCATCAAAAGGATCTTTATCAGGAAATCAACACACCGGAGAAGCCCCTTCCCCAAGAGCTGCAAATATCTCCATCTGAATCTGTACCAGAAGTTTTATTAATTAGCATAAAAGATGTTAAAAATAAGTTTCCATGTGTGAAATGATGTGAGGTTGGCAGGAAATTTTGTGCAGGCATCCTCATTCTGGCATGGATGAGGTATAATTATCTGGTGAGCCCAGAAGCCTAACGCCTCCTGAGTGACACCTGAGGTAGATAATTCAGTTCAGTTCTGTGTCATCTCGGCTTACGAGAGAATTCTTTCACCTGATTCAACTAGGTGAGTAGCTCTTGCCATTGCAACATGGTCACATTTGCCTTGAAAGGAACATTTTATGCACAATGATAACAAAGGCCTAAAATGACAAAGACAAGGACTTGACTGAGTTCATGAGATTCGTTATGTGATTATTTTGTATGGGCTTGTTTGCGTGGCAGAATTAGATTTGACACCTAACATGGTTTTTTCATTCATTGAGAGTGTCAGGAGGAACTACAACTCTCACTTGCCCTAATTATTGGAAGCTATCAATATCTGTTGAAAATAATGCACAAATTATAAACAACCAAATTTACTTAGATTAATTTGAAGTGCATACTAGTTTTCTACTGCTATATAACAAATTACTCTAACACTTAGTGGCTTAAGAAAATAAGCATTTCTTGTCTTACAGTTTCCAAGAGTCAGGAATTCAGAAGTGGCTTCACTGGGAGGTTCTGGCTCAGGTTATCTTATGAGGCATTCACTACCAAGTTGTCAGGGTGAATATCATCTCAATATATCACAAGTTATGCTTTTTCAAGAGAAGCCAGGACATATATACATGCATGTAAAATGTTCAGAACAAAACATTATGAGGGGGAAAAAAATGTCCGTGAGCCTAGTTCAACCAAAGTTTTCCTTTTTGCCACAATGTCTAAACTTTTCAAAAAAAAAGCCAAAATCCTGGGGGAAGAGTCAAGATGGCAGAGGAGTAGCAGTCTGAGATGACATCAGTCACAGGAGTTCAGCTAGAAAGCTACAAAGCATTCCGAACACCTACAAAACCAACAGGAGATCAAAGAGAAGAAGAGCAGCAATTCCAGAAACAGAAAATCGACCACTTTCTGTAAGGTAAGACATGTGGAGAAGTGAATCCGAAGCAACGGGAAGACAGACTGCGGCGGGAGGGGGCGGCTCCCAGCAAGCAGTGGAGCACAAAATCCAAACTTTTAGAAGTCTCCTCCATTGGGGGACATCACTCCAGAGGTTAAGGGGGTGGGGTAGAGCCCTTGCAGGGACAGTGTGGTCTCAGGTCCCATGGGGTCATAGAAGGATCAGAGGTGTCTGAGTGTAGCAGAGCTCACAGGTATCAGAGCAGGGAAGCCAACTACAGAGATGGAGCCAAAGAGCGAGCTCTCAGCTCGGGGTTACCTTAAACTTGATCTGCAGCAGAGTAAGGCCTCTGATCTTTGAGCAGGGACACCACAAATGGCATATCCAGGGATACTCAGCTTCCACCTCTGGAGGCAGGAATCTGCTGGGTTTGGAGACTCCAAACGGGGTGGTGTGCATCAGAGACAAAAACGCTTGGTCACGGGCCAGGTAGACTCAGAGCACAGCTGGAGACCTGGAGACCAGGGAGACTGGAGTGATTGACCACTTTTTTCCAAGGGCGCAATGAGGAGTGGGGCCCCTAGCTCTCGGCTTCTCCGGGCCAGAGACTGGGAGGCCGCTGTTTTAATTCCTGTCCTCCAGAGCTCTACGGAAAGTGCTCAGGGAACAAAAGCTCCCTGAGCGCTTTCCTGAACCTGAGCAGATTACTTAGCCTGGCCCCCGGCAAGGGTGGCACAATTCCACCTTGGGCAAAGACATTTGAGAATTACTAGAACAGGCTCCTCTCACAGAAGATCAGCAAGAACATCCAGCCAAGACCAAGCTATGGATCAAGGAGAACAGCAGAATTCCAGAGGAGGGGAAAGCAAAGCATGGAATTCATGGCTTTCTCCCCATGATTCTTTGGTCTAGCAAAGTTAATTAAATTTTTTTAATTTTATTTTTTTCTTATTCTAAATTTTGTTAACGTTTCCCCTTTCCTCTTTTAACATTTTTAAACTAGTTTATCTTAACAATATCTTTCTTTAAAAAAATCTTTTTAAGCCTTCATTATTGCAGTCACATTTTATACTTCATTGTATCTAAATTTATTTTTTATATACATATAGGGCTTTCTCTTCTAAATAATTTTGGGCTACAATTTCTTTTAATAGATCAAAATATACCCTAAATCTAGCACAGGGCTTTGTTTTAGTCTCCAGTCTGGGCAAATTCTCTCCACTTTCTTTTTCTTTTTCTTTTTTTTCTTTTTAAAGATTTTAGTTATTCACTTGACAGATAGAGATCACAGGTAGGCAGAGAGGCAGAGGAAGGGAAGCAGGCTCCCCGCCGAGCAGAGAGCCGGACACAGGACTCGATCCCAGGACCCTAGGATCACAACCCAAGCCAAAGGCAGAGGCTTCAATCCACTGAGCCACCCAGGCACCCCTCTCCACTTTCTTTTTCTTTCTTTTTCCAACCAATTTTTCTTATCAATTCCTTTTTTTTTTTAAGAAATTTTTAAAAATTTTCATCTTTACAGTCATATTCCATCCCTTCATCATGTTTACCCTTATTTTTGTATGTATATAAGTTTTTCCTTCTTCAAAATTTTGGGAAGTAGTTTCTCCCAAGAGACCAAAATACACTCAAAAGTAGTGAGTTCTCCTACTGGAGTTCTCCCAAGAGACCAAAATACACTCAAAATCAAGTGGATGGCTCTGTTCTATTCACCAGTCTAATATATATATATATACATATGTATATATATATAATTTTTTTTAAGATTTTATTTATTTGACACAGAAAGAGAGAGATCACAAGTAGGCAGAGAGGCAGGCAGAGAGAGAGGAAGAAGCAGGCTTCCCTCTGAGCACAGAGCCCAGGGTGGGGCTCAATCCCAGGACCCTGAGATCATGACCTGAGCCGAAGACAGAGGCTTAACCCACAGAGCCACGCAGGTGCCCCTATATATTACATTTTTTTTAAATTTCTTTTTACTCCCTTTCTTCTCCCCCTGAGTTGGGGTCTCTTCTGATTTGGTTAGAGTACATTTTTTACATTTCTCTGGGGACTTTGCCACCCTTTTAGTATTATTTTTTCTCTCGTTCATATATTCTTACCTGGATAAAATGACAAGGTGGAAAAACTCACTACAAAAAAAAAAAAAAAAAAAAAGAACAAGAGGCAGTACTGAAGGCTAAGGACTAATCAATAAGGACATTGGTAATATGTTAAATCTATAGCTCAGAATGACGATTCTCAAGGTGCTAGCTGGGCTCAAAAAAGGCATGGAAGATATTAGAGAATCCCTTTCTGGAGAAATAAAAGCACTTTCCAGAGAAATAAAAGAATTAAGATCTAACCAAACTGAAACCAAAAAAAGCTATGGAGGCTCTTACTGTTGGGATAAATGAGGCAGAAGAGAGAATTAGTGATATAGAAGACCAAATGAGAGAGAATAAGGAAGCTGAGCAAAAGAGAGACAAACAACTACTGGACCACGAGGGGAGAATTTGAGAGATAAGTGATATCATAAGACGAAAAAATATTAGAATAATTGGGATTCCAGAAGAAGAAAGGGGGGGCAGAAGGTATATTGGAGTGAATTATAGTAGAGATTTTCCCTAATATGGTAAAGGGAACCTCCCTCAAAGTCAATAAAAATAGGTCCACACCACGTCATCTAAGAGTAAAACTTACAAGTCTTAGTGACAAAGAGAAAATCCTGAAAGCAGCTTGGGACAAGAGGTCTGTAACATACCATGGTAAAAATATTAGATTGGCAGCAGACTGGTCCACAGAGACCTGGCAGGCCAGAAAGAACTGGCATGATATATTCAGAGCACTAAATGAGAAAACATACAGCTAAAAATACTATATCCAGGTAAGCTGTCTCTGAAAATAGAAGGAGAGATAAAAAGCTTCCAGCAAAAAGAAAAACTAAAATAATTTGTAAACACGAAACCAGCCCTACAGGAAATGTTGAAAGGGGCCCTCTAAGCAAAGAGAGAGCCTAAAAGTAGTAGACTAGAAAGGAACAGAGAAAATAAACAGCAACAGTCCCCTTACAGGCAATACTATGGCACCAAACTCACAATGTTCAATAGTTACTCTGAATGTAAATGGGCTAAATGCCCCAATCAAAAGATATAGGCTATCAGAATGGATAAAAAAACAAAACCCATCAAGATCCTCTCTACAAGAAATTCATTTTAGATCCAAAGACACCTCCTGATTTAAGTGAGGGGGTGGAAAACAATTTACCATGCTAATGGACATCAAAAGAAAGCTGGCGTGGCAATCCTTCTATCAGATAAATTAGATTTTAAGCCAAAGACTATAAGAAGAGATGAGGAAGGACACTATATCATACTCAAAGGATCTGTCCAATAAGAAGATCTAACAATTTTAAATATCTATGCCCCTAACACGGGAGCAGCCAACTATAAAACCAATTAATAACAAAATCAAAGGAACACATCAACAATAATACAGTAATAGTAGGGGATTTAACAGCAACCCCTCACTGAAATGAACAGATCTTCCAAGCAAAACATTAACAACGAAATAAAGGTTTTAAATGACACACTGGACGAGATTGACTTCACAGATATATTCAGAACATTCCATCCCAAAACAACAGAATACACATTCTTCTCTAGTGCACATGGAACATTCTTCGGAATAGATCACATCCTGGATCACAAGGCAGGTCTCAACCAGTACCAAAAGACCGGGATCATTCCCTGCATATTTTCAGACCACAATGCTCTGAAGCTAGAACTCAATCACAAGAGGAAAGTTGGAAAGAACTCAAATACATGGAGGCTAAAGAGCATCCTACTAAAGAATGAATGGGTCAACAGGAAATTAAAGAAGAATTGAAAAAAATTCATGGAAACACACGATAAGAAAACACAACAGTTCAAAATCTGTGGGACACAGCAAAGGTGGTCCTGAGAGGAAAATACAGCGATACAAGACTTTCTCAAGAAACAAGAGAGGTCTCAGTACACAACCTAACCCTACACCTGAAGGAGCTGGAGAAAGAACAGCAAAGAAAGCCTAACGCTGGCGGGAGAAGAGAACTAATAAAGATCAGAGCAGAAATCGATGAAATAGAAGCCAAAAGAACAGTAGAGCAAATCAACGAAACTAGGAGCTGGTTCTTTGAAAGAATTAATAAGATTGATAAACCCCAGGCCAGACTATCACAAAGAAAAGAGAAATGACCCAAATCAATAAAATCATGAATGAAAGAGGAGAGATCACAACCAACACCAAAGAAATGCAAACAATTATAAGAACATATTATGAGCAACTATATGCCAGCAAATTGGACAATCTGGAAGAAACGGGTGCATTCCTAGAGACATATAAACTACCACAACTGAACCAGGTTAAGAAATAGAAAACCTTAACAGACCCATATCCAGTAAGGAGATTGAAGCAGTCATCAAAAATCTCCCAACAAACAAGAGCCCAGGGCCAGACGGCTTCCCAGGGGAATTCTACCAAACATTTAAAGAGGAAGTAATACCTACACTCCTGAAACTTTTCCAAAAAATAGAAATGGAAGGAAAACTTCCAAAGTCATTTTATGAGGCCAGCATTACCTTGATCCCAAAACCACACAAAGACGCCATCAAAAAGGAGAATTACAGACCAATATCCTTGTTGAACACAGATGTGAAAATTCTCACCAAAATACTAGCCAATAGGATCCAACACTACCTTAAAAGGATTATTCACCACAACCAAGTGGGATTTATTCCAGGGCTGCAAGGTTGGTTCAACATCTGCAAGTCAATCAACATGATACAATACATTAATGAAAGAAGGAACAAGAAAGGTATGATACTCTTAATAGATGCAGAAAAAGCATTTGACAAAGTCGAGCATCCTTTCTTGATCAAAACTCTTCAAAGTGTAGGGATAGAGGGCACATGCCTAAATATCATCAAAGCCATCTATGAAAAACCCACAGCGAATATCCTTCTCACTGGGGAAAAACTGAGAGCTTTTCCCCTAAGGTCAGGAACATGGCAGGGATGTCCATTATCACCACTGCTATTCAACATAGTGCTAGAAGTCCTAGCCTCGGCAATCAGACAACAAAAGAAATTAAAGGCATCTGAATCAGCAAAGAAGTAGTCAAACCCTCACTCTTTGCAAATGATACAATACTTTATGTGGAAAACTCAAAAGACTCCGCTCCAAAACTGATAGAAATCATACAGGAATTCAGTAACGTGACAGGATATAAAATCCATGCACAGAAATCAGTTGCATTTCTATACACAAACAGCAAGACAGAAGAAAGAGAAATGAAAGAGTCGATCCCATTTACAATTGCACCCAAAACCATAAGATACCTAGGAATAAACCTAACCAAAGAGGTAAAGAATCTGTACTCAAAAACTATAAAGTACTCATGAAAGAAATTGAAGAAGACACAAAGAAATGAAAAAACATTCCATGCTCATGGATTGGGAGAAAAAATATTGTGAAAATGTCTATGATGCCTAAAGCAATCTACACGTTGAATACAATCCCTAACAAAATACCATCAATTTTTTTCTAAGAAGAGGAACAAACAATCCTAAAATTTATATGGAACCAGAAAAGACCCCAAATAGCCAGAGGAATGTTGAAAAAGAGAGCCAAAGTTGGTGGCATCACAATTCCAGATTTCAAGCTCTATTACAAAGCTGTCATCATCAAGACAGTATGGTACTGGCAGGAAAACCGACACACAGATCAATGGAACAGAATAGAAAGCCCTGAAATAGACCCTCAACTCTATGGTTAACTAATCTTTGACAAAGCAGGAAACAATGTCCAATGGAAAAAAGAGAGCCTCTTCAACAAACAGTATTGGGAAAGTTGGACAGCCACATGCAGATAAATGAAACTGGACCATTTCCAATACCACACACAAAAATAGACTCAAAATGGATGAAAGATCTCAACGTGAGACAGGACTCCATCAAAATCCTTGAGGAGAACACAGGCAGCAAACTCTTCGACTTTAGCTGCAGCAACTTCTTCCAAGACACATTGCCAAAGGCAAGGGAAGCAAGGGCAAAAATGAACTATTGGGACTTCATCAAGATCAAAACCTTCTGCATAGCAAAGGAAACAGTCAACAAAATCAAAAGACAACTGAGGGAATGGGAGAAGATATTTGCAAATGACCTATCAGATAAAGGGCTAGTAGCCAAAATCTAGAAAGAACTTACCAAACTCAACACCCAAAGAACACATAATCCAATTAATAAATGGGCAGAAGACATGAAAAGACATTTCTGCAAAGAAGATATCCGGATGGCCACCAGACACATGAAAAAGTGCTCCACATCACTCGGCATCAGAGAAATACAAATTAAAACCACAATGTGATACCACCTCACACCAGTCAGAATGGCTAAAATTAACAAGTCAGAAAATGACAGTTGCTGTCGAGGATGTATAGAAAGGGGAACCCTCCTACACTGTTGATGGGAATACAAGCTGGTGCAGCCACTCTGGAAAATAGTATGGAGGTTCCTCAAAAGGTTGAAAATAGAGCTACCCTACGACCCTCAATCACACTACTGGGTATTTACCACAAAGATCCAAATGTAGTGATCCGAAGGGGCACGTGCACCTGAATGATTATAGCAACAATGTACACAATAGCCAAACTATGGAAAGAACCTAGATGTCCATCAACAGATGAATGGATAAAGAAGATGTAATACACACACACACACACACACACACACACACACACACACTGGAATACTATGCAACCATCAAAAGAAATAAAATCTTGCCATTTGCAACAACGTGGATCGAACTAGAGGGTATTATACTGAATGAAATAAGTCAAAGAAAGACAATTATCATATTATCTCCCTGATATGAGGAATTTGAGAGGCAGAGTGGGGTAGGGAAGGAAAAAATGAAACAAGATAGGATTGGGAAGGAGACAAAGCATAAGAGATTCTTAATCTCACAAAACTAACTGAGGGTTGCTGGGGGGAAGGGAGTAGGGATAGGGTGACTGGGTGATGGATATTGGGGAGGGTATGTGCTATGGTGAGTGCTGTGAAGTGTGTAAGCCTGACAATTTACAGACCTGTATCCCTGGGGCTAATAATACATTATATGTTAATAAAAAAATTTTTTTTTAAATCCTGATGATTTCAGGATGATATGAGCAAAATTAGGAAAATATTAAGCAAGGTCTAAACAATAAAATAACACTTTAAGCATTGAAAGAGGAGACCTTCACATCTAAATATCAAATAGACAAAAGCATTCACAGAAAGCTCTCCTATTATCCTAGTGTTACTGATGAACTTGAATACTAACAGATTCCGTATTTTAGATTGATGTTAGTAATTTTTAAAGGCTTAAAACAAAGATCTTTGAGAAATAGAGAAAAAAAAAAGGTATAGAGGAGGAAATACGAACTGTCTGCATTTAAATGATACGGACTTACAATCGGACTTACAATCAAGTAGGAAATATCCTGGATAACTTTTTCCCCTTTCCTCTTACTGAAAATAAAGCAATTCTGGTATTTAAAAAAAAATAGAAATAAAAATAAAGGTGTTGAGATACAGACATGCCCTAAACTCAGTTTGCTGCTTTTGGTGATTTAAAAATAAGTGCTATCATGGGGCACCTGGGTGGCTCAGTCAGTTAAGCCTCCAACTCTTGGTTTCAGCTGATCTCAGGTTCAGCTGAGATCAGGTCCTGATCTCAGTGTTGTGAGATCTTCCACCACAACCTCAGGCTCCCTGGTGGGAAGTCTGCTTCGCTCCCTTCCCCTCCGTTTGCCCCTCCTCTGTTCACTCTCTCTCTGTCTCAAATAAATAAATAAATAAATCTCAAAATAAATAAATTAAAAAAAAAAAAAAGGAAGTGCTATCAGGGCGCTTGACTGGCTCAGCCATAGAGCATGCAAGTCTTGATTTTGGGGTTGTGAGTTTGAGTCCCACATTGGGTATAGAGTTTACTTAAAAATAAATGAATAAATAAAAATAAGAGCTATCTGTACTCTTAATTGATCAAGGCCCTTGTCATTCATTTTGTCCCCAGATTATTTATTCTGGCTAGGGTTTTGGGGGGTTTTGGGGTTGTTGGGTTGTTTTTTTTTTTTTTTTTTGGTTTTGGTTTTGTGTGTCAGAGAGAGAGAGAGAGAGAGAAAGAGCACAAGCAGGGGAATTATCAGGTAGAGGGAGTAGCAGGCTCCTTGCTGAGCAAAGAGAAGGATAGAGGATTCTACCCCATGACTCTGGGATCATGTCCCGAGCCGAAGGAGGACTCTTAACGACTGAGCCAACCAGTCATCCATATTTATTCTGTTCTAAGATGCAGATTACACTTGAGAAATAGAAATAATGATGTACCATGTGTTGCTTTAATAATATGAACTTTAAAGTCAGTAAAATTTAATCTACTAGGCTTTCAAATTTAAATAAGAAATCATGACTAACATTCTGGAAATGAAGCAGAGTGGGTATGGATATTTGGTTTGAGAAGGTGAATGACTTCTATAGGAATAAGCACAGGAGGGTATTGGTTAGAACTTGAGTTTTTAGCTTCAGATTCTTGGTTCAAATTTTAGCCTTTGATCTTAGACAAGTTATTAGATCTCACTAAGGCTTTTATTTTTTAATTTGTAAAAGGGAGATAATAAAGTACACACTTCAACATAGTAGATAATAAGATCATATAAATAAAGTCCTATGCCTGTTGTCAGACTCAGGAAATGTCAGCCACTTGCCTTCCATACAGCTCCTCCTGGTAGAGAAGTCAACCTACCTCATACGGATCTTCCTCACTCTTGAAGTCCACAGGTTCCTTGTAGACCTCAATCCAGGCCAAAAGCTCCTTTCTTCAAAGGTAGTTTAACACCCCCACGTGAGTATTTGTTAAATCCTTGAACAATTGCCGTAATGGTCTTTGTACAGGTTTAAATCCTAGAATTCTGGCCATGACCTCATCTTAGAAAGGGTAAATCACTTAAACTCTCAGCTTGTTTGCCTGGAGAAAAGAATAAAAAGTCACTTTCCCAGCTGTGATATTAATTAGTAGAAGTAAAGTGTTTTGGAAGTGCAGAATACAGTTAATTTTTAAAGGGTAAAATATAAATGTTAAGTGCAAGGAATTTTATCACACTGTAGAAGAAATGTAACTCTTTCAATGCTTTTTTTTTTTTTTTTTTTGCAGAAAAACATTACATGGTGGTGATAATGCTTAGCTTTCAGAGGCCGAAGTTCATTTTGAGCAGAGCTAAGAAGAGCCTAGGGAGATGAGGGAAGTTTTTGAAACTGGAGGAAAAACAAAAGCAAAAAGCACTAGGAATTCTATAGGACTGCTTTCTCCATGAGATCCCTTTAGCAAAAATGAATTTGTTTCCAGTTTCCAAAGATTTCCACTACTGACTATCTCTTATTATACGGGTATAATAGCACTCAAATTTTCTCTTTGTCACGAAGAGGTTCTCTGTTGAGTATTAAATTGCTCATTTCACTTGTGGAAGTGAGGGTCCTTGAGTCACTAAATCAACGTAATGGATTTTACGAGCTGGTTTAGATCAGTGAGGTGTTCTAGAATAACGACTTGCTTAAAGAACTATTTAGCTTTTCAAAATGGAGGTATTAGCCATTTGACCAATAAACTGCACATAGAAATCCCAAACGGGGAAATAGTTGTCATGGCCCACCTTGGAAATAGTGTTGTTCATGAGCAAGGAAACTGGTGTGTTTTTTTGATGTTTTAAGGGTGCTGATTTTGTTTTTATCCCAGTCTTTAAAAATCCTCTGGTCGGGGCTTGGGGGGGGGGGTGCCTGGCTGACTCAGTCCTTGGAGCATGTGATTCTTGGTCTTAGGGTTGAAAGTTCAAGCCCCACATTGCGGGTAGAGATTACTTAAAAAGAAAATGTTTAGATAAATAAAAATAAAATAAAAATCCTCTGTGAGGTAGAAGAGTAATATTATCTCCCATTGCCTGGAAGAAATTGGGGTGGTTGGACTTGGTGACTTTTTCTAAGCTTGTGACTTAAGCTAATGAAAGCCAAAATTATAATCACTAACTTCCTGCACCCTCTCCTTGGTGAGCACACACTCCATCCCAGGTAAAATAAAAGCTCTTCACTTCACTGTTTGCTGTTTGGTCTCCGAGGAGTTCAGCCCCTCCCTATTCTTTTTTCCTTTGTCTGATCTTCCAAAGACAGGAACATTAATATAGTCCTCTCTCAAAATGACCTGCCTGGCACCTGCCATTTTCAGACTTACCATAAAGAACAGGCTGGCGACACCCTAACACTTAGTGGATTCCTTTGAAGGGGACAGCATGCTTCCAGAAAGAGGGCTGATGGTGATGGGAAGAGCCCGGAAATGGATCCTAGGAGACATGGTTGGAATTAGATGAGAATTGGGAAACAATCTCAAAAAGGCCTGGAAGGGAAAGTATTAAGGGAAAAAGACCAATAGTAATTGGTGTTCTGCAGTGATTGAGAAAAGAACCAGAAATCAAAGGATATAAACTGCAAGAAGGTTGTTAAACAAGAAATTTTCTGTCTCCTGGTTCTGCATGGAAAGGTGGGTAATTTGAAGATGGTGGTGATGTGCTTAGAGAATCTGAGTGCAGTATCATCCAGAGCAAGGGAATGGACTCATGAGTTTGTTGGGCCTCTTTGAGCCATAGGGTTGCAGACAGTGGGAAAAACTCAAGAACTGACAGCCTGGGGGCTCCTGGGTGGTGCAGTCCTTAAGTGTCTGCCTTCGGCTCATGTCATGATCCCAGGATCTTGGGATTGAGCCCCACATCAGACTCCCTGCTCAGGGGAGAGCCTGCTTCTCCCTCTCCCTCTGCCTGCTGTTCCCCCTGCATGTGCTCTCTCTCTCTGTCAAATAAATAAAACCGTTAAAAAAAAAAAAAAGAAAAAGAAATGAAATGACAGCCTGATAGGCAGGGATTGAAGGATCTTGGTCAATTACAGCTTCCGACTGCTCCTAGATGGGGCTCAAGTCTACATTTCTTTTTTTTTTTCCTTCTTTTTAAGATTTTTTTACTGATTCATTTTATAGAGAGAGTGCATACGAACAGGGAAGGACAGAGGGTGAGAAAGAGAGAATCTCAAGCGGACTGCACGGAGTGCAGAGCCTGACTCAGGACTCAATCCCACCACCTTGAGATCCTGACCGGAGCCAAAACCAAGAGTCAGGTGCTCAGCTGACTGAGTCACCCACGCAGCCATCAAGTCTACATTTCTAATAAGCTCCCAGAGGACACTGTTGCTGCTGGTCGGTCAGTGGACCACATTTTAAGTAGCAAAGCCCTAGGGCTAGGCTGTTAAATAGAAATATTAGAAATAAAATATGAGCCACAAATGTAATTTAACACTGTCTCGGAACCATCTTACAAAAAAAAGAAACAGAAATTAATTTTAATAGATTTGTTTGAATGCTATATATCTAAAATATTTTACCATATAATCAATACAAAAAGCATTCATGAGCTATTTTACTTTTTTTTCTCCCCTATATATAAGTGTTTGAAATCTGCTACGTATTTTACACTCCACAGAAGAGCTTTCTATACTGGACAGTGCAGGTGTGAACAACCTCAACAAAAACTAACAAAGACCTAAATGCTCTCAGCAACCCGAGAAGTTTTAGTACCAGAACCCACATGGGTGGGAACCAACAGAGCCTTGGGACACGATGAATTTCCTGCTACAGGGCAGGAGACCTCAAGGTTTAGTTATTCACCGGGATCCCTTGTGGACTGGGTTAAATGCAGATTTTGGGGACTCACCACCCAAGATTACAAAACACACACACACACACACACACAAACAAAAACAAAAACCCACCTTATTATTATTTAAGAAATGTGAACATCTGTTCCACAAAATAGAGAAAGCCGAATAGTGGATGTCTTTTCCTTTTTTAAGGCCTTTGTTGTATTTGTTGGAGAAACTGGGTTGTCACTTCTTGATTTGGCTTATTGCTTCCCCGTGGTGTTATTTCCCTTGTTCTTCTGTTCCTTATAGTTCTTGAGAACTGACATTTAGTCCTCTGGAATGGATGAGATTCAGGTCTCAGAGATTCTAATGGGACCAGTAGGTTTCCACACTCGCCCCAAGTCAGAAACCCCTGAAAGCTTTAACAATTACAAAAGCCAAGTCCCCTCCCTCCCCCACAGAAACTGCCCGGGCACAGTTTCTGGTTTGACAGGTATGGCAGATGGCCTGCACACCAGGAGTTTTAAAAGCTTCTGGGGCGGGGGGGACTATCAGATTAGACAAACTCGGGTTTGTAAAAAGGCAAGTGCCCAACCTCCTTACCACTCTGCCCTAAATAGCCTGTGAAGGCGCTTCAGCCAATAGCACCAGGCTAAGAATTAGGGTCTCCCGAGGAGCTGGAAATAATATCAGTATCCAACTCTGCCCTCCAGAGAATCTGATGTAATCATCCTGGGTGGGCCTAGGTTATCTTTGGGTTTAAAGTCTCCCCTCCTGGTGATTGAGGTGTGTGGCAAGGATTGAGAAGGCAAGGACTAATGGTGTTTCTCAGATTTTCAAGAGCCTATAAATCCTCTGAGGATTTTGTTAAAATGCAGGTTCTGATTCTGGAGGTCTACATGGAGTCTCAGGTCTTTCATTCGTATTGAACCCCCAAGTGATGCTGCTGCTGGGTTCACCATCTGAGCAGCAAGCGCGAAGATGATCAATATGCCTGTAGAGCCAGAAAGAACTGCCTTTGAATTACCTTTTTACAACTTATTAGCTGTGTGACTTTCAGCAAGTTGCTTCACCTCTCTGAGCCTTTCTCCTCACCCACACCTTGTCTGATCAACAAAATGGGGTTGATAAAGCCTATCTTTACCCTATCCCGTGCCAGCGCTCCATAAATGGGGCCTCATTATTTGCTGATGTGAATGGCCCAGGGGATCTAGGTGGATGTCGAGTCTCTTCGGAGAACTTAGGTTCTTTTCCCCTTGGATACCGGATCAGTTCTGGGGATGTTTGGCCATTAGGCCCATCCTTTGTTAAAAACTGACAGATCAGGGCACTTAAATAAGTATTCTGAGACCAGCATCCATATTCCCCTGCTTGGTGCCAGACTTTCTGCTTGGCAAAGCAGAATTTGAGGTTATCCATGACCTGTTTCCTCATTTCTAGCCCTCATTACCCCTGATCGTTTCCCTCCCACTTTGCTTCCCCCAGTGCTCTGGAGTAATTGTTTTTATGTCGTCGTAAATCACAGCCAGCACCACGTGTTTCTGTGACTATGTTGAAAAGAAAACTCTCTTTTCTCACCATCTGCCTGGCTTGCCCCTACGTCTGAACCTCAGCGGGTTCTCCCTGCCGACTTTCAGCACTCAGAACACACGCCAAGAAGAATTGCATCTATCCCGAGGTTGAGAAAGAAACTCTCTTGTTAACATAACTTATGAACTACAAGTTCAGATCCTATATTTTTAGCCATATGGAACAATTTGGAAGTCTATAAATCACATGATTCTGTAAACTAAACCAAAAGCACCTCTTTTTTGCATTTTTTAGAAAAGCTTATATTTATTCTGTTTTCCAAAGTTGACAGACAAAAACCAAAAAAACAACAACAAAAATACCCAAAAACCAAAAAACCACCTGCTTGTTATGGCTTCCTGACTTCACAAATGTGCCTTCCAGGTGCTTTCAGCATTGTTCTGAGTCTTAACAGTACACAGTGGAAACTGATTAACACCATTAATACTTTTCCAGTTCAACAGCCCTCTCCTATCTGAATTATTTTCAGTATTTATCTGTTTCTTTCTCTGTACTCCATTCAAGCACCTGACTTCCTCTCTATTTCAAGTTCCCCTTATGTCTTTTGAGGGATCAAATAAATTAGAAGACTTTTTATTTGTTTCCCAGTAGAGATGTTCTTATGCTAAGTTAAGTAACTGAAAATGCATTTTCTATTCAAATTAAAGGGGGAAAAAAGACATTCTCCATATCAGTATTTTAAAAGCAACTATTCATTGATTCAGTAAGCAATTATTGGGTGTTTGCTGTATTAAAAACACCATGCTGAGTGCTAGGGAGGGCACCTACAGAGATGAAAATAACAAAAACACAAAGTCTCTGTCTTGAAGGACATGAAAAATCTAGAAAGGGAGAGAAATTCACCTCTATGAGAACCTATCATATGAGCACAATGTGAAAGATGTTTCAGGTCCTTGTACCCTGGGCTCACAATGTAAATATTATCCATTGTCATATCATTTTAATTAGTAACCTACTGTCTGTCTCCTTGGCAAAGGCTATAAAGACTCTGGGTCTAAGCAAGGTCTGGTACACAAAAGGGGCTTGATGAATGAATGAAAGAGAAGAGGAGGGAGACAGAGAGACAGAGACAGATGCAGGGAGCACTAACTTGGAAGTGACCTCAAGAGTCAGAAATGGTGCCTGTGTCACTGATATTCAAAGCCTATAGAGGGAGGTGACATATGAGTCAGATCTTCAAGCCTGGTAAGAATAACTTTGGGTAAAAATGAGGCAGAAGAATGGATCTTAAAAAAAAGAAGAAGAAGAAGAAGAAGAATGGATCTAGAGGGTGTGATGCTAAGTAGAATAAATCAGCCAGAGAAAGACAAATACCATATTATTTCACTCATATGTGGCATTTAAGAAACAAAACAAATGAACAAAGAAAAGAAGAGACAAATTTAAAACAACAACAACAACAAAACAGAATCTTAACTACAGAGAACAAATTGCTGGTTCCAGGGGCAGGGGTGAGATAAGGAGGGGTGGGGATAAAGAATTCACTTACTGTGATGAGCACTGGAGTAACGTGTAGAATTGCTGAAGCACTATAGTGTTCCCCTGAAATTAATATAAAACTGTATATTCATTATACTGGAATCTAAAAAAATGAGGCAGAAGATGTTTAGACTTCAGAAATATTATGAGGAGAGGGGCTGAGGCAGGAAAGGTAGGGCCAAGCTAAAGACTAGTTCTAGACTTTCCTGTTCCTACTAAGTCCAAGATAGAGACTCTGAGAAATTTTAAGAGGGAGAGTAAGAAGTAGAAACCATCAGTAGTGGAACTGCCAATGACATCTAGTAAAAGGCCTAGTATCAAAGCCAACCCTCTTTTGTTCATGAACCCAACGTGTTTGATTATATGTATTGAGCCCTAGTTACGTGCACATTCCAGTCCACGTTCTGGGGACCCAGCCGTGAGAAATGCAGATAGGTGAGCTTGCTGTCTGTATGAGACTCACACGCCAGTGGAGGGGAAGACAACGAGGACTAAAACAAAGGACCATGCACACACGGGATGTGATCATTTTCCATGAAGGGGATAGTGTGTCGTGATAAGAAGTGACCAGTTGGATAGGGTGGTCAGGGAAAACCTCTCTGAAGCTGAATTCAGAGGGATGAAAACAGTATGGCCACACCAAGAATTGAAAGAAGTAACTCCAGCAGAGGAGTGATCTCAACCTGGGAAGTTTTTGTGCCCCACCTTCCCCAAGAGTTAATGGCAATGTCTGGAGACATTTTTGGTGTTGCCATCTAGCGGGGTGGAGGAGTGCTACCGGCATCCACTGGGTAGAGGCCAGCAATGCTGCTAACCATCCTACAACACACAGGACAGCCCCCACAGCAAGGAATTATCAGGACCTAAATGCCAATAGTGCCTAGGTTAGGAAACCTAAGCTACAAGGATGAGCAACTACAAAGACCCTGAAATGGGAATTCACTGTGTGAAGACAGTGTGGATGAGGGACATCTGGGTGGCACAGTTGGTTAATCTTCCAAATCTTGATTTCAGCTCAGGTCGTGATCTCAGGGTCATGGGATCAAGCCCTGAATCAGGCTCCAGACCTCGGCAGGAAGTCAGCTTGAGAGTCTCTCTCCTTCTCTCTCAACCCCTCCCTGACGTGTTCTCTCTTTCTCAAATAAATAAATAAATCTTAAAAAAAAAAAAAAAAAAGACAGTGTGGATGGGACATTCTGAGGCCTGGGAGACTAGAAGGTTTTGAGGGAGATATGTGGGGTCGGGTTGGCTTTGGCAATGAGCACACCTAAATGGTGATGCTTCAGAACAATTAACCGGGACCCCACAGCTGCTACAAACTACGACTTTCGGTAAACAAAGTATCTCCTTTAGTAAGTTCAAAATAAACCAATCATTGTTTTGGGTTGCCTTCTCTGGTTCACTGCTATTCCAATAACAGAGCAAAAAATGATTTCGGTACAATTTTCTTCTGAGAGTGGTAAAGAAAAAACTTCCAAACAATTGGCCCCTTCATTCTGTGGACCAACAAAATTCCTGAAGCAAAAAGGGACCCAGAAGATGGAATCTTGTTTAACCTTGTTTAATCCAATTCACCAGTCTTCTGTCATACATCTTTATGGCTCTTTCGTCCACTCAAATTGCTAATGTGGAAAGAAAGACACCTTCATTACTGAGAACTCAGACATGATGGATGATGATGTAATGATTGATTTGCCATTGCTGGAAAACTGAGCCGCACATGTTAAAACCTCTGCAGAGAAGGGAGATTGAACAGAAACGTGGCTATTAATGTGGTTGCAGAAAAACATGAAATAATGTAACTTTGTAGGCTTTTGATGTATACACAAAGCATATAGCATACTCATATATACTTAGTTATCCTTTATTCTATCATTCATGCATGCTGTTAATACTGTCGATCACCTATGATGGGGGAATAAATGTGAATGATGTTGGAAACTAAAAAAACTAAAAAACTAAAAAAAAAAAGAAGCCGTCTTTGTTTGCAAAGAATGTATAGTTTAGAGGTAAAATACCACATAGTCAACAGAGTATAACATAATTCAGAATTAAAGAAATACCAGGTAGGAGCCAAAGACATCCATTGTTTCTGCCTGTCTGGCCTATATTTTTATTCTGGTAACAGCCACTTGATTTTTCTTAGAGCAACAACATCTACCATATTCTGTCCCTGTGGATTGGATCAGTTTGATCTGCAGGTAGGGTGGGCATATGACCCAGGCCCAGACAATCAGCATATTCTATTTCTCTGCTGTGATGGATGGCATCCACCATGCCAGGATGGACATGTGACCCAAGTTGGTGCAAGGAGTCAGTCCCGTCAAAGTAAAGGCCAGGCTTGAAATAAATCTAGCCTACTGTATGAGACACAGAATTGGAGAGAGGCTAATATTTGCTGGTATTGATTAAGCCCCTGATTTCAGCTATTACTGAAGTCAGTGTTACCTGAACCAGCATTTTGAAACATTGTTTTTAAATTTATGTACAATAAGGGTGCCTGGGTGGCTCAGTTGGTTGAGTGTCTGACTCTTGGTTTCGGTTCAAGATTTCGAGGCCATGAGATCGAGCCCCACATCAGGCTCTGCACTCAGGAATCTGCTTCAAATTCCTTCTCCCACTCTCTCCTATTCTCTCGCGCGCTCTCTCTCTCAAATAAATAAGTGAAATGTTTTTTTAAAAAATAAAATAAGGGACACCTGGGTGGCTCAGTTGGTTAGGCCACTGCCTTCAGCTCAGGTCATGATCCTGGAGTCCTGGGATTGAGTCCCGCATCAGGCTCCTAGCTCCACAAGGAGTCTGCTTCTCCCTCTGACCTTATCCCTTCTCATGTTCTCTCACTGTCTCTCTCTCTCTCAAATAAATAAATAAAATCTTAAAAAAATAAAAAAATAAAATAAAATTTACATACAATAAAATTGACTTTACTTTTTGGTGCATAGTTCTGTGAGTTTTAACACATGCACATGAATATGTATAAGTAGCATTGCAATCAGGATACAAACAATTCCATCACCTCAAACACTCTCTCCCTCAAGCTGCCCCTTTATAGTCAAACCTCTACGTTCCTCACCCCTGGCAATGACTATCTGTTCTCTATCCTTATAGTTTTATCTTTTCCAGAATGTTACATAAATGGAACCATACAAATGTAAATTTTGAGACGGGCTGCTTATACTTGGGATAATGCCTTTGAAATTCATCCAAGGTGGAGCATGTATTAATAGTTTATACCTTTATGTTGATGAGTCGTATTCTATTGTTTAGATGCCTCACAATTTTGCTCATTCATTCTCCCATTGAAGGCACTTGCGTTGTTTCCAGGTTCTGGTGATTATGAATGCAGCCTCTGTAAGCATTCATTCATAGCGTTTTGTGCAAACGTAAGTTGCATTTCACTTGGGTAAATACCTAAAGTGGAATTGCTAGGTACTATGGTAAGCATATGCTAAACTTTATAATATTTTCCATTTTATATCTCCACCAGCAATGAATGAGAGTTCTATATGCCTTGTATCCTACCTAGCACTTGGTATTGTTAGACTTCCTTAAAAAGCTATTCTAATAGGTATGCAGTGATAGCTTGTTACAATTAAATTTTCATTTTCATAATAGGTTATGATGTTGAACAACTTTTCATGTGTTTGTCATCCATATAGATTCATTGGTGCAGGGTCTGTTTATATCTTTTGCCCATTTTTACTTGTTTTCTTATTGTTGAATTTTGAGAGTTCTTTAAATATTTTAGATACAAGTCATTTGTTGGCTATGTGATTTGCAAATATTTTCTCTGAATCCGTAGTTTGTCTTTTCAGTCTCTTAACAGTATCTTTTTTAGAGCAAAATTATTTACTTTGCTGAAACCATATTTATTGATTCTTTTTTCTTTTACGGATTGTGCTTTTAGTATATCATTGGACACTGTCTAACCAAAGATCACAAAGATTTTCTCCTATGACTTCTAAATTTTTAAATTGTTTTAAGTTTTAAATTTCGATATATGATCCATTTTGGGCGAATTTTTAGGTAAGATGTTATGTGTAGACTCAGGATTATTTTTTTGCAATGAATGTCCAGTTGTTCCAATACCATTTGTTGGTATTAGATTAAATTGCCTTTGCACTTTTGTAAAAATCAACTGGCCGTATTTGTGTGGGTCGATTTCTGAGTTCTCTTTTCTATTTTATTGTTTTGGGTCTATACCTCCACCAATACCATATTGATTTAATGTAGCTTTATAGTATGTCTTACAATCATGTCATACGTGAGGTTTCCAACTTTATTCTTCTTTTTCATAACTGCTTGGTTGTCTTTTCTTTTCCACACATTTACAATCAGCTTGTCTGTCTCTAGAAAAAGTCCTCCTAGGATTTTGATTAGAAATGCATTAAATCTATAGATTTATTGAAAGTTGACTTTGTAACTGTAATGAATGTCCCAATCCATGGACATGGTGTATTCCTCATATATTGAACTTAACTTTGATTTCTTTCAACAGCATTTCGGAGTTTTCAGTCTAATGATCCTACACGTGTTTTGTTAGATTTATACCTAAGTATTTCACTTTGGGAGATATACTATAAAAGAGTTTTTTGACTTTCAGTTTCCCATTAATTACTGCCTGTATGTAGACATACAAGTTACTTTTGTAGGCCAAACTTGTATCCTAGAACCTTGCTAAACTCACTGATTAGTATTTAGAATTTGATAGGAATTACTTCGAATCTATAGCTTGTTTTAGATAGTATAGACACTTTAATAATATTAATTCTTCTGATCCGTGAATATGGGCTATCTTTCCATTTATTTGCATCTTCTTCAATTTCTTTTAACAAAGTCTTGTAGTTTTCAGTGTACAGATCTTTCATCTCCTTGGTTAAGTGCATTCCTAAGTATCTTATTGTTTTTTTATGCTATTGTGAGTGAGATTGTTTTATTTCTCTTTCAGATATTTCATATTTAGTATATGAAATATACACTTAGCAATTAATTTCTGTATGTTGATTTTGAATTCTGCAACTTTACTGAACTTAGTTCCAATACTTTTTGGGTGTAGTGTTTAGAATTTTCTATATATAAGACGTTATCTGAAAACAGACAATTTTATTCTTTCATTTCTAACCTGGATGCCTTTTATTTCTCTTTCTTTTTTCTTTTAAATTCCAGTATTTTTAACATACAGTGATATGTATGTTTCAGGTGTACCATATAGTGATTCAACAATTCCATACATCACCCAGTTCTCATCACCTTAAGTGCACTCCTTAGTTCCCATCCCCTATTTTACTCCACTCCCTTACTCCCTTCCTCTCTGGTAACCATCAGTTTGTTCTCTATAGATAAGAGTCTATTTCTTGGTCTCTCTCTTTTTCTCTTTGCTGATTTGTTTTGTTTCTTAAATGCCACATATAAGTAAATTCATATGGTACGTGTCTTTCATTTCTTTCTCATGATTGCTCTGGCCAGGACTTCCAGATGTCCTATGTTGAATGGGAGGTGAGAATGTGAACACTTGTCTTATTCCTGATCTTAGACGAAAAGCTTTCAGTCTTTCACTGTTGAATATGATGTTAACTATGGGCTTATCATACATGGCCTTTATCTCGAGGTTTATTCTTTCTATGCCCAATTTGTTGAGTGCTTCCATGTAAAGGGATGTTATATTTTGTCAATGCTTTTTCTGCATCTATGGAGATGACCATATGATTTTATCTTTCAAGCTATTAATGTGGTATATCACGCATATTGATTTGTATATATTGACTATCATCATATCCCAGGGATAAACCTCATTTGATCTTGCAGTATAATCCTTTTTATGTGTTCATTATTATTTTATTGAGTGTTTTTGAATTTACATTCATCAGGGATATTGGCCTGTCCTTTTCTTTTCTTGTGGTGTCCTGATCTGACTTTGGTATCAGGGTAATGTTGGCTTTGTAAAATATGTTGGGGAGTGTTCCCGCCTCTTCATTTTTTGGGAACTGTTTGAGAATGATTGGTGTGATTGCTTTTTTAACTGCTTCATAGAAATCGTCAGGAAAAATGTCTGGTCCTGGATTTTTCTTTGTTGGGAGGTTTTTGGTTACTGATTGAATCTCCTTACTTGTTATTGGTCTGTTCATATTTTCTATTTTTTCATGATTCAGTCTTGGTAGGTTGTATGCTTCTAAGAAGTTATCCATTTCTTCCACATTATTCAATTTGTTGTTGTACTACTGTTCATGGTGGTCTCTTATGATCCTCTGCATATCTGTAGTGTCAGTTGCATGTCTCTTCCATGTCTGATTTTATTTATTTAAGTCTTCCCTCTTTTTCTTAGTTTAACTAAAGGTTTGTCAATTTTATTCACCCCTTCAAAAAAACCCAGCTCTTTCATTGATTGTTTCTTTTGTTTTTCTGGTTTCTCATTTATTTCATCTATTTCTTTGCCATGAGTTATAAAGTTATATTGTTTCTTTGAGATATTTCTTTAAAAAAAAGGTTTTACAGTTTATCACTGTAAATTTCCCTTTTGGTACTGTTTTTGTAGCATCCTATAGGTTTTGGCATGTTCTGTTTCCTTTTTGTTCCCCCCCCTAAGATATTTTAAGATTTCCCTTTTTCTTTCTTCTTGAACCCAATGGTTGTTCAGAAGTGTGTTGTTTAATTTCCATATATTTGTGGATTTCCTAGCTCTCCTCTTATTACTGATTTCTAGTTTCATACCATTGTAGTCATAAAAGATATTTGGTATAATTTTTTTTAAAGATTTTATTTATTTATTTCACAGAGAGAGAGAACACAAGTAGGCAGAGAGACAAGCAGAGAGAGAGAGGGGGAAGCAGGCTCCCTGCTGAGCAGAGAGCCCGATGCAGGGCTCGATTCCCAGGACCCTGAGATCATGACCTGAGCTGAAGGCAGAGGCTTAACCCACTGAGCCACCCAGTGCCCCATATTTGGTATAATTTTAATCTTAAATTTGATAAGACTCATTTTGTGACCTATCATATGATCTATCTTGGGGGATGATCAAAGGCACACTTGAAAAGAATATGTATTCTTCTGCTGTTTAATGGAATATTCTATATATGTTTGCTGGCCCATTTGGTCTAAAGTATCATTGAAGTCCAATTTTTCCTTGATTTTCTGTGTAGGTGATTTCTCCATTGTGAAAAGCAGGATATTGAAGTCTCCTCCTATTCTTCATGTTCGTGTGATTACTGGAAGGTTATTGTGATCCTCAAGTCACCTTGATTTTTCATATTCCTTGAAGTTTTGCATTGGTGTGTTTGCATTTTAAAGTAGCAGTTACCTCCTCTGTCTAAACTCATTCCCTTCCCACCCAACTCTGGTGTGGTGTACTGAACTTCTTCGGAAACCTGAACTTCCACAAAGGCCCTCTGGTTCACAAGTGATTGTTCAAGTCAATATTTTCCATAGGCTCTCAGACTGTGGACAAGAGGGGCTGGAGCCATTTTACAGGCCACTGCCAGGTACACAGCTGAGACTGAGGTCTGTCTGCCTATTGCCTGATGCATGGGTGGACAACTTCTTCTGGGCCACTTCGTGAATTGTGCTGGATTCCCCAACTCCCTCAAACACTTTTTTTCGTGGGTGAATGTCAAGGTTTTGTTGTTGGGGGGGGGGAGTAAAAACAAGGGACATCTATATCACCATGATGTTGATATCACCATAAATGATTTATTGTTGTTCTTCTTTAAGAGATGGAGCAGGGGAGAAGCAGAAGGAGAGGGAGAGAGAATCTTAAGCAGGCTCCACGCCCAGCATGGAGCCCAATGTGGAGCTTGATTTCACAACCCTGAAATCCTGACCTAAGCCAAGATCAAGAGTTGTATGCTCAACTGAATGAGTCCCGTCTCTGTTTTTTTTTTTAAAAAGTTTATTATAGAAAAGTTTAAGTGTATGAGAAATATAAGGAAGAAAATAAAGATCACTAGTAATTTTATCATCCTAAGATAGTCATTTAAAATATTTTAGCGTATTTTCTTCCAATATCATATATACTTATTTTTAATTTTTTATTTTTTAAGAACGTATTTATTTATTTTAGAGAGACAGAGAGAGGGTGAGACAGAGATTGCAAGCATGAGCAGGGTGGGGGAAGGGGGTTGGCAGAGGGAGAAGCAGACTACCTGCTGAGCAGAGAGTCCAATGCAAGGGTTCAGTTCCAGGACTCTGGGATCATGACCTGAGCCAAAGGCATAAGAAAAAAAAAAAAAAGAAAAAGGCATAAACTTAACCGATTGAGCCACACAGGGCACCTCTATATATTTATTTTTTATAAATTTAAGCTAAGACCACATATTTGTGCTCCCATTTTTACTTTACAAACCAAGGTAAACATTTTCCCCATGTCCTCATAAACATCATTTAAATTCCTATGCAATAATATATTATATTGAGGATAGGTATTTCAATTGTTTTATGTATAATTTCCTGTTAAAAATATTATCACAAGAACACCTTTATAAACATTTTTGAGAGATTCCCATTTCTAATTATTTCTTTCTCTCTTTTTATTTTATGTTATTTTAAAAAATTTATTTATTTTTGTTAACATATACTGTATTATTTGTTCCAGGGGGTACAGGTCTGTGATTCATCAGTCTTACACAATTCACAGCACTCACCAAAGCATATATCTTCCCCAGTGTCCATCACCTAGTCAGACCATCCCTCTCACCTCCACTACAGCAAATCTCAGTTTGTTTCCTGAGATTAAGAGTCTGTTATTGTTTGTCTCCCTCCCTGTCTCCTCTCTCTGGTTTAATCCTGTTTTGTTTTTTCCTCTTGTCCCCTATGATCTTCTGCCTTGTTCCTCAAATTCCACATATCAGTGAGATCAGATGATAACCATCTTTCTCTTACTGACTTATTTCATTTAGCATGATACCTTCTAGATCCCATGTCATTGCAAATGGCAAGATTTTGTTTTTTAGTGGCTGCATAATATTCCATTGTATATACATACCCTATCTTTTTTATCCGTTCATCTGTTGATGGACATCTAGGCTCTTTCCATAGTTTGGCTATTGTGGACATTGCTGCTATAAACATTGGGGGTGTGTGTGCCCCTTTGGATCACTACATTTCTAATTTTGGGGTAAATACCAAGTAGTGCAATTGTTGGGTCATAGGGTAGCTCTATTTTCAACTTTTTGAGGAACCTCTATACTGTTTTCCAGAGTGGCTGCATCAGCTTGCATTCCCACCAACAGTGTAGGAGGGTTCCCCTTTCTATGTATCCTCACCAACATCTGTCATTTCCTGACTTGTTAATTTTAGCCATTCTGACTGGTGTGAGATGGTATCACATTGTGGTCTTAATTTGTATTTCCCTGATGTTGAGTGATGTGGAGCACTTTTTCATGTGCCTGTTGGCCATCTGGATGTCTTCTTTGCAGAGATGTCTTTTCATGTCTTCTGCCCATTTCTTGATTGGATTATGTGTTCTTTGGGTGTTGAGTTTGATAAGTTCTTTCTAGATTTTGGCAACTAGCCCTTTATCTGATAGGTCATTTGCGAATATCTTCTCCCATTCCCTCAGTTGTCTTTTGGTTTTGTTGACTGTTTCCTTTGCTGTGCAGAAGGTTTTGATCTTGATGAAGTCCCAATAGTTCATTTTTGCCCTTGCTTCCCTTGTTTTTGGCGATGTTTCTAGGAAGAACTTGCTGCGGCTGAGGTCAAAGAGGTTGCTGCCTGTGTTCTCCTCAAGGATTTTGATGGAGTCCTGTCTCACATTGAGGTCTTTCATCCATTTTGAGTCTATTTTTGTGTGTGGTTTAAGGAAATGGTCCAGTTTCTTTCCTCTGCACGTGGCTGTCCAATTTTCCCAACACCATTTGCTGAAGAAACTGTCTTTTTTCCATTAGATATTCTTTCCTGCTTTGTGAAAGATTAGTTGGCCATAGAATTGAGAGTGTATTTCTGGGCTCTCTATTCTGTTCCATTGATCTAGATGTCTGTTTTTGTGCCAGTACCATACTGTCTTGATGATGAAGCTTTGTAATAGAGCTTGAAGTCTGGAATTGTGATGCCACCAACTTTGGTTTTCTTTTTCAACATTTCTCTGGCTATTCAGGGTCTTTTCTGGTTCCATATAAATTTTGGGATTATTTGTTCCATTTCTTTGAAAAAAGTTGATGGTATTTTGTAGAGTCTCCATTTTTTTTTAATTTCACCTCATTAACAGCCTTTTTGATTTCAACTTAGTGAGATTTTATTTCTCCAGAAAGGGATTCTCTAGTATCTTCTATGCCTTTTTCAAGCCCAGCTAGTATCTTTATAATCATCATTCTGAACTCTAGTTCCAACATCTTACTAATGTCCATGTTGATTAGGTCCTGGGCCATTGGTACTGTCTCTTGTTTTGTTTTTGTTTTTTTGTTTGTTTTGTTTGAGATGAGTTTTTCCATTCTGTCATTTTGTCCAGAGAAGAATAGATGAATGAGAGAACAAAATGCTAAAAGGGTAACAACGACCCCAGAAAAACATACCCTAAACAAATCAGAAGAGACCCAAAACTGGTGGGTGGGGGAGGGGGTAGAATATGATCAGGCTGGTGAATTTAACAGAGCCCCACACTAGATTTTGGATGTATTTTGTTCTGTTAGAAGAAACTGCTTCCCCAAATTTTAATGAAAGAAAAACTTACATATATACAAAAATAAGGGTAAACACAATGATGGGATGGACTATGACTATAAAAATGAAAATTGAAAAAAAAATTATAAAAGGAATTGATAACAAGGTTGAAAAAGAAAAGAAGAAAAATTCAAAAGGAAGAAAAACAAATAGAAAAAGGAAAACTAAAGAAAACTTAAAACGTTACCTTTTTCAGACTAAAAAATGGTGGGAAAAAAGCCATGAATTCTAGGTTGTGTATTCCCATAGTACTGGGGTACTGCAATTCTCATTGATGGGTAAACTTGGTCTTGGCTGGATATTCTTGCTTGTCTTCTAGGGGAGGGGCCTGCAGCAGTGATTCTCCAATGTCTTTGCCTCAGGCGGAATTGCACTGTCCTTGCCAGGAGCCAGGCTAGGTAATCTGCTTGGGTTTGCTCTTGGGAGCTTTTGTTCCCTGAACACTTTCCGTAGAGCTTTGGAGGAGAAGAATGAAGATGGTGACCTCCCAATCTCCTGCTCTGGAGGAGCTGAGAGCTCAGGGCCTCACTCCTCAGTGCGCCCTCAGAGAAAAGCAGTCAATCCCTCCTGTCTCCCTGGTCTCTGGCTGTGCTCTGCTCACCTGGCCTGTGACCAAGCATTTCTATCTCTGGTGCAAGGCCCCGTTTGGAGTCTCCAAACCCAGAAGATTCCTGCAGCACCCTTCATGCTGCTCTTCCTAAAGGAGGAAGGAGGGGATCTCCCCAGATCTGCCACTTATTGGGTCCCTGCTCAAAGAGCAGTGGCCTCACTGTACCTCGGATCACAGTTTAAGGTAACCCGAGCTGAGAGCCCCCCACTACGGTTCTGTCTCTGTAGTCAGCTTCCCCACTCCGGTACCTGGGAATTCTGCCACACTCAGACACCCCAAGTCTTTTTGTATCCCCGCGGGTCCTGAGACCACAGTGTCCCTGTGAGGGTTCTACCCCCCTCTTCCTCCAACCTCCAACCCCCGCTCAGCCACTGGAGAGATGTCCCTCAGCAGAGCAGACTTCTAAAAGTTCTGATTTTGTGCTCCACTGCTCTACCTCTACCTGGTAGAGGTCTACCTGGTAGAGGCTCTACCTGCCCCCCCCCACCGCTCTCTATCTTCCAAAATATTGCCTCAGATTCACTTCATATGTCCTACCTTCGAGGAAGTGGTCACTTTTCAGTTCACAGAGTTTGCTCTCCTCTTGAGGTCATATGTGTTCAGAATGGTTTGATAACTACCTAGCTGAAATCCTGGGACCAGATAAAATTTAGATCTCATACTCCTCTGCCATCTTGCTAGTGTGCTTCTCTCTCTCTCTCTTTTTAAATAAACTATTTTTCCCTAGCGATGGACAACACTTTCCCATAATTCTTCATGAATATGTCTTTATTATTTTATTATTTATTCATTAATTAGGTATTATATTTTATTTATTCTGTTTTTTAATTCAAGTACAGTTGATACTGATTATCTCTGTTTTAAAAGTTTATTTATTTATTTTCTAGGAATCTCTACACCCACCATGGGGCACGAACTCACCACCGCCAACATCAAGAGTCACATGCTCTTTCAATGGAGCCAGCCAGGTGCTCCTGTTATGTATGTTTTAAGAGAGTACTGAAAGTTAAATTTCTGGGGCCAAGAGATGTAAATATTTTTGAAGTTCATGATACATATTGACTAATATTTTTTCAGGACATTTATACCAAATTGAATTTCACTGTCAGCCTATCAGTACCCACTTCACTGCATTTTTGCCAGCATTTAGTATTATCAAGGAATATTTTGCCGGTGAATTTTCTTTCCTTCTTTCTTTTCTTTCTTCCTTTCTTTCTTTCTCTTTCTTTCTTTCCCTTCTCCTTTCTTTCCTTCCTTCCTTCCTTCCTTCCTTCATTTTTTGTTGTTCGCATTTTTAGGGGGTTAGGTTGCCAAAACATTGTAGATGTGGAAAAAACAGCCCCTTCAGAAAAATTTAAGATCCTCCTTCACTAACAAAATCCTAAACAGAAAACTTAAATCCATTGGTTTCATATATTTCATATTTATTTGAAGTTCCCTTATTTTCTGTAATTGTGGAAAATACTCTGTCTGTGAAAACAATTTTGGGTTTTAACACGTTCACTTTCAAAAGCATCATTTTATTTATTTATTTATTTAAAGATTTTGTTTATTTGACAGAGAGAGAGATCACAAGTAGGCAGAGAGGCAGGCGGGGGTAGGGGTTGGGAGGGGAAGCAGGCTCCCTGCTGAGCAGAGAGCCCGACATGGGGCTTTTTTCCAGGACCCCAAGATCATTACCTGAGCCAAAAGCAGAGGCTTAATCCACTGAGCCACCCAGGTGCTCCCAAAAGCATCATTTTAAATAGAGTATAATATTCTACTAGATAGGTATATAATTATTTAATTGATCTCCTTTAGTTGAAAATTCACATTTTTTCTAATTTTTAACTGGAAATAGTGTGATGAAGATTCTTGTTCATGAATTGTTATCACCATCTCTGATTATTCTGGGCCTACAATGTTTGTGAATCATGTTACTTTGGCTTTGAGTTTAGCATTTAGGTCCGGTAACTAGCCTTTAAGACTTACTTTCTGAGCCTAGGGTCCTCCAGTGACTGAACCCGCCTTACTTTGCAGTCCTTGGTAGCATCAGTTCAAATTATCCAACCTTTTGATGTCTTGGTTTTTACTTCTTTAAAATAGGAATTGTAATAGTTCCCGCCTTAGAATACTGCTATCAAGGCTTAAATGAGATTATAGCTACTTTTTTGCTATCTATTCTTCTCCTATTCCTTATTCTTCTAATGTGTGAAAAATCAAAAGTAAGCCTTGCCTCTACCATCAGGTTTGTCAAGTCTATAACCCCAGTTTAGGCAGAGTATATATAAGGCCTAAGCAAGGGCAATCAAAATATATTTTGGGGAACCAATATGAGCATTGGGAAACATCTCTCTTTGAAACCAGGTATCCCCATGAGCCAGACAAGAAAGTCAAAGGAAAGGTGAATAGAGTCATCAGAGCTCTGGAGGGAATTTGGAGCCATCATTGGAGAACCTGGATACAGATTTACTCAAAGCCTTAAACTTCCAACCAGTGAAATAAAACAATAACTTCCTTTTTTTGGTTCCAGCTGGTTTGTTTTCTGGTTCTCTTACTTGTTACCAAAACAACTTTATCAGTCATTTCTGCCAGTAGTATTTAATCCTCCTTTTATTTCTATTATTTTATAAGATTTTATTTATTTATTTGTGAGAGAGAAACAGAAAGAATGAAGGAGAGTGGCAGAGGCAGAGGGAGAACAGACTCCCCACTGAGCAGAGAGCCTGATGTGGGGCTTGATTCCAGGACCCCGGGATCGTGACCTGAGCCAAAGGCAGACACTTAACCCACTAAGCCACCCAGGCACCCCTTAATCCTACTTTTAAATAGTCTGTTAAAATAGTGTCACTACTTGTTTATTCTCTTTAGTCTGCTAAATATAGGGCATTGTGTAATGACAAGTATCATTATTAGAGGTCTTTGAGATTTTTTTTTTTACATTTTTTACAAATAAACCTATTTTGCCATCTTTATTTCTTTTACCCTAAAATAAACATTGCCCCCAAAGTTGAGGTCAGAATGACTAGAAGAGGTTTTTTGTTGTTATCGTTTTGCAAGGCTTCACTTGTGAGGTTGAACACACAGTCACAAGTATGGTTTGTCTACTCATGAAAACAATTGAAAGGGAAAAGGTTAATGGCCTCTGTGCAGTGTCCTAGAGCTGCTTTAACAAAGTACTATCAACTGGGGAGGTTAAAACGGCAGGTAATTATTGCTGCACAGTTCTGGATGCTAGAAGGCCACAATCAAAGTGTTGCCTGAGTCATGTTCCCCCTGAAACATGTAGGGAAAGTCTTCCCTGCTCTTTCCCAGCTTCTGGTGTTTGTCATCAATCCTTGGCATTTCTTGGCTTATAAATGTGTCACTTTAGTCACATGGCCATCTAGTTCCCATATGTTTGCACATTGTGTTCTCTCTGTACTTGTCTGTGTCTGTGTCCACATTTCTGCTTTTCATAAGGACACCAGTTTATCGGATTAGGGCCAACTCTAATGACCTCATTTTCACTTACCTCTGTAGAGACCCTGTTTCCAAGTCCCGTCATACTCTGAGGTTCTAAGAATTAGGTACTAAGGGTTAGGACTTCAACATTTCTTTTTGCAGGGCAGGGGGCAAGGGGGACACAAGTCCACCTATATACATCATCTAGTTTTAAGAGTAGATAGATTGTTTACAAAGACCACCATTCCTCTAATCCTTGTTTTCATACCCCATTTGCAAGGAGAGTTTGCTGCTCCTACCCATAAGAACCAGAGTCTGTTTCTCCCTCTCCCTGAACTGGGACTTTTAGACTTGCTTTGATCAATAAAATGCAATGGAAATGATGTGATGCCACTGGTGAGGCTAGATATCAAGACATTTTATAGCCTCCACTTTCATTCCTACTAGCCTGAGACCATTTTGTGAATAAGTCTGAGACTGGCTGCTGGAATTGTCAGTGGATGAGTACCGAGGTGCCCCAGCCAACAGCACTAATTGCCCGGCAAGTGAGTGAGGCCATCTTGGAGCAGGCAGGACCAGGCAGACCCAGTCGAGGCTCCTGCAGCTGGTGCGAGAGCTGCATGAAAGACCTCAGACATGACTAGAACAAGTATTGCCTGGCAGAGCACAGGTTGTTGGCCTACAAAATCAAGAGTAAAAAATAAATAAATAAATAAATAAATAAATAATAAGGTGGTTGTTTCAAGTTACTACATTTTCCAGTGATTTGTTACAGTGATTTGTAAATGATTGATACAGTAGAGCTGAGTCTTTTGTTTACTATTTCAATCACCTTGACCAAAAAAATCACTTACGTCTAAGAGCTCCTGCTTCTTTTTTCTTTTTTTGAAGTGTGGGTATTTTACTGATCTTTTGCGATCAGTTTCGGGTTTCAAGTTTTTAGTTTCATTTTAATAAAAATCCAACTCAAAGAGGCACAAGGAATAAAAGGAATTTACCAGCCCAAGTAACTGAAAAGTTTGGGGCTTTGGTCTGGCTTCCAGTAGGACTTAATTCAAGGACTCAAGTGGTTAAATCAGAGGTCTGTTGGTCTCCCTCTCTCCACTCTGTTTTCCTCTGGGTATCAGCTTCATTCTCAAACAGACTTTTCCCAAGTAGAGCCCTGCTTTCTTGTTGAGGCTTAAGGTCATCCAACTTGGCAAACCCAGGAGGAAGTCTGACGCTCACTGGACCAAGCGGAAACATGTGGCTGTTACTAACCCAATCAGGCCAGGAGTCTGAGATGCTCCAAATGGTCAAGGCTGGGACATGTGTCAATGCTGAACCAGGGAGGTAGAAAGGAATGGGGTATCACTGGAGGAAGAAGGACCAAGACCATCCATAGAGATTAGTACAAAGGAAAACTGGAAAAAAAGACATGGAAGTTGAGCAGGCAGAAAGTAACATATTCACCCTCTCTTGCATCAGCTTCTTGAGCAGACAACAGTAATAGGTTAACATTTATTAAATGCTTATTAGGTGCTCTACACTGCTCCAAGTACTTCGCTTTTTTTTTTTTAACTCCTTTTAATTTCCTCAGTTTAGAAATAGGTACAGTTATTACTCTCTCTTTATGAACAAGGAAACTGAGGCACGAAGTGGTTAAGTCGCCTGTGGTAAAACAGATGTTAATCCCATCAGACTAGACTGGCTTGAGACCGATCACCTGTAACTATCAGTCTATAGTCAAAATAGACCACCGGCACTATGGTAGGGAGAACCCTAAGATGGTCCCCAAGATTCCTACCTCCTGATGTATAATCCCCACCTCTGAGAGTGGGTTAGACCACAAATGTGATGGGATAGTTACTCCCTTCATTAGGTTATATTTTATGCCCAAAGTGTTGGGTGGTCACTCCCAAAACTCCCACACAGCTGCCTGTAGGGATATTCTCTATTGGCAGAAGTGTGCAGCCATTTTGTGAGAGGGCTGCGTGGCTTGGACCTGAAGACCAGCTCTAGCTGAGATCTACCTCTGGCCAACAACCAGAAACACAATAGGGATCTCTGTCCTCCAAATACAAAGAACTGAGTTCTGTCAATAATCTGAAAGAGCTGTGAGGAGGACCCTGAGCTGCAGATGAAAATGACTGACAGACACCTTGATTTCAGTCTAGGGAGACCCTCAGCAGAAGACATAGTTACACCACACCCGGGCTTTGGACCTACAGAGCTGTGAGATAATAAACGTGTACTGTTTGAAGCTGCCACGTTTGGGGGGTAATTTATTACCCATACTGGCCCCTCTCTCTTTGCAGCCTTATCTTCTCATCAGGGTATCTCTTCCCTCCTTTGGCACTCCCAGGATCCCTCACTCCAACTCTCCTGGGGTGCTCACCATATTGTGCACCCCCTGCCATGTCTCCTGGCAGGGTGGTGGGTTGTAATCATCAGGTGGGTGAATTGTCAGGTTCACTGCCTGGTCATTCTGTGCTGCCAACACTTGATACAGTGTCTGGTATGTATGAGCTGTTCTGTAATTGGTCGTAGAATGAATGAAAAGGTATCCAGTTTGGTATTCATTTAAACTTCCTTTTATTAAGAGGCCTGGTAAGGCCTGAGTTGTGGGAGGTGCCTTCAAAAGCAGTTTGCAAAACTCCACCCTAGGTCCCCAGGACAGTCACCAGCCTAGATCTAATTCAATATTAATTTTTAGTGTGGGGCATCCTATTAAGGGTAGTGGTAATTTACTCTTCAAACCCATGTGAACTTTCCCCCACTCCTAAGCCACTTCTCGCATTCACATTTCAGTGTCTCATCATTTCTTCGCCTTTGCAAAGCTGTGGAGGCAGACAGGTCTCAGAATCCCAGCTCTACTACTCACAAGCTGGGGATCCATTATTTTACTCCTCAGAGCCCGTTTCTTTGTCGATAAAAGGGGAAAAATAATCCCGACCGCTGGCAGAACTATGGTAAGGATTCTGTGAGAGAATGTATCCTCCACTACGGAAGGTAAGCTTCACAAAGGTCACAGGCCTTGCCTTTTTTCTTCATGGGTGTGTTCCTACTATGCCCTGCACAGTTCAGCGCTCAATGAATTTGCTGAATGAACACTTTGTGGAAAGACTTCAGCACAGTGCCGGGTAAGTAGCAGGCGTTCCACAAATGGCAGTTTTTATTATGTACATTTTGCAAAGGAGGAAACTCACCTGGGGAGGTGTGCGCAGGTGTGTTCTGTTCTGATTCCTATTACACGGATTTTATCAGTCACTCTTCAGTAGACACGCAGGGGTCATTTTAACCTCTCTCAGGGCGCCCACTGACAAAGGGATATCCCTTAAATACAACACTCCCAAGAAAACTGACCCTCAAGCATTTATGGGGGAGTCAGGGTTCCAACAAAACCAGGAAGGACCAAATTCCAAAGCAAACAAACTCATTACCCACACTAAGGGTGGGTATTCACCCCTGTTCAGCTAAAGATAGAGCGCGGGCCCTTCCCAGGAACTTCCTGGCTTTTATTAGTTTGTAATCCCAAACTTAACTTTTCAAAGGCTTTTCTTTTGGAAGTGTGGGTGTGAAACTGCTTCCCTAATCACATCTTGCAGGAGGATCTCGGAACATCTGTACGTTATTTGAAAACCTAGCATCCGGTTGGGATGTTTGGGTGGGTGGGGGACCCTGCGTGGTGGGATGAAACAGCAGGGGCACGTTAAAAACATTTGTCAGAATGGCTTTTCAACAGAGGCAAAAAAAAATTAGGCAAAAATTACAAATGGCAAATTACCTTGGCTTAATTACACGTTTAATCAAAAGCCCGCCTCCCCGACTTTTAGCACCCGCGGAAGAAGAGAAAATAGGGCGCTTAGAAGTCTAAGCGATAAAGATCTTCTCACCCAGAGCCAGGGGACAAAACTCATTACAGATAAGCCCAGTCCTCCCATTTCCCCCGGACGCCTCTCCCGGATTGCTAAAGAGGCAGCCGCTCCCCGGGTAACTGCCAGGAAATCGGTTCTGCCCCGCGGCGCAGCTTTCACCCAGCCAAGGGTGAGAGGCACACTTCCTGCGCTCTCCCCACCACCCAGCCGGAGCGCGGGAACCTTCCCTCCTCCCGCGGCGCTGCGAGTTGGGAAAACTCCGCCACCGATCCATCTGGGCGAGGGGGAAAAAGGGTGTGGGGATCGGAAGGGCTGGATTTTGCTAGCCTAGGATCGATATCCCTCCCCACCCACCCCGTCCCCAGCCGCCGACTCGGCCAACGGAAGCCTCAAAGAAAAATAAATAAATAAATAAATAAATAAAATCCCAACGCAGCCCGAGTGCACAGGCCTCTCGGCTTTGTTTCCAGGCGGGGGAATGTGCCGGATTGGGGGCGCGAGCGGGGACTGAGCAGGGCGCGCCCCGCTGCGGCTCTGCTGAAGTGCTGGAGACGAACAGAAAACCCCCTCATCCAAAAAAGGAAAGGAGCCGGCCGTTCCCCTTCTCTCCTTAGACCCGAACCAAGCCCCCCTCCCCACAGGCCCGGGATCTGCGAGCAACGCGGACGGAGGGGAGACCTCTTGTCAAGCCCGCGCAAAGCTCGGCGTCTTTAAGAGCTCGAAGAACTGGAATCTGGCAAACACTCGCCAGCTCAAGAAGGCAACCACCCTCCTTCCTCTCTCCGGACCCGGCCGGAGCCGTCCCCAGACCCCAAACTGCCTCAGCCGAGCCCGCAGTGTCGCGGGCGGCGCGCGAGGAGAACCAGGCTGTGAGACCCCTCTGATGCAAGAGCCGAGCACGGCTGCTTTAAGAGCGCGGTGGGCGCGCTCTCGTGGCCCGCAACGCCGGCTGCGCGCCCCCGTGCTCGCCGCGCGCCCCTGCTCGCGCGCCGCCGCGCCCGCCGCCGCGCGCCCCCTGCTCGCTCGCTCGCCGGCTTTAAAGTCTCTGCCAGGATCCATGCTCACATGTTACTTCCTGTATGGAGGCATGGCCAGTTTCCAGCCCCGCGCTCCTCGTTCCTCCCCAGCCTGCGCTGGAGCCACAACTTTCAGGAGCATGGACTGAAGGCGCCCTCGCCCCAGCGCCACTGTGAGATCCTTTGTGTTTTCCTGCGTTTCCTCCGGCCGTTTCTATTTTGGGGGGCTCTTGGCTCCCCCCGCCTCTCCCCTCCCCTTCCCCGCTCGCAAACATGCCTCCTTCCTTCCCCGGGCCCTGGAAGGAGCTGCCTGCCTGAAGCCCGGAGACGCCGCGTCGCGCTCAGCCCCGCCGCCGCCCGCCGGCTCTCGGGCTGCGCTGCGCCGCCGACTCAAGTTGGGGATCTTCGGCTGCTCGCCGCTGCCGCCTGCGGTCCCTGCCTGCCCCGGGCCCCGGGCATCGTCGCCGCCCACCGATTACTCGCCCTGCTCGCTCGGCTTGCTCTTTTTTTGAACGGAAAGCAGCCCATCTCCACCGAGGATCGTCCCCAGCGTGGCTCCGCGTTCCCGGTCACTTTTTTGAGATTTTTCCGGGGGGCGCTCGGCGGCTTCCCGGATTCCAGGGGGACTCGGGCCGCCGAGCGCGGGGGGCCCGTAGAGCGGGCGAACAGGGGACGAGCCAGGGCTTAGCGGAGGCTCACACGGAGACAAGAACTTATTCAACAAGTTTACCCCCCTGCCTTCCTCTTTTCGATGTGCGTTTTCGGACATGCGGAGGTTACTGGAACCGTGTTGGTGGATTTTGTTCCTGAAAATCACCAGTTCCGTGCTCCATTATGTCGTGTGCTTCCCCGGTGAGTGCTGGCCGCTGAGGGGACCCGGCCCTGGCCGGCGCGCGCGGGGGATGCGGAGTTGTCGCCGCGGCACGGAGCTCGGGCGCCCGTCCCGGGGACCCCAGAGAGGGTGAAGGGGGGCCGGGCACACGGGGAGGAGAGAGGGATCCGCTCCGCTGGTTCTGGCGGCGTTTAGGGAGGCTGATGGTTGGTGATGGTGGAAGCAGGAGCTGGCGGGGAAAAGGGGACAGGGGCCGTAAGGGGTCTGCTCTCGCTCAGGTTTGGGGGCGTCTGGGGGAGCCCGAGTAAGAAGAAAAGCTCGCTTTGCAGATCCGTCACCGTTCGAGAGAGCTAGAGCTTTGGGGCCGTTGAGGGGACTGGGGCCAGGGGAGGATGCCTCTGTGGGTTTGGGGGGCCCAGGGTGCGCCCCACACCCCCGAGAGGATCGAAGGAGCTCGGAAGGAGAGGGACTTGCTTTGCTGCTTCCCGACCCTTTGGAGGGTGTTAGGAGGATGGAAGCTGGAGACTAACCGTGGAGGATTGGGAATGTTGAGAGCAGCCTGCGTTCTTGTGTCCGGGGCGAGGGGCGACCCCAGCTCGGGGCTGGGACGTGGGCTGCCCTTCAGTGCTGGAGCAAAACAGCCTTCACCGGCGCAGGGGCCCGGGAGCGGTGGGAGGGCTGGGAACAGGCGGTTTAGGGAGATCGTGGCTTCCCCAGACCCGGCCCGCGGCCCCTTTACCCTGCAACTCTGCTCCGCGGTGTTGCTCCTGTAGGGGTGCGGGGGGGGGGGCGGGGGTGGTCGGCTGCTGGGTTGCTTTTCGCGCCCGGGCGAATTTTTTCCTGTCTCGCGCGCCCTGCCTACCTTCATCTTTGCCTCTTTGCAGGCTGTTCGCTGCTGGCCGACCTAGACCCGCTCCTTTCTGGCCAGGTTAAGACGGGAACAGTATTGGCCATTGGTGACGATAATAAATCACCGCACGTAGCGGTGTGCGGCTCTGCGACCCTCCACTTCCAGCCCTCCACTGGCCGACCCTCTTTCCTTTCCCCTCCCGCAGGGCAGAGGCCAGCTGCTTGCCTCGCCTCTCACGCAGCCCCCCCACCCCCACCCCGCTACAGCTGCACCCCAGAGCTCCTTTGAGTCTGTCCGGCCCCCTCCTCGGGGGTGGAGGCCACGTCCTCTGCCCTAGCCGGGGAACGGGTGAGAAGAAGGGGGGCGATTCGCTTTTTAATTTTTTAAAATCTCGTTGTCCTAAGGATAGAGACACCCCCCCCCCCGTTTTCTCTGCCCTTTCATCCATTAGCTCTTGGTTACCTAGAGGTGGGGGTTATCTGAGCGAAGGGAAAAAGGAACGTGCCCCGATGTTTCTGGTCTCTCTGGTCACAGCCGCTTGTCTCCGAGCGGCCTGAGCGCAAGGTTTTGGTGCAGCGGGTCCTCCAGCTACATCGTGCGCCCTGCAACAGGGCGCGGGCACTTTCGCTGCCCTGGGGGACCTCCTTGGGGAGTGGCAGCGAGTGTCCCTTTTGCAGGCACAGGGGTGGCCTCGAGGAGCAGAGAGGCAAAACACAGTCTTTTCTACGGCACCCCCTTTCCTCCCTGCGCATCCTCCTGCCCCCGGAACCGCAGGGAGCTCCTGCCACTGCCCAGAAACCCAGCTCGGATGGCTAGCGAGGACGTGTGCCCACCCTAACCCCGAGGCCTGCGGTTTGCCTACTAGGGTCCTGCCTCCCCCGGACTGGGAGCGGTGTGGACATTTCCCCTCAAGAAATGCCCTCTCTCCTTTAAAATACTGTTGCTCAGTATTTGTGTTCTTTATCTGCTCCTTCTGGACTTTCTTTGCCGTGAGCTTGCCGGCTGAGTGGGCTCAGGTGCACAGTGGGGTCGAGCTTTGTAAGGGTCATGCTTTTTAATGGGGGCAGTGGGAGGCAGCAGGAGAGCAGCCTTGCGAAATAAGAGGAATTTCTAATTTCACGTCTGGCGTTCTCCTTAGCTCGGGTATGCAGCCAGTGGGTTGGCCGTGGTTTTCTTTTTCCTGATGTCTCAGGAAGCTTGAAATCCAAAATGGGACCTCCAGTGATGCCGCCTTCGTGGGTCTTGGACAGTTTTCATCTTCCACATTTTCTTTTCGTGCCCACGCTGCGAGGTAAATAGCACATTCCCTCGCCTTGGAGCCTGAGGGTGTCGGAAAGGGAAGGGGCAATGGTGTGAGGCGCGGGGAAGAGGGGCTGTGGTTTGGAAAAGTGCCTCTGGAGAGGGTGCAGCGAGCAGCCTTTGGAACCAGGCAAAGTTAAAATGTCAGAGCCGTGGGAGAGGGCGGTTTTCCGTTTTTCGAGGGTGCCGCGACGCCGCTGGACCTCAGGGGGCGCCCCTGAGCCACCGGTGGGGCTCCTACCACCTCCACTGGTCGGGCTCTGCCTTCTGGGCGAGGTGGGGCCGCGGTGGGAGCGGGGGTGGGGCGCACGCGGCCAGGTTCCGAGGCTCCGGGGCTGCGGGTGCGCCCTGGAGCGAGGAGGCGGCCTCGGCTGAGCGCTGCTGCTACCGGCCGGTTCGGAATCCGGTGGGGGCCTGCGTTCGCTTTGGGTCCCCCCCTTCTTGCCCTCCGTAACCTTGGAAGCTTTTATCTGGTTGCCACAACGGACAAAGATGCCTGTGGTGTTGGATTAGGGTTCTCCTTGTGAGGCCTTATCCCAAATCCCTTGTTATTTTGTTTGTTTCCTCTCAGAATGACAAACTTTCCAGTTAGATTTGTTCTCCGCTCGTGTTCAGGATACAGGGTAGCTGTAATTTGGAAGGGTTTTGGAAACAGCACTGCCATGGATCTTTCCCCAGCTGGTCAGGAACAGTGGCTTTTAGTCTCCCAACAACAGTACAGTATATGGCAGGTGTGGGACCAGCATCTCCGTTAGTGTTTTTAAAGTGGTATTTCCACTTTTCAGAGCAGAAGTGCTATCTAATATATTTTAGTGCATAGTACATTCTTTTTCTACATCTTTTTAAAAAATACTGTTATAGAAAGATTTATGAAAATAGGAAAATATAATGGATCCCTACCCAGTTACCCCAATTATGAACTCAGTCTTTTCTGTACCCATCACCCTCCCTAACACCTCATTATTTTAAAGCAAATCTTATGCATACTTCATTTAAGCATTTGGCATATATATGTATCTAATCATTGAGAGTCTAAGTGCCTTCACCGGGATACAAAATATGCTACTTGAGAGGGTTAACATTTTATGATTTTACATTTGTAAGCTATTCAACAGAAACGGAAAAAAATTTTTTTTTTTATTGATTTCTTCTCTCTTTCCGCCTTCAGAGTGAAACCGTTCCTTTGATTCTGATATGTTTGTACCATAATTACATTACATCTAGGAGGCTGACGTTGGAAACACTTCAGATGGATAAGCTCTGCTGTGTACTTTGGATGTGTCAGAATCAGAGGATCCGTGATTGATGTCTGGTGAATCTCTCTCCACTGTCTCTTGGCGCATTTGCATGTACATGCTTATTCCTGATGGACATCCTTTATGGCCTTCTTAGAAAAATGTGCAAGTAATGTTTGAAAGTCAGCAGCAGTCTTAGTCTTTAGGGATGGAGGGAGAAATCATGCATGTCCCCCCACTCCCTAACCCCGACTTGAGATGTCCTGTTCCAACATGAAGAATCTTTGTTTGGTGGGTCTTGAAACTCAGGCCCTCTGACACAGTTGTGGAATAAATATAGTCTTTCATGTTTCTGTGTAAACAGCGTCCCTCTTACAGAGTTGATGGAGTTAGAACTGCAATACCAAATGGGCATATAGAGCTCTTTAGGAATGAGAAGTTGCTGTGGCTGGAGGGAGAAAGGTTAAGGAAAGGTTGGCTGAAAGGAGAAAAAAGTCTCCAAAAGTGAGGCTTCTCCCCATAATTAAGGACTTGTTTTCACCAAGTAAAAGATTATATTGTTTTCGTGAGGCAGTGCAGGGACAGCAAAACCAAACCAAACCCCTTTTACGTTCATTTTTGTGTTCTGAAACTCCCAAGTTAATGTAGTATAATATGTTACATACTGATGCACCAATTGGAACGGACTTTCTTGCCATTCGTGTAAGATCATTATAAATGCCCCATAGCCATTGTTACTGAGGACCCCCCCCCCCCACCGTACTCCCTTACTTGTTTTTCTGGAAAATTCTTAACCAAAAGGACAGTCTGGACACTTAACATTAGCTTAACCTAGGTCAAGACAGCAAGTGTTGCTAATGCTTTGTGGCTTTACCTCTTTACTTTTATGGTAAAAAAAAATATATATATATATACATATATATTTTTTTTCTTTTTTAAATATTTTATTTAATTGACAGACGGAGATTACAAGTAGGCAGAGAGGCAGGCGGGGGATTGAGGGAGAGGGGTAAGCAGGCTCCCTGCTGAGCAGAGAGCCCGATGTGGGACCCCAGCCCATGACTCCGGGATCATGACCTGAGCTGAAGGCAGAGGCTTTAACCCACTGAGCCACCCAGGTGCCCCTATATTTTTTTAATCTGAATTTCTGTTCAACATTTTACTTGCATAGGACTCAGGACAATGCAGTGGTATTTCTAAGCAGGTAAAGATTTTAAGACGGGTGTGCATTCTGAATTGCAAGATTAAGAAAAATGATGATTGACATTTTCATCCTGGGGGACATCTCCCATGAAATCACCTTTCATAAAGCACAACTTCTGAAGTTATCTCAGAAATTCTTGATTCTCTACCCACTTCCCTCCCCAATAAGCCCTTGATGTGCTCTGGTACAGGTTGACCACACTCAGGCAATAAGTGGTAATCACTGAAACTACATTTTTGGCTGTATGTGGAGAACGAAAGGCCTGTATATCTAATAATATGAAGGAGGCCAAGGAAGTGTGCCCAGCTCCCACCAGAGCTTATTGTAGGCAAAGCTAGTAAGTACTGTGTAGGGCTTCGTGGAAAGAAATAATGGCTTGAGAAGAGCCTGCCCCCAGCAGGCAGTGGGAGTTGCTTGTGGAGTTTGTCCCAGAATGACGTTGCTTGGGCACCCATTAATTAGGGCCTCACTAAATATTTGCAAATGATTAAAAGATCAGGTACTTGGGCTCTCTCCCTGAGAAATGGGAGTGACCATCTTCCGTGTAAAGAACTAAACATAGGACTGTGGCAATGTTCTGTGCACTTAAAAGATCAGAGGCACATTTGTAAGGTAAAAGGTTATCTGTATCTTTGTTTTGACTCTTTTGGGGGCCTGGGGGGCGAGGTTATGTTTACAAGGAATCCTAACCAAACACAAACAAATAAAAAACCAAAAAAATCCCCCAACAACAACACTCCAAAAAGGAAATGTGTTTTAAAAACCCTTGTTTACCTCTTCCTGCTTTTTCTTACAATTCCTCTATCTCCAAGTTCTAATACCACTGAATTGTTAATGTCTCTTTAAAAAAAAAAAAGGCAAATCTGGAAGTAATGCAGGTGAATTTCATTTTGAGGAAAGTCTGGTGATTGAAATCTACAATAGATAACATTTGTGGCTTGCTCCCATTCTGAAGGGGTTGGGGAGGTTTATAAGAGATAGCTGTGTAAGATTGCCTGAAGTAGCTAGAGGGCTCCCTGTGCCATTGTCTGCTTCTGTAGGGACACCTGGGATTGGAGGGGCCCCTTTACCTGGTATCGTTTCTAGCAGAATCTCTGGTGTTTGACAGAAAAAAAAAATAGATAACCTATGTGAGATGGTTTGCCAGGACGTTGCGGGTTCAAAGATTTTATGAGTATAGTGCTTGATAGGCTTCTTTGCAAAAACAGTGTCAGAAGTGCTTTTAGGGCTCCGTGGAGGAATGACAGTTGACCAGGCTGGAGATGTGCCTGGCTTCTTTTTTCGAAGGCCCTCTAGCTGAATTGGGTGGTGGTCCTGCTCTACTGGGGGTGGGAGGCAGCTTTCACATTGAGGGAGAACTTTGGTTTTCTTGAGGGTCCATGTACTGGTGTGTCAGCATATAGCAGGGAGAAGTCTTGTAGGACCCTGGAACTTAATATTTTCTGTTTCTGTTTTTAAACCAGGTGGCTATGGAGAGTTGTACTGAGTATATTGAAGTATGTAAGAATGTGGTCTTGCAGCCAGCTTGCCTTTTCCATTACTAGCTGTGCTGCCTTAGACAAGTTACTTAACCTCTCTGTGCCTGTCTTTTTTCTCTCTCTCTGTGAAATGGCACAGCAATAGGACCCTGACTCCTGAGGTCTTTGTGCGGCTTGAGCGAGAATGCGTGCTAAAGGACTGAGAACTTTGCATGGTAAACAGTAAGTGCTCAGTATATTAGCCATTTTTATTTTATGTGTACTAAAGAGATTAGAAGAGGAGTGTATGGGAAGAGGAGACTAGAACTGAAAAGGACAACCGTATGTAAAAACAAAAACATTTAGGAAGTATTTACATCAATTTGACCAATGGGTTTGGAAACTGGCTTAGCTTTTTTTAGGACAAGAAGTTAGACTAGCAAGAGGATATCCCATGTACAAATAGTGAAATGGTTAGATTTTTGAGGTTTAAAAAAGTGAGAAAGCCTCAATGAAGTCCGAGAGACCTTCTCACTCACATTCCAAAGGAGGGTCACCACGTCCCCAACTTTAAATGGGAAAAATGTTTTCCACAGGTTTCTAAGGTGCCGCGTGAATATCTGGAGCCGTGCGTGGTGCTATCCATTGTCGAAAGAGCTGCTTGGTCCTGCACCCTGGGATGCTGATTCTTCTCAGGCCTTCTGGACTGTATTATAACCCAGGAGGGTGGGTCTGCCTGTTACTGTCATTTCTGGCTTTTAATTTCGTGCTGCTGATGGGAAGCAAACCATACCACTTGGGTATTATTTTGTACTTGTATGGCCCTTGGACACAGCCACGTCCCTGTCTCCAGCTCTCCGTGGCTTCAGACCTGCAGAGAGCATGCAGGAGAGAGCCCCACACCGCGCCTCGCTTCTGCCCTCGAATCAATTTTTTGCAAACTGAAATCAGCATGATGGTTTCCTGGCCAGACAACAAAATGTGATTTTCAACCACTCGACTTAGCTATTTTGGGGCTGTGGCAAAGTGACACAGTTGGCTGCTAAAATCTAGCAACTAAAAAAGAAGAAATGAAAGCATAGTTCATGGAATATGTAACACTTCCATGTAAGAAAATAGGACGACTGGTCTTATTTTTGGGTCTACGATAGTATTTTTCTAACCAGGAGAGCAAAACAGGTTTGTCGATTGATATTGCGTTGGGCGTACTTTTGAGGAGTTCACACTGGTTGCATGAATCCAAGAGGTAGTTGAATTCTCACCCCACTGCAGCCTTGTAAACTCCACAGTACATTTCAATCAGATAAATGCATCAATTTGAAAGTTTGGATAGAGGACACAGCCATAAGCAATTTACCAAATACGAAAACATAGGCCAGACTAGTGAGGAAATGTCATTTGACTTTTCCAAGAGTGAAGTTAGTCACGCATTGTCAAAAGGATTTATTTACAAAGCAATTGTTATTTATAAATGATTTCTTTTCTTCTTCTTCTTTTTTTTTTAAATCAGTTTTCCTGAAGTGTTTCCATTCCATGAGTGTAGAGGCTGAGAGCTAGCAGTGCTCTTCTTCGCTGTGGCACCAGGTAGTTGGGCCGCCTTGGGTGAATTACCCAACAACTTGTGGAAAGGGGGTTGAGTGGTATTGGTGATCCCTGAGGCTGACATATATATACCTCTTCTTCAGGAACCACTGTAGGTAGGACCCTAGAGGCCCAGGTTGAAATTCTTTGTTCTATTACAGCAGTGTTACCTTGGGCAAATGGGCCTCAGTGTTTTAATTTATACAATGGGAACAGTGGTTGTACTAGCTCACCTCACCAAGTGCTTGCCATTATCTAGGCACTGTGCCTAATTGTGTGTGTGTGTGTGTGTGTGTGTGTGTTTAAGATTTTATTTATTTCTTTATTTGAGAGAAAGAGAGTGAGAGGGAGAGAGCATGAGCAGGGGGATAGGCAGAGGGAGAAGCAGACTCCCCGCTGAGGGAGCCTGATGTGGGACTAGATCCCAGAACCCTGGACTCTTGACCTGAGCTGAAGGCAGACGCTTAACGGACCTAGCAGTTCAGGTGTCCCTGTGCCTAAGCTTTTTATGTTCGTTTGATCTACCTGGAAGTAGAAAATGAATATCTCTGCTTATAGGATAGAGCTGAGCGCAGCTGTTGCTGGTCCAAGGTGTCACCCTGTAGTAAGTGTGGGGTGGGTAGTATAAAACTCACTAATCATCTTTCAGGGTAATTTTGAATTTCAGACTGGTTGCTGTTTGTTTGAAAACTTTTTCCAAATTACGTGGGAAGGCCAATGAAGAGCTAGATCCAGTCTGGCGTATTTTGCCCTCCTTTTCTCATATAAGCGAGGACCATCCACGCTGCAGTGAAGGTGTCTTCCTGTATTGGCCGCACATAAATAAGGAAATGATGCAATTAGTATCGGACTTTATTTGGTTTCATTGAAGAGATGACCTTTCAGCAAATTACTTTAGCTTCTCAATAAGGTGATAATAGCTGTGGACAGAGTGAGTTTGTCGGCGGTAAGTTTTTTTTTTGAATCCTCTTCGAGTGATCCAGTGTAGTCTGTCATTTTAGATCTTCTGTTTGGGGCATCAAAGAGGGTGATGTGCTAACATGGTGGTATTATTATTCTCCCATATATCATTTAAGTGTGGGCTGCAGGCCCTGGAGCTCAGCTAACCTGGCCGTGTCCTTTTTTGACTGCCGGAAAAGGTCCGAGGGATTTGTACCTGGAGGCAGGAGATGGTTTGGGTTCTGGATTTTTCTCTGCAGTTTAGAACCAGCCTTGGGAGCCAGCCAGGCCAGCTGTGGGATCTAGGCAACAGCCTCTGTTTCTTTGTTTTTTTTGTTGTTGTTGTTGTTTTTTCCCCACACCCTTAACTAAATGGCTTCTGAGATTCGTCTGGAATTTTCGGGATCGTTGATGCCGGGCTGCGCAGTTTGAGAGGTTGAAGCTTTTCCACAGTATGCGAGTCCGGTGCTCACTGCATATTACGTTGTGGTGTCTGAGGTGTACTTCTCGTTAACTTTCCTCTGAGAGCTTGCTTCCTAAGGCTCTGTCCATGAACCCTTTGATTATGTTGCTGACCTTGCGACAGACTATCCCGAGGGAGTAGCAAACAAGGTGGTGAGTAGATCTTGGTTAATGGAATGCCTGTAAGCTATTTTTTGTTTTTAAACATTAAATCTTATTTCTCCAGGAGTCCAGGTTAAAAAAAAAAAAAAATGGAGGCTTGTTCATGCCATTCAAGTTATGTATGGCCTTTAAAATGAACGTGATTTGTGATTGGGGTGAGGGGTAGGATTCTTTGTCTAAAAAGAGAATGGAAAGCTAGTTCTGGATCTTGCTCTGGAAAAGAGAAATGGAGACAGGACAGTCATTTGGGTTATCTGGAGTTCTGCAGGGGGCATCTGGCCATACTGGTTTGGCCATAGTGTGTTGAAAATTAAAAAAACGAAATAGAAAATTGGGGCATTTTGCATTCCTGCCTTCAACAAGTGTATCCTGAAAACTTAAGTGTGCCAGGCACTGTTCTGGGCACTGGGGGGCGGGGACAGTGGTGACCACAGCTCCTCTCCTCATGGTGGCTTCCCATAGAAGTCTGGGTTACTCCTGAAGAATGGGAAGGTATTGCAACCTAGGGCCTGTGTCCTTGCTTGGCAACAACAGTAAGCTTGCATTCAGTAGTGCCTGCCCCCTGAGATGCTACGCTCACCTGGCCCGTAGAGGTTATTTATAATACTCGGCTGGTCCCTGGAGGTGTTTGCCATGTGCATGTAGGAGATCTCTAAGTCTCTGCTCGAGGGAAAGTTTTTTTTGTCGCTGCTTGTTTGAGGTTTTGTATTCTCTGGATTGGTTGTGTGTAAGTGTGGATGGGTTGTGTATGTGGTACTGCGAGGAAGACCATCCCTGGCTGATGGAGTGACTTTGTTCCTATCAGTCTGGCCTATGAAAGCTGGAGCTCAGCTTTGCTGGTTGTGTCCTTTTTATTTTTGCTCTATAAATGGCCTGCTACTTGGGTATTTTATAGTAACATGGTGACTTCTGTTGCTGATCAAAATTGCTGTTGGCTTACTCAATTTAAAAAAAAGAAAGTTGTTTTGAAAAATATATCATTTGATTTAAGAACTAACTCTCTTGGTCACTTTCTTGTTACCCAGCTGTACAGGAAGAGGATGATGGCGGTGGGAGGTAGAGGTGGTAAAGGAGGGTAGTGGCCAATACAGAAGGATCTGAGTCCATTGATAGTGCAGTCAGTTTAGTGAGTTCCTTGTCAAATATCTTACTTTTTCACATAACATCCCTGAGCCATAATTTTTTTTTGCACATGATACCCATGCATGGATTAATATATGATAGAAATAGCCCATCTTCATTTTTTACAACCGCAACATAGGAGAACCTGAACTTTGAATGAAGTAGAGTGGCCAGCTTTTGGTGTAGACAGATGGAGGATTTGATTCCTTTGCCCTCCTTCTAGCACATTTCCTTAAGTGGCCATTCTGATATATGGTGTATTCACAGGTATTCCCCATGTAGGATTGAGAGCCTACGTAGACTGTTCTGTCTTTGAGACCAGGAGGTCATTCCTCCTTCCATCTACTCTGCCTTCAGTATCTAGGTGGTGGTAGTTGTATTTGAACACTGGTAGAATGAATGCTCCCTAAAACACTTCAGAGCACGTTTTACAAGACGTTGATAGCATTGTGTGTGGTTTCCAGAAATCTCACGTTGGTAGCTGGCATCCTCATTAGACATAGGCTATCTCTTCCTTAAGAGATTTCAGGGTGTATATACTGTCATGGTGTTTGAAGTCCCATCTTTTAAAGAGAGAGAAGCTGAATTTTCACTTTCTATTGCTGGCCACCGAGGTATCCTTTGCTGGAAACAAAATATATTCTAATTAGACTCGAATGTCTTAAGGGGCAGTAGGGTTATGTTTTGATGATTACAAACTTTTTAAATTTTTTTTCCTTCTCTGTGGAATAACTTGGGCTACATTCTGTGAACTGGTGTTCATTTCCATCCGTAGTACCCTGGGCTTAAAGGGTTGATTCCAGAGCAGTGGGCTTTCTCATTCCTGCTTTGGTTGTTCTAGTCATAGTGACGTGAGGTATCTAGAGGGCAGCAGAGCTTGCTGGAACTGACCATAGCGCCTGAAGATGAATGTTGATCTGTTGCCTGGTAATGGCTTTGGGCAGGTTGGTCAAGAAAAGGGCTTACCTGAACCGACCATTTTTGCTCGCATTACAAGCATTGGTTGACCACCTTGCTGACTGGCCATAATGAGACACGTACTCACTGGTGCGGCATGGTGATTCCAAATGTGCTTAGACAGAACCTCAGTTTTCTAGAACACATTGCTGGTCGATGTCCACCTGTTTTTTTTCTTCTTCACTCCATTCGTTTTCTCTTCTAAAACTAGTCATTTTCTCTGCTAACACGTGTGCAGAGGCCTTGTGGAGGGTAAGGACGATCACCTGACAGTGTGAGGCATCAGCCCCTCATTTTCTCAATTGGACAGCTGGTACAGAAGCTGCTGTAATTATTTCGTGTGATAGAGGGTGGGTAACCTCTGGCATTAGAATTCTTTCGGAACCCTGTTTTAGGATGTGCTTTTTAAAGGAGAAGCTTCCTAGTAACTGAAGAAAAGGGGGGGCTGCTGGTTCTTGAGTTTTCTGCTTTCACTTGGATGCCAAGTGGAGGTTTAACCTTGATTTTTGGAGAATGTAGGGGGAAATGGTAAGCACTCTGACCAGAGAAACAAAGGAGTCTGCAGAAATAATTATTTTTTTGTTTTTTTTTAATTTATTGATTTGAGAGAGAGAGAGAGAGCACAACCAGGGGAGAGGCAGAGGGAGAAGCAGACTTACCATCGGCCAGAAGCCTGACATGGGGCTCGATCCTGAAACCTGGAGATCATGACCCGAGCGGAAGGCAGATGCCTAACCATCTGAGCCACCAGGGTGCCCCTGCAGAGATAATGCTTAACGTGCCTCAGGATCTTTAACAATTTTGAGGAAATGAGTCTTGAGACAGATGGATTCTGGTGAAACAGGCCACTGGCAAGCTCATGGTTTTCGAATTGCTCAGGTCTGTTCATCAACTTAAGTAACCGGCCCAACTTAGCAAATCCTAGCTTTGTGCTTTACTTACCTGGGCCAGTGACTTCAATGAGTTTTCTCATCTGTAAAATAAGAGTTTCAACCTTCTAGAGTCCTTTTGATGATGCAATGAGACTGTGAGTGTGATACACCAGGAAAGTATTAGGAACACAGGGCATTATACATGGTGCCTAGCTGCTTTTATTTTATTTTTTAATTTTTTTTTAAGATTTTATTTTATTATATTATTTATTTATTTTTTATTTATTTGACACAGAGAAATCTCAAGTAGGCAGAGAAGCAGGCAGAGAGAGAGGGGGGGGAAGCAGACTCCCCGCTGAGCAGAGAGCCCGATGCGGGGCTTGATCCCAGGACCCTGAGATCATGACCTGAGCCGAAGGCAGAGGCTTAACCCAATGAGCCACCCAGGCGCCCCTGCCTAGCTGTTTTTAATAAAATGTGTAAGAAACGCTTGCAGAGATAGGCTGTCAGTTAATGCCCTGCAGCCCCATGAGGAGGTGGGAGAGCTGGCACTCAGCGAGAGGGGAGATCCCACAGTTAATGAAACGGCTGAGTCAGATTGTGAACTTGGCTTTCTACATGGTGTCATGTTCCTTCTCCGCTAACAGAGTAGGTAGTGGATAAATTAAGGTGCCTCTGCTACTCAGGAACATTTTCTATTGACAGGGATTTACCAAAGATGGCTATTAGGTTTCCATTTGCCCTGTACACCCCCCTCCCCACCCCCGACCCACAGCTTGAAGGAACAGGTTTATAGTTACCCTTGGTATCTCATTACTGAAATTATCTGTGTGGGTAGGATGTACATGTATCCATCACTGTGGGGCCCATCCTACCCCTTGGGTACACACAGAAGGAAATAGTCCATGAACGTTTGTAGCATGTGTATGTTCCTGTGTGTTTTTCTCCCCACTTGCCCCGGTGTTATTTTGCAGTTTTCCTACACAGGGATTGGAAATTGGCATTTGAAGTGAATGCCCAAGCCTCATTGCCCTAGCCTTGACAGACACTGCTTATTGATCACAGAGCTCTTTCCTGCTAACACCCGAACTGGGTCTTGAAATTCTTTGTCAGGAGTTGGCCCAGGACAGGACTTTGGTGCCATCACTCTGCTATTCTGAGACATTTAGCCTGCCTTAGAAAATAGCATGACGGGGCGCCTGGGTGGCTCAGTGGGTTAAAGCCTCTGCCTTCAGTTCAGGTCATGATCCCAGGTCCTGGGATCGAGCCCCGCATCAGGCTCTCTGCTCTGCGGGGAGCCTGCTTCCTCCCCTCTCTCTCTCTCTCTGCCTGCCTCTTTGCCTAGTTGTGATCTCTGTCAAATAAATAAAATCTTAAAAAAAAAAAAATTAAAAAAAAAAAAAAGAAAGAAAATAGCATGAGGAAAAGCATTTCCAAGGGGCATTTATATTCTTGCTGCTATCGGGGCAATTTTTAAGCCATGGAGCTGTTTTGAAATTGACCTGAAAGAGCAGGTATCAATATCAGGTATCATGTGCAAAGGTTTCCTGATCCATGACATTGATTTTGGCTCATATTTGACTCACGTTCATTTATTCAGGGGGAAAAAAATCCAGTCTCTTGGTGGTGGTTACATCATATTCTAATTGGTAAGCTTTACTAATGCAGGTTTAGGAACTTGAAATTAGTTGCTTATTTTTCCTTTCTTCAAAGCCCAGAGGTTTTGCATCAGATTAAGGCTCCTGTAGGACTGTTTGTATTCCAAAGTGACACCTTTCTGAATTCTTAGCTATTTAAGTAAGTGTTAAGTATGGGCTTGGTGACAGCAGTCTTTAAAAGTGTGACTGACTAAATGGATTCTTTCCCCCTGTTGTTTATATCTGGTATAAAGTGTCTTGTGTTTACTCTGAATAAATTCATTGTTACCTTTAGGTAGCTTGTTTCTCAAAATTTGAGTGGTCCCCTGATCAGTGTTATTTTTGCTACTGAAATTGGAGAACCTGGATAAAAGGCGAAAGGAATTCTTTTGTGAAGCTGAAATCAGATAACCTTTTGGTATTTGGTAATACACCAAGTACTTGGATGACGTCAAGTAACCCCGTATTTGTTCCTTGAATGTGAATTTTTCCCCCTAAAGGCCCCTCTGTGTAATGCAGTAGCCACTAGGCACATACAACTATTGAACACCCAAAATGTGGTTTGTCTGAATTGAGATGTGCTTTTTTTTTTTTTTTTAAGATTTTATTTATTTGAGAGAGAGAGAGAGAGTGAGAGAGTGTGAGTGGAGTAGTAAGGGGAGGGCCACGGGAGGGAGAGGGAGAAGGAGAAGCAGACTCCTTGCTGAACAGGGAGCCCTATGTGGGCCTCCATCTCAGGACCCCGTGATCATGACCTGAGCTGAAGGCCGACACTTAACCGACTGAGCCACCCAGGTGCCCCTGAGATGTGCTTTAAGTGTAAAAGGCACACTGGGTTTCGAAGGCAGGTGGAAAGAGAATGTAAAATAGCTCATTAAAATTTTATATCAATTGTCTATTGAAATGATAATATTTTCAATATATTGGGTTAAGTGGAATATATTATTAAAATTTATATCGCCTGTTTCTTTTTACTGTTTCATGTGATGTGACTACCATAAAACTTAAAATTACGTATGTGCCTCCCATTCCTGGCTTGTATTTTCGTTTTATCTGGTAGCACAGGTCTAGAGTGCTCTTTCCAGCCTTATCTCACCTTCCGGAAGAGTATTTCCCAGCTGGAGCCCCATGCGACAATCACTTCTCTTCCTCACCTCTTTAACACATAGGGCCAGGAGACTCCTGTCACTGGTGGAAGAGCTTGCCTTCTGGAAGGCGCTGTCACTAGCAGGCACTGGTCTGGGTATCAGGGTAGAGAGTTGAGGTCACTTAGCCATGTGGGCTTGTCTGTCCTATCTGTAAAATGGGCTAACGGTCCCTACTCCGTGAGGTTGTTGAAGGACTAAGTGAGGAAAGCCGTGCAGGGCAATTGACACAGGCCCTAGCAAATAGTAAGCATTTGAAAATAATGGCATTTATTGTTATTTTACTAGCTCCAGAGGGGGCATTTGGCTGAGTTCCTGGCTTTGATTTCTCCCTCTTTTGGTTCCAATTGGTGATGTATTGTGGGATCTGTGGAGGGTTGCAGAGCCGACTTGCATGCTTTTAAAATGCCAGCCTCTGCTGCCTTGGACATCCAGGACCGTGTGGAAGACCGTGAGCATTGTGACTGAGCTCACGCTTAGCCATTTGAAAGGCAGAACTGGCCTCGGAGATCTTCTGACTTGCAAGCATCTTGTGGAACCTCATGGTCAAGAGTGCTAATCCTGGGTGCCTGGGTGGCTCAGTGGGTTAAAGCCTCTGCCTTTAGCTCAGGTCATGATCTCAGGGTCCTGGGATCGAGCCCCGCATCGGGCTCTCTGCTCAGTGGGGAACCTGCTTCCTCCTTTCTCTCTGCCTGCCTCCCTGCCTGCTTGTGATTTGTCTGTCAAATAAATAAATAAAATCTTAAAAAAATAAAAAGTGCTAATTCATGCCAGTGCCTGTCCCCTCCTGCCTGTTGGGAGGAGGTGCTGTCACGAAGCATCGTGGGCCCTTGCTTTTTTTCTCCTTAGTATCTGGTTTTATTGAAGCCCAAGTTCCCATCTCTAGTTAGTAGCCGAGATAATACTGATCCCAGGTGCTGGACTCCCAGTTATCAGCATTGGTCCAGGCGTTAACACATCTGTGGATTCAGTGAGATGGTGCGGGGCCATCTGTGGAGTGTCGAGTTGTCCATACATATCTTAAGGTGTTTGGTTTCTTCCTCCAACAGAATATGAAAATAGGAGGCTTTTCCAAGCAGAGTAAATATTCTGAACTTGCCAACCTGCTGCTTGATTATGAAGTGGGAGATGGGGAAAATGGGAGACATGAACACACTTTTGTTGGACAGTTCAGGTCCACCTAGAAGGGTTTCTAGGGTTTCTAGAAGGGTTTCTAGCGCTGGCCCTGTGTGTTAGTGTGTTAGCGTGTGCAGCTGGCCCTGTGTGTTAGTGTGTTAGCGTGTGCAGGTCGAGAACTTGGGCAGGGGTGGCCGATGCTAGTTGTCTGCGACGACCCACCCTTATTTAATTGTTTTTCAGGTTCTGGTTGGGAATGCTGCCTTCTCAGGGAAGGTCTGACAGGGCGGACACATGCCCTTTGTTTGGTGCAGGTGAGAAGAATCTGGCTTTTCCTTAAGTGCTTTTCTGAGGGAGACACGAGGATGTTGAGGACTTCAAGTTAGGGTGTTGAAGGAGCCCTAGCGGGTCGTCAGGCCCCACCCTGAGTCTGCCCCGGAACCTCAGGGGAGGGGTGGTGAGAACAGCCATGCATGGCCACATGGGAAAGGGAAGAAAAGGAGTTCTCCAAGGACTTTCCTGTTCTCTTCGGCAGAGCCAGATTTCAGAGTGACTCGAAGGGAAAATGTTCTTCTAGGCCTTTCTGTCCACACAAACTTCAGTGTTTCTGTTGCCAAGTTATCAGGCCACCTCCCTTTTTAGGTTTCTTGTGATCTCCTGTATGTGCTGCTAGTCGCTCTCCTCCCTCCTGGCCTTTGACTAGGTCCGGGAGTTTTATACTCCTGAGTAGCGTTTTCTGCTCTAAGCCCTGATTTCTAGGAAGAACACCTACCTCCCAAGCCTTTGCTGCAGGGGAGAGTGAGGGTATCCAGAAATGTGGCTATTCCTCCTTGTCCAGGTGTTTTTGTAGTGTGTCACGGCTAACATTAACCTCTCCTACTTGAGCACCTGCATGAGCAAATGGGCCATCCTTGCTAAGGGCCAGATACACTGTATTCGAAATCCTTGTATTTCCCAGGTATGCAGATAGAAATTTTGCTTTGTTAAGAAACTTGCCCAGCATTAGATACCTTCGAAGGTGGGGGTCCAAGTCTCTGACTCCACAGCCAGAAATCTTTTTCCTAACAACGCAGGCTTCTATTAATAGATAATTGGCTTTGTACTTCTTGTGAATTGCACTCACAGGGTTGAACTCTGGGTTCATTCTGAAAAGGCAAAAGGCTAGGTGAGCGAGGATGGAAGGCTAACTTGGACAGATGACTTCATTCTTTCGTACTTGGCCAATGTAGGAGCACACGATATAGGGTCAAGCCTTTGTGTTTTCTGACTTCTGACTAACGTTGATGGAATGCTAGAATGCATTTTAAGCTCAGTAAATGATACGTGTGTTAATAAAAATAAGGAAAAAAGCCTTACTGGGTAAGTGTGTTTTATTCCTGTGGCCCCGAATAAAGTCAAAGAACTTAAAGATTATTATTTTCTTTTGGCTATAGAAACCTTTCAGGAGCTCTTGGTAAATTACCTTGGATAACAGGATATAATTATGCCTTTCATCAGCAGAAGGCATGTTTGCAGGGTACTGTGTGATTTGTACAGGTTTCTGGAGGTTTCGGAGTTGTTCCAGAGAAGTAATGTCTTTGATGGAGGAAAAATATTTGTGTTTCCTTTCTTGCTGTCTAGTCTCAGAGCATAACCAGCAGACGTTCTCCTTCTGACTCTTCTGTGGTTTTGGAGCTCAGTCCACTCAGGTATTTTTGTCAATATTTTTGGCATCATCTATAGCCAAGAAAGCAACCAGGTAATTGAGGATGGATTTTTAACTTTACTGACTTGGTGGTGGCTACTTCGAAAGGCAGAATAGGTAGGTGGATACTCTCTGAATAATGAACCCACCTCATTCAGTTCTCTGTGTTCCTTCTTTCTTGGAGAAGCGGTTAGCGGTTGTAAATCTAAAGCCATCAATTCCCTGGGAGAAAGTTGCCAAGGTTTGTTTTCTTCTTTCTTTCTTGCCACACCTGTTAATTAGTTTCAGGCACTAGCTAATCAGATGGCAGCCTGAAAGCTCAAGGGTGAGAAGCAAGGTCAAATCCGATTTCTTTCTCCCTGTAACTGAAGCCTTCCTTTTAACAGAAAGGGTTTGCAGTATTGTTTTCCCTCTGTTCCCAAACTCTGTGTTTGAGCCATTTGGGAGTGCAGCCTGCACACAGCTATTGGGCTTTTTGTCGCCTCTGATGTTAGATTTGTGCTCACCAATTTGAGGGTGTGTGGCTGCGAGAACGTGAGAGGGGAGAGCAGTGGCCAAGAGGGGCAAGTAGTAAATGAGAGAACCTAGAGCAGCTGCTTCATCTTGGCAGTTGCTAGATCCTTAGTTTTTTTTTTGTTTTTGTTTTTTTTTTTGGCCAGGAATGCTAAATAAATAAATAAATAGAGATGTGTTTATATAGTATATAAATGATACAGATTACAAGGATAGCAACATGAGTGGCCAAAGTGATAAGTCGTTTTCAATACATTATTTCTTGGCATGGCTCTTGAGGTAGATTCTGCTTCCCTGGGGGTGGGGCTTGGAGAGGACGAGAACTTGAACAGGTTAGCCAGGGTAGTGAACACAGCTAGAAGGCAGTGGAATTTGAACCCAGGGAGCCTTTGTCTACGTTCGACCAGAGTGGAAATAGTCTTGAATTTAACCATACTCTCTTGTGTCTCTTGAGATGCCTGGAAATGAAGGATGACCAGGTTCCCTGCTGGGTGAGGCTGTTGACTTCTGGACTTGACTATTTCTGATCTAGAGACCGAAATGAATGTCTGAGCTGTGCGGTGGGATGTTGTGGTTTTACCTACAAAGGAAGGGTATCCTCTTGTGCATAAATTATGGCAAGGAAGGGGATGATTCAAATCAAATAATAGTGGAAATGCTTGTGTGTGTAGCACTTTGCTTCATGTTTTGGGGGTTCTATAAATGTGTGTGAATTGGGGAAATAAGGTAAAGGCCCATAAAACAGTTTGCCTAGCTGTTTGGGGCTGAAGATGTGATAAAATGGTGAAATAGTGATTCAGTCCCTAAGGGTTCAGGAGCAATAGATAGATGAGAAAGATACCTTCCTGGGAGGAGGTGCTCTCTAAACCTGGGAAAGGCTGGCTGATATTTTATATGTGCATGTGAAGGAGGGGGAGCTAGTGAGCAGGGACAGGAATGATCCTGTTCAGGTGGGATGACTCCTGGGTGGTGAATGGGTGTATTCCAAGAGCAGAGTCATGCCATCCTGGGACATCCTGGGATCCTGCTTCCTCATGGCATAAATCCACGAGTGACTGTCTGCTTGCAGATGGACCCTGCAGTGATTTGACAGGCATGGGAGCCAGTGTCGGACACATTGGCTGCCCCTGACTTCCAGGCTGGGGCATTCGGTCTGTAAAATTGTGCAGGGAGAGATTTTCTCACAGTGGCCTTGTACAGAGACTGTTGTGTTTTCTCCGTTTGTCATGGGCTAGCTTGTCCATACTTGTCCATACAGTAAGCTGTCCTTACTCCCCAGTTTCCTTATTCATAAGATGGGATAACGGACACTGTCACATAAAGTTGATGTTAGAGTTAAATGAGAATGTAAGTAAGGCCCTGTCCCCTGCACGCACATGGCTATGGTCATTATTATTAGAGCACTCTTGATTTTGCCTGCCCAGCATCTCTTCACCTTTTTCTGCTCTTAGCATCCTTGCTACTCTATCGGTTCTTCTGTACCTTATGCTGCTCAGGGGGCTCTATCCATCCCTGTTTTAGGGTGGCACAAAACCCAGGTGAGGCTGGTCATGGTCATACGTTTTCTTCCTGGAGTTGGAGGATTAAGTCAAGTGACACAAGAATACTGACATCTCTCTTCCTTCCTGCTGTCTGAATTCCCAGAGCTGCTCTGATCCTTGCCCTTTGAGAATCTGGGTTGTTTGGCTGTTGATTTGATTCTTTGAGATGTCCCAAATCCTTTCAATACATTCTTTTTTCTGCCTATATTAGCCAAGGGTTGATTTTGGTCCTTTTCAATCAAAGGGCACCAGTATCAGCAGGAAATACAAAAAGGGTTTGGTAACCAGGTGTATTGAGAAGGACAGGAATGCTCTGCCCTGCCTGCCTGCAATAGTCCTTTAATAATGGTTTCATTCCTCTGTTTGGTTTTTTTGAGTTCATTCATTTTGAGCTTTTTATCTCCAAGAATTCGAGGCGTTTTATTTTGGTGCTAGGGACAGCTTCTCTCAAGGAGATATGCTGATAACACTGAGCCTTAACTGCTTCCCTTGATTTTATTTGTAAATGAGAATCCAAAGGATCTGTAAGGAAACGAGTAAAACTTAATTGAACAACATTTAGAGGCAGAATTAAAAAAAATAATAATAAAAAGAGTCCTTAATGGTAAGAGGCCCTGGAGGCTGAGATGAGTGCGGAGCTGTGAGTCTGGATGTGTACTTGGCCCCGCACCTCGCCCTATCTGTCATGCTGTAACTACCGTGTAGACCAGAGGTCAGCAGAGTGGCTGATGGCCCCCAGAGCCCTCTCTTATCATATCTTGTCCCTGCTCACAGTCTTCTCTGCTGGCATTATTGGACAGCAAATGTCCCAACCTAAATTAAAATCAATAAGAAGCAATTTCATTTTGTTTTTAACTACGAAGACGCACGCTTCCAACAGAGCACCGTACCTTCAAGTAGAGTTCAGTTTTGTTTTGTTTTGTGTCACTTTCCTCTCCTGGCTGCGGCCCCAGATGTATTAATTTTTCACTGTAAGATGTTGCTGATGCTGCCCTGCTTTGATAGAGGTCTGCCTTGTTGTCATCCTCCTCTTTCTACAACTGGGATCGTTGGCATCTGAGTTGCCTTGGTGTTTCGTAGATCCTTGGCCATCAAAGCACCACTGGGTTTGTCTAGAGATCCCAGGAGAGCTTGTTGGAAATGCAGGACCTCAGCCCTCTCCCAGACTGATGGAGCAGGAATTTGCTCTGCAGCAAGACCCCCAGCTGATTTCCTGCACCTCTGGGGTTTGGAGACTGCTCTTTGTGTTTGAAGGGGGATGTTACGTTAATCTCCCTAATGTTTTCTATTGAAGTGTGACAAATGTTCTTCGTAGAAAATAGGGGAATTCACAAAAGCACATAGAGGAGAATATCATCTGTAACCCCAATACCCAGTCATAACTAATGATCATTAAGTTGTTGGTCTGTGGCCTTTGGTGGGTTGTTGGAACTTTTTTTTTTTTTAAAGCAATATTAGAATCATATCGTGAAAGATTAAAACTTTTTTTTTTTTTTTTTCATCGTAAAGCCTAATTCTCAGGAGAGGAAAGGTGATCCAAGATCTCCTTTGGTCAGTGATAGAAAACTCTTGGGAGACCTTCTTTTCTCCCAAACCTGTGTCATTTGCTAGGGACCTATCAAGTGCCAGATACTGCTACCTGCTTGTAGGACCCTTAAATCCGTAATCACAGATAATGAGAATTGAGACCCTTACTGGGCTTTTGATCCCTAGCATGCATTTTCTGGGTAGTTGAGACAAAGGAAAAATTATTAATATGGCTTGCTTTTTGCAGAATTTCCATCCTTTTTATTTATTTATTTTTGTTTTGCTTTGCTAATACGGATTTGGAATTAACTGCTTCTTTAATTACTTTCACTAGGTGGTAGATTCCTCTGAGTGAGCAGACCTCTCCACCTGAAAATACTTAGGATTTGAAACTTAAGGTCAGGGAGGATAGCTTCTTCATTGGTGGGGGAAGGAAGGCGGTTGTCTTGGCGGCAGAAGCCTGCTAATTACCCTGCCAGTTGTAATATCTATTGATGATGGGGGCACTGGGGACCCAATTAGCAGGTCATTTTCGTGTCAGGGTTTTGGGATCGGACCGTGGTGTGTAAAGATGGTACGGCAACCAGGGAGCACCTTCTCAGTGCTGGGGCGTTGGGGATGGTTTTAGATCTTGTCACCTGCTATTGCCGCAGCTCACGGATAGGAAACTAATACTGAGCTGTTCTGTCCATTCATATGGTTCAACAGTTTTTAACCTCCTCTTGTCTGCAGGGCCAACAGCATTAAAAAGTGGCTGCTTCTCAGAGAGGCTGGCTTCCCAGGAAGGAACTGGCCGTGGTGATGAGGCCAGAATCAGCAAGCAGAGAACACGGGGATGGGAGAGGTTGTGAGAGCATCTCCGCGATCTCCTTTTGACATTTGTCATGGCGGAAGGTGGGGGACAGGGGTGGGGTATCTTCTTTTCCTGGATAAGATCTACTTGGGTTCTTTCACTAGTGTTGATATGAAAAGACAGGGCATCAAGGGAAGAATGGACAACCTTTTTCTACTCCCGTTTAATCCTTATTTGTAGGGTTGAGTATCACTTTGCAGGGTTGAGTATCACCTTGCTAGGTCTCTGTTCAGGTATATGTGGACCAGGTATGCCCTCCTGCTTCCAGTCCTGTGACCCTTGGTGTGTGCCAAGGGTAGAGGTTGCTTGTGACCAGGCCACTGAAAGGGTCACTGCTAGGGCGAATGGGGAGTGTTTTGCTTCTTTTTTTCTTAACCCAGAGCAGAAATTCAGGTCCTGTGGTGACATCAGACACCATGTTGATTTTATATAGGCATGACACAACCATCAACAGCAGAAAATTAACATAGGGACTGTTCTGTTATCTAATCTATTGACCTCACTCAAATTTAGTGCATTATCCCACTAATGTCCTTTATATGCAAACAACACATTTTAAGGTTTTGGTGTCCCCTCCCCCCCCCAAACTTTTTCCTGATTCAGGATCCAGACACTTTATTGCCCATTGCTTGGGGTTATCCTGTCTCTGTAGTCTTCTCAAATCTCAGACTTCCTTTGTGTTTTATGAGCTTGCCCTTTGAAGAGTATAGGGCACTTATTTTGTGAAATCTCCCTGAATTTGTGTGATGTTTACTCATGATTAGATTCCTTTTATGATTTGTTCTTTATTGCACCTGGTACCCTGTTTCTGAGAAGAAACATGTAGAACTTGCCTCAGCTCTTCTCTCCCCGACCCCCACTTCATGCCTCAGCATTTTTTGATCTGATACCCTTACTGGGGGTAGAAAGGTTTGAACATTTACTCCTCATATACATATTTCTCTAAATTATAGATTATATTAGTCAGCTTGGGCTGCTTTAACAAAATGTCACAGACCATGTGGCTTAAACAACAGAAATTCATTCTCATAGTTCTAGAAGCTAGGAAGTCCAAGATCAAGGTGCTGGGTGTTTTGGTTCTTGGTGACGATTCTCTTCCTGGCTGGCAGATGGCCATCTTCTTGCTGTGTGAACATGGCAGAGAAAGATAGCACACACATGAGAGAGCTGTCTTTTGTTTCTTCTCATGAGGGCACTCATCCCATCACAGAGTTTCACGACCTAATTACATCACCAAACGCTCCACCTCCAAGCACTATCACATTGTGGCTCAGGCCTTCAATATATGAATTTTGGGGAACAGAATTCATTCCATAGCAAACAGGTACTATTATACTGATGTTATGTATCATAAAACATTCCCAAATACAAATTATGAGGGATAAATGGATATTTATGTACATATTCATATATACACATTATACACACACATGTTGTCATATATGTACATGTATGTGAATGCATAGATACTCTGTTGTTTTTCTTCGGATAGCCCAATGCTGGAAACTCTTGCAAACAGCAGCTGCGGTGGGCTCTCCGTAGGGAGAAAAAATTAGTTGCATGTTAAGTTGGGATTTGTTGGTCTCTGTAGGTAATAGGATTTCCTCTTGACACAGGGGTCTGCAAACCATAGCCTGGGACCAAATGTGACCCTACTGCCTGTTTCTGAACAGCCCGTGAGCTTACGAATGTTTGACATTATGGGGTACCTGCGTGGCTCAGTCTGTTAGGAGTTTCACTCTTGATTTCGGCTCAGGTCATGAGCTCGGGTCGTGAGATTGAACCCCATGTCGGGCTCTGTGCTGGGAGTGGAGCCTGCTTGACATGCTCTCTCTTTCCCTCTGCCCCTCCCCCGTTTGTGCGTGCGCTCGCTCTCTCTCATAAAATCATTTAAGAAAAAAGAATGTTTTACATTATGAAATTGTTAAAAAGCTTAAAGATTACTACTGATCACAGGTGAAAATCATGTCATTTGAATTTGAGGTCCACAAATAAAGTTTTATTGGAACACAGCTACACTCAGTTTTTTACAAACAGCAGAACACTGTATGACCCCCGTGCCCATACTACATGGCCGGTTAAAGAAAAAGGTTGCCAACTTTCCCACTCTGACACCATGTTATTAATGAAACTACCACTTGCCAAGTGATATGTTCCAGGTCTTGAGCTTAGAGCTATGCATGTATTAATCTATATCACAGTTCGATGAAGTAGGGGTCTGCTAACATATCTCTTTCTAAAATACTGTGTCCATCCTCAAATGAGAAACTATGAAGCTCCCAGAGAGAAAAATTTGCCCCCAATTATAAAGCTGATAAGAGAAGGGGGTGGAGTTTGACAGCAGCTCTTCTGCATCTTGGCTTTTGGTAGTTCAAGGTCATTCTGGACTTTAGAAGTCAGGTGATTGCTGGGATGGTTGGGGGTCAGTGTGGGTCACCCAGGCCACTAGACAGGTCTGTGTGATTAGGTAGGCCTTGCCCATGGACATGTGTTTAGCATGCTGGGAACTGCTGGCTGCTTAGTAAAGGGTTGAAGGATGGATAGATAGGTGGAGAGACAATGCCTAAACCCAGCCTAGAAAATGAAAGAAGAATATGGGAGGTGTGGTCAGGTTCAGTTATTGGATCAAAGTTATTGAAAATAGCCACTTCAGGCTGGGCTAGAGCAAGAGTCCTATGGCCTTAGGGAATCTAGGCAAGACGTTGAGTTAGGAATATGAGATGAGGCTAGAAGCCACAAAGGTGTCAGACCAAAGGTGTCCCAGGGATCCTGGTGAGCGGGCCCTGTGGCTGGCACTGTGCTTTGGGAATGCCTAGACCTCATCTTTGTGTTCCATGGGCATGTGCCTTCTTAGAAGGATATCTTCTGTTTCTAATAGAGATGATGGGCCGGAAGCAAGGGGTCATCTACTACTGGGGTAGACTCCCCTGGTATTTTTTTCTTCAGTGAAAAAAACTGCATTTCATGTATGAGTATATTTTTTTCTTAGAACATTTCAGCTAAAGCTTAAATCTGTTGACTGCTTCTCCTCATTCTGCCTCCCCAGAGTGTGAAGCTATTTTCATAGATTTACATATATATTTATACAAATACATACATTATTTTAACACAAACAATATACTGTATAACCTACTGCCTTTTTTCATTGCCATAGTCCTTTTGCCTGCAGTGTAATACTCCTCTGCTCAGCCTCCCTGGCAGAGGGTGGGAGCTTCCCCAGGGGTCGGTCATTAGGGTTACTTGGCAGAGAAAAACCTTTATATGCTCCTCCTGGTGCACGTTTGCCCATATTTTTTTAGGATCAGTACAGACAATTAGAATCACAGAAAGGGGAGTCTTAGCTAGCCTTGTGCCCCATTCGTGCCCTGGACACCTGAGGCTCTGATTCAGTTTTCCCTAGCTGGGTCACTGAGCCTTGGTTTTTGTGTAAATTGCTTTTTCTTTTCTTTCTTTCTTTTTTTTCTTTTTCTTTTTTGGAGTTGAAAGGGCAGGAGGATGAGCTTGCCATGACCTTTGCAGGCCAGGCGTACATGAACTCAAGGATGTCCCGCATACTGTGTCACAGGCTCCACGATGGGTTTTCTTCCCTCGATTTGTTGTGGAGTGACAGAAAGGTGCAGTGTAGGCTAACTTAGCTGGGTAAGCCTAGAAACAAGATTCAAACCAAATCTGCCTACCCAGTGCCAAAGGCTATGCCCCCCACCAACTATATCATGGTGCTTCTGTGAATATTTCAAAAATAGGAGCACATCACGTGTTCACTGCCAAGTTCAGTGCCATTCTCCATAGGTTCTCCCTAGTTCCTCCTACTATCCTCACTGCCCTCCTGTCTTGTCGCCTGGTAGTTTTCACATACTACTGGCTCCTTCTGCTAAGACAGTTCAGCATTAAGGCAAGGATGCCGTGGAAAACTGAGTTAGCCTGCTCTGAACCGGGGTTTCGTGAGGATCCTTGAGAATCATTCCCCAAAGAGGAGATTCCTGAAGACAGTGGATATGAAGGGCCACTTGCAGTGCCTGACCCTTACTAGGTGCCAGTTAACTCTCTACTTTATCCCAATTAACTAAGTTTGGTGCCAGGACTAGAAAGGAAAACTAAGATGTGGTCTCGCCTTGGGAGACCTCACAGGCTAGAGACTGACATAAAAATAAATGAGCATAAGGAAAATGTTGGATGAGCCCGAAAGGGATAGGACAAACTGCTTGGAGTTTCCTCAGTAAGAGGCATTAAAAAAACATAAATGAGGGGGAAAAAAAAAACCTGTTGATTGAATCTGAAACTGCTAAAGCAAGTGGATATTGCAGTAGACCATTTTTTGCTTTGATATAAAGCTTATACCTGGGGCGCCCGTGTGGCTCAGTTGGTTAAGCGCCCATCTCTTGGTTTGGGCTCAGGTCGTGATCTCGAGGTCATGAGATCGAGCCCCAAGTCAGGCTCCATGCTCAGTGCAGAGTCTGCTTAAGACTCTCCCTCTACCCCTTTGCCCCCAACTCACTCAAATAAATAAATCTTGGAAAAAATAAAAATAAAGCTTATACCTCACTAAAATGATTTCAAATCAGGTTTTCGTTTTGTAGTAATTGTAAGAAATACCCATTTTTTGGCAGGGGCAGGGGCCAGAGGGTGGCTCTGCCTATCTGTGAACTTGATACACATCTTTGAAAATCACTTTCTCTTTGTCAGCTGTACCCTAAGAAAGCTGGGGAGGAAAGAAAGGGAAATCCTCCTCCACCTCCCTGAAGTCTGGTTCTCTTCAGTCCCACAATGGGTGGATGGGTGCGCAAACACAACTCAGGTTCTGAATGGACCTAGAACATTTGTTCTAGCATATTCTACATATGGTCATCTGCTGACCAGCAGCATCAGTATCACTTGGGAACTTGTTAGAAAAGTGGAATTTTTAGAATCTCACCCCACTCTGGACCTATTCTTAATAAGATTCCCCAACTGACTCCTATGTACATGAATATATGAGAAGCTACGGGCTGGGACAAATCAGGACAACTTGGCCACATCCATACATCCCCTCTTGGCCAGCTTTTCCTCACATACACACCAGGCACCTCTGTTCCCCGTCAGGACAGACACCTTTGGAAATCTAAAAACTATAAGTCAAGAAGGGCCCTGCTGTGCTGACTTGCTTTTTGGGAGCCCTCTACATGCCCGTCTGCCCAGGAATCAGCATTTCCTTTGTTAACTAGGTAAAAATAATGGGATTAAGAAAGGAAGAAGGTGATCCAAATTTTGCTCAGAGTCAAAACAGCTGTGGTAGCATGGGTAGGAATTACTGCTTAAGATTTAAAGTCTGTTCCTTAAAAGTAAGCTGTTGTGTACAGTTCTCCTTTTCTTAGCTAAACAAAATGAACTGGGTTTTGAAAATTGGAGATGGATGAATGAGGTTTTTATAATAATAACTTGCATTTAGTCATCAGCTCTTGTTCTCTTCATTTCCTTTCAGATCGAGGCATTTTTAATGAGGGAAGGAATTAGAAGAGGGGCCAGGGAAACCAAAACACCGAAAGAAAAATTCTGCTGAGCTCTGTAGCTGTTCTCAGTTCTTTAAAGTGCTTGAAAAGTAATATTTTGTTGCTACTAAATCTAATTAATAGCTAGTTGGTACTCATCAAGACCTCATTTCTTTCAACCTTGAAGGCAATTGGAAAGATACACAGATCTGTGTATTATCACAGCAAACAAATTCTCTCCCCGCCCCCGCCCCGTAATCATTTAGAGCTTTATCAGCAATGTAGGCAGCGGATGGACAGCTGTGTTTAAAAAAAATGAAATGCATCTCAGAGTGTTCACTGTGGCATGTAATGAATGTGTATTGATTGATAAAAATTACTTTGAAAAAATACAATTTTGAAACCAGAATCTGTAAACTATGTACTAGGCATGGTTCTTTACTGAGTCTCCAGCCTGTTTCTGAGGACTGGGACAGAATCAACAAGTCTCTGGAAGCCTGTTTTCTCCCAGCGTGGGCTCATCAGAATGCCCTGGACCAAAATGGATTTAAACACAAAGAGGATGAAAAATGCTCATCCTGGAGGAGGGGACTGGGGGATTACAGCGCCGAGCCCTGCATCTCCGCGCATGCAGAGCGCAGCTGTGGGCTGGGAGTGGCATGGGCATTTCTTCATTCGGAGCAGACCAAGTATGAATTGACTTGGTGGCTGATGTGCTGATAGGCTCAAGTAAAGTAGGTCAAGCCTTAATTGTAGCTCTCAGACATCGGGAGTCCAAGCAGAAAAGGGGCAGCAATTGCCAATGCAGCTTATTTGGAGCGTCTGCGCGCCCCTTCTGCGTGCCCCCCCAACCACGCCCCCTCCGCCGCAGTCCAAATCAATTATTTCTGTTGAAGCACACCAGAGACTTGATGATGATGTCTGTGTGTGTTAGGGAGAGTGTTGCTCCGTTTGGCAAATATTTATTAAGTATCAGCTTTGTACAGCGGTTGAAGCCTCCCGTCTACCATTTGGTTGGTGGTGCCCGTGTAGCCAGCCTCCAGAAGCCCTCGGCGCGTCCCTAACTTAGGCTCTGCTAACAATCTGGCAGCCCTGCTCTCAAGCCTGACTCTTATCAATAAAGCATGACAGAAAAATCTGCACAGTGTGTTTGGGGAAATAGCTTACAGGAAGAAACACGATGTTACAACAAAATTGGCCTGATCTAAGCATAGCTAAGGTCTGAGTCGACAGGGGATTGTTACAATTAGTGCATTTTTTTTTTTTTCTTTTAACCATTCTTAATCTGTTGTGGGAAAATGAAGGAGTTTTTTCCTTAATCCAGATGAAAAGCGAGAAAGCCTGTCTGTTTGTTTACAGATGTTTGTCGTTTAGCGAAAACACAGATGACCATGTGCGGTGTTTGGTTTCCATCTGGTCATGAGGCATGTGCCTGTGTACACAGAGCAGTGATAATCTCCCACCTCCCTGGACAGAACCGAGCAAGATGTGGGGTGTTTCCTTTGCACCCCGGGTGGAGGAGCTTTGCCATCTGTGTTTGCTGAGGAGCCATTCATTTCTACTATAGCTGGATGGTTGGGTCAGCACGGTCATATGCACTTTATATTAAGTTTGTTAATTGTCCTTACAGCGTTTGCAGATGGGGAGGAAAGTCTGATTGTAGAGTGTGACTTTGCTGCTTCAAGAAGTTATCGGAAGTAGAACTACAGAAGTCCTGGGGGTCTTTTCTGGAACAGCTGGGAGGGTGTCCGCCCAGTTGGCGTGCTCTGCAAGTTGTGTGGACAACATTGCGGTTCTAGCGAAAGGTTTAGATGTCAGAACTTGGGTAAAGGGGTATTTCTTTTTAAAGATTTTTAAACATTAGTTTGTTTATTTATTAATAAGAGAGACGCAGAGGCACAGGGAGAAGAGCCCAACTCGGGATCCGATCTCAGGACCCAGGATCACGACCCCAGTGGAAGGCAGATGCTTAACTGACTGAGCCACCCAGGCACCCTAAAAGGGTATTTCTTATGCCCATGTGAGGGAAGGTGTCAGGGAATTTCGTTTAGGCCTTGACTCATCTACTAAATGAAATAATGTCATGTTCTTGAGGGAGTAGGTGGAGTACCATTTGTACACACGCAGCAGCTGGGAAGCTCTCGGTGGAACCATGTCTCAAATGTCGGTTCCTGACTGGATCTGGGTCTTAGACATTATCAGTTTTAGAGGTTTGGGTATAACTGGTTTACATAAAGCGCAGGTAATCTTGCTCATGTTTATATGAAGGTAAAGGATTTGAAACTCATTTGTTGTATTTCTTTTTCTACTTCTGTGTTTCTTTAAATAAAAAAAAGTTTGAGGCAGCTACAGCCTGAAGTGTTAGCACTGTTGTATTCTGTAGCAAAACTTGAAAAATTGAAAATAGTTTTGAAAAGAAACCTTCTTTCCCCATTTAATGTATACATAGGTCACTTAAAAAAAAAGATTTTATTTGTTTGAGAGAGAGTATGAGCAGGGGAAAGAGCAGAGGGAAAGGGATCAGGAGACTCCATGCTGCGCATGGCACCCCGTGGGGCCCTATCCCACGAGCCTGTGATCCCAAGAATGGGACTCTTAACTGACTGAGCCACCCAGGTGCCCACGTTGTTCACTTTTAAGGTAAAGCCTGTTTAGGCAGGAGGAGAATTTGTTTTGGGGAAAAAAATAATGCGAACATCTCAAATTTATTTGGTTTGTTTTCAGCAGGTATGGAAGATGTATGCTTTTTAGATCACTTTTTTGCCAACTGTGGCCAAAATCTATCATCAGATGGGGCGCCTGGGTGGCTCAGTCAGTTGAGCATCAGACACTTGATTTCGGCTTAGGTCATGATCTCGTCTTAGGTCATGATCTCAGGGTTGTGTGATCGATCCCCTTGTCAGGTCCTCCTGAGTGTGGAGCCTGCTTAAGATTCTCTCCCTCTCCTTCTCCTTCTGTCCCCTTCTCACTTGCTTATACACTTTTACCCAAAAAGAGATATCTTCAGACAGAATTATTCTTCAGAAGTTGCTTATTTTGAAATGGTTAGGTTAAAGCCAAAATTTACCTGTGATTATCTTCTTAATCTTGAACCTCCTAAAATTGGTCTCAGTGCTGTTTTTCCTTTATATATGAAAACACTGGATATCTACACTTAGCTTAGAACTAAGTGGAATTTTACTTTAAGTTCATATTACTTGTGTGAGTGGGAAACAACATGCATAATTAGTTACAGGATTATTTTGGGAAAAATAAACCCAAACAAAACCCAAAAAACCCAAATTTCGGATTTTGTTTTTTAAGCATAGAATCTGTTCTTCAAGTCTGATTTTTCTCATTGAAGCACAGAATGTGAAACACATAGAATGCCTTATTTATTTGACAAATAATTGGGGGGGGGTGGTACACAATACTCTTTTGCCACCTTAAGTTTTAGAATGAGGTATTTGTTTTTGATGGAGTCTAGCCCTCTGTCATTCCTGATGAAGATACTGAGGTCTGGGGGTTCAGACCCATTCACGGTCACAGGGATTTAGTAATGGAATGGGTTTGAAGTTGATGTCTCTGATGCTAGTTCCTGATTGTTTTCTTCTTTGAAAGAGAATGATGAGCCGACGTGATAATTGTACACATGTGAATTTAGAGTCTGAACTGCTTTTCAGGATCAAATAATTTCCTCAGGGTTTTTATTATTTTTAAGCAAACCGTTAGTAGCTCTATATGGGATTGAAGAAAATGGTATGGACATACGGTATCAAATTTCACTTTCCTGATCTGTTAGGTATATGATACCGCCAACTGACCACATTGTCTAAGGCCGCCAGGTCATTCAAGGGTTTGATTTAATCTTCTTACCATGTTGAGTTTGGTGTTAAGTCATTGTCCTAAATTTAACAAATTTGTTTTAATAGCCTGTGTATTATTTGCATCTAGCAAGTTTAACTTAATCAGTTATCATGGATACATTTGCAAGGACATTGAAGAGCCTGTATTTCTTTGACAGATTTCATGAGTCGTTGAATCATTTTATTTTGCCACGTATTGATATTTATGTGAAAATGGAGAGACAGAGTGGTTTGTGTTCTTTGTAATTAGAGTCATTTTACTAATATGAAATTTATCCTCTTAAAGCATTTAGAACCATTATCTTGGAGTATAAAACAAAACAAAACATTATCCTAGCATGAAAAATCCACTTAAAGGGCACAGTTGTTGCTACAGTTCGCTTTTCTTTACCAACTAAGATAGGGCTTTGAAACCCAGGGGCATTGGCCATGGGAAGGAGCTATTGGCATGGCATGAATAGAAATTTTGCACATGCTTGTTTTGAAACTCGGCTACTTCTGTTCAGGGTTGACTGGTCTCAGTGGTAACAAGCTTAAAATGGAATAATGCCTTTTTGCCAACACCATCTTGATTCTTCTTGTATGGACTGCTTGAGCCAATGTAACACATAATGTAGAGCAAAACAAGGAATCGATAAAGCCATTAAGTAGCTCACTGTCTGGCTAGGAATGTTGATGAATGGGTCCGCATTTCCCCTTGGGTGTTTTTATTCACCATGGGAAGAAAAGGAGTGGGCCAACAAAGTAGAGCAATTGAGAAGAACGGTTTTTCATGCCTGAATGAGCCAGCTCAGCCGGTGTCTCTTTTTTTACCTTGAAGACTTCTTTTCTTATCTGTGAACCAGGACCTGCAGTTGGTCATCCAATGCTTTCCCCTTCCTGTCTCTTATTTTTTGGGTTTATTATTAGTTGATGATAGAAGTGAGAGATATGAGACACATTCATAAAACTCAGGCATCAGTGAAATTGTAACATCACTTAGAGTCATGAGACCAGTGCCCAAGAGCATGGTGCAGGGGTGTATACTGGGGCCACGGGAGAACATGTGAGCTTGCATGTTGTATTAGTTTGCTAGGGCTGCCGGAACAAGCTACCACGGACTGGGTAGCTTAAACAGCACAGATGTATTGTGTCACCATTCCTAGGCTACAAGTCCAAGATCAAGGTGGACAGGATGGGTTCCTTCTGAGGGTTGTGAGGGAGAATCTCCTTCATGCCCCTCTCCCAGCTTCTTGTGGTTTGCTGACAGTCTTTGGCTTTCATCGGCTCATAGAAACGTCACTTTATCTCTGCTTTTATGTTCACGTGGTGTTTTCCCTGGGTGCATGTCTGGGTGCAAATTTCCCCTTTATTATAAGAACACTACTTGTATTGGATTAAAGTTCACCCTAATGACTGCATCTTAACTCATTCCTTCTGTGACCCTGTTTCTAACTAAGGTCATGTTCCAAGGTACTGGAGGGTAGGTACTAGGGTTAGGATATATATGTGATTTGGGGGAACAGAATTCAGTTTGTAACAGATGGATTTGATGGCTGATTTTGTGTGTTTCTAAAATTTCAGGAGTGGTTTCAAGTCAGCAACCTATAGGTTCAAAATTAGTAAACCCGTACTGCACTTTACAGTTTTTTTCTAGGTACTTTCACATATCTTGTGTTCTTCCCACAGCAAACAAATATATTCGTGTTTGTGCAGGTTGTTGAGATTCTGTAATAGAATAAAATAGAGCAGACTCTGTAGATGAGCAGGAACACCTTAGAATCTTCTGTTTTCATCTGGGTATGAAAAAGCATAATAAATCCCAGTCACCTGCATGAAGAGTTTAATTTACTTTAATCAAGCACAGTGGGTAGCAGCTGTTGGCATTACACAATATGTGTATTGTCTCATGACTTAAAACATACCCTGTACTTTTGGAGTGATGCAAGGGATTTGTCAAGGGTAATTTGACTCCTGTTAAATAAAATCTTATACAATGACTTTTTTTTTTTTTAAGATTTTATTTATTTATTTGACAGACAAAGATCACAAGTAGGCAGAGAGAGAGGAGGAAGCAGGCTCCCTGCTGAGTAGAGAGCCCGATGCGGGGCTCGATCCCAGGACCCTGGGATCATGACCTGAGCTGAAGACAGAGGCTTTAACCCACTGAGCCTCCCAGGCGCCCCTGTACACTGACTTTTGAACTTAGCCTCTTCCCTACCTCAGAGGATAGTCTCTCAGATGAAAGTTAGGTCAGATGGGTTCCTGTTTGTTTGTTTGGCAAAAGAAAAAAATCTTGACATGAAGGTATTCTTTGTTTTTAAAGTTTTATTTATTTATTTGAGAGACAAAGAGCAGGTGAGCTTGAGCTGTGGGAAGAGCAGAGGGAGAGGGAGAGCGAGAACCTCAAGATGACTCCACGCTGAGTGTGGAGCCTGAGTTAGGGCTCGATTCCAGACCCTGAAATTATGATCCTGAGATCATGACCCCAGAGATATCAAGAGTATGAGCTTTTTGGGGATTGTCGTTGTTACTGTTGTTTTTTTTTTTTTTTTAATTTTTTAGATTTTATTTTTAAGTAATCTCTGTACCCACTGTGAGGTTTGAACTTAGAACCCCAAGATCAAGAGTTGCCTGCTGTACCCACGGAGCCAGCCAGGTGCCTCTGTTATTGTTGCTTTCTAGATTCTGCATTTGAGTATGTCAGTTACACGTCAAATCGGTGTTCACAATATGTTCTTTCGTTCCTTTATTCAAAAATGGAGAGTAATCTGGAGGATGTTGGAGATTCAACGATCTGTGGGATATAATCTCTTCTGTGTAAGAGTTTTTAGTCTTCGTTCATTTATGCATCCAACCTTCCTTCATGCTTATTGAGTGGCTCCTGTGTGCTGTGTCCCATTTTCCATGTTTGGAAAAGTGATAAGACTAATAATACCTGCCTTCGTGGGCTTGTGTTTCAGTCGGGGAAAGAGATGAACATAGTAGAAGGGGATGAGCGTCAGGACAAAGGCAAAAAGATTAAGGGGAATTGGGCATTGTTGGAGGTGGGGAGTTGGGTAGGCACTACCTATTTTATTTATTGTATTTTTTATTGTTTTAATATATATATATTTTTTTTAAATATTTTATTTATTTATTTGACAGAGAGAGGGAGATCACAAGTAGACAGAGAGGCAGGCAGAGAGAGAGAGGGGGAGGAAACAGGCTCCCTGCTGAGCAGAGAGCCCGATGTGGGGCTCGATCCCAGGACCCTGAGACTATGACCTGAGCTGAAGGCAGAGGCTTAACCCACTGAGCCACCCAGGCGCCCCTAAAATATATTTATTTATTTATTTATTTAAGGTTTTTTGTTTGTTTGTTTGTTTGTTTTTAATTTTTAAGTAATCTCTACACCCAGCTTGGTCCTCGAACCTACAGCCCTGGGATCAAGAGTTGCACATTCCACCAACTGAGCCAGCCAGGCCCCCCCATTGTGCCACCTATTTTAAATAGGCCTATTGTAAAAAAACTGACATTGAGTAAAGTTAAGCATGTGGTGTCTGGGACGGAGGGGACAGACAACCCACTCTCTTGCAAAATCTCATTTGGACCCAACAGTCACTCTGTAAGTGCACGTGTTATGATCCACATTAAGCTAAGGCTGGAGTTGTTCAGGATCAAGTCCCTGGGAAATAGTTCTAGAATTCCAGCCTTTTGATGCAGCATGCAGCTGCATAATTGGACAGACGTCTCTCTGTGACTTAATTCATCAGAACCTTCTTGGGCTTCTTTCTCAGACCCCCCAGCTTTTTTGCCAGCCTGTGTGTGCTAGAAGGGCTATGGCTGTATCTGGCTTGCTCCCTTGGGTCTCCAGCTCCTAGCTGTTCTTTGAATAAGAAGGATAAAATATGGCTCCTGCTTCCCATAGAGAGAGGGTCAGACATCCAAGCCTGAGGATGGTAACACTGTTCCGAGGGGACTAAGACCAGCTTCTTCAGGGTGGACCAGCTCAGCATCTGGCTCTGGGTTGGAATTTGTGGAGTGCTTTGCAGCTGGGGCTCACGTACATGGGCTTCTCATTTTCTCTGTGGCTTACACTAAATAGTCCATTGTTCATCAAGGAGAGGGGAAATTGATTTCAAATTACTCCTCTATTGGTTAAAAACCAAACTGCCACAAATGCTTTATGGGATCAGGGAGAAGATAGGGCCAGGGTTTTAGCTGCACTAAAACCTGCTTAATTAACCGAACACTGTCTCTTACCATGTGACAGCAGGCATGACCCCACTTCTGCAGAGGGGCTTGGTTTTGATGGCCATACTCCCAGGGCCAGGGGTAGCTTAGTCCTGGGAGGATGGAGGATTTATGTGTCGTGTGCTTCTCTTCTACGGCGTGCAACGTTTCCTGGGGTCAGGGTGCTGTTCGTGCAGGCTCGTGAGAATGGATTGTTACATTCCCAGGAATTTTGTGAGCTGCTTATGAAATTAAACATAATCTTTTTTAAGCATAAAATTATGTAAACTTACTATTAAATTATATAAAGAGGTAATAAATACCCTGAGCTCCTTGCTTCCTAATTATGTTAGTTCCTCTTACTGTTATCCATGGTCTTGAGCTTATGTCTGTTGTATCCGTGTGGTAGGAATGCTGGACGACAGTGTGCTTTGGTCATCCCTTTCCTGCTTCACATCTAGTGATGTCACAGTGGTAATTTGAAATTAGCTTAAACCACGGAAATCAGCAAATGGTGCATCCAACCCCCATCCCAGAGCAGGATGGCAGAATATTTACAAATACACCTCGGACTGAGGCCATCCTTCATATTACTTTGTCAGGGCTGCCATAACAAAGTACTGCGAACTATATGGTTTAAAACAGCAGAAAATTATTGCTTCATCGTTCTGGAGACTATGAAGTTCAAGGTCATGGTGTCAGCTGGGCTGCTTCCTTTTCGGCACTTCGCAGAGAGAGACTGTCCCTTGCCACATCCTGGTTTCTGGTCCTTGCCGACGGTCCTTGGCGTTCCTTGGCATGTGGGTTCATCACTCTGCTCTCTGCCTTCATCTTCATTTGCGTGGCCTTCTCCTTATGTCTGTGTGTGTCCTCCCATGGCCATCTTCCTTCTGTGCCTCTTGTTCCTTATTATAAGGGCACCGGTCATATTGGATTAAGGAAGGGCCCATCCTATTCCAGTATGACCTCATTTCTGACTACACCGGCAATGACCCTATTTCCAGATAAGGTCACATTTTGAAGTGCTCGGATTGGGACTTTAACATCATGTTTTCCTGGGGACACAGTTCAACCCCTAACCACCTTCAGTGGTCTTCTAATTCTTATTGGGACACCTTGCATTTGCCAGCTCAGATAACAAAAATAAACACAAATGCCCCACATATGTAATACCTTAGCGGCGTACTGCATACTAAGTCCCCCCCACCCCCACCCCTCCGTGTGTTCTCAATGAGTCCTCTCAGCCACCCTGTCATGTAAGTAGCATTATTCCCATAGAACAGGTTAGGAATTTGGTTGTGGGCAAATTGGAACAGTTGTCCCAGATGGCATATTAGGTATCTGAATCCAAATACCACTGCCTTTAGTCAACTTACCTGTCATGAGTCTTATTCCCCAGAGCTCTAGTAGCTGTGCCAAATCCACATGGAGGGTTAATTGCAGCAGAGTAGGCTAGAAGAAGGAAGAGCTCATGTTTTATAAACTCTTGGCAGAATCAGGCACTAAGCCTGGTGCCTTCATCTATGAATTACCTAATTTAATCCTGATGCCAAATTTCTGAGTTGTTACAGTCTATGTAGATGAGAAAATGAACTATAGGGCGATAAAGTGAATTCTGTTTACTGGCCGGGGGCACAGAGCTGATAAAAGGGGATGGCTGAGATAGGAGCCCGGGTCTCTCTGGACCAGAGATCCTTCTTGTTGGGTTCTGTCATGTTGCCTTTCAGCAAAGCCCACATCTGACAGATGCTATTCCTGATCCTTCTCGTGGGCTGAGGTATTAGACATGTGTGTATCTATTTTCTCATTCAGTCAGTAAGTACTGAGAGAGCCCTAATGATGTGCCAAGACTGTGCTCAGGGGTGGGTTATGACGTGTAAAGAGGTACTCACAGCTCAGCTCTCAGAATTAGAAGGTTTTAGATTCCTCCACGCCCAAGCTTCCTTAAAAGCTCACGAGGTCTTCTGTCTCTGCCATTTTCCTAGTTGCAGACAACTCTCAGCCTGTCTGGCATATTTTGTTTTCTGTTGTGGTGTAAAAAATCACCAGAAACGCTGCAACTTCAAACAACACAAACTTCCTATCTCAAAGTAACGATGGAACATGAATTAGTTGGGTTCTCTGCTCAGGCTGAAATCAAGGACATGGGCCAGGGCTCTGGTCTCATCTGAGGCTCAGGGTCTTCTAACTTCCAAGCTTGCAGATGGTTGGCACAATTCAGTTCTTTGTACTTGTAGGGCTGAGGCCTTAGCTTCTAAAAGCTGCCTGCCTTTGCCTGCTGTGTCTGTCTCCACAACAGGGATATTTGCTTCCTTGAGGCCAATAGGAGAGTGACTCTGCTGCTTCTAGGCTCTCAAAATCTCACCTGATTAGGTCAGGCCCACACAGGATAAATTCTCTGTTCTTTAAACTGAAGTCAACTGATAAGGGACATTAACCTACAAAGGCCCTTTTTCTTTGTCATTTGTAATGGCTAGAAGAAAACCATAGTTTTCACTCCTACTCAAAGGAAGAGGATTACACAGGATGCAATACAAGGGTGTTGGTCTTGGAATTCTTTTACCAGATACTGTGAAGGACACTTCTATCCTTTTGGGTCTGGACCCATGTTATTTGCATATATCCCCTTCCTTACCTGAGCTCAGTATGTCCACATAGTTCATGAGCAAGTCAGAGTTTAAGTTCACTGAGTGTTCAGACTGTGACTGGCTTAGTATGATTAACATCTGCTCCACCAATCTGTGATTAGTATAAAGCATGCAGATTCTTTGTATAGAGTCCTGGTTCTCTGGCTTCATCTCCAAACCTCTGTTTTCGATTACTAAAATATTCTTTTTTTTTTTTTTTAAAGATTTATTTATTTGACAGAGAGAGATGATCACAAGTAGGCAGAGAGGCAGGCAGAGAGAGAGGAGGAAGCAGGCTCCCTGCCAAGCAGAGAGCCTGATGTGGGACTCAATCCCAGGACCCTGAGATTATGACCTGAGCTGAAGGCAGAGGCTTAACCCACTGAGCCACCCAGGCGCCCCTAAAATATTCTTAATTTCAAAAAATTGCATTTTCATTTGGGAGGAAGAGAAAGCAATACAAAGTAGGTCAAGCAGATAGAAATTACCAGTGCTACAGTACAAGGGTGTAGCAGTGATGGGTTCAGGCATGGCTTGATCCAGGTTTTCAACCCATGTTATCAGGCCTCTCCCCTTTTTTAATAGCCTCATCTGCTAGCTCTTGTGATGTTGATAGATAGCCACCCTCACTCCCCTAATACCTATAGATTTATATGATATAATCTTATTTCTGAGGAAAGAAACTTTTCCTAAGTCTAGACATCTTCTTACTCTTTATTATCAAGACCTGGGTCACACTGGGCTAGACCAGTAACCAGACAAGCTCAGATCATGTACCTGCACCACTATGACTGAGGTAGGAGTAGAAGCCCCACATTAGGCTCTTGCAATAGCTTTCTTTTAGGAAAGAGGGGGCTTTGCCAAGGGAAGAGAGAGGGAGCGTTGTCAGGTGAAAATTACAAAGACCCAGTTTGAAGCCTGGAGTGATAGATACAACCTAATGGATCATCTTTGGTAGAATCGGTATTCCTTAGTCCTCCTTCCTTAACACCATCGCTGGTGAAACAGAAGTGATGTGGACAGCCATCTGTGAAGTAGTAAAAGCTTTCGGGAAGTGGCAGTCCCCGGTAGCTTTTCATTTTAGTGTAAATCCTCTGTCTTCTTGACATGGGTCTCCTTTAAAGACTTAGGAATGTTGTCCTGAGAAAATGGCACATGAATTCAAGAGGTCAGATCAAACTGTGTTCTTTGGGATTCATTAAAACCGAAATGCCTGGGGCCCAATGCTAGCCTAGTTGCATCAAACGCCCTAAAACTCAGACACATTCTCATTTTACAGGGTATTACTTTACCACTAAAAGGCAGCTTCGCAAATTCTTTCAATCTTATATGACTTTTTTGGGGGAGGGGGATCTAAGGATGTGACTAGAAATTTTTTTTATTACTAACAGCCTTAACCCCCGGCTTCTCCTTGGAATTGAATTCTCTGTAAAGAGGCCTAGAGGCGGACCTTCCTCTTGCTAGGTCTTATCAGTTTGAGGGCTTACTGTTTGGTTTCTGGGATGGCTGATGTTGAGGTTACAAACTGAAATAAATGCCCTCTGGGCTCTGGAAGCTAACGTAGAGGAGCTAGGAGAGCCAGAGGGAATGGCAGGACTCTGGAGAAGTAGACAACCTTGCTCTACTCAGTTTGATTGTTGCCCCGAGGGGATTTGAGCCAGTGTTAGAACATTCCACTATTGCAAGAGAAACCAGAGATCTTAAATTTCACTGAATTATTTCTGATTTAAAATTTGTCTAATGACTTTAGTTTTTATTACACCATGAAGGCTGAAGTAATGATCTTTTGGCGAGGCTCATCCTCTGGGTGGCCAGTTTTGGCCTCTGGTGTGCATCTCACCCAGGTCCCAGGGCCTACTGTGGATGCTGTTTGATGCCTTGCAGGCTCCATTTCCTTCTTCCTCACAGAGCCTCAGTTTTGAACAGGGCCCACCCTCCCCTGTGGACCCTTGTAGCTGGGGAAAGGCCAAACCCTAGGTCCAGGATTGGGTTTCTTGGTTTTCTATCCCTTACAAGTGATCGGTTCGGCATTTTGGCCGTGTGACCTGACTCTGTCCAGTGGAAGGCGAAGATGTGTGTGCTGGGCCCTCCAATGGAAAGCCGCATTTTTCCTTGAAGCCAGGGGAGCTGTGGTCCCTACTTGCCCTCGGTGCTATCAGGTGGGCCACCCACAACTACTGCAGCTATCTTGCTGTTAGGCTGAGGATCAAGTCAAAGTTGAGGACCAACCTGGATGGGAGGAAGAGAACCCGGATTCTTGTTGACATCCTTGAGGGGCCGAATCAACCCGCCCTTCATGAAGACTGCCCTTCCACTGGACTTCCTTTTCTTTGAGATAATAAGTTCTTGGTGAAGGCAGCCTGAGTTGGTCTGAGAAGCAGACTAGGGGAGATGCCAGTCCATTTGTGGATCCCATGAACCATTGGTGGTAAAGGATGCCTTTCCTGATGCCAGGCTGGGCTGTCACTGCTTCAGGGCTAGATGATGGAAGGATTTCTTTTTAGGTCTTTACTCTGATCCCTTGCTGTTGCCCCCTTGGAATATTGTCTAGGATAATACCGCATCTTTCTGTGGAGAAGGATGGTCTCCGTGGGAAAGAGAAACCTCATCAATTACATGTCATGGGCGCCCAGAGTGGTGAGTGGACCACATGTTTGCCGTCGATGGTTCGTGGTCAGATTAACCTGAACATGAAACTGAGGCATTTGATTTCTTTAAAGGGTTAGAGAAGGATTAATAATAACTAAACTATGACCTTTACCATTTAGGAAAATTGTTCTTCAGGTTGATAGACTTCATTACTTTTAAGAAAAGGAAACATGCTCAGTGGTGTTTTGTATAATCCACAGTGTTTCAGGCTTTTAGAAGAGTACAGAACAGAAAGGGGTCCCTGCTTGACCTTTTTTCTGAATGTAAATCAACTGGAAGCACCCTACTATCTCTAAATGTTCCAGATGTTTTTTCTTCTTCTCCTCCTCTTCCTTCTTCATTTAATAAGGAATAACATTGTATTTTAAGAGGTTTTCTTATTTGTTGGTTTATGCAGATTATTCTTCCCAACCTTTTTCCAGCTGTTAAAAATTAAATATTACCTTTCTGCTATTAAAAGTACAGATAAGCTTGCCCATGCACAATTGATACATTTATTATGATGATTATTATTATTTGATCTAGCTTGGAGAGGCAGTGAGCAATGTGCTTGGTGAGCAGTGTGAACGCTGATGCCACACTGGGTTTGAATCCCAGCTCTGCCACCTGCTGGCCTTGGGTCCTTGGCAAATGGCTGGATTTTTCTGTGCCTCAATTTCCGGATCTATAAAATAAAAATAATTATAGTGCCAACCTTGTAAGGATGTTTGCATTAACAATTTAATGCATGGGCCCTTTTAAAGAGCTTGGAACAGTGCCTGATACACTCTAAGTGCTGTGTGTGTGTTTGCTTCTAGACAGCATCACAATAATGGTAATAAGATCTCTGATACTACGACTGGCTATAGCATCAGGCTTTGTTAAGAGATTTTGGAAGACCCGAAACGTTTGATAGATGTAGTGCCAGTGTCTCTGAGATTACAAGTGATTTATTGCTGGATATAAAAAACTTGCCCTATGGAGGTAAGCATGGGGGAAGGAGACTCTGTGGGGCAAGGATGCTGGGCTGTAGCCAGCGGTCTTCATAGCAGATGGATAAAGATATTATATAGCGTGTTTGCGTAGATGGATTTGGCTGTGCTCAGAGTGATGGTAGGTACAGGAACCGATTGTTACTTAAGAGCCCCACACTAAAGCATGCAGCATTTAATAAGACAAATATTTCTCTGTTAAATGACCATTCCTTTCAAAGGTGGGTAGTTCTCTCCTTCCCTTAAATGTTATTTATCCTCTTACTGTCTCGTTCTCTTTCCATATTGCAAAGGCAGTAAGAGTATTTGATCAGGAATCCTAATCATTTTGAAATCGTTAAAAGTATGGGGTTAAGAGCCAGTGAAACCTGGACCAGAGCTCTGAAGGCACCATGTACTACTGCGACCTTGTGAGGACCTCATGAGGGTGTTGGACAAGCTCTGTGGGGCTTGGTCTCTTCATCTGTGAAATGGGTGTAACTGTTCCTCAGAACGTGGGTCTGAGGATCAAATGGAATCATGTATGTAAAGTGGCTGACGGACCTCATGGTACCTTCGTCTTTTTTTTTCTTTTTCATCTTTTTCCTGCTTTGTTCCTAACTCCATCAGCAAACTTGAAAGCCTTTTGGGGCATTTTTTGTACATACCTTGTGTTGTTTCTGCTGAGTTTTCTGAGAAGGGAGCCTATTTAGAAGGTAAAGAACCATTTTTCATTTATTAGTAACTATATGTGTTTCTCGTGGGCCTTCAGTTTATTTGGAGTTGTTTTCCTAAAATTTGTGGATGAATGACGGCAGGGATTGCCAGACTTCTTCAACCAAGAGCCAGACGGTAGACGTCTTTGACCTTGCACGTCATATATCTTGGTTGTGTTATAGCTCAGAAATAGATAGGCATGGCTGTGTTCCAATGAGACTTTATTTATGGACACTGAAATTTCAATTTCATATATTTTTCATGTGTCACAAAATATTCTTCTTTTGATTCCCCCCAGTTATTAAAAAGTATAAAAACCATTCCTTTTTTTTTTTTTTTTTAATATAAAAACCATTCTTGGTTCGCAGACCATATAGAAAGAGGCCATGGACTGGAGTTTACCAACCCCACCATGAAGGTTTTGCTAAACGTATTTTATAATCCAAGCAGCAGAGGAGGGTGTCATTTACAAAGCTTGTCCGGCTGGCGTCTTGGAATGGGAAGCATCTTTCTGTAACATTGGTGGTGACTTTGCAATTTGATCGGATTCCTGTGCTGTTTTCTTGGATGGCCTTTGCCCAAAGTGAGGTGTATCCGGTTTAGTGTAGCCCAGGGCCTGTTTCCAATTAGAAATGTTAATGCCTCAAGCCTTAGTAGCTGCTAGGCCTGAATGGCTTGATTGCCTCCCCGAAAAGCTGTTAACTTCTCCACTGCTTTTGAAAGGGACTTGAATTTTATGCATTCTCCGGCCTATTTTGTTCCTTTGGTGTTTTTTTTCCCCCCCCTCTGTCTTCTCTGCATTAAAGGTGCATTAGTGTATTCTCAGTGCAACACTTGAGAGTTCTTGGAATGGGCAGAGAGCAGTTATAACCCATAATAGCAGGATAATCAATGGAAAGAGATAGATTGCCAGGTTGTAAATCATGTGAGAGAATTTGATGATATCAGCTTGGGGGGGAGGAATGGGATCCTATTACTCGTTCTGAATTCTCTGGTTCCTGGAATTAATTTTTTTCTTTCTTTCTTTCTTTTTTTTTTTTTTTTTTGTACTTGTAATCATTTGATGGAACAGACTTTGGCGTGAACGAGAGGATGACAAAGAACAGGTCAGCTGTGTCCCCTCCATTCCTCGCGGTCCTGCTCACCCCTGTATAATTTCTGACCTGCGGTGTGAAATGCTGTTTCTATAGCCATAGTCCGCACTGCAGAGTGGGATACACTTAGACTGTCAAAGACTTGAAAGAGCATTTATCCCTCCATATTCAAAAGTGAAGAAAATCACAACCTTTAGACCAGGACACTCAAAAACTTAGCAGCATTCTAACAGATGCAATTACTGGCAGTAGAAAGCAAAGAGCTTGTTTTTTTTTTTTTTTTTTCCTTTCCATTTTTAAGAGACATAAACTGTACCTTTTACTTTCTGACTTAATGCAGAGAGATGAAAATATGCTAAAGACATGGATTTTCTTTCTTTCTTTCTTTTTTTTTTTTTTTTAAAGGCATAGACCAGAGTCATTTTGGAACCTTTCATGTAGCAAACCCAGCTTCCCTTTAAGCAGAGCATCAGGATCGCTTCAATATTTAGGTATTAATATTCCCTCGTGGCTCAATTAGCTCCTTGAGATGAATTTCTCGGCACTGCTGTCACAATGAAAGAAAGACATGCTGAAGTGTAAGAGAATTTGTGTGTTTCTTAGATTGGAAGGATGTGTTGAGTCAAATGAACATCCTCTCAAGGTTAAATTATCTATTTAAAACCCTCCCAATTACAGTGCCAGGTAAAATCTTTGATGAGATTCAGGGAGAACAAATGACTTAATCGGTGGGAGAGAAAGTCTCTTTGTATAGAGGAAAGCGATGAAATCAGAATGAACTGGACATTGTTTATTTTCTGGGGAAACGGTTGCTTCAATTGAACATGATATCGTCTCACTAAAACATGAACTGTTATTGGGTGACTAAAGGCCCTGGAATAGAAGAGGGTGAGGGTCAGTTCTTGCTCTCTGTGCTTTTAAAAAAAAAAGGAAGGAAGAAAGGAAGGGAGGTGGGGAGGGAAGGAAGGAAGGAAGAATTGTGATTTGACCATAACAGAAAACTACCAGCAATATACTGTGACCTCTCTGTGTGCCATCTCATCCATCCAAGGAACTTGGATGGTGAATATAGTTTTATTTAAAAGGTAGTCTTCTGGCTTGGCCTTCTAGAACAATCACCCAAGTCCTGTTGCTTTTACTCCACATTTTACTTATTTTTTTTTTTTTAAGAATTTTTTTATTGGGGCACCTGGGTGGCTCAGTGGGTTGATACCTCTGCCTTCGGCTTGGGTCATGGTCCCAGGGTCCTGGGATCAAGTCCCACATCAGGCTCTCTGCTCAGCAGGGAGCCTGCTTCCCTTCCTCTCTCTCTACCTGCCTATTTGTGATCTCTGTCAAATAAATAAATAAAATCTTAAAAAAATTTTTTTTTTTTTTATTATTTGACAGAGACACAGCGAGAGAGGGAGCACAAGCAGGGGGAGTGAGAGAGGGAGAAGCAGGCAGGGAGCCGGATGCGGGGCTCAGTCCCAGGACCCTGGAATCATGACCTGAGCCGAAGGCAGCTGCTTAATGACTGAGCCATCAAGCTGCCCCTTTTACTCCACATTTTAAATGTTGACTCTCTCTGGCCAGTGTTCTCCGTCTCTTCTTTAACTAACTTTGTCAAGGCCACTGTCCTGCTGGAGTTAAAATACAACGACCAGCCCTTTTGAAGTGTCTCCCTGCTTTCTGCAATATCTTCCCGTTCATTACACATGGCAAAATCCAGACTCTCACCTAGCGGTCCTGTCCTATTCGACATCAGCCTCTCATGCAGTTACTCACTTGG